>NC_086195.1:93094505-93734505 GCF_035770615.1 Melospiza melodia melodia | reverse complement strand
GAATGTAAACGAAATGTAGATACTGGGGTCTTCTGGGGTCTTTCTCGTTTCTTTGAAGATCCAAAGTTGATACTCGATGTCATATTCCTAATAACCCATTCCTGACATTAGATTCTTCTTTTCCCAGGCAATATTTTTAAATGAAATAAGTAGTGCCACCTGCTGTGAGTGTTTAAGCCTTTCTCACTCAAACCTCTCTGAAAATGAATAGGCTCATTTATTTTAATGAAACTCATTTTAGTATGCACTTCAGGTGTGTAATCTAAGCTACCCAACTCATCAGCAGAATGGTAGGTAAAACAATGTATAGAATTATCACACACATGGAAAATTTTTCCATTCAATTTGAAAAATACAGACTTCCTGCTTTTTCATAATTATATGGGAATAATTCTGATTTCTGCTTAACTGCTGTTTAGCTCTCTTTGCTTGTTGCCAGCTGGTGTGGACTCGGTTCAATGTATTCAGTGTTAAATGTTAAGGCCCTGTGTGGTTGCATCCTAGTTATTTAGTTCAGTTAAGTTTCCAGATGAATAAATGCAATAAGAAGGTTGTGGCACTTCAACCTCCACAGCATGTTTTGTCTCACCTGTGCAAAATGAAGAAATAGTTAGGACATGCTGCAGTCTCTGAATGGCACTGGCTCTGTGGAACGGTGTGTAAACCTGAGCAAATGCACATTTTATGCAGCTTCATAAACAGGAGACAACAGTAAGCAAAAGTTAAGAAAGTTTATGACTTTAGCCACCGTGATTCCAAAAAAGGTCCATGCCTTAATTCCGAGCAATGGAAAATTTGACACAAGATATTTTTCAAAGGACTTAGATATGGAAGGAATGGGAAACAGATGTTTATTGTACTTTGTTATGTCTGAACTTAATATTTTATTGCTATAATATAGATATGGCAGATATGGTAACCACTTAAATGGTGCTATCGCATATTAAGATCTGCCTTAAAAGAGATCATTTTCTATTGTCTTGTAGGTATTTTGCTCTAAATATAGTGAACTATAACTCAGGTTGCTCAGCATAATCTGTATAGGATTATTTTTCTCTAACTGCCCCTTGTGCGGCACAGCTTCCAAATAGGCTTGATGCTGCTCCCTTAAACTGCATTATACACCAAGAATATTTAGGCCAATATTTATTTTAAATTTCTTTTTCATATTACTGTCTCAGCCAAATCCATCCACAGTCTGAACCGGACTAGCTGCTCGGGCTTATGGCTGTCACCATTCCAGGTAGCCTGCATCACACGTAGGCCATGATTCAGAGCTAAAAGGCCACAGGGCAGCAAATCTCAGATGCATTAGCCATCCCAGTAAATCTGTGACTCACTAAGTTGTTTCACCTTCCTGTGGTATTGCTGGCATCTTGAGCTCTGCCTGCGTGATTTGTTGCTGTTCATGACAGAAAACTGTCAAAATGAATATGCAGTAAACCACCAAAGTCTAACTGACCTGAGTCTCTCTTTGTCCTTATTAGCACCTCTTCTTTCCATCAATGGCTAAGTCTCTGTTTTCACTAGAGCCTGAGGAGCTCTCTTCCTTAAAGACCAAATTGTTTCCACAAACCATCTGTCACCAGCTGAATGCCTGTTTTTCCCCAGTTAACAGCAAGTAGTGCTTACTCCAGCTATAAATCCCTGATGTGGTTTCAGAGAATTTTGTCTCTAATTCTTTCTTCTGTTTCTATCAATTCGTCATAGGAGCATATTTTTTTGAAGTCAGGGGAAATTTCATTGTACTGGGAGATTAACAGATCAGCTTTCTCCACTCCAATTCAAAACAAATGAACAACTTCTTACCTTCCTTTCTTCTTTGTGCTAATGATCTGAGCTGTGAGTGACTCTTGAAGAGTATCTGCAACCATAGAATTGTCTAGTTCTATGATTCCCTTCATTTTCTCTTTCTCATTCTCTTTGGTCTTGTTTCCCTTGATTATTACCACAAGGACTGTGTTTGGTATGGGTAAGAAAGAAAGAGAAACACAACATCCTCCAGCAACAACACCTTCCTGTACTTAAATTCTTGATTGTTTCAAAACAAAAACCACCAAAACAAGTCCAGAGGAACAGAAAATGTTTGATTTGTTTGTTAGAGCCAGAAGCTATGCTTCTTTGCAAAACAAATACACATCTGTCTTGCTGAGCCAAAAGCAAACTCTGTAGGAGGAAAGTCCAGATTTACTGATAGGACCGTAACTGCTCTGCAAATATGAATTAGCACAAAACCATTGAGAGCTGATTTGATATACTGACCTAATAATTGATTTGAATTCCAGGAATGGTATAAAAATCAGTCATATCTCAAAGGGGATTCTGTCTTCCTTTTGTTTTCTGTGTCATCTTTAGGAACATGCTGTATGTTTATCATACCAAAAGAAGAATGTTTGGATTTTTTCATGTCACAGGGCAGAAAATAAGAAATATAGAAAGATACAAAACAAAAAACCCAACCCCCCACCCAAAGAAAAAAAAAAAAAACAAAAGAAAAAAACCCCAAAAAAACCACAAACAAAAAAAAAGAGATCCCAGACAGTGTTCATGATTGCCTTCTTTTGTAAAACTGCCTTAAACAGGCAAAGTTGAAGTTGGACAAAAGCAAATATCTATGATCATAGATAGCTGCAGTCACACAGCAGGCATGTAACAGTGGAGTTCACAGCTGCCTCTTTCTCTGGAGTAAGACATGCAGCACTGGAAACTGCAATGGGTTTTTAGCAAAGATGCCACAGATCAGCAGTTTTATCAAAGGGACAGACTAGCTGCAGAGAATTTCCCATCCCACCACCCCATTTCAAAGAAGACACATAGAAGTATCTAGTGAATCAGAGACTACATTCCCACAGAGCTTCTTATGACAAGTGCTGTCAAAACCACATGGAAATATATCCTCTTTGATTTAACTTCATGCTAGTTTGCTGGTGGTTTTGAAAGGTCTTTTCTTGTGGGGTTTTTGGGTGTTTGGTTGGTGGGCTGCTTGTTTTTTGTTTGCTTTTTTTTTTTTTTTTTTTTAAATAAAGAACCTCTTTACTGATAAGCTTCAGGCAAAAACCTGTGTGAATAAAGACATAGATTCCTGCAATGTCAGTCTGTGTCTGGTGCAGAGGTCAAATAAAATTAATTAGAACTAAAAAACAAATGCTTTCATTTAAATTATTTGTTCTCTGATATAAACACAGAAAAAATCCAGTTAGCTAAATCAGCTCTTGAAATTAAATTTAACACATAGTATTTTATGAAAAAAATTGTCCTTTCCCTTTTCCTAACAACAACGACAATTACCTCTTTGAACATAGCTAGTAAAATTTGTTAAAATTAAAATTCCCAGTGTTTATGACATTTCCTGCCTGGAGATGCTGCAGCTAAAAAAACAGAAAACCCAAAAACAAACCAAACCAAAGAAACCCACCCACCCCAAACAAAACAAAACAAATTAATAAAAAAGAAAAAAAAAAACAACAACAACAAAAAAAAACCCCCAACACATAAAAATTCCCTTAGAAACAAAAAACCCAAAACTAGAATAACAGAAAAACATGAAAGGAAGGAGGTTGTTTTTCACTTTTCTGTACTGAGAAACCAGTCTCTAGAAAGATAATATTGACTTACTCTGGAATTTTTTAAAAGAACAACAGACAGTCAATCAAAATGGCTGTCCCAGGTCTGAACCTTAAAAATACTTTGTGTGGGAGCTGCTGGCATTTCCAGTCTGCAATGGGAAGGGAGCTTTGTGTATCCTGTTTTTATCATCTACCTTTACAGGGTTTTGATGACTTGCCTTGCCAGGACAGCTGCTGGTGAACTAAAAAATTCCACTGCGTGTCCAAGGGCAGGTGGGATGAAGTCCCGCCAAAAAAATCACCAGTTTATTTGTTTCTTAATAATTTTTAATTTTGTTATTCATTTTTGTGTTTAAAAAAGTGCATGTCCAATGCTTTAGGTAAATGTGCATAAAACTTGAAACAATCCCATCAGTGTTTTCTGAGGACCAGCCAAGCAGCTGGTCTGAACAGAGCGAGCTTTCACTGGGATCCTGATTGCTCCCCAAGCAGCTCCTTTCCTCCCACAAAGGTGCATTTCAGCAGACCTGCTGGAAGTCTTATGTGACATATAGACTCCCCTGGCAAGCCAGTCTTTAAATTCTGCTTTTAGCTCCTCTGGCAGCTCGGCTACTCCAGAGATTTCTGAGCTTCTGTTCTTTGCTCTCATGCAGAAAGGGATGGTGGTCAGGATAAACATGTGGAAAAGCAGAATAATGGCACATTTCAATGGGGAAGTGAAGATAAGCAGAAAGGGAGTTAAAAGGTGAATATTTTTAGGAGATAGGAGAGCACAGGTGTCCTTTTGTATTAAGTAAAAAATAAGTCATTTAAAACATGCTTTTACTTTCACTCTGCCAATCAGCATGCATGGGAATTAAACATCTGGAGCTATGGTGTGTCTGAAGTTTGAAGTTTATTTCAAAAGAAACCAACTTTTTTTTTAGTCCATCCCCTTGTGTCTGATTTGAGTGCCTTCTGAAAAATAAGCAATAAGACAGCTGAGGACAAGTTGCCTTCTCTTTTCTGGAGAGGATTATCCATGTGTTTTGAGGCTCATACAGGGATAGAAACCATTTGTGTCTTCATATTAGAAAAGCCAGGTCAGTCCTGATTGTAGTAGTGATTTAGCAGCATGTTTCCTTATCATAATATTCAATACTTATATTGATATAAGCTTGGAAAGAATAGTTTGGTGGAATGGAATTTAGATCCAGATTTAATTTCACTCAATGTAGGTGTCTAAAAGAAAGATAAATATATACATTTCCTGTGTACTTAACAGAGATTTAATCAATACAGCCAATGAAGCCTGGAGAGCAAATCTAAGGTCTAGCCTTTCAAAGTCTACCTAAGCTAAGAGTGAGTTGAATTACTCTCCAGGATCTTCAGATTGTCCTGACCTACAGCCTCCTTTCAAAATTGCTAGGGGGCCACAGGATGCTCTTGACCCAGTTTTCAGTAATGCACTTGCATATGAACACCAAATTCCTTTCCTTCTGCTCTTGGTGTAGTGAGAGGGGGACAAGGCTACTGGTAAAATACAAAGTTAGAGGTAGCCTGGCTTCAGAGCAGCAGCCTTTTAGTTTAAGGGCTACCCTCCAATACTCAACTCTCTATTTAGGTTCCAAAACAAATTAGTGATATTTTCAAAAGGCCTGAGTACTGTCAGTTCTGGGTGAAGTCAGCATTCTCACAGGATAGAGGAAGTTTTAAAATTTGTTTGGGCAGCAAGTCTAAATTTCAAAATGTAGCCATATTTATCTAAAATTTAAAATAATTGTATTTGTGAGTCATACTGACACCCAATGGTGTGAATCAGACAATGGAAAATTTTCAACACTAAAAACTGCATCAAATTTACAGTCCGAGCAATATTTAAAAAAACAGTAAAAAATTCCTGTAAAAGAATTAATAACCTATTTCAGGAATAAAAAGAGAAAATTAGAGTTTTACACAAATTGAAGGAATGGTAGTAGATGAGAAATTTCATGAGAGAACTTTAAACCTCAAAGATTTAATTCCAGCAGTATGTAAAATTCAGCATGTTGATGTCAGGGCTTGGGATTTTTTCTGTGCTATGGCAAAGGGAAGACTGGAGAACCACATTGTCTGTATCTAGGGCAAAGGAAACAGTAGTATACAAATATGGACAGAAGGGAAGGGAATGCCTGGGAAAAAAAAGTATGGCTATGAGGTTTTCCAAAATTATATTTGTGGCTATACATGTAGATAAAGAATCACACCACAAGCATCTCATTATTATGTTAAAAAACTCTGGAAATATATGTCAATGGGATGAGAATAAAGGGGGTCTTTGTGCTGCAAATTATGAGATGAAAATAAAGGGGGTTTTATTCCTCTTTAATAGGGTCTTCCTTCCTTCCTTCCTTCCTTCCTTCCTTCCTTCCTTCCTTCCTTCCTTCCTTCCTTCCTTCCTTCCTTCCTTCCTTCCTTCCTTCCTTCCTTCCTTCCTTCCTTCCTTCCTTCCTTCCTTCCTTCCTTCCTTCCTTCCTTCCTTCCTTCCTTCCTTCCTTCCTTCCTTCCTTCCTTCCTTCCTTCCTTCCTCCCTCCCTCCCTCCCTCCCTCCCTGTTGTGAAGCTGAACCTAAATGCTGCAAAAATTTGTGATATGAATAATGAAAATTAAGAAGTTCTAGCATATAATTGTTCTTTTCCTTTAACTATGAAGTAAATGTTGCCAAATGCACTGTGATCTTAACGTTAGTATTCCTTACAATGGTACAATTTATTATTTATTTAATTCCATAAAAGCAAGTGGAGTTAATCGGAACCACATTGGTATAAATAAGAGGTGAATCAGTTTGAAAGGTAACTTCTTGCTGTGTGTTACATAGCTGTCAAAATGGATGAAAACACCCTGTCATGTCCTCCAGACCATGTACCTTTAAAAGCAAAACTGTCAGTGATTGATGGAGTTCCAATGAAAGATAGAACAATTATAATGTTGCTACATACGTGAACATCTCTCTGTACATCAATGTCATTTAGGCACAAATGTTGTAACTTGACCCAAGCATGTTTCTTCTGCCAAAAAAACCCCAAACCAACACCAGCCAAACAAAAGCCCCCTTGAATCCCCTCTGAAAACCACAAAAAAAAAAAAAAAAAAAAAGCACCACCAAAAAAGAATCACATGTCAAATACATTTAAATATAAAATACAGTAGGTATCTATTAGAGGTAGTTCTGGTTTTAAAAACTCAGTGTCAATATTAAGCCTGTTCCAGCCACTCCAAAGAGTACGGGTCAAGTCGAATAGGACTTTCAGCAGTGCCTATTACTAGGACAGATATTTCACTTTGAATACACAAAAGAGTTTCTGGGAAAAACAGGAGGAATTTGATTATTGCCTCAAGGAGTCCATCAAATAAATAAATAAAAAAAATACAACACAAAAACCTCACCCAAACCAAACAAAACCAGTGAGAAAAAAATGTTTCTAAAATCTTTGAAAGAGATTTTATCTAGCAGTTTAGGAATTTACCCAGAATGACATAGACTCAAATTAAATCTGTTCTCCTACTAAGGTGTTTTGAGTCTACATTCAAAAGAAGGACTTGATGAATATTCCTTCCTGAATACTTATATGACATAAGCTGACACCAGACATATTCAGTACTTCTTGCCTTTAGAGGAGCCATAAAAATAGTCTTTGAAACTTTAGCTGGAAATTTTGTTGGAGCTGAACTTGTAATCAAAGTGAAAAAACCCCTAATTTTATAGCAATTACTTTAAATTTTCACTCACCCCTTGCAATATGCAATATGACAAATGATGGAATGACTGCCTCTGAATATTTTCCATGTTGATGGCTAAGATATTCTTCAGTGCCAGAGCTCAGTGACAACATTGTCTCTAGCTTTTTGACCTTCAAGCGAATTAGTGAAGCATTTCTTATGGCATAACTTGCTATTCATTTTGTGCAAGTAAACAAGACTGGAGGAGAGTGAGCAGCATGGGAAACTAGTACAGGCACCAAAAAAAAAAGAAGTTAAAAACAAGGGGGGAAAAGATAGAATAGGAATTGAACAGAAAAGCAAAACTGGTGTCCTGCTTTTCTTTTTTGCCTGTTAACATCAATTACCCCCATCCTTATCTGTCACAAAGCAAACAAGCAGACTTCTGGAAAGATGGAGCAAAAAGCAGGGCTGCCAGTTCTGCAGCCAGCTCAACAGCAGTAGAATCTTTACTGGGTGCCATCTGCAGCACAAAGACCAAGCTGCATTTCCCTTTTAAGACCTCTTATGGAAACAACTTGAAACTAGTAATGATTGATGCATCTTTTATCAAACACACATAGCTAATCCAATGACTGGATCTTTCACATTCATGTGGCATTTTCAGGCTAATGAACAACAATTAAAGCAGGACACTGGGACATTCCCTTTTTTATCATAATTCACTAAGGGCTGGAGCTTCAGTCATTGCATCTTCTGAAGCTTTACAATTTTTTCCCTATGACTATAAATGAGTTTTTTATTCTGCAGATTTTAAGACTTTAGTAGAAGTCTTTTTGTTGCTATTGTTCACAGCTGAAGGAGAAGGTTATTTGTTTTACTAAGATAAGGTTTCTAAAACATCCTGCTTTAAAAAAATAGAGTAAAAACAGATGATGTTTTCTCTCTTTTTCTAGTTATCTATTATTTTCTAAAGAAACTGAAATGCCATCTTGCCTCCTGGATAAATTATCTCTTTGTTTAAAACACAGGCAAAAAGCCTCCAAGATATAAATAAAGGTCAGCTGAAGAGGTTCAGTTTAGCACAGGCATTGCTAAACACAAAGTTGTTTAGCTGGACTTTCAAAAACTTGTATATTTTCCTTTTCTTACATTGAACACTCTCATTACTTTTACACTGTGCTGGTTTGCAGTACAATCACCCAGGCCAGAGCAGGGACCCAAGCGCTAGCACTACAGTTGCCCTTCTTGTTATTCCTTAGCACAGCTCTGTCCTCTGTGAGCTCAATTCATCTCAAACAATGCCCAATTACAGCCAGGGAGTTAGCTCAAACACAATTCTGAGAAATCAGTTTGTTTGCAGTTATATTATGTGTTAGAGCATCTAACCATTGGCTATTAACTATACTGTGCCGATTTAGTACAGATGTAATCTTATGCTCAGACCAAAATTTTACTCATTTCATCCGCCATCTGATGTTTTTTGGAGCAACTTCAAAATGAATATTAGAATTGGAAATTATTTCATTTGTAGTCATAAACTGTATTGAAGATGTGATTTCAAATTTCTTCAATGACAGATAATTATGGAGCAGCCCTGGATGTTTGTTCAGATTAGGAATGAGAGGCTGGAGAGCAGTGCCATGGAAAGGGACCTGGGGGTCCTGGTCCATGGCAAGTTGAACGTGAACCAGCAGAGCCCTGGCAGCCAGGAGGGCCAACCCTGCCCTGGGGGCATCAGGCACAGCATGGCCAGGGAGAAAGGGAGGGGATTGTCCTGCTCTGCTCTGAGCTGGGGCAGCCAGGCCTGGGGGAACTTTTCGGTGCCACAATATAAACAAGATATTAAACTGTTAGAGAGTGTCCAAAGGATAGCAACAATGATGGTGAAGGTCCTTGAGGAGAAGCCATATGAGAGCAGCTGAGGTCACTTGGTCTGTTCAGCCTGGAGGAGACTGAGGGGAGATCTCATGGAATCTACAACTTCCTTGTGAGGGGAAGAGGAGGGGCAGGAACTGATCTCTTCTCTGTGACAGGACACAAAGGAAAGGCCTGAAGCTGTGTCCAGGGATGTTCAGGTTGGATATCAGGAAAAGGTTCTTCAGCCAGAGGGTGGTTGGGTACTGGAACAGCTCTCCAGGGAAGTGCTCACAGCACCAGCCTGACAGAGCTCAAGAAGTGTTTGCCCAATGCTCTCAGGCACACAGTGTGACTCTTGGTGATGGTGCTGTGCAGGGCCAGGAGCTGGACTTGATGTTTGTGGGTCTCTTCCATCTCAACATATTCTGGGATTCTGTATCTAATCTTTCAATATTATAAGATTATAAGATTTTATCTTAGGTTCAATGAACCCAATTGCTGTGGTCAGTCAGTCAGCAACCAATCCCCACACAGCAATTCACTCACTCCCCACCATGATGTGCATGATCAGAGAGCACAGGAAGGGTAAAAGCCAGAAAACTCATGGGTTGAGATAAAGACAATTTAATAGGGAAAGCAAAAGCTGCACACACAAGCAAAACAAAATGAGGAATGGGCAGGAAGGTGTTCAGCCATGCCAAGGACAGCAGGGCTCCATCACATGCAATGGTTACTTGGAAGGACAAATGCCATCACCGCCTCCTCCTTCTCCCCCTCCATTTTATATACTCAGCATGCAGTCACATCGTCTGCAATACCTCTCTGGCCAGTTTGTGTCACCTGTCCCAGCTGTGTCTTCTCCCAACCTCCCACACACCTCCAACTTCCTTGCCAGCATGGCAGTATGAAGAGAGAAAAAGACTTGGCTCTGTGCAAGTCCTGTTTAGCAATAACAAAAATGTCTCTCTGTTTTCAGCCCTGTGTTCAAAACAAATCCAAAATACAGCCCCAGACCAGCCACTGTGAAGAAAATTAACTCTACCCTAGCCAAAACCAGTACACCCATGAACAAAGAGGACTAGGAAGTTCCACCTGAACATAAAAAACAACTTTCCTGTGAGGATGATGGAGCACTTGTGCAGGTTCCCCAGAGATTCTGGCAATATCTCCTTCCCGAGAGAAATCCAAAGCACAATCCTGAGTGATGTACTTTAGGGAGCTGTGCTTGAGCAGAGGGGTTGGACTAGACTGACCTGCAGTGCTCCCTTCTAATCTTAAACATTATGGGATTCTGTCACCATCATCTCAGATGGAATTGATGCATATCATAAGTTTTAGCCTTTGAAGAGAGTTATTTTAAGAGACTAAACCAAAATCTTCCACCTATTTTTACATTATAATTCTAGTTTGAGCAGGACTTGCCTTTGAATAAGCAACATAACTAACACCTCTCAAGCACATATTGAATTTTGTTCTAGGGTGAGATATTATCAGGCAACAGGACATGTCTTCTTCACCCTTTGCCTTCTTAATTGGGGAGACATAGAAAGCCTCTTATTGGTAGCTAGAAGTCCAATATATGTTATGACTTGACATAATAGTTAGTGAATTAAACATAAACTTCATATATAGAAAATTAAAAAAATTCTTCTTTTATTTATTAAGAAAGAAAAACTTTGAATTTCAGACAAAGAAAAAATGTTAATTTAGGGAAATTAAAGAAATATAGGACACAAGTTTTTGCACAAGCACATGGAAACTGATTACAATCTACTGATGTAAACTAACTGTAAAAGAATCAAAATTCAAACCAGCTATCTTCCGCTCTTTAGTTTGAGTGGAATAAAATAAGCTCACATTAATGGATTAATGCACTGCATTATGTAAGTAAGATTAGATATTTAGATAAATAGTATGTTCTCCCTGGATTACACAATTACTTAAAAAGAAAAATCCAGATTACATGTAAACAAATACCCAAATGAAAGCTGAGTCTCTGAAATAATTTTCAGTGACACGGATTTCTAAGTGGATGTTTGAAGACTTTGGCCTTCCAAGTGTGATTTGAGAATAATGCTGCTTTAAAAAATTCTGTGTAGCTAGAAACGTGCATTATTTAGAAGACTAAATATATAAAAATCCCTAATTATTTCACTATTGCCTCAACTTTGACATCTTCTTTATATGCACATATTGCTGCTGCTCATTTTACCCAACAAGGAAAATCACATAGTCAAGGTCACAGAATTGAAGAATGTAGTAGTCTTATTTGTCCAGGTGAGACGAAGACCCATCTTTTCTTTCTCTTTCACTTTCATCCAGAAGGTAGAGGTCTCAAAGGACTGTAGTGCCAGGTCAAAAGTTAAGAGCAATAGCTTTAGATCCTTTCTTCTGCTAAGGCATCAGAAGTCTCTTTTGAGTACTCTCTTTTTGTTTTCTCTCTCTACATGAACTCCAGGTGAGAATTTCCCTTCCTTTGGGACTCTTTTAGTTTTGCTACTTTCTAGGCTTTGAGAAAACTTACTGACTGTTCTGCCTGCCTGGATCTAGTCCTTCGGTTTTAACTGAGTGGTATTGTAATTTTTCCCGTTGTACTTGGACTTGAGCTTCATAATTTTAGACAAACTGAACCAAAAAATGTTCCAGGGAATAAGGCGGGGTCTTTAGAGGTTTTGTGAAACTTCATAAATAACAAGTCTTGGATTGTCACCACAAAGTCACATATACTTGAACATAAGCTAAAATGTTCACAGTTTCCCTTTCTCCTTGCCTCTTAGAGCACCTTCATCTCCTGGGCTTGACAAAGGTCCATCATAAACAGACTCTGACAATATTTTAGTATTGGGTCTCCCACAAATACAAAGCCTTTCAAATTCACACCTTATTATGGCTTTCTAATTCATTATCAATGTTCATAAATTTGTTCTAATTTTAAAGGGTGAGTTTTATCTGTCAGTATAAGCATATTTCTAAGAATCAACTGAAGTTAGATATTAATAAATATTATCCTATGATCTTTTGTCCTTTTAGGAGTTCTACAACACATTTTATATTAATTCTGTCTGTTTCCTAGGAAATGATAAGAAAACATGTAATGTTTGCCTTCAATATTATGAGAAACCAGAAAGCACTCAAAAAATTCCAAGAAAGCTCCATGAGGTTTACTGATTTCCAGGTAAAAGCAAATGATTAAATGAAATTTAAATTAACTTACAGTAAAACAGGGTCAGACAATGTGCATAATATATCAAGGTCAAAAAGTGGGTGATTCTTTAGGACAGTAACTCTGAGAGCTGGGAGTAACTTCATCTATATTTTTTTTTAACTGCAAAACCTTTGTGTGCTGTTTTGTATTCTTTACAAGTTTTAATTAAGACAGTTTGCTGGTGGGTGCCCAAAGTAAATACATGTGGATATAGCACTCTGTCTCTTAAGAAATGTCTGAGGTATACAGTGTTTAAAATTTTTATGCCTTTGTGACTCTATGTATCCTTTATTTCATCACTCCCTTGGTAGTGTAGCTTATTTTCCAAGTTAAACAAAGGCATTGGCAGAGAAGCTACAAAGTGTTCTAATCTCCTGACCCTCACACTGACAGTTCAATATATTTTAGAACAACTAAAGATATGGAAGTGGAATTATGAAACAAGCAGGCACTTTAGAAGAATGTTCTACAAATTTATAGCTTTACTGCGTAGTGGAACTGCTGTAGTTTTAAAAGAGCAAGGACATACATCTGGAAAATAAAACATAATGGTAGTGGCTCACCGGAAGAAAAAGATAAAAAGATCTGTCAAATAAAATTGTACAGAAAATGTGAGATTATTGGTTTCATTGGGATTTATTAATTTGATAAATTTCAATTCATGTTTACTAAATGAGGGAGGGGAAACTGTAACACAGGCTGATGACTTGAAATCATTTTATAACATGTTCTGGTTTTATTTTTCACCTATATCTAAAATTCATGCAGTTAGCTAAGGAAAGCTTCTCTCCCCTCAGCGGGCAGTAACTCAAAGCACACATATTCAGGCATCAAATGTCACCACATTGCCATCTTACTGTGAGTGACTGGAATTTACTTCCTATTGTTAGTGGGGCTGAAAATTTCTAGTAGATACTACAGAGTTCATAATGTGTTGTCTAAACTGAAAACATTTTCAGGCACTGAACTGACCTTTTAGAAAACTGCACTTTCATCCTTAAAGTGCTGGACTATTGCAATATTTCATTTAAAAGGTTATTTAAACTTTTTTCATCTTTTTGTGGAAAAGGGTAAGGGTTATTTTGTGAAAGAAGTATCTTCATATAACTCTTCTGTGTCAAAAACCAAGGAAGAATATTGCTCATTAATCTAAAACCACTTCAAGAAAACTAGGCAGTAAAGACCACGACTGCTATTCTCCCTGAGCAATGAGCAGATAATTGTAATTAATATTTAATTCTTGATTTCTAGTTCTAACTGATAGTTATTAAAGTGGCTTTTTTCTATGAACATTCTGAGAAAAGATGAGAAGAAGAAAATATTTTTCTTCGATCTTATTGACTTGGAACTGAGGTACAGAGAAATTATGAGCTGCTCATAGTCAGTCAGAAAAATCTGCAACTAAATGTGTACTTCTCCAATACCAGTTAAAAGTCCCGACAAAAAATATCTTCCCCTACCAATCTGGCTGAAAAGGGATTGATGGCTTGTAGAGCCTAACCATAATACAGCACCTGTGCATTTAAAAGAAGGAAAAAGAAATTGAACCAGACTGCAGAGTTGCCAGCCTGAGGAGTGCTGACCACAAACAGCCTTTTCCCCTACAATTTATCAGAGGAAGGGAAAAGAAGTATTAAAGATAGGATTAATCCTCTTTAGAGGGGAGAATGTGGGAAATGATTACTGCAAGAACTGGTTGGCTGTAGTGCTAAGGGATCAGATTTTAGAAAAAAAATAACAGCCTGCTTCCAAATGATAAATGAATATGTGAGCTTCACTGATGGCCCACATGACTGTTTTTAGACTTAGAAGAAGTGACAGAGGAAGATGAGCAGTCATGTAAGTGGCAGGGTAAGTGTATTAAAGGCACAGCATAAGAGAAACGAGCTGACATAAAGACCAGTGACCGTAAGGAGAGGTGATAAAAAAAGAGAAGAGAATATATTAAGGAAATGAGTTAACTCTTCTTGCTCTGAATCTTGTAAAACTCTTAAGTCAATGAAGAAAGCAACACTGTCCCAGGAAATAAGTGGAGAAATGTGGAATTAAGAACTGAAAGAAAGAAATACAGAAGATTTAATTGTATGTTTTGCTGGCATCATCTTCATAGAAAACTTGATATAAATTTGATACTTTTTTTTCATGATCACAAACATGAACTTTAAATGGATATTTGGCATTTCCAGAAGGCTCAAACACACATGATTAAATAATGTAGACATAACAGAGTAAGGTACAGCCTAGCCAATTATTCTTGGCCTAGCCAGGTTGCCACTTAATGCAGATTACATGCAAATTTTTCCTTTGAAATTTACAATAAATTGTGTTGTTTTGCAGTAGGCTGCGTTAGGAGTGCACATACATTAATGGAGGATCAGCTGCTGAATGTAATTTATTAAGCTGGTATAGCTTATATATTTCAGACATAAATCTCAAACAAAAATTAACTAAATACAATGAAAATAAGCTTTTAAGGACTATTGTAGAATTACTGGGCCAACATAAAGTATTTTTTTCTAAAGAAGTATCTATCATATTTCAGAAGAGAGTATGAGACCAAGCACCACTTATAAAGTAGGCCACCCTTTTATGGAGGCAAGAAGCCAACACACAAAGATGCTCCATTGTTGCAGGCTTCTGGAAGCAGCAAGCAGTGCAACTGAGGTTTTACTTTTTTTGTAACTTCTACAGAGGCTGAAATAGCTGCAAGTAGATCCTGAGGGAGGAGACAGGAGCTCAATCCACACTTTAACCCAAGCACAAACAGGAAGCTGCATCTGAAAGAGGATTCATCTACTAAATAAACAGCCACTCAGATCGTTGTTGAAGTTGGAGCTGTTCCTACTGCATAAACATGAGGTTTTCAGCAACAGAACACCATAAGGAAGTAATTCTTGGGCCCCCTATTGCCTTGCAGTAGTTGTAGCTGCTTACATCTTCTCTGTCGAGGTGTAGAATATTTATAGGATCACAGAATGAATGGTGTGGGTTGAAAGGGACCTGTAAATGCCCTCTGGTCCAACCCCACTGCAAGGAACAGGGATGCCTTCAGCTACACTGCATTGCTCAGAGCCCCGTGTAATCTAGCCTTGAATGTTACAGGGATGGGGCATCCACCATCTCTATGGGCACCCTATTGTTCTTTTCCATCTCTTTTTAAACCACTTTTCACATGAATTAAGGATTGTGCATAACATAAACAAATGGAATACTCAATCTAAAATACCCTTTTTATTTTTGTTGATGAAATTGTATTAGAAATTATGAATTTTATTTTTTTTTGCTGAGAAAGTATTTGCCTCAGGAAAGGGTAGTATAGTGATGTTCATGTAAAAGGCTGTAAAAGGTACCACTTTTCCACGTTGTTTTTTTTTAATTTTTTTCCTAAGAGACTTTTAGTATAGAATTATAAATAGCTGTGGAAAGTAAGATGCCATGCAGCAGTAACTATGGAGATAAATGTTTACATTTAATAGTCAGTAATATATTTATGTTGCTGCATCAGGAGCATGCATCTTATGGTTGCTGTTTTACTCCCCCAGGTCAAATACGTTGCAGATGTTCAATGTATTAAATTATATCCTCTATATTGAACAAAACCAAATGCAGCTATAAGAGATACTTCAAAATAATAATTAAAAATCCCCCTGAAACTGCAATTACTTCCTATCCTGAGGAAGTATCCTGGCAGTATGTTACCAATACTCAGTGAAAAATTGAGGATGGTAATCCTTACACACTAATTTGACACATTAAAAGAGATGTGAAGTTAGATGAGGAAACCACTCTTTTTTTGAAAACAATCAATTTCATTTAATATAGTAAAGCATTGCTCTTTTTTTACATACATACTGGTTTTGCATTTTTTTTAAATAAACCTATCTGGTTGGAAGTTTTACTCTCTCCTTTTAAGAACATTTTCATATATTGAGATTCTTAATAGAACTTGATACATTTCCATCAAAATCTAGTGAATGTGGAATGTGTGTTTTCCTTGATATTGACATTTTTCATGGGTAAATGTCAGATTGTTACTTTTATTTTCTTCCCTTACTTTTAGGGAATGTATATAGAACATTTTCTTTCAGATCAATACTTCAGGCAATACTTCTATCCACTGAAGATCTTAATTTCCTTATAAATACTGTAGATTGCAGGATTCTGGAGTCTTGTGATGATGAGACTTTATCATCATGCTACAGTCAGCATGAAGGGTCTTCCTAGAAAGACACTGTCTACATGAGAGTCTAAAACCAGAAGTTAATCTGTGATCGAAACCAACAATACTATCTATTTATTCTATTATTATAGACCAAAACAACCACAGGATTTTGAAGGAACATGTTCTTAACAATCCTTCTAATTTCATAACTCATTGCAAATTTATGAGATGCTGAGTTTTGTTCACACATACTTAAATATCATAGAGAAACTTTTAGCTGTCCTATTGGTAGTTAACAGCAGACAGGAATACCAGGCTATTTAGGGACAACTACTCTAATTTTCATTGATTTCACCAGGGATTCAGGCCCCAAAACGCTATTCAGCCCGGCACCACGGACAGTTGTGAAACCAGCAATCGTTATTCATATTGTTGAGCACTCACCCATTAATCAGGGTAAAACTTGAGAATTGAGAATGACACATTTGTCAGTCCTCCTCACTTCCCATAAACACTTTTGTTGATTTTCACTTATATGTACAATACTAAATGAGTGGAACAGTGCACTTTACTGAATCAATACAGAGCATGATGATTTAAAGTGTCAGGATATAAGGCGCAGATAAGAAAAAAACAGGAGGCAAGAATAGCAACATTACTGAGAAATGAAATAGAATCTGCTGAGAAAAATGGCATAAACGCTTGGAATGACAGTAGAGAAAGTTTTGATAGAAATTTGGGTAATAAAGGCAGTCAGGTAATTCACTGATGTAGCTACAGATCTCTTGGGCAGTTAGAGCAGATATGGCAGTACACTCAGCATGGTCTCTAAGAGCTTGGCTTTAATCTTTATCAAAGGAAAAGTAATTACCTTGATACAGATTTTGAAGGAAACTAAGCAAAATTGAAGAGGATTTTTTTTTCCAAGGAACTATAAATTGTTGGGAGGGAGGTGATGGGGAAAGAATGTTTGTTTTTATTTAGTTCTTTTGGTTTTGTTTTTCTGCTAAACAGCCTACATGGTTAGATGCAGTTCTGTATGTAATGCAATGACTTGAGACAGGTATAAACACAGTTGATATTGAGAAGGTGCACTATGCAGCAAATAAAAAATCTTCAGATCTGATGTACTTATAAGACTTCTTAGCAGAGAAAGAAGTGCACTAGATTAGAGGTCAGAAAGTCTGACTAGGAGGGAGTGTGAAATACTCAGTGAAACTTTAGCTGATATTTTATAGCACTGAGGAAATATACTAGGGAGACTGAAATAATGGAAGAACTGACAACTTTGATATAATCCATCCAGGGAAATAGAGAGCAAAGCAAGCTAACAATGAATGTGAACAATATTGACATATGTAACAAAAAAAAAAAGGGAAAAAACCCCCTTTAAAGTAATATGAAAATTCTAGAAAGAACAGGAAGAAAGTAAGGTAAAAAGTGGAAGAAGTAAAAACCAGGAGATAGAGGATATCTCTTATTTTTGCATGGAAACCATTTAATTCCTAAATTCAGAAGCTGCATAAATTATATTAACAATAGTAAATAAATGCAGATTTGTAGTGCATATGCCACAAACACTTGGTTTAGGCTGGGAAAGATACAATTCAGGGATTGATTCTTTTTTTGTAGTAGTCACTCCGGGTCTGTTTTTTGGATCCATGCTGAAAACTGTTGATGACACAGGTGTTTTCCTTACTGCAGAGCAGTGCTGACACAGGGCCAAGGTCTTTTCTGCCTCTCACCCCACCCTCCAGCGAGGTGCTTGGGGGTGCACAAAGAGCTGGGAAAGAGCACAGCCCAGACAGGTGACCCCAAAAGACCAAAAGAATACCATATGACATCATTCCTACCATATGGCATTCTGCTCAGGAATAAAAATCACAATGTGAGGAGAGGTTCGTAAGGGCCACTGATACTTGGATATTCACTGGGCATCAGTTGGCTGATGGGGAACAAGTATATTGTATTCACTTGTTTTGTTTTTCTTGGCTTTGGTTGTTTGTGGTTTTGGTTTTTTTTTTTTTTTTAATGGTTGGTTGTTTTTTGGTGTGTTTTTTTATATGCACGTGTTTTAGGTTTTTTGTGGTTTTTTGTGTTTTTTGTTTGTGGGTTTTTTTGGGGTTTTGTATTTTTGTTTGGGGAGGATTGGGAGAGAAGTGACTTTTCTTCTTTATTTATTTTGGTTGGTTTTGCGGGAGGAGAAGGCTGTGAGCAAGTAAGTAGTTTTGTGGTTCTTAGCTGCCTAACATGGTTGACCCATACAGCACTGAAGGTGTTGGATGGCAACAAGGAACAATGAGCCATGTGAATTAAGGCTCAATAAAAGGGGCTTTCTTACCTGCTTTTTTTTGGTCACAGTTTTTCCCATCTCTCCTATTTGCAACTCCAACAAACAATTTCAGATTTGCTTTAGACAGTTCAAAAAGAAAATTGGTGGGTTGAAAATGCTACTGTCAAATTCTGGCCTACTTAAACCATATAAACCTCCTGAATTTAAAGCCACTTATGACCTAAATCTTCACAAATATGGGAATTTCCATTTCACAAATGCCACTGCAGATAAACTTTGGGTGCCCAAAGCTTATCCTTTATATACTTTATAAGGACAGTCAGCCTGACCTGATGTTAGAATCCATTGCCTAAAAGAACATGGCTAGAAACAGGCTAGGAACCTTCTGTCATCCTTTCAGGCTTCCAGCTGCATCTCTAGAAAGACAGATTTCCTGCAGTTCTGTGTTGCCTCTGCCAAGATCATGCATGTCTCAAGTATCCTCAGGCATCTGGGACCATATTTGTGCACTCAAAGCACCCCTTGGTAAAACATTTTATTTCAACAATTTTATTTAGAACATGCTGAAAGATACAACAGTTAAAGAAAGGAGAGAAATAATGAGGTGCATAATTAAACTGGGCTTTTTGATCAGTGCTTTCTAAAACCTAACTAGACATTTGTTATACTTGCAAGCTGTCTTGTTCCCAGTCTTCAGCTCATCTAATCAGATGTAGCTTAACCACATCTAATACCAAGAGCTACACAGTGATTGTTAAAATAAAAGATCTCAAATTCAGTTTGGAGTCTGCCTATACACCTTGAAATCTGCTTACAGTGTAAAGAAATTTGGCAAAACCATTTTTTTTGTTTGTGTTTCATTTAGCAAAGTAAATTTTTTCAGAATTCGATTGTCATTACTACATTCAGTAATTATAGAAGCGTGTCAACAGAGGATGGAAAGGCTGTGAAAGCTTGTTTCCTACATTTCTCTGGGGTTTCTGACTCAGAGTTGTAAAAACCCAGGAGTAAACTGGTAAACAGACAGTGACTCAGCCATGACCATTCGCTTTTCTTTTTGATCTGTTTTATTTCCTTTCAGAAAGCAGTTTATTCCTTTTTGTTCCTGGTCAAAGACGTGATCATTCCCCGCACATCTCTAGACACTTTTCTTCTCTTTTGCTTACAAGAGGGATTAGCATGTCAGTCTCCCTTGCTTTCTCTTTCATACACCATGTCATAGCCTGCTCTCCCCTGGCCTGCATGATAGAGAAATATAGCCTTCAATCAATTTCAAACAGTCTGCTTACTTGCTTTTTGGGGTTATTTTTGCCCAATTTAAATCATGTCCCATCTTCCTCTGTTAAATACTCCCTTAGTCTTCTGAAAGAATGATTAAGACCATGAAAACAGGGGTTTTGCAATGGATAACCTGTGAGAAACACCTGGTATATTTTAGGACAGCCACAACTCCCTTTCACCAAACAGTCAGGGGCCATCCAGAAGAGATTGTTTAAGCAATGTGTCTATTTAAAGCATTGCCTTAGCAGGGCTAGCCTGTGGCTGCTTCTGAAGCCAGCGTTCAGCTCTGGCCCCCAGGCAGAGGAAGGAACAAGACCTTGATTCCCACAGCAATACAAACGCAACTGGCCACCCACTTGCCAATACGTACCGGAGCTAGAGTAGTCCAAGGGATTTCACAAAGAAATACATTCACACAGATGCTGCTTGAAAAACATTAAGGGATAACACTTCTTCATGGAAGGACAACTGTTAGAACATGAGATGCCCATTCTAGGGTTTACTGGCATTTACTCTATTTAACTTCTGTTGCAGATCAACTTGGCAGCTTTAGTTTAATCTCAGATATTTTACTGCTTTCCTAAATCTATCCAGTAAGGGAATAAGTATCCCACACTAAAAAAGAATAAAGGCTGAAAATATCATAGGATTGGAGTAGATTACTGTGGAAACCAGATTTCTCATTTAAACTCAGGAAATGTTAAATGAGAAAAAGTTAAAAATAGAAGCAACTGGAAGGAAATACCCTTGCTGTTATTCTAAAGATGACAACTAAAAGATTGTAAAAATGATTCCTATATCTTAAATACATTACAATTTTAATATTAAATCTTTGCAGACTTTTTTCTAAAAAGTGTTAAAGAACTATTTTCAGCTAATAGCAAGAAAGCAACAGTTTATTTCAAGGCAATGCTGTCTCAGTCACATGAGTCCTGATATTTAAAGTATTTTAATCAATATGAAGGAATAACAGATGTTAAGCTCTCCAAACACAATTATATTTATGTATAAATCATCTTTGATAAAAACTAAAAAAAAAAAACAAACAACTTACAGGGCTCCTCTTTGCAAACTAAGACTTTTTTTCTTCAACAGCTTCATTTATTTTCTAATCTCTCTTTTCTGTGAAACTTCTTGCAACACAAAACTTCCCTTCTTGTCCACTTTCTAGCACAACTGTTCAGTCAGTCATTTGGCCTCTTATGAATTCCACATTGACTACAAATGAACAAGAAAAATTTAAAAAATTTGGAAATAGGGCAATCTTTCAGTTATGTACACCATTTCCACACCACCATAAGGTTTTTTCCTTACAGTGTATTTCAAAGTGTGCTGGTCAGTCTACTTTTAAGTGAGCCAGATTCACGGAATCTTCTGTGTTTTGATGGACTCAGTCCCTTAAACCATAAAATTTTGCTGTTAAGAAACATTATAATGGATTAGGTCTTACAATGATCCTTTGTTTTCACCAATATTGTGGAGCAGCTTGAATTGCTGCTAGTAAAGTCTAAGGTAAAGAAGCAAAAAGGGCCTTTGCATAATATCCACAGATGTTTTATTCAGTGACACGGTGAGATGTTCAGGTCCCAGACCCACACACATTCAGGCTCCAGCTTTCTTTCTCACCAAGGGCCCAGGGCTGACCCTGGTCTAGGGGCAGTACAAAGAAAGGGACCAATCAGGGAATAGGGAAGGAGTTGCCCAGGAACAGGGAAAGGAGCCAATGGGATGAAACTTAGGGGATGCCCCCCAGGGCCTCCACAAAATTGTTTTGTATATATTGTACCTCAAATAAGTGACCATGAATGCCCTTAAAGAGAACCCTATTGCATCGTACGTGATATTTCTGAATGCACACCATACACTGGCTAAAATACAAATCATTGGAAAGCACCCACTTCTGACTTCACCAGGGAAAGCTGGCCAGAAAGGATAAAGGAAAAGTTTGGGAGCTGAAATGAAAAGAAACAGAACCAGCCAGTACTCTTGGATTGATGAAAAAGCTAGATAGCTGTTAGTTTAAAATCAATAGCATGTTCAGTCATGTGGTAAGTAGAAGTCCATGTGGTTGAATGAGTTATCGATATGGGAGTTTATTTGTTTTGCTGTATGCAAGGTATCACAAGCCAAACTTCAATGGAGTGATTAATGTGGCTGAAAAAAATCTTGTAGCATCAACTGGGACTTCTGCTTCAGCATGTTGTCTCTGTCCACCTATGATGGCAATGAAACAGTGTTAACAAGAAGCACACTTAAATACCTTGTCTTCAGACTAGCCACCAACATCTGGAGATGAAGGAGAAGTTCCGTAAATAGAGCCTCCACAGTGAGGAGTTTACTTAACCCTTTCAGGCAAAATATTTTTTAATATCTTTCCTGTGATACTAGGGTTTTACAATTATATAACACATGAGGAGTACTAGATACTTATGAGTTATTCTGGAGCATGCTTTCTGAGGCATCCAGGTGTCAGTTCAAAATAGTGAAGAGAGGTTTGTTTCAAGTCTGGGCTCTCTCAGAACTCATGTGCACAGAAGACAGAGCCTTCTTTTGTGAGAAGCTGACGGCACCCCTTTGTCAGTGCCATGGTTTGTACTTTCAATAGAGATGAAACAGAACTAATTCTGAGCCCTTGTTCTGAATCAAGCAAAGCAAAGGCTGTATTTAAACTCAGCTGAAAAGTGATTGTTGTCCCCCTGCTCAAGTGACAGTGGCTTGCACTCCCTTGGCTGAAGATCAGTCCACTACACACTGCACTTGGTCTCTCTATGAGTGACAGATGGTGCTCCCATGTCCCTTGAGCATACATAATTTTATTGTTAGCATTAGTTAAAGATCATGAACATAATATGGAGAATGATCAGAATGATGTTTTGCAACATGCTTCCAAAAACCTGTTGCATGTTATTAGGTATTGTGCTCAGAAATGTCAATTTTCTAGAGGCACTGAACAGAGGGAGTTGATGTAGTTTCCAAGAAAAACTAAAAGAGTTGGTCTGACATAATTCACACTTCCTGTAGAGAGTAGATTCTCAGAGCTGCAGTCTGATTCACTTGGAAGACATTACTTATTTTTCTCTAAAGAGGATCCCAAGAATGAATTAGGATGTGTTGTATGGCTGCTTAAAGGACAGGGCTGTTTATATATCAGGGAGTCAAATTATTTCACATTAATATACATCCAATTTCTGCAGAATATTCTGCACCTCTACTCTTAGACCCCACTAAAGAACAATCATCTATTTGCACTCTTTTTTTCTCTCGATATGAGACAGGCAAGGCTCCATAATGGCTTTTAAAACTGAGTTAGGGCACTCACCTGCAATGTAGAAGGCAAAGATTCAAGTCCCAGATTTGCACTAGGCAAAGCAGAAATTTGAATTAAAGTGTCATGTTGCCTATTAAGTGTTCAATATCCTACCCTCTTTGCTTGCTTTCCTGGGGTCGGTTCTCTATTTGGACTGGAAATTTTAGTTCTGCTTGTGAGGCAGACTTCCTAATATGTGTTTCATTAAAAGCAGTATAAAAATCAGTTCCACAACAATGTGAAGGAAAAAAAAAATTTTTGGAAAATACAGCATTTTTTACACATCAATTTTCCAACTTTTTCTTTGAGATACACTTCAGTTATTTGTGAAAAACTGAAATTAAAAATAGGAAGCTAATTTGATTTGGACTCTAATTTGAGTGAAATAATTGTCTTGCCCTTCTCTTTTACTGACTGTATAAATAGCCAGGTCCACTGAAGCAGGAGCTTAAAGGAAAACTTTGATTTCTGTAATAGCCAGACATTTTACAATACATAAATAATTCTTTGTCTGTCTAGTGAACCACTATACACGAACTCACTAGAAAAAATAGTATAAATTAATGCCATCCAGCAATGGAGAAACACATGAGAGCCTATCTCCTCTTCTATTATCAGAAAAGCATAACATAACAGGCAAATGTGACACCAGTTTCAGAACTTCATGGTTGTTATTTACAGCATATTCTAAACTTTTTTGACAATTTTAGGATACTGTCTAAACAGAGGTTGGAAAGAAATGTGATAGAAAGAGGTATTCTGAGCCAACTGTGACCCATTTTAAACTTCAGTATATTTTCCATGTGTGCTAGCAGGAAAAAAATTATTATTCCCACTCAAAACCAAATCTTTTCTAGCCTAATTAGTCATTCAAGGGATTATTCATTTAAGTTCTCATTTCTAGATAATTATTAACAGCTTTATCTATTTCCTTGTTGTTTACACCATTTAAGATTTTTGAGGAGAATGCTGTTACAGCCTCCATAAATTTCAATACATTTCATGAGAAAGGATAATGAAATCTATTTTTGGATGTTACTCTGAAATATTTCAGATTTCTGTCTCTCATTTTCTAATTTTGAGAACTTTTGTATGCCCTTTTCACTTCACAGCTTGTGACAGAATTTTCTAATCAAGTATTTATAATGACAAAGTTTATTATTGTTTAATCATTATCATATTAATTTTACCCTAATATAAAATAATTAGTATAGCAGGTTTTAACCTTATCCTGACTAGAATTTATCAAGTATTTGCTTACAATAGACTTTTTTTGTAATGTGTAGTGTTTCTTCTGAATTAAGTTGATTAGATTTTAGTTCTTACCAGTCTGAGTTTTAATTTCAGCTTTCTTTTATGCCTTTCCAATGAAAAATGTTCATCATAATTTCAAAGTTGTCATGGGCACTTAATAGCCAAAAATAAAAAACCAAACCAAATTAGTTACTTACTGTGGTGACTATCAAGTTGACTTCTTTTGTATCCCATTATAAGTTGTTCCTCAAAGTTATGGGCACAATTTGTTATGAAAAATACATCTAGCAATTATGGTACTTGTGAAGGAGCTTTTGTATAAAAAAATTCCTAAAACAACAAGTTTTTATTCTGATACTTTTCCTATACCTGTTCTAGAGGAAGACATGATTAAAAACAGCAAAATGTTTCTCCAATTACTACACTAAAACCCAGATGAAATGGAGTGATTGCAGCGCTCCTTGATTTAAGGCCTGTAAATATATTTTATCCATTCTTTACTGTCTACCACATATACCTCAAAGAGTAGGAAAATACTAATTAAAGGGCTTTCTGGGTTTGTTTTTGTTTGGTTGAGGATTTGTTGTTGCTGCTATTGTTGTTTCCCTAACAATTTACATTCCCTAGCACTTTCAAATTAGGCGACAAGACTCCTCACAGAAATATATAATTCCCAATAATACTATGTACTCTTTCAATCCTTTCTATTTTCTTGACACTAGCAGATCTCCTTCGCAAAGTTTTCACCAACACTTGGACAAATGCAAGAATAATTTTTACTTGATCCACTCTGAGTCTCAAGTGATGCTAAGCACTACTAAGAACTTCCATCTCCTTGCTTAAATATTATATATAATTCGTCACTGACCACCCTCTTCCCACCACTGAAAGCATTTTGCAGAAATGTAACCTGGGCTATTCCAAACATTAACCCATCATATTCTGTAGGATATCACTGTTTGGACACAGAGTACCAAAGCAGCATTTCACATCCTTCTTAGAGCACATGTGTGCTGCCATGTTATCACAAACCTTCCATACCTTCCCTCTCATTTCTCATTGGTAGGTCTTCATAGCACAGACTCCTTCTTCTTTACAGCACAGCCAACAAACACCAACTCTCTTCTCCTCCAGCTAACCTACTTTTTTGTAGCACTCATCCTGATTGGACACAGCTGTGGCCTATTAAGGGCAGGCCTGTTCCTAATCCTTGGTAATTAGTACAGCTGCAGCTCCTCAGGGGTGAGATTGCCTTCTGCACTATCTCTATTCTCTTACATTCTATCCCCCCACACATATGATATTTTCCAAAATTTAAACACTTCTTCTTAAAACTTCCTCCGATCACTCAGCAATGCTCGCATTAAATACTGTCTCATTAATAAAGTAGTTGCACCCTAAACAAGAACACTTTTGTAAACCAAATTAATAGATCACAGATTCACAAAATGGTTGAGGTTGGAAGGCAGCTCTGCTGGTCAGCAGGTCCAGCCTCTCTGCTCAAGCAGTGCCCCATTGATCCAGTTGCCTTCCAGAGGCTCATATCCAGATACCATTTTTAACAATTCCAAGGATGGAGAATCCATAACCTCCCTGGGAACCTTGTACCTTGGTCAAGGTGCTTGGTTACCTTTTTTCCTTCACAGAAGAAAAAAACTCTTTCAGTACCTTCAGACTGAACATCCTATGTTTCAGTTTGTGGCCAGTGTTTCTTGCCTTGTTAATGAGCACCCTGTGGAAATCCCGAGTCTGCCTTATTTAGACTCTCCCCAGAGACTCTCCCTGAACCTTATCTGCTCCAGACCAAACAGTTCCAACTCTCCAACCTTTCCACGTCTCTACTGGTGAGCCTACTGCTGAACAGAGAACTCCAAGTGTGGCCTCAAGAGGGCTAAGGAGGGTTGGCAACTCTGCTTCTAGTGAAGCCCAGAATCCCACCAGCCTTCTTTACATCAAGGGCACACGGCTGGCTTGTGTTCAACTAGACATCCATTAGGACCCCCAAACCTTTTTTGACATGCTGTTTTCCAGCTTGGTGGCCAGCAGCACGGAATTATTTCTTCCCAAGATACAGGACTCTGCACTTCTTTTTGAACTCCATGAAGCCTGAGGACCTGTCAAGGTCCTCTGGACAGCAGCAGAAGCCCCTGTCAGATCCACCACTCCCCCCAGTTTTATATTATGCTCATCCCCATCTCAAATTCCTATTACCAGGCATTTCAATGGTATGTTATTAGAGGAGAATGCCTGGTACTTTTATCACCATGCTCATCAATATCAATATATCAAATACACGAAGTTACTTTAATCCCTGTTTGTCTCTTTGAATTTGATGAGAGTGTATACACCTGGCAGATGATACAGTTCTGAGGTTAGCAAATGTCTGTGTCTGTGTGGCTGCATACTCTGAATGCTGCTCAGATGCTGTTAATTAAGTTTGGGTTTGTAACAGCTTCCCTTTTCTGCAGGATTTACATTGCAGCTTGTGGCTCTCATGTCTTCTTCAAATTTGACATAAGTGTATATTTTAAGGACTCTGACTAAACTTTTGCATTTTACATCATAAACAATAAACATCCCCACAACCCATTTACAGAATAGAAGAGGGAGTGAGACAAAGAGGAAAAGAAAGAGGAGTGATGTCTTATTTCTAACTAACTCTAGCCTTTGGAGGGAAAAAAAATAAGCATATTCCAATTTATAGGTGTAATAAAGCAAAAAATAAATTTTTGTAATTATAGTAGCAGTATTACAATCTATCGTGTTTGGGATCATATTTATAGATCAAGCAGAATTATCCATTGTAAATAAAAGAAATACCTCCCAAGGTAGGAGAAGTGAAAGAAAAAGAATAAATAAAAGAAGACCTTCCTAATTTATGATGCTTTGCTACTGATGCTAACTTGTTTACATGTCACAGTATAGGATCCTGAAATATTCAACACAAAAAGAAAAAGTAAATAATCTGGCATTGGGAAATCCTAAAGTATTTCAGTTAGGCATGATTAGGGAACTCTGTACCTCAGTCCTCTGCAGTTATTTCTTGACATCACTATGTTGTGCAGATTTGTCTGCCTCAGAACAAGCTCTAAACTTGGTTTTTATCTCTTATCCCTTAATTGGGCTATCGTGGACAAAACCATTCAAGTCACCTGTCATTCACCAGGAACTCTGACGTCCACTGTGTCAACTGGCTGCAAACATAACTTAAGGCTTGAAATCAGGGAAAACCATAAAGATCTCAATTACAGGCTAGCAGATTAGACTTTGTAGGATGGAGAAAATACTAAAATTAGTACTTTCTACACAGTGTTTCCAAAGAAATGCATAATCATAAACTAAGTTCCTCATCAATGATTACTGAAATTTGTTGGAATTTATTTTAAGTTTTTCTATTTTGTAATGTTAAAAAAATCTGAATAATTGAAATTTCAACAAGCATACAAGAAATTGAACAAGAAAATAATAATGAAACTTTAGTTTCAAGGATGCAAGATAAGTTGCAGCTGATTTTGATTTTTAAACATCTCCATATCTGAGTTAAGAAAACTGAACAAGAAATATTTTTGCAAGGCCAGAAACTCAAAGTTTTTACAATCTAAGTCCATATTCTCTTTCTCACTTTCATAATATCCTCACTAAGACATTTTCAATTGCTACTTACATTTTTGGTAACTTAATATCCTAGTCCTGAAATTGGTCCAGTAGCCGTAGCTTCCACGAAGTGTCCTTTTCTCTTGGCAGCATCTGGATTTTGTAAGGACAGATTTCACAGAAAGCCTTTTTGCTGAGACTTTATGGTCCTGCATTCTCTTCCTGCTGCCCAAAAAGGCAAGCACTCATCCATTCTCCAAATGCAATCACATGGTGGTGGGTCTCCAGGATTACATCTCTGTCACGTTTATGTTGGTGGTTCTGTGTGACAAAAGCAATGGGATGTCATTATGCTTGATAGGTCAGCTTATTTTATGGGCACCTGGGATGCAAAGGGATGAATCCAGACTTTTAAAATAAGATCAACACACACTTTAGGACCTTATATAACCTGTGGGTGTGAATAAACATTTTTTTCTGTGTAGTTCATTTTGTCTGAGGAATTATTTCTAAAGTTAGAAGACATCCACTTACTGTTCAATATTTCCTGAGGTAGACTCTGTGCTGGGGAAGATACCTGTTGCCATGGACACTGACAAATTCTGTCATGTGAGATATGTCCTGAAGAAAAAAACAAAACAAAACAAAACAAAACAAAGCAAAAAACAACATAAAATTGATGGAACTTAGTTTGTGATAAGTACTTCTTACCTTGCAGGTGCCATGTTTTGTTGAAATTTCAAGTACCATACTTCCATAATATCACTTTAAGGACCATCTTTGAGTAATACAAATCGTTATGCTGTGGATTATGAAATATTTTCTCTCAGGTGTTACCAGTTATCCATAACATGTCGTATGAAATCTCCACCTACACAATCTTAAGAATTATGAGCATGCGCTCCCACAAATACATGCATAATGTGTGTGCACATGTATGTATGTGTATGCATACATATGCTTACATCCTAAAGCCTATATAAATCCAAAATGTTTGTTCATACTCAAAGCATAACTGATTAATTTTAAACTGAAGCAAGCAAATAATTTAAAAAATCAATGTCCTAAAACTATTTCATTTTTAATTGAATAATGTCAGCTAAATATTGCATATCTATCATTCGAGTTTACAGCAGAACTCTTTTTTTAATGTGTCTTATCTGATTGTTTATGGTTGCTTTTATTGCACATATCTCTTTGATCTATAACCAGCTATAATTATGATGTTTTCAACATGTTTTATGTTTTTATAACTGCTGTGTTCCATCAGATTTGGTACTTACACTGTCAACTTCAGGCTTTTTATGTTCTTTCATCTTTGTTGTGGGTGGCCTTTGTTTATGGAATCTAATATTAACATTTAAGTGTATATTTCAAAGGAAATGGACCACAAGATGTCAAACATGCATTCACTTTATAATTTATCCATATTAAGCATTTTTGCTACAGAAGTGCGCACTAAGTACCTAATTGATATGTTCTGGTGTTTTGCTTTTTTTTTTTTTAACTAATGGCTGTTATTTACTGCTGTACTTAGAGGGGCGTGCAGTGATCATACAGGGGAGTCTTTGCACCTACAAACATGATCATAAATTCAGTTTTCCTTTTGATGCTTTTGTTTTCTTTGTATCCTCTTTGGTGTTTATATCTGTGTTTGTTTTCTTTACAGTACTCAGGAGGTAGACATCAAGAGGTGGAATTTGGAGTCCATGATTTTCCTTGTATTGGTCTTGAAAGGATGATTGACTTTTGCTCTCTCTCTCTGTCCATTTGCCTTCTTTCTTCCCTATCTCTCTATGTGGAACATCTCAATAGTGAAAAAGAGCATTTAATGAAATCTTTTTAACCCAATTTCAATAAAATTTGTGTAAAATACTCTGTCCCCTAAAATATAGGCAGCAACCTAGAGACTCATAGGTGTGGAGTCTAATTAATGCTTGAAAGAAAATTCATCACCATAAGTAAGAAAATACACATTACTTTGTATGCATATTCAGTATGTATATTATTTTCTAGCTGAAGAAAGCCATTATTACAAATAGAAGAAGAATTACAAAAGTCTGATTCCAACCCAAATCATCAGGAAGAAATGTATTTCACTCACCAAATATGAAGGTCAAGGAGTCATTTATGCCAAAATTAGTATGTGGGGTCAATGACGGTCATAATTATGCCTGAGTCTATTGAGGAATTCCATTAAATGTAGAGTAACAGCATGGGTGTTGTGAGGAAGAACTTGAAAACAGACATATAAAATGGAAACTGTAATTATATACAGAACTTCAACATGAGTTGTGAGTAGTATTGAATGAAAACTTCAGTGAGATGTGTGAAGAGAACAAATCTCAGAGGAAAAGAGAACAGTGTAAATACAGGGTTGAGTCAGCAGCTCCTCCTGAAAGACCTTACTGATTCCCAGATGAACAAGTTTCACTTTTCCTGGTAATTAAAAGAGGAAACTATGTAGCATCTTTTTAGTCATACTTTTGTCTCATAGAATCCTGTGATATTGGAGGTAAAATGCAAAGGCTACAAGGAAGGCCCTGAATTCTTTATGTATAAATTCAGGACTTCCTGCAAACACATATACTAATTTAAACACTCTCTTCTATACAACAAGCAAAGTGAAGAAAATTCAATTATAATCCCTATTTTACAAACATATATATATTTTTAATATAGTGATTTATATATTTATAATTTTTAATCAAAACTCAGGAAGCTCCTTTTTCACTCAAGAGACAATATAAAACAATAATCATTAACGATAATATATAAAAGATACTGAGACAGCATAATGGACTAGAACAGTACTGTAGCTGGAGTATGCAGATGCTAACATCTCAAATTTAATTTGATCTTTTGTATGTAGTTTTGGAAATTGATAAAATTCAGATGCAAATCATTGCTGTTGAAGTAACTTAGTTTTTAATACCTTTTTGTCTGCTGGTATTTTTCTTCTCTCTGTTTATTATTCTGCAAAAAATGGTAGATCCCGTTTCAAAAATAATTTAGCAGAACCTGGACATCTCTTCTTTTAAATATTTTCTACTCACATGTAGTAAGAATTTTCTTAGTATATTCTTCCACTTTTCTGTTTTATTCAGCATCCAAACCTTTTCTTCAATATTTAAATGGTGGCTTAGGAACTTCACATAGGTCAGTAAAAAGTGCAATGTTTCAAACTCATAGTATGCTGTGCAAGCAGATAAATTGTATTTTTTTCTACTATGGAAACTGAGGCAAGGAGAGGTCTGTTTAATAAAAAAAATAATTCCTAGAGTTACTCCTATGCCTAACAGAAGTTGTGCATTTCTTTTCTCCATCACTTTCCTGTAAGCATCAGACTTTTTATTAGAAGCTGTTCAATTCTGAAATGGCCTGTAAAGAGCTAAAAATATGAACAGAGAAATCAGAAAATTATAAAGAAGGGATGTATTGGGTAATCAAACTTCAAACAGCTCTATTCATTTTTGGCATTTTTCTATCTGTGTTGTCTCTCACATGATGTAAAACATTTTATTATGCAGAATTAACACTGGGAAATGTCTTAATAGCCAATCAGATTGTATTTAGTGATCATCTCTAAATTTAACGAGAGTATCATTCTGTAGATCTGAAAGTCTAGTTTAGTTCGTTTTACTACTTTTATCATAGCAATTACATCAACCTAAACAACAATTAGGTGACTCAACACACAGTAGGCAAATTAGTAACTTCCGTTTAAGTAGGTTTATGGCCCTCTTGAGCAAGACTTTTTGAGTAGCAAACTGTACAGACCAAATTCTGAGACTTCATTCTAGTAAAATTTTATTGTACACTCTCTCTGGTATTTCTCTCTATACTACAAACATAAATCAAAATAATTCAGTGATATTCTGTGATAATCCAGTTCCTGACATGGTTATTACTTTGAGACCTGATTCCTTTCAACTGTTCCTTTTTATTAAGATTGCAATGTAGACTGACAGTTTACCCTGAGGATTTTTTTTCCTTTCTTTTCAGGAATTGCTACTAGAGTATAAATTTTTTGTTTTGTTTCGTTTTCCAGTTTACAAACAGTAAACTGATTATATCTGAATCTGTGTGCATTATATTGCAGAACATAAGGAAATCCCTTATGTACCAGAGCAAAGTGTTTGCATGTGTTCCTTCAGAACCTTTCATTCAGCACCATGTTCTTTCATCCTAGGGTGAATTTCAGTGATATATTTCCCCTCTGAAATTGGGAATTTAGAGTCCCAATTTTGTCTCTTTCTGGCTGGTCACTTCCAGCTGAATATCCCAGTTTGCTGTTGCCTTAGTTGCACTGACACAATAGTTGGCAGTTGTTGCTGTAAATAAGCTCACTGAAATTATTTGGGTTAAAAAAAACAAAAAAAAAAAAAAAAAAGTCAGATTTTATTTTAAAACTGATCATTTGGGATTTTTTTAGCAAATGTCTACTAATTTCAGCATAACAAGAGGCACTGAGCTACTTTGGGGAGGAGAGAAGAAGGCCTGAGGTAGAAGGGTAGGCAGAAATTTTTTACCTATTTTTTTCAGCTAAGAAACAATCAAATATCGGCTTGTGTCAAGGGAGGAGGAAGACTTTAGGCCATTTTAGAAGGTATTGAACAAGAACATTTCCTTTACATCCTTATTTTTAGTGAAATGGATGATGCAATTCCCATTTGTTATGCTCAGAAACACAACTCAATGCAACAGTAGCACAAGACTTGCCAAGAGAGTTGCATCACATGCAAGTAATTTATCTGTTTCAGAATTAGTACAGTCTTCAAATACAATTTGATAGATCATACTTTGAGCAAGTAAATTTTTTTTTAATTTTTAGCTTTCAAGAAAGTCATCAGGAGTACCTAGAACAGGAATTACTCATCACTAGGGTTCTTTTTTCTCTCTGTGGCTATCTCAAAGGTAAGAGGGGATCTGGAGCTTTAAAAGTAGTACAGCATCCCCCTACCACTTGTAGGCATCTTAATTCATAGCTGACAGTTTTCAAAACTGATGAGTGCATCCCAGCAGTGGAGTTATTAATCTTTGCAACAGATCAATTTAATAGCTTATTCAAGTGCATTACATACTACAGCTATTACACAAATAACAAATGTTTCAAATTTCCTACTCTGAATCATGGTGTGCAATTGCTACATTTCCAAATGAGACCAAGTGTGGTCTTCACTGGCCAGGTTCATCATAGCTGGGTTCTTGCTTCCATGTCCATTTTGAGTCTGTCTCTTTGTCTAATAAAAAAAAGACCTTCAGTTGAGGGATCCAGGAGGCCTGGATCCCTTATCATCAGCCCTGTTCTAATGTTTGCTTAATTAGTTCTTTAGGATTACTCCTTTTTGCCCTCTCCAGGCCAAATGTCCTTTAGAAGAGGTAGTACAAGGGAGTATAAATATAAGTTTATCTCATTAGGATGCTCATTTTTTGCTGTTTTGATTTTTTTTTTTTTTTTGCTTTAGTTGTTTGTTTTGTATTGTTTAAAATGAAGCATCATAGGCAGAACCTGTTAGGCTTCTGTTTTCTGCCACTCCTTGCTTTAGGATGAAGACTGCTGTTCAGTGACTAAGGTATGACTTGCTGTGGTGAACAATTTACTCTCTATGCCTAACAGTAGGAAAGGATTCCCAGCCCAGGCTTGTGAGAAAGCTGCATTGCCTTGGGTCTGAATAAAGAACCTAAATAGGTAGCTTAAATACCTTCAGTCTTTCTGGGGTTTTTGTGTCCTGCTCTGGTCCTGGCTAGCTTAACTCTCTTCCTGGCTCTGCTGACAGTCTTCTAAAAACACATTTCTAAACACTTCATGAAAAGTCTGTGTGCTCATATTGAAAAAGAATATTCTTTGGTAACTGAGACTGCTTAAAGAAAGTGTAGAAAACACTCAGCAAAATGTGTCTCCTGCAGACTTATAAAGTAAATATCTCCTTTGCACGACATCAGGTTTCCAGGCATCCTTAACGTATTCTCTTCCATTTCTTGGTTTTGATTTCTTTAATAAAAATTAGTCATTACAATTACAATGAGCCAGGCTTAAATCAATCTATTCACTATGTCTTATCCAAGAACTTATTTCTCAAGTAAAACAAAAGACATTAGTCTCATATATTTTAAGGATCAGATGAAAAACTACATGGTAGAAAGGTAGCCTTCTTAAGGTCTCTCTTTAGGAGTGTGAATTTGTGACTCTCCTGTTGTGAAACTCCTTCTATTGTTCTCTTCAGAGACCAAGTAAAATATAGAACTGCTCTTCACTTAGGCATGATATTTGAAGACCGTACTGATGATCCTCCTATTCCACAACTGCATTTCCAGATCTTTAAAAGAAATGAAACAAAATGTAGTGAAGGATGAATTTTCTTCCACTTTAATACTTTTAATTCACAATACTATGTCTGGCCTTGGAACTAATGAATAAGGAAAAAAAAAAAGCTTAAGGATACCTGGATTTATTTCAAAGAAGTAGACAATTAAAAATGCATGAAGAAATATGGGAAAATGTACAACCATCTGGATATCATCCTGGATAACTGGCTCTAGGTGGCCCTGCTTGAACAAAGGTGTTGGACAAGATGATCTCAAGAGGTCCCTTACACTCTCAACTGTTCTATGATTCTGTGCCATCAATTAAAAAATAAATTAGTGTGAGAGACAAATAGCACAGTCCAAGGACATGGATTCAAATTAATTCTCATACTCAGTAAAAATATCTTGAAATGTAAATTAATTAAGAGTGGGTTTAAGCTGATTTAGAGGTGTCTTGCCAACGTCATCCCTACCTAATGTTAATATAAAATCCATAGAAAATGGTTTATGTAGAGATGGTTGTCAAATCTGAAATGTAAAGCAAAGCTATCTATTTGGGTAAAATTACATTGTGAAAAATCTCTTAGCTCAAGGATGAAATTTCTATTCAAAACCAAAGAGAAATGTATCCCTCAACCACTTTGTCAGTACAGAACATCTATTAATCTGGTGGTCATTTACATACACCTGAGATAAAAGAAACTCACATTCAAGTCCCAGCTCTAATTAATGACTAACTCAATCAAATAGAACACCTGCAAAGACAAAATTAAGAGAGATCACACAAAGATTATTACATCAGTATAATTTCACAGACTCCAAGAAAAGTAATTCTTCATTTTATTCATGCATGATGAGAAGTAGATTGTTGGTCATCTTAAAAAGTGTGTTGGCATGCACTAACTATTTGCATGACATAGGTAGTGAATAGCATCACCACAGATTGTAGTAATAAATAAATATATAAATATGTGCTCTGTTTCAGTTGAAAATATAACACTTTGTAAAAAATGTCCTTAAAAATTGCATCATCAAAAATGAAGGCCAATGTTCTTGTAATCTTTCAATTTGCGCATTTCTATCTCTGGCAGTGAATATCGTGTCAAGTAGGCCCTGTGCCTGTGGCTAACCATGTACATAATCTTTTTTCATTATTAACCATTTCACTAATGATCAGGTACTTCATGAGTTTAGAGACTGTTTCTCTACATGCTTCTTACTTTGCATATGAATTTTTCAGAAAACATTTATTCATTTTAGTACAGAAAAAGAATAAAATATTCATAAGACTGGAAAACTTTTTTTGACAATTTATGACTATGTGGCAGCAGTCTCCTTTACAAGTTACCTGTAATAATTACTACTCCTTTTATTGAAATGTTCTTTAAAAGCAATTTTCTATTCAACACCTTGGGTAATTACAGTGGGAAATGATTGATAACATCAGTTGATATTAAATATTGTACTGCTAATCACCGTGCAATCTTGCATGCACTTATTCATTAGTTACTTCTTTAATTTGAATGGCTGACAATTTACACGGAATGCTTCAGTTATATGAATTATCATATTTTTATTCCCAAGAGAAGGCCTACACTTCATTAGAACAGAATCATTCACATTGCTTTTCTTTCATTTTCAAGAGTGAAGTACTTTGATTTGAAAGTTCTGTAGCTGTAGTCAGGCAAGATATTAAGCTCTTCACCATCAAATAACACTATTCTGTGCTTGTACAGTACAAAGGCGCTTCTAGAATAAACAAAGTCACATTGTTATACACTGGCCTGACACTAATAAACAGCTGATTGTGGTCTCCAAGAGAACTTTGTGCTTCTGTGTCACATTCTGGAAAACGATGTCATGCCCCCAAATGTGTTCATACTATTAGCTGACTGCTAGAGTGGCTGTAGATGTCATTTACTTTGTAAACTGCTTCACTTTATCACCCAGGGCAGATCATAATGTTTTAACACTTAGACTTATATGTGATTCAGACATTTAAATCTGATGAGTCTTCCAAAAAGAGCATAAATACTAAATCTAGTAAATCAGTTTTATTAATGGGAGTTAAAATTATTTTGGAAGTAACTCCTAGTAATTTGGTGGAGACAGTATATTCCTCATGAAATATGGAACCATCTGTTGTATGGAATCTCATTATGTGATAATGCAGTGATGCACACTGTATAAAATCTGAGCTTAATTTTTTTTTTTTTTTTCTTCCAGGGTCAATGTGAAGGTTTTGCTCATGAACACAACCAGAAAATAGAGGAAATACTTACCGACTTGTGTTATACACTTTCTCACACAAAACTTGTCCTCTGGGAACATTAGTTTTATGGTCCCCTGAAATTCACCTTGTTAACCTCCCCTCACCTCCACACAGTGCCAACTGCTCTTTCTCTCTCTACACTCTCACTAATTAAAAATATGAAGTCAGACTCAGAATATTTGTTCCCAACCTGGACTTTTCTCCCCCTATTTTCTATCACCTTTGTTTCAAAGGCTTCTGTGTGGGACTGGTTTTTCTGCTACCTGTTCCTACAAACTTTACCTATCTTAGTAAGGGAAACTCATCAAGAGTTTCTGAGAGTAATGACATGAAAAGATATTTTGGAGAAATATGCTTTGTACAGCTATGACAATAACAGTTCTTATTATGTCAACTTCAGACTCTTCACACTCAAATGGGAACCCGTTTGTTAGTATTTTCATGTCACAGTTTATATTTGTGTGGTTTAGACAATCAAAAGTTTAGTGATGAGGTAACCATTTCAGAGAAGTCAATATGAGGTATTGATTCAATGCCTTCTGAGAAATTCCAAGATTTTCTACATATTTATATGAGCATACCTATATCTGAGATGCAAAATTTCAGATGATAAATTTAATTTCTTTTGTTATTCTGACCCATATTCTACCTATACACAATGAAACTATTATTGAGACTAAGCTCTCAGGGTAGTATTAAATACTTCCCTCAATTAAAATACTTAATTTATTTTATTCTCTTCATTCAAATTTGGCAACAGAATTTTACTCTGTCACACAATGTGGCAGAAATCCCCTAACTATTAGCAAGTTCAGTGCTGTAAAATCACATGATCCATCAGAAATAAAAATGGAAATTTCATTTTAGTGAAAGGCTGAGATTTCTATTTTTATGTTACAACATAAAACTTCTCCCTAGTTCTGTTACTTCATGGTACTTCATTTAAAAATCCATATTCTTATGTGCTCAGATAGAACTTTGTGGACTTTTTAATTAATTTTTACTGTTTCTCATTAATGTCTTCTCCTCCTATAAGTTTGGAATCACTAACATTGAGAGTAAAGAGACATTTCTAGAATTGCATCAGAAGGATCTGGTACTAAGTCTGCTTCTCCATACATATTAGCATTAAGTAGCAATGGCTCCCCCAGGACCTCAGCAGAACCACAGTGATGTGCCCCGAGGCGCATTCTGTGACTCCATCCTACATCCCTTGCTTATCCGTCTCCGATGAACTCCTTTATAAGAAAATTTTAGTGCAGTTGTATGAATTTTTGTCCTTAAAGTTGCTTAGATTTGGGGGTTTTTTTTGCTTCCTTGATTCACACATTTCTCTAAATGCAAACTTTGGGGTTTGGGAGCCTGCACTCTCTCAGTTCTCAGTCTCCTCCAGTATCTCCTTCAGCCTCTCTTAAAAGAATCTTCTTTTCTCAGTCCTCATTTCCTGTGTAGTTGTGCACAGGACAGCTTTTTCCAGATAGAAGCTACCCCTTTAGGACTTGAAAAAATGAAAATCTGTAAAAAAGTTCTTATGCAAACACTCCAGGTGAATTGCCTCATTTTATATTTTACAGTGAGCCTCCTGAAGAAAATTGTACTTCTTTCAAACAGTTGAACTTCTGACCCTCAAGAGTTTGCATAAATAGTGAAAGTTCAATTTATGCACTTTTCCTGAAACAGGAGAGTATAGACACTACTTTGAGTATCCTCAAATCTGAAATACAATTTTCCAGAAATATCATTCCATTTTGGATTTAAATATATTTGTTTTTGTCTTAGAAGCACTGTGCAAAGAACTCTCCCAGGGAAAAAAATAGAAAGAAAAGTAACAGAAATAAAATAAATTAAAACGTCCAGTCTGAGAGATTACAATTGGTTTATCTGAGAAAAGTAGCTTAACATTTGTGCACAATGAGAAGTTAAATTTGAAATATTTCACAGGCCATTTGACACTAAAAAAGACTTTATGCTACTAAAAGAATTTAATATTTTTAGGAACTCTTTTCAATATAAATATTTTTATTTTGTTCATAAATATTTTCCTATTTTTTAATCTGCTTTTAATAGCACTAGGAAGAAGAATAAATGAGGTGTTCAGGTCCCTATGGTTCTGGAAAAAGATATTTATCCCAAACTATATAGGGGTTTTTCCTTTCTGGTCATTTATCATGTATGGTTATTTATAACTTTATTTATAACTTTAAAAATTACACATTTAAATATTACTCTATGGTTTTGGGGGTTGCTTGTTGGTGTTTTGTTTGTTTTGTTTGTTCGTTTGTTTTTTCCTGGCAGTTGTTTGCTTGCTTCTGTTTGCAAAGTTCTTCACGACTCTCAGCCATAAGATACACCAATATATATAATGAAAATAAAAGCTTCCTTTTATTAGTAACAAACAAGAAATTCAATATAGGCCTTCCAGGACTTCTGCTTTAAAATTTTTTTTCCTCTCTGTCTTCTAGCGGTTAAGTGCTGTCAACAGGAACAGTCAAATTCTGTTATATTATAGCCAAGCCACATTTCCAAAATTCCTATTCTTCTTCTAACAAGGTAGCTGCAGCAGTATCTTCCAGAGGACTATTGTTTCTTTCATTCTATTGTTTTGTTTGTATTATATCACGAATCTGGCAAATCAAACCTCATACTGTCCTCCACATTTTAGGATTATTAAGAGAGAAGTAACCTAAAATTTAACTGTAGAATCCTCTCACAATTTTCTGCTGAATAAATTCAATAGTAAAACATGACTGGGAAAGCTTCCTGAGAAATCATGGACCAAAATCACTACCTCAGTACAAAAGAACAATTGAGTGTTGTTTGAAGAGTAGATGTGGTTGATGCCATCTCTGGCCTATTCTATTCTGATAACTGAGTTATATGATTTTAACATATTAACCTTATTCACAAAACTTTAAACACTTTTGTTTCTGCTTGACCTGTACAGTGCTTTCTGTCCGTATCCTTCTGTCTTTGTATCAGTCTATTGATCTTGATGGTGCTTGGGCTACTTTTATTTTTTGTGTTTGCTTAGCACTTAAGAGTATTAAATGCTTCTGTAAAATATGCCCATAGGTATAAATACATAAAAAGAAGAAGACCTTTTAGTACTAGCTATTAGTTCAGTCTGAAGAGAAAAAAATTGAGGATTATCATGGTGAAATCCTTTTTCATCATCATCTTTTTTTTCCCCAAGACAGAAATACAATCCTTTTTTTTCCCTATGTGATAGGGAGCATTCAGTGAAAAAATGGCGTAATCCAATTTATGTAGAATCATTAGTTCTTTTTATGTGTTTTACTAGACAAAGTGAATGGCAGAGTGTCCCTGACATGTTTAAACTTTATGAGATAAAATACTCATTTTTTATAGATTTCAAACAGCTCATTGAGTTTACATTTCCTTCCTAAACTTTCATTAAATTCCAGATATTTCTACAACTATGTTCTACATTGGAGAGAAATAATAAAAAGGGTATAAAAAGGAAGAAAATTAAAGAACATCAGAAATCAGCAAAAAATTCCTATGATCTGGAATTACATTACTTCAGAAGTATTTCAGCAAACCTTAGACTTGACCAAATATAACTTGTCACTGCTGTAAGCTTGGTATATGCTCTGATTCTCTACTTCTGAGGTCTTATAAATATATTTTCTTCTCTGCATCTTGACAGCTTTTTGAAAATTTATGTCTCCTTATTTTCTTATTCTAAATTGTTCTCTATGTTTTCAGGCAGCTCCTTGGTATTGCTAAGTAGCATGGAAGAGATTCAAACTCCTCTACATACTTGCATCTTTTCTTCTTTTTTCAACAGTGTAAGAGTGATTATAGTGCTCAGAAAACAGAGATGCTAATAATCCTCCTTTGAACCAGAGCTCACAGGACCAGGTGTGTACCTGTTTCCACAGAACTGCTGGCAATCCACTTCTTACCTGCCCTGGCAGGTGTCTGTCTAGACCTGAATTTCTTCTAAAGAAGTTTGCTGGTCCTTTCACAATGGCTGGTATGAAAAAAAACAGAGGAAAAATATTAGGCTTGACTAGCTCAAAATTTTGAGTGTCATTTTCTCTTGTGATCCCTTCATGATCTGAACTGAGTGTGAATTAAAGGGTAATATATTAACCTACAGCATGAGCAAGATCCTGGTGCCTGCCGTTTTGAAGTTCTACAACTAAACATCAAGCTATTCATTTGAATTCAGCCTTACAGCTCTAAAGCTTTCTTTCTTTGGGTTCCAGACTTAACATTGTTAGAGAATTTCTAAACACTGAATAATTGATATCTATTGGCACATGAATAAAAACACTTTCTTGGTTTTATCCCAAGATATTCTTCTATCTAGGTTAAACACAACCTTAGCTATACAAGAAATCTTATTTAAAAAAGATCTCTGCTTTCCTTTTCTTATCTATTCTATCTTATTTTTGTAAGCAGTAACTTCCTCTTCTCTGAAAATCTCACAGCATCCACAGGCATAAATAGCAAAAAAGAAATTCTAATCTTTCTATTATATTTCTGTATACCATGATTTTCTTCTTCTTTTTTTTTAAATTTCTTTCCATCGGGAAATGAATTTACTTAACGCACTTAAAATTATCTCCAGTGGCAGATTTTCCTCTCTCATGAAAGAGTTTGTCTCCTAGGAACAGGATTCATGGGGCCTGATTCCCTATTGACAGGACTGTCCTTTTCATAATAGTAAAGCAGGTAAAAAAAGAGGAAGAATTCTGTATAAGTATTATTTTATACCAGCTACTCAAATACCAATTATCTAAGTGTAATTCACATTGCTGGTAAATATTAAAGTTGGCCAATAGAAATGCTCTCAATGAAAAGTAGGATGCAATCAAGCAAAAATCTAGCAGAAATTTCAAATATCAAAAGCGCTATCAATTGTCTTAGTCTTGACAGTTGCTGTTGATTAATGAAAATACAATTTCTTTTTGTTGAACTCCACGGACTGCCCCACTGATTTCAAAATCACAGACTCAGAAAAATACTTTAATACTAGGCTACACAAACTTGTTCTAAACATTCTAAAAAATGATCATGGCTATGCAACTGTTCAGAAGGAGTCCAACTTCTCCAGCTGAATTACTCCTAAATCAATTATCTTTTACTTCTGTCCAGCATTGATCCTATACAAATTTTTGACTTTTGAGTACTTTACATAAGGACAAACTGGAAAATTTTACAAACTCACCAAGGCAGATACTGTAGCAGGAGACCTACAACCATTCAGAAAGGTAAAAGCCACAAAAGATTAAGGTTATAAGTGTAAAAAGTATGCTTATCTAATCTGATTCCTTTAATCATTCTTATTTAATAGTTTTTATCATTATCTTATATTCACTATTGGTTTTTAAACTAAGCTTTTTGACCTTCATATGTTAAATGAACTCATAGTGAGGACTTATAATGGGCATGTTAATAAGCACTATTTCACAGTCTCTAACAGTTAAAAAAGTAAAGGTAATTAGAAACGAATGAAAAAAAAGGTTATGATTTGTTGAAATAACCATGTTCCTAGTGTTAAAAATTATAAGCCCTAAAATAAAAGAATATTTGACATAGAGAAACCATTGGCAAAAGTCTGAGATGACTCATTAAAACGATTGTCATCTTTGAAAAAAATCACAGTAATACAATTTGATTAATTACAAAAACAGTAGGGTGGAACTATACAAGTTTAATCTTAAGTGACTGCATGGGTCAGTATAGAAACAATTTCAGTCAAACACTCCTGTGCTTTGAGATCTGTCCTTCCGGAAGAAATCATTCTTTGTAATAAGATAGGCGTACATCAGTGACACCACATCTGGTGACTTACTTTGCTCTGTACAGCCGGAAGAAGGAAACAGCATTTTTACTTTCAGACAAATCTGTGTTTGAATTATGCTGGCAAATTGAAGAAATCCCATGTCCACTCTAATTTCCATGGCAATGAATAGAACCTACGTGTCATGCTGTTGTGCAGCCTTTCAACTTGAGCAACCATTGGGTGGCTTGATGCCCCCTATACTCTAGCTGTTCCCCTTGTATTATAAGCTTTCCAAGGGCTTTGCAAAATAACTCCCATTTACTTGCAGTGAGCCCACAATAAGGTCTTCTCATTATAGAAAACTTTGATGTAAACATAAACAACTCGATCTCTGTAAAAAATCCAGATTGTTTCTGAGTGGTAAGTTTCACGTGAATGTTTGTATTTGCCAAATATCTGCAAATTCTCTGGCTGGACTATGAAAACTAAACCACACAGCTTTTCAAGAATCACACTATTGAAGCAGTTTGAGGAAGTGAGGTGATAGTTAAGCATGATGGATGACTGGCAATCAAGTACTTACACTTACTCCCTGGCTCCCTTCCTAGTTTAGGAAGCAGCCTATACAGACATTGACTTATGTAAGACCCTCGAAATACATTATTTAGTTTCTATATAATGATTAATTTTGGCTTCTTGAAAACAGTATAAAGATATATACATATTGCAGAGAGCTTGAGGATAACTTCATAACTTCCATATTCATATCCAGATGGTCATCAAAGGAGTGGGAGATGCTGATACAACCTTATGATTTTCCTTTCTTCTTCAATCACTTTTTATGATGCTCTATGCCACTTACACCACTCTGTCCAAAATTCTACCTTTCATTGTGAACACAAGGTAAGGATACTCAAGGAGGGGAGAGAAGGAGAAGAATTTAGTTACTGGTTTTTAAAAATAGCTTGAGTATCTATCAAAGCTACCAGAATACTCAATAGCATAGGTAAAAATTTGAAAATAATGGATCTCATCTGTGCACAAATTGCATCAAAATTTGTAGATAATATGCAGATGCTGAATAAATAAGTTTTATTGAAGGTCATAATTCTGAGAGGATTGGATTTCATCAATTTTAATAGGTTCCATAAATAAAACTTCACTAAGAACATATCATACAAAAGCAATTATTTTAATTTTAATTTTAATTTTAATTCTCTTTAAAACTGAAAAAAACCCCAAATATTCACAGTATAGAAGGAAGGAGAATAACGGTTTCTTCGGGAAACTTCTTCAGCTGAATGAATCATTTGATTTAATTACAAGTTTGTTTCTGCTGATTAGGAACAGTGATATTTTCCCTTGTTTGTCTTTATTTTTATTTTTTTCTTGGGGAATTTTTTTCTCTAATTGATTACTTGAAATAAGTACCATTTTTGTCTTAATTCGGCATACATCTATCATGATATTTTTCAAAAGTTTGCACTAACTTCACAAAATATGTAATCTGTCTGCATTACACAGGCTTGAAAGTTCCAACACTGGTTAGTGGGATGTGAGTTTTTTGTACTTCTGGGTCTTTTCATGTAAAAAATTAAACATTTCCCTAAAAATTATCTTAAGCTCCCTCATAATTTCAGACATTTCTTGGACTTTCTTAACTTCTCTTTTACTTTCTGTTTCCTATGATACAGCACAGTACTAAAATGTATATCCTAAAAATCTGGGGAGGTCAGAAAAAAGTAAATTGTGGTCAAAGATTATTCTGGGAAGGTGTGCTGGCAAACACAGTGGAGACCTAGACAAGAAAGCACATGGCATTCCTATCTATTTTGATCCACAAGTAAAACTGTCTCTTAATATGATTCTATGGGCTTCTACAGAAATCTTAAAAAATGTGCGTTTAGAGAAGATTTAGAGGCAAGGATATCATAAATCATGCCAGTTCCTGTTTGTATATGTCTGTACTCTGTTGTGACCAACCCACAACTTTTCTAAAGACAAATTGTCAGGATCTGATGAGAATTAAATTACTTTGTGAAAACTAAACTTTTTTTCCCCAAGCATTTTTTTCAATGTCTACAAACAACTACTTAGTTTGCTAGGAGATTGAAGTTCACATTTTACCAGCAATCTTTACCAAGTGAAACTAGCCTGCATGATCAGAAATAACATCATTTAAGACAAAAGATAACAAGACAGAAGATTCAGGACATCATGGTTCCAAAACCAGAACTGCAGTTTCCTAGCTCTGTTGTGCGAGCCTCGTGCTCTATTTGGCTGCTCACACCCTTCAGTAGAGCAGGGAGCTGGTATCTGCATAATGACTGTGTAACTATGCTAAATATCTGCCTGGCTGCCCTAGGTAAAAAACACATTTTATAAACGAGTGCACACAGGAGGGTGAAGACATTGAAACTCCTCGGATGTCTCCAGGTTAACTAGAACCATGCCAGCCCTGTTTCAGGAGCTCTGTCTTATTGAATGGTGTGCTCAGGGAAACACCTCCTCTTACCAGAGCCTGTTGCATTCAGCACAGCTCCATCTCTGCCCTATCATATAGCACTGGCCTAATTCACACTGCTCTTTTACTGCATTTTCCAGCTCTTTGGAGGAGGTGAGGATTTTCCATTCATGGCCATGCAAAAAAACGCATCAAAGATAAATAGAATAATTATTGGAAAAGGCAAAGAATGAAAACTATTCTCCCAGTGTTTACTTAGCGAAAGTAAAATGGTCCAACTAACATAATTTTTCTCTCTTTATATTTTGAGCCATATTGCATATGCAGGTTTCATTCCAAACCAGAGACTGGCAGGATTTGAACAGGGTCTGTGAACTGGCATTACTTTGCACATAATGAATAGGTACCTCTGTTTACCTTATTAATACGACAAATGGTCCATTTCAACAAATGTGCCACCACCTGCTGCTTAATCAAACAAGTAGTTGCAAGTTCATCTGAAATAAAGTAATCTTTGTTGATGAGAGCATGAATTGTATTTGCCTGAATCTTAAAAAAAAGTGGTGACTTGAGCAACACAGGACATATATTTAGGAAAATAAATGAGCTATACCCTTATATACAACTTTTTCTTTCAAAGAAAGAAAAGGAGAAAAGAATAAAGCTAAGAATCAGACAAATAAAATCAATATGAAATTAAATACCAGACCAAAATGATAAATTAGAAATATTTCCTTCATATACACATATATCTCAGTGGGTTTCCTTTCAAAATTAAAGTCCAAATCAAAAACTACTAAAACAGAGAAGAAAAATGAATACCTTGTGAGCAGTAAAAACTATGATCTGACATATCATCTCAGAAGGAAACAATAGCTATATATTCATGTGATAAGAACAATATCCCTATATTTATTAACTGAGAAAAATGATTGAAAACAATGTCTTACCATGTTTTCAATAGACAACCATCATCTTGCATAAAAGTAGTATAATTTGTGACAGCGGCAATACAGGCTACATTTTTTATTTATTTTGTAAAAAAAAAAATCTACAGAACAAAGCACAGGTATGATTTGCTGCCTACCTGCTCTTAATTATAATACCAAGCTCCATAATAAACCACAGGGAAAAAGAATGAGTACCCTAAGGCAGATTTTAGCAGTCTCTGCTTCTTTAACACATTTATATGGTGGAAAGTTGAGAGGATCAGAGAATGGTTATGGTTTTCTTGGACCTCTGAAAATTGTATACTTCAGCTTCCCTGCTCAAGCAGGGTCAACTTGAGCAGTTTCCCAGAGCTTTGCCCAGACAGGTTTTCAATACTTCCAAGGAGGAACACTTAAACCAGATGTCTGGGCAACCTGTCCCAGAGTTTAATCATCTGCACCCAACACAATATTCACTATGTCCTAATCCACAGCATGGGAATTTGAATAATCTAACTCAAAGGCAATGAAGGTCATTTATGCTAGTTCTAGTTCTAGTTCTTGGGTGATACGTCTCCCTTTAGAACACAACTGATGTTAATTTATAATCACAAAACTTCTGAGTGAGATAAAAAATAGCTGTATAGTGTAAAGATCATTCTAATAAGTACATTCCTGGTTCTTTAAAGCTGTAATACATTTACTTCCCTGTCCATTTACTTCCCTACTCTTTCACAAGCTTTCTTTTTCCTCTGTGTCCTGTCCTCATTCTTCAGTGTACTTTATTGTACTCTCTCTTTGTTGAACAGCTCTCTGTCTTTCAATTGTCATTGTCATGATGGGCATTTTGAAAGCATTTTAGAGAAAGGATTTGCTTCACAATATTTCCTAAGCTGTGTGGATACGTACATGTCAGAATAATGTCTCTTGCTGTCATTCCTCTGCCACTGCTGTGTCCTATACCTTAAGATTTAATTCCTTCAAACTGGGTTTTCCTATTTATTCCATTCATGGTCTATTATCACATCTCTCCTTGATTTTTTTCCTAACTTTTTTCTGCTTTTTGCATATTTTAATGAAAAATTAATGTAAAATTTCCTTGCTCATATCATAGTTCTTCAATTGATTGTGTTCTCTTCTCACCACTTTCATTGTACATCAAACGTAAAAGCACAGCAAGGAAATCTATTTCTTACAGATACATCAAATGATTCAAACTAACTCTTCCATTTAATATACAGTGCAGAGGGTTTGAACTCTTCAGGTCCCCCAGGAGAACTATGCAGAAACTCTGCATAATGCTTCACAAGTGTGGAAGTACAAGTAATGTAGCAGTTCTCTGCTCCTTAAAGTTTCTAAATGTTCTGTTTCTCTCCCAAGTCTTATTCAAGAAAAACAGTTGCAGTTTGGCTGATTGTTTCTTTTTCAGTTGCAGGGGAATATGGGGGTGGGGGGCAGGGGGTGTGTGTGAAAAAGGAGAAAAATAGCTTTTGTTTCTTTCTGTATGCACCAATGTACTTTGGGCACATTTTTTGACCTTGGAGAGAATTTCAGTCTTTGCTTTTTGTTCCACAGTGACCTTTCTTCTATCAACCCAATTCCCTTCAGCCCATCCTTTCTTTCCTCATTGTAAAAGAAATTCAGATTGTGTGGGATAAAATTCAGCTGATTCCAATTAGTACTTGAACTTAAGGTACTAATTAAATTAAATTGTTGAAATGGGCTCCTCTACAGTTGCCTGTGCAGCACAAGGGCAGAGCCACATGCAGAAATTGCAAAGTTAAAAAACAAATTACAGTTTTTCTGTACTTCCACACAAAACACTGGTTTATCTCACACATAAATATCATTAGTTGCCTCAAAGGATTTATTGCATTTAATTTTATTTCCCAAAAGCTGTGCACTGAATCTGAGCAAACTATCCTGTACCCCTATGTAACTGATGAAAAAAAATTATACATGCTGAGGTATTGAGATGAGATAACTGCAACAATTACCCTATTCTTCATTAAATACCTGGGCTAGCTTGATTGTGATATTGAACTACTACATGGCCAAAGCTAAATGAGATAAATTTTATGTTTATTATCTTCAGACACAATATTGCCATTCATCATTTCCTGTGTTTTACACTATGAGTCTAGGTCATTCCTTAGCAAATTTCAGTGCATACTACCCATTGAGAGAAAAAAAAAAGAAATAGATAGATAGATAGATAGATAGATAGATAGATAGATAGATAGATAGATAGATAGATAGATAGATAGATAGATAGATAGATAGACAGATTTAAAATATACGTGTGTAAAAGCACAAGAGGAATGCAATATATTTTTCATTCCATCTGTTTCTTGCAAAGCTGGACTTTATACTTGTTTAAATCCAACAAAACAAACTTAATCTACTCATTGTATTCCTAATCCTCCAATCCTTACAGACTTCAAACTACTGTTAGTTTCAATCAGCTAAGTGAATACAAATAAGAAGACGGAGAGCATCCTGTCTTTTCCAAGTCTACTGACTCTCTCACATGAGCACTAAGTGTAGTTTCTTGTATTTAATTTTTTTATTGTATATTGTAGCTTAATCAATTTGGCATAAGATCATGGACTGAAATGAAAACTTCTAGCTTAAGTGGACAGAAATCTGAGACAACCTCCTATAAACCGTATTTAATCCACGGGAGGACTTTGTTCCAGTGTTTTTTTTCCTCCATAAACAGAGAGTTGTTTTGGATTAAGTGTTGTAAGACGAGCAGGTTAACTCCAACAGATAATCTGCGATGCATATCTTATCTATAAAAATAACCACCTGTATAGGACCCAATAATAGATGTCATCCAAAAATCTCCCCATGAAAAAATTACTGCTTTATTGAGACATGTAGAAGTGGACAAAAAAGGGAAGAAGCAACTTCTCATGCATGAAATTAAATTTTTCTGCAAGAAATAAATAATGTGTCCTATGTGCAATATCTCAATTTAATTATCTAGTCATAATCAAACCAAACAGGGAAAAATGCTGTAACTTTAGATTCTTTAAAGAGAATTCAGCTTTATAAAGACATTTTACTTAGACTGGGTTAGCTCTTAACAGTGAAATACTGGGGAGTTTACAATTTAATTAAAGAAGAAATCTTGAAAGTAAGTGGGAAATATATAATGCCTTGTAAAGCAGACAATGGTTCCCAAAATATTCATGACACTTTGCAATGCCTTAGCAGTGCCCTATCGGTCATGTTGCCTTTATACCCTTCTTAAAAGGAAAGTATTGGGTTTTTAATGAGAATAATACATTTTGCTTCTGTGGTATCTTCTTCTTAGATAATCAACATATTTTACTCCAGATGCAAACAAAAGACCATCCCTAAGGTGTCGATGTTATTTTGTAAGGAAGTAACACTTGAGAGGATGTGGTTTTTTTTTTTTTTAATTTTTCTGAGACACCTGTGAATTCTGAAATTTGTGTAGTTTCAGAGACAATATGCTGAGGATTTTGTATTGAACACTTAATATTAAAACATTAAAGGCAGTGGAAATCATTAATTTACTGAAGTGATGCATTTACTTTGAACATCTTGAATGTCATCTATGCTTTCCATATTTGTCCTATGCATAAATTTTGAAGGTTGACATAAAAATACTGGGAGCTATAGATTATAGACACTGAAAGAGTCCATGCTCTTTATTTTGTAATGTATTTCTTTTTATGTTTTGATCAAGATCTGGAAAGATGAGAACTTAAATATAATCTTATTCTTTTAAAAGAACTTAAATTTTTTCTACATAGCTTAGAAAAAGTCCACCAAATCCATATAACTACACAACCAAAAGAGACCTTGTAGATGAAAAAAGGATCATTTCACCTTTTTTAAAAGCCAGCATGGCTCACAAAGCCCTCCAAAAATTTAAATCTGTATTAAGCTCAACATTTTTTGTCTGAATCCTCCCATTGAGTACCTATATATTCTACTGTCGCACAGGTTACTTCACATGAAGTTAAAATTAGAAGGTATTTATTGTTATGCATTCACAAACTGAGTTCAATTAAAAAAAAAATTTCAACATCTCATCACTTTTGTAGTTAGTTATCTTATAAATTTTGTAGCAGGAATTCTCCAAGACCACTACATTAAATATGAGAAGGAAGGATACATACGAGAAAGAAAAGAAAGACCTGACAGACCGAAGTCAGATAAGAAGAGTAGGTATTTCAGGAGTAAGGAAGATCCACAACACTGTACATTAAGCGATGCTTCTTTAGTGACATACAAAGTATACGAAATAATAATGTCTTGGAATGACAGCAAACTTGATAGTCTTATGTATCACAGGAACAGGAGATCTGTAGTAACCTCAAAGCCTCCTTTAGAATATTACATAGGAAAAAAATCAGAAAGTTTATTTGTTCCAGGAGCACATTCTAGAAAATATGCAGGGGAAGCTGATCTGTACAAAGCCCTGTGATGACCTATAATGTTCTCAATATTGAGAAGATGTGAGAATTCTAATAAGGACAGTATTCAGTGGGGTGAGACTGGGTGAAGATGTATAGACTATATAATGTGAAAGTATTTCAGTATCTCACACAGCAAAACATGAATCTCTTTAAAAGGCTGTAGGAACTGAATGAATGCTGGCATTAATCTAAATTCTCTTACTCTGAAAATATCTATATTTCCATTGGCTAGGATAAAAATATCTGGGAGATACTAACTTTGGTTCTCATCTATAAGACAGCTGATAATGGTCTGGCATTATCAAGATTTTTACCATGGGTATTTTATTGCTTAATTGCCAATGAAAGGCATTTTATAACCCACAGTGCAGTATTTGGTTCTCACCACTGTCAGAAATACACTTGATTCTGGTGTATTCCCTGTGCTGTGTTCCTATATTCTCATTTAGATTTATTTTTCCACAGGATTATACCTGGTGATAAGTTACTGCACAGTCACATACTAGCCCTACTAAGTTTTTATTGCGCTTTATGCATGTCTTCAGCCAACAAATGATACTCAAAGGAGTGGCAATAGCAACCATCATCTTTGTGTTTCTAAAATAATGATGACTCCTTCTTTGTTGTATGAGAAATGCAGTTTGTACCTGCTTCCAGTATCTTAATATTTTTCACTGCTACCATGTTAAATTTTTGTTTACTGCTATATAAAGAATCATTCCATTAAGGCAGGGCCTTCAACATGAAGGCAGTTTGACAGTGAAGTTGTGGGTTCTGAAAGAGGTCACTATTAATTTTTATTTCTTTACAGTAACCAATAAACCATTAGGTGTTAAACAGATATAAGAAACTCCTCCAATGAGTTGGTAATAACAAAGCTTTCCTCTTAATAATTCTACTTTTGGGATGCTATTTTATTTCCGTGTTTTAACTTAATGGCTGCATAATATAAAGTACTTGAACCCCAGTCCTAAAGAGTACCAGCAAGCAATGGTGTCTGGATCCCTTTCATTTATTTGCAATAATCCCACTCTTCTAGTTTCTCTTGATAAAAATAAATATCTACTACCATTTTGGAAACAATACTTATTCTCCTAAAAATGCCCTTTGGAAAAAGAAACTCAAAACCATGATAGAGAAAACATTTTCTGACTTTCAGCCTGGAGGTAGGTCTGCCTACAGTTTCTCCTTATAAGATTCCCAGAAGGGGAAAGAAAAAGCTTTCAGGGTCCAGAAAGTGAGGTCTCACTAGACAATAAACTACGATCACTAACTTATTTTAAGGTCTTGTTTCAGGTCTTGTTTCAGTTGCCTAAAGGCAGCTAAGCAACTTGAGCATACCCAAGGTTTCTTGGTTGATTTTAGATGTTCTGGGGCATTCTACCTAGGCCCCCTCCTGTTATTCTAGGAGGCTGGGTATCCTGAAGGCCTTTTGAATTCTTAAATATGGAATCTCAAACAGAACTAAAGACTGATGCCAGCTGAATTATGCCTAAACTGAATATAAAAAAAAGAAGTAGCATTTTCTCCCCACAGACACATTCTTTTCAAACAAGTCTTTGTTCCAGTGCAACTGTCTGCTGTTTCAGTGATTTTCTTAGGCATAACATGTTTTTCAGTGCCCTGACAAGTCCCCAGGAAGGCTCTTTGCAACTGCTTGAGGCCTGTATGCTCAACCTCTGCTAGGGCTGCCCAAGGCCACTGCTCATTTCAAGTTTCTCAGCTTCTGAATGAGCTCTGAATTCCTAGATCTTCCTAGAATGAGTCCTCATGCTCTTTACCTGTACTTCTGCAAACATCTTTGACTGAAGAAGCTGAGTTGCATGGGAAGAAACAACCCTCCATTCATTTGGATCTGCTGTTTTTCAATTAATATCATATTCAAATTGCAAAGGAACCTATCATATATGCTTCCTCTCACTTTTTCCCTTTTCTGCTTTGCTGAACATACCGCTTCCAGAAAAAGCTCATTATAGATTGAGAGGTACTGGGATTCTGCAGTGGTGAGAAAACCTAGGGAAGCTGAAGCTGTATTGCAATATTGTTGAGATATTAATAAATCAATGGTGTCTGTATCCAGCAGCAGAGGAGGAGGCATCCATACTGATCAACATCAGACAGCTTTAGAAAAAGAGATTATGAAGCTGGAAGAGATGTAATTCCTGAACTAAGAGCAAGGACTTGCATTTGAGTAATTCATTTTGAAAGGAAGATTTTGCCTGACAAAGCAGTCCCAATTATTTTATGTGATACAAAGTGAGAGCTAATTAGATGCCCAAATTATTTATACAAATTAAGCAAAAGCCAAAACTCTGAAAGGGGTAATTAAATTTATTTGAAATTAGTATTTCATTGAAGAGGCCTGGAGAGTTGCCAACGGCAGGATGCCTCTCTCAGAAAGCCTGTTCTGCACTATTCTGTGAATCTGATGGATGCTGAAATGGTTCAGAAGGTACAAGTTTCCTAGAGCAAAAAATATCAAAACAGCAAGGACTCACTGTTTGAATAGTATTTTCTATATTTGTTCAACTAGCAACAAATGCTATTAAGGGATTATTGAGAGAAAAAAAAATGTAACCGAAGAAACAAGATGAAAAAATTCACCTCTTTTCCAACAGAGATTTGATTTTAATGTTAAAGACACCATTTTAATGCTACAGCTATATTGAGGCCTAGACAGAGTGGTCAAAGGACGTGTCTATCACGCTTCTCTTCAGGGATGTATCTAAGAGCCACTATAGCTTAAGATGGAGCTACTAATCCTTTGTCCTAGTTGATGCAAACAGCTTATGTTGTGCTAATTTTTTGTAGTAAACTATACCAATTTTTTACCTTTAGTCCATCAGATGTCAGGCCAAAACATTATTTATCCTTTTCTCCTTCTCAAAAATCACACTTCTTTTATTTTCCTCACAGCAAAATGTTTGCAGTAACAATTCTGATCAGCTCTCATGCTCATGCAGAAGCATCCAGTGTGGGTTACGTACACATTCACACCAAGACAAACACCGGCCAGCTTTGTGACTCTCAAGTCTTGTCACTGCAGAGATATGAAGTAATTCTGGAATTTTCTAAAAAAAATGAGCACTTAACTGTTTCATGACTTCATAAAATGCTACCTTGTTAAGTCACAAAGTAATCAGTGCTTTTTGAATTCAAAAAATCTGGGGACTCAAGACAACATCAAAAATTTTTTAATTGTCTCAAAATTAAATTTCTAAGAATACATTTATTACTGTAATGAGAAAGTGAAAAAACTGATTTTTACCATTTTGTGTGGAAAGAATAAAGCAAAGGAACCTTTTCCTTCAGACTTGGGATTGCATAAGAGAAAAAGTTTTTTGAAAAATCAGAAACTATTTTTTGCACTTTAACATAATCTAGAATATCTTCATCTTTTGGATACAATCAAAGCCCAATCGACCCCAAGTATTGGGTTTTACCCAAACCAGTGCCTAAATGTTAAGACATGTTCAAAATTAGAAATTTCAATTCTGAGTTTACCTAAGGTACTTATTGTGGTTTAGGAACGGTTGTCAGTAATTTAAAGTTCCTACTGAGACTCTCCAGACCACATTGCCACTTGCTCACTCCTCTTCCTCTCCTCCCCGTCAAGCAGGATGGAGAGGAGAATTGAAGGCACAAAAGATCATGGTTTAAGATAAGAACAATTTTCTGGAATTTTGCCTGTGGTTCCCAGTGCCACCCAAGGTCTCCCTCCAGCTAGGAATCAGCTCCATGCTTACTTGACCAGAAGGAAACCCTTCTCCACGAAGAGATTTCCTTCCCCACACGATCAGCAGTGATGTAACATATACTGTTTCCCCAGTTTGTATCATGGCTAAATCCTAGAAATCTCACTGCATGACTTCCTCAAATCCTTTGCTCAAAGTCAGAGCAAGAAAAAGTCAGTTCTTGCTCCATTCCTTTTTATTTCACTATTGACTATAGAACCCCTATGCAGTGGATCTCTTATAAATCTGTGAAACCTTTCATGGCATCTTGGACCATGCAATCCAAAGAGATTATTTTTAGGTTATTTTTGAATGAAGAATAAAATTTACCTAACTTATGGAAATCATGACAAATACACTGAAAATTATTCCATATTTAGATAAGGAGGCTTTTTCTTTTCCCCTGCAAAATCAAAAGAAATAACTATGAGTAGGATAAGACTATGTAAATAGCTTATTTTTACCTTTGTAAGCATTTTACTCAACACTGAAAATGCATATATGAATATGTATATGCACATCTTTTTATGTGAGAGCCATAATTTTAGGCCACGGGTTCTTTCTTTTTGTACATTTTATTATGCTGCTCTTTGAAGCAGTAAAATTAGTTATGGTACTTTTATTGATGTTGATTACAGGGATGTCTGATTTCATTTAGCGTTCATATTGCACAGTAAGTGTCTTTTATAACCACCTTACTTTCACAGATGATTTGTCCCACTGTAAAATCATTAAGGACATTCATTAAAATTTGTCACTCTGTTCCAGCAAACTAATACTTTTCAAAATAAAGGTTCAATTGTTTACATTTAATTTTAGTCATGTTTTCTTTTGGGCTTTAAGCCATTTTGTATTTAACATACTGCTAAGTGACTCTGGCATTGCTTAGCATTGTAAGAAGTCTTTCATTACTATTCCTGGCTGCTGATCAGAATAAGATTTAGAACTACCTTGTATTTTAGTATCTTCAATGCCACAACCTCTTCCTCTTAGTTTGTAAATAATTCACTGGAGTTTGTTTTCTAGGTGTAGGGGAACCCTTAGGCAAGTCTATTTGTTCCTTAGTGAGAAGATGCATTAGAGCACTCAGGTCCTTCAGATCTATCTCATTGACCCAGTTTTCGGCCAAATGGGATTTAGTGGGTGAAAAACTCTATGAAGTTGAATGCTCAGAGGATAATGGCCAATGGATTAATCTGGCAATCAGCTAAAAAGAATTTTTCTTGGGAGTTGATGCAAGGCCTCAATGCTGTCAATGATGGAACATAATGGAATCTCAAATACTTCATAGATGACGTCAAACCAGGGAAGGAGGTAATATGATATAAAGATGGATGTCATTCGCTGTAACTTCAACAAGCTGGAGGAACAGACTGAAAACATTGTTGAAGGTCAAGCAAGACAAATGCAGATCCTATGGCTGAACTGAAATAACTCCATAGTAATGCAAAGTTAGGAACTCACTGGATAGAAAGCAGAAGAGTACTGGAGAATTCCAGTGGACAACATCTTAAACATGAGTCAGCAGTGCACCTCTGCAGGATTCTGTGGTATTATTGACTATATTTCCACTAAATCTTATAAGACATGGGTCACCCATGTTAGATTGGACATGTAATGTTAGGTGCCTACAGATTAGAGCATGTAGCTCTGAGCAGATCACTTGGTGTCCCCAACCATAGGTCTTTTTTATAGGCCTTGAAGGGAGCACTCCTGGGGAGGAATTCATCTCACCTAAATTAGATTTTAAAAGTCTAGATCTCAACTCGTCCTGTTTCATCTACTATTTCAAAATACATCTCAGAGCTGCTTATTTATATCTATTCATTAATGAAAGAGCTAATAGGATTAAATGATGTAGACATTAGCAATAAAGCCAAATGAAATATGCAGAGGGTTTTTTTATTGAGTTGCAAGCCATGGAAGTAGCACTCATTGTAAGTATTAAGTAAGTTAAAGAAAACATCTTTTCCCCATGCTGCATCAGGCACATGCACCTTTCCGAAGGATGTTTCTGCTGTTAGGAATAACCTGAAGGAATTCTAGAAATTTTGCTTTACTGGCAGCCAGACTTAAAATGTGATTCTTCCTGGAAGTGGCTGAAGGGCACAGCTACAAGCCAACAGATGGCAACTTCAGTTCCTCCCCCATTCCCTTACAGAGTACAGTAGTAGCTGTAATCTGTACTACTGTACCAGGGTACAGGAATCAGCTGTATTTACTGTGTAAAAAGAACCAGAAAATGTCAGTGAAAAAAGCAGCGCTAGAAACCCCAGAGATGATAAATGTAAAAAATGGAAGAGGGGAGATCAAAAGGCACATATGTCAGGCAAATAAACTTTAGCAATTCAAGGGAAAAAATCTTGGTCCAGAAAACGCTGCATTCAAAGCAATCTATAGACTTGAGAAGAGTTTAGATAGGAGACAAAACAAGCAATGTTTCCAGTAAAAACATCTCACATAAGTCACTCAACAATGGGGACATGTTGTGCTTACTGTTTAGCAGACAATTAAGCAATATCTTCCTCTTTAAAAATTGCAAAATCTAATGTCAGAACACACAGAGGAGATGATTTTGAGAAAAAAAAAAATGTCCTGAGAAAGGAAACTCAAGAGGAAGAGTATTTTTAAGCACATGACATATCTTTTTATCCTCATACCAACACACTAAAGTACATTCAGGCCCTAGAAACCTGTTCCTGCTAGTACACAACAGCAGTTTGCCTGGCTCACACGGATTCACTGTACTGCTGACAAAACATCCATATGCTCGTTTGTACACAGAATGCTGTGTTGGATTTGGCAGGGATGTTGTTGCTGGTTGTCACTGCAGTGGTAAGTTCTGCCCTGACAGCGTTTCTCAGTGTTTATGCCGCCCTATTCTGTCTTAAGTATGCAAGGTTATTATTTTCTTCCTCCTTTTCTAGTCCACTAGTAAGTGGAAGAAGCCTTTGATTTTGTGTCAGATATTACTTTTAATCAGTGTTTGCATCTGATCAAAGAAAAGAATGAATGTACTCATCTGAAGTGTGCTGGAAGGTTAAAGCACTAATTAATCGTAGGACAAGTACAGCAGGATTTATCAATAGCTAACTGGCGTGCTCAGCTAACTAGGGTGTCCAGGCTGAATCAAGCCACCCAGCTGCTGGATACACACAAGACCACAAGGATTGCAACACAGCTTTTCTTTCTTCATAGCCTGTATATTCACATAACATCTGAAAATTGACTGATTGCTCTTGGGGTGTAAATTGGATGTATATTAGTATTTTTAGCACATAAGTATTTTAGGGTTATTATGTTAAGGTATTATATATTTACATGTTTTTCTTATTCACCATGCAGATCCACCATTACTGTCATCATCTCTTTTGCCTGAATTTAACTGAATCCCCTCCATCCAAAGCTTCATATTCAAAATATGTCAAACAAACTTCATTTACTTTCTGTTCATTTTCATCAGAGTTACTGCAAACTATTTTTGCCCTTAAAATTTGAATGAAAGTAGTACCTTTCTTCATTGCTGATTCATGAAAACTTGCAGCAGGGATGAGATTGTTTTAGTCAATTGACTCCTGATAAATTGAGCACTTCAGTTTTTCATTATTCACACATTTATCCTGAAAATCTTTTGTACCACATCTTTCCACAACTAATTTACAATAACAGTGAAGTGAGTGAGTTCAGAAAAGTTCCCTTAACTGAACTGGTCTATAATAATTAATAGAATAAAACAGATGGAACCAGGATATTTATATAAGAATTGCTCAAGCATATAAATTGACAAAAGGTAAAATTCCTTCATTTGTAGTACATACAATATAATAGGAATATGTAATCCTGCAAAAGAAATCCACAGATTGACTTTTTATAGATTTATGATTTGCAATATAATTCAATAAGGCTATTTTGTCAATAGGAGAAAAAAAAATCAGTCACTATGAAAGCCTTCCACCTTCTGTTTTTACTTTGATTTTTTTTAACTTAGGACACTCTCCATATGAGTGAATTATATATACTTTTAGAGTGGCAGTGTCAACTGATGTTAGGAACAGCCACTTCCTCAACTCTCGGTGTCTCTGGCTGTTGGATGTGGCTGCCACTTCCTCCTTTTGCCTTTGTGATGTCCACAACCTGCAGCAATGCTGAGCACATGCCCCAGAGAGGCAGTCACAGACACCTTGCACAGTCATGGACACGAATGACAGGGACTCGTAGGACACAGACATGTCCGGTCACACGGAGGGACACTGATACAGCGTGGCCACAGAGAAGGTGCTGCCCCAAGTTCAAGACTCACACCACACACAGGCACATAGGGACCCGTCCCCTGCTCCTCTTGGGCTGGCAGAGGCAGAAAGTCACAGCACACACCCCACACTGCCCAGACTCAAAGTACACACACATGCCTGAGTTCTCCCAGCAGGGGCATGCTCCCTGTGCCAGCCCAGCACTGCTATGAGGAATCTAGCACCCCTGCCTGCCTCGTGGGTCCCTGACTCACTGCTGGGTGCTCACTGCACACACACACAGCACTCACACATTCATCTTACAGGCACCCAACGCTCACAGGCTCCTCTGAGTACCAGCACAGACCCTCCGCCCTGACGCCTCTGCCTGGACAAGGGCACCCTACTCACTTGGCTTTTAAAACTGGGGTGACCCTTTTACATGTGAATGGCCCATTTTATAGCCTCTTCTGTTTACCTCTTCTTTGTTCCTCCCTCATATGCTTCCCCTGCACAGCTGCCCCCCACCTGGTATAGTCCCACTGACCCCCTCCAATACCCAGTACCCTCAGGGCTAAATTGTTGTCAATTGCAAAACCCCAGTTTGCCTGCAACTTCTCAATAGCTCATCAGAATCCGTGGCTGACCAAGTTTAGTTTTTATCTTTGTCTGCATTATGCTCACCTGTCAGGTTTGTGTATTTTTTCCTGCTTCCCCTCTTTTCCTTATTTTCCCATGTGACAAGATCTCTGATCAGATAACTGTGCTGGAATAAGTACTCGCACACTCCCAGAGATCCTCATCAATTAGTGTGACAGACCAGGTCTGACTTCCTCCCTTTTCATTTGCCAGTCAGGTTTGTATCTCTGTATGTCCTTCTTTATGTCTGCCTCCTTTTATTATCTCCTTTTACATTGAAAAGTGCTTGGCCAGACACCTTAAAGGAGCTGATGTTTCCTCTTTCCACACACCCCATACAGGCAATAGCTGAACAAATGTACCTTTAGCCTTATGACAGTAGGATTATTGCTGTGGTCATATAAGCCAGAGACATGGTGGAGGCATAAGTTATTTTATTGTTAAAGTAACTTATGTAGCTGAAAAATCAAAAAAGTTTCCAAACCAACTCTTCTTACTGAATGAAAATCAAACATGTCCCAGTAACATACGTGTATTTTCCAATGTGTTTTCACAGTGTCAACAAGAGATTTTCCCTTTCAAAAATAATAATAAATTTTTTTTTATTCCTGTGTTACTTTTATACATCCACATTCTAGAATAGACTGACTATCTCCAAGAAAACAGCATAGGAGAAAATATCCTTATTAAACAGAAAGAATTCCTGTTCAGAACAAACACGAAAAGAATCAATGCATCTGAAATGTGTTGGTCTCAGTTTTTGTATCAGTGATATATATATATACACTGCACCAGCCAGCTGCCCAAAGTACCTCTACAGTTAATGTGCAGTAATAGGTTTCTTCTGAATAAATTGAGATATTTCATTTCACCCTAAAGTGGTCATAGGAAATAGGTCAGGTAGAGCAGATTGCAGTGCTTGCCATTCTCCAGTGGCTCTAATACTGTTTTAAACTGATTGATTCAAACGTAGACCTTTACAACTGCAGGCACTTTAGAATGTTCCCAAAACTAAAGGCAGAATATATTTTAAAAACACATAACTTTGATTTCTGAGCTCTGATTTTTTTAAGATTCTTTAAAAGACGAGCATAAGAACTGGAAGTGTTTAGAAATGAAACCCAGAAATTTTTCAAATAAACTGCCTGTGATAAGTGGAGGCAATTGAAGCAATATTAAAGATACGTTTGGAAATCAATTTCCAGTTTCCATGTCAGTGTAAACATAATTTCTGGGCCAAGGTTTTAACAGTGTGAGAATCTTATTTTTCAAGAGATAATTCCCAATTCAAAGGCCTTCTCAAAGATACAGAAACCAGAAAGTCTATGCAAGTCCTAAAATAAATCCTAGAAGCTCTATAAGAATTTATGGCATATAAGAGAGACACTGCATTACTAATTTCTTGCTCCAAACTTCTAAATAATAGACTTCTTCTTTGTTTATTTGTTTTGTTTTCAAACTTTTTTAGCAATATGCATTATATGGTCCAGTAGAGAATATATGATAAGGTCTTTTACACCCTTAATCTGAAAAAAAGCCAAACAAAACACAAACCATGCAAACCCAGTTTTCTATATTAGTATGTCTTTGCATTATCTGAATTTGGAGCTGTATTTGCTGAACTGGATGTAATTGCTACATGGATCTAATAAAAAATCTTTTATTGGAGATTTAGATGCCATGCTTCTATTCATCTTCATTAGAATTTTATCATCTTTATATTTGAAAAAATGTTGTATATGTAGTACTGTATTGCAAATTATATTTATAACAATAATGCATATATATATAGAGAGAGAAAAGCTCCTTCAGTTCATGTCCTAAAATAATGTTGAATACATTTGAGCATGAAAATATATTTGTTGGTGTCATTTTGACTTATAACAGAAATATAAAGGGAGTAAGGGAAAGTTTGTCAGTTGTCAAAATCTCTCTGAAGAAAAGCCAAATACACAGGACATCTCTGTAGATGAGTTCACAAAGGGAGTAATGTCTCTTTGGAGGATTGGGGTTCAAGATGATGTCATTACTGTCATGGAGTCTAGTCAGAAGGAAACCACTAGCTCTGTACTCCAGGGGTCAGTACTGGGTCCAGTTCTGTTCATGAGAGTCACAGGGCAAAATGGACCCTCAAAAAGTTTTCCAGTGACACAAAACTTGTAGGAGTGGTTTAATGTGCCAGAGGATCAAACTGCCACATAGAGGCACCTTGTCAGCCTGAAGAAACAGTCTGACAAGGACCCTGTGGAGTTGCATAAGGGGAAGTGCAAAGGGCTGCACCCGTGCAGTAACAACCTCACTCACCAGTACATGGTCGGACCAAACAGCTGGAAAGCAGCCTGTCAGAAAAGGTTCTGGCTGTCCTGATTGACAACAGATTTTACATGAGCCAATGATGTGCCTTTGACATAAGGAATGCCAATTATATTCTTGGATGCATTAAGAGGACTGCTGCTGTCAATACTTAGTGAATGTTCATTGGGAACTGAAACAAGTGATTAAGAGCCCATATATGTCCTTGACAATTTTACACTACCCACTTCAGCAGTTTTTCTTATTGAAAACCACTACTTGAAACCTGAAAAAATCTGTCTGGAGTGACCCATCCCCACTGCATAATTCAACTAAATAATGCCCCCAGTGAAAATTGCTCTGTTCCCAAGAGCACAGACAATAAGGAAAGATATTTAATTGCTGAATTAGTATAAAGATATTATCTGTTTCTCTGTAAATAACTTGGAGGCAACTTGAAAGTACTAGAGTGGGATATATATAACTATGCCTTGGGAAACTAACAGGCTTTGATGTCATCAGAAACACAGAAATATATGTGCATCTAGACTCACCTATCCATACATTAAGAACATATTTTTAGAATTCTGCTATAGTGACATGCCTCAGTTTGTTCCATAAAGAGCAAAACCCCATCAGCTGTTTATCCACTCTATGAAATCCAGAGTGTCTGTCACCATGATATTTTCTGAAAAATCCCTTCACCAGGATTTCTTCTCCTGGGAAGTTTCAGCTTCTCCCTGTTTTTGCTGCTTTGGAATGTGATTTGGAGATTGTTTATCCAAACATGTGAATTGTTTTTAGTTAATGACCAATCACCATCACCTGTGTCAGACTCTGAGGACACAAGCTTTCATTATCATTCTTGTCAGCTTTCTAATATATCCTTTCTCTTTTTTTTAGTATAGTTTTAGTATACCATTTTTTAATATAATATAATGTAATATAATATCATAAGATAATAAATCAGCCCTCTGAGAACAAGGAGTCACATTCTCATCTCTCACCTCATGCTGGTAACTCCAGCAAACACCACAGTTGTCCTCTTAAAGACCTGATGTTACTCCCTGGAAGATTATTCTGTTATAAGATTAGTCCCACTGATGGAGTGTGTACAGCCAAACCTGACTCCAAATAGCTTATCCCAAAAGTAGGTGTTTAATATATGCGTGCAATATGATACAAAATGTGTCAGTACCATTACCAGGATATGCAAAAATTAAATATCTTAAACTGATTAAAATGCAACTGTAAAGCATCCTGGATGAGGTAAAGTACAGTAATTTGATACAATTCCAGTTCCAGAGAGAAAAGATATGGAACACGCTACAAAAAAGACAGCTTACTAGCTTAATGAAAATATGAATAATGAGGTAAAAGTAATTAACTAGGAGCTCAGTAAGACAATTCCCATGCTTGAGACATCCCTAGCAGAGTCTAAAAAGTTCTACATTTTCTTCTTGTTGCACCCAAAATGCTTGTGGAAACATGGTGCCTGAGGTATAATATTCATGTTCAGTAACCTTTGGGATTAAAATGTTTTCTACAGAGATCCTTGAAAACTGATGCACTAAAGAAATGGGAAGACCTTTCATACACTGCTAAACACAATCTTAGTAGCAGCTTTACCATAAAAGTTACAGCTTTGATCCAGCTATTGTGCCTCAATTCACAGTTTAAAATTATCAGTCTATAGGATATAAACTTTCTCAGCCAAAGTAGGAAATGTGTTGTTGTGTAAGATTCAGCAAAAGTCTCAGTGAAACAGTCATATCTTCATATACTTTGTTGAATCAGAGCTTAACTTGCTTTTTTACCACTGAATTTCAGCCTTTATAATTATTAGATATTTTATTGAAGCTAAAGTTCTTATTTTTCCTTTATAGTGTCTTCTATTGTGTTTCTTTCTAGCACATGCTTTTAAGATATTATTTGTCCTTTTTTGCCTCTTTATCTCTAGTTTCCTCATTTCCTTTATTTAGTCTAAATTTATCTGTTAGGCCTTTGAGGAAGGTGAAGGGAGCCGAGCACACCCTAGTGATGATCTTTGTCTCCAATTTATTGATCCAGCTTACATACTTTTATAGTAGTGTTAATTAAGCTCATACATATTGCAAAAGCTGAGCTCATCATTGGTTACAGATTAAATGTCAACCCCTCCTTTGTTGCTAATACCTGTGGCTTTCTTTTTGAGGCTAATACTTGTTTTTTATATGCTGCTGTTGACTGTTATTGACTATTCAAGGACTCCATGTTTTTCACCATGTTTTTCTCATCATTTAATTCAAGGACGCAGTGTTTTTGTTTCTCTTGTAATCAGAAGGCTGAGAACTTACTGCTTACAGCTGCTTTTTATTGCTTAACCAGCTGTATATGATCATGGCCCTTTTCTATAAGCCACGTCTGAACAAAACTCTCCAACAGGCCTTATAGGCTTTAAACACATAAATGAACTAATGGTGGCCTTGAAATATGATGGAACCAAAGCATCTTTTCCAATGTTAAAGGCTCACCTCACTTAATTTAGACTATAGGCACATAGCTATCTACATACTGGAAGGATTCCTTACACCACTTTTCTTCAAGGAGGACCTAAAGCTCTACTCACCTGTCCCCACTTCAATGCCTGGTGCCATCTGAGATGCCACTCAGTACCCAGAGCATGCACATGGAGATGACAGTCTCATATTGGATGAGATCTCTTGGTAACACCTGCTGTGCTGCGATGGCATCTGGAGGCCAGGCTGGACACACTGACACTGTGTTTGACATGTTCATGTGGGCAAATGAATTGAGCCACCTGGCTTGCAGACAGACATCAGTACCATAAATACCTGAATTTCCCTGATCTGAAGCTGCTGTTGTAAATTATATTCAAAAGGCATGACTCTTCTCCCAGACTTTGTGAAGAGAGATTTGTAACCTGTGGAATACATCAGGCAAGTGCTTTCCAATGTGTGTTGAGTAGCAATCAATGGATCTCTTTGTCAGGCTTTTTTGACATTTCTGTTTCATTCTAAAAATCCTCAGCTCAGGTACAGAAGATCCCATCCCAGTTTTCACATAACATGATGTAGTTTTCTTCTTTGCTTTGAATTTTGCCTATTATCTTCTTTTTCACTTTCCCTCCCTCTTCACATTCTATTCTCTTATCTTCCTTTCCTTCCTCCTTTCCTTTCTGTTCCCTTGTCAGTTGTTTCCATCTGCCAGTTTCCAGAAGAGAATTATATAGACTATTATATGCCTCCAGGGATAATAGAAAATTAGGATTTTGTCTGTATATTTTGTTGATGATGTTGTTGTTTCTATAATTATAATTACTATTATTACTACTACCACTATTACTAATTTGAAAAAAGGACTAAAGAAGCTGGAAAAATAATGGCTTTTTTTTTCTGCCAAAAATTAAGTAGTTTACAGCAAGTCAACAAAATGGCATCTCATCACTCACATTTTTTAGCTTTGTGAAAACTGTGCTTAAAGATAAAACTCATCAGCCCCTGGAACAAGATGCCACTAAATGTGCCCAGACAATTCAACAGAGCCAATATGAAAGCAAGAGACCACTGGCCAGCAGAAAGAGCCTTCCAGGTTCATGAAAGGAATAAAATGAAAGAAAACATCAAGTGACATGAGGGTAGAGCACAATTGATATATTCCATATAACTCTTTAGTCAACAGTTGTCTGTGAACATAACCTCAGATTTTGAAGAACAGGATAGCTCCATGGCAGACTGGAGCTGATTGAATCCAGTTCAGAACTCAGTCCAATTATCTCTGTATATAATGAGTCATTAGCACAGCTGATCTCTGGGAATTCCTGTCACAACGTATCTATGGATAATGTTTCATTGGAGTTCAATATGGAGCAAGTCTGAGCCCTAACTGAGGATCTTAACCAAATACAGAGAGAAATACAATATAGATCATTATTCACTGCAGTCTGCTAAAATCACTCTTAACAACCTTTGCTGATGCTGGCAGGTCTGAGATTTGATAATGTAGTTGCAGGATTTTTTGAAGCTGCTAAAAACTCTAAACAAACTAGCAAACTCAGACATGCAAAGGGTATCATCAGGCCAAGCAGTGAAAGTAATCCAAAGATCTGTTCAAGTAGAAAAGACAATTCCAGATCAGAGCTATTCCAGTCTTGTCTGGATTAAGACATAATTATAAATTATTTGTGATACTCCCATGTATTAGTACTATGCAATTCAAACTTGAGAGGACTTTAAAACATCAATTGCAGAGATCATCACAGTCAAATTCATTGCATCATGGTCTAAATTATGATAGTTCCATTATTCTTGCTGTCTACACAATGCTTTAAATTAAAACCTGCCCTAATAAAAAGCTCTTTCCCATACTGTACATAGGGGTTCTTTGTTTTTTTCTTTCTATTGAAAATACAGCTTTCTTTAATTCATGTTTATAATACAAGGAATGGAAGAATTAAAATTTTATTAAATTTTATTTTCCTTAAACTTAAATAAACAAACACACAAATATAACTGGAATTTTTCTAACATAAAAAAGTGATATGCAGATATATCTGCAAAATATCAATTCATATGGGCAAACATATTTCATTTATTCTGACATTTTCCAAGTTTCATATATATATATAATAGATTTTCTTGGGATTTAATATTGAAAGTTACCCACATTTATCATAAAATTTGACAGAATAGTATCTAAAAGTAAGAGTTGTGGTTGTCCTAACCCTGGCAGTGTTCAAAGCCTGGTTGGATAAGGCCTTGGATAACCTGCTGTCTTGGTTTAGTAAGTGGAAGGTGGAAGGTGTCCCTTACACAGAAGTCAGATTGGGATTAGATGGTCTCTAAGGTCCATTCCAACCCCCTAACATTTTTTGATTCTATGACTTTATGAATACATAAAATATTAATTACTCAGACAGTGTGACAATTTTATCTTTTTTTCACATGCATGCAATAAGTATTAAATCAACCACCTCTAACAGAGAAGTCAGTGATTTTTGTAGTATTTCCAGCTGAAAAAAACCTGTTTCTTCTGGAAGATAGTAGAAGTAGAAATCACTAATTTAGCACAGCCATTTCTATTTAGAATAACTGATGGAATTCCTAAAATAGTTATCATAGATTCACCACTCTTGTTATCTAGTTGAGTCAGAAAGCTTGTGTAAGGCCACATTTGCCTGCAGACATGCTTGGGCCCCTCTATATGCCAAATGTGCCACTTGTCTACTGCAGTGCAGTGAAATCTTCCAGCAGCTCCAGTTTTCTTCCAGAACAGCCTCTTAACAGATGGCATCTTGTCATTGTCAGTGGCTCGCCATCCCAGAGAGCCATAAGGATCCACGCAGGGACTGGCGCTTCTCTTTCTCTTCCTGCGACGTCTAACAAAACTAGCCAATAACAACCTCTTCCTTTTCACAGACAATTCCACCTTATGTCAGCTGGTTTCTCCCAAGTCACATCGGGCCCATTCTGCTGCAAGTGCACCAAAAGGACTTATGCTCTTTGACAGCAAAGCCGTACACCAGCTAATCGCCGTCAGTGAAAGCAAAATACAGGAAAAAACTCCTTTCTTTTCTGGTGCTGCTTCTGGTCATCCCACTCAGCAGTGTGAGCTGTTTTTTTAGCATTCTGTCAGCCCTGTGAAGATCAGTTTAGAAATTGGAGTAGACACAGCTAGCAAATAGCTTTGAATCACTTTGAGTGTAATTAAGCGTGAAGCATAGCTGAGGGCTTTATTTGATCCAGACTGGTCATTTTATTACTAATGTACTCTGCAGAAAGTTTCTATGGCCTTACTGTGGTGGCTTTCTACAGCCCTGACTGAATACTCATGCTCCATGCATTTTATTTAAAAATAAATGAGAACAATTAACTTTGATTTGTTGGAACAGTTACAAAGGGTATACATTAAGGCTTGCTCTCGTGCAGTATTTGCATGTAGCTGTACAAAAACCTTCCCACTGAACACAGCAGAACTTGCTGTTGTATCTCATCCCTGAGGTGGAACAGGCACATTAATGCTGTAGTAAATATGATGAATCACAGTTCAGTCATCCTAAAAGAGTCTAGAGGATGGATCTAAAGACTCCAGAGATCATTCTTCTGTTCAGAGGAACTAAAGCAGCCATGCATGAGACCTTCCTCAAGGCAGTGATAAAATATAATTTCTCTCTTAAACTCCTGGATCTTGCCCAACATATTCAGATAGATGTACCTGTGAGTTTAATACTGCATGTGTCACATGCCCATTAATATATCCTGTATTACTAAAATAAGCTAATTATTTTTGTAATTTAAAAAAAAAATAATATTTTTACCTAAGTTCATCATATCAGGATTCAGTTCCTTCTTTTTACAATATGATTTTTCATAGAAAAAAATGCTGATTTGAAATTTATTGTCCTAATCTTTACATAAAGTCTCTTATCTAATCAAGTTCTGAAATTGTATAAGTTGCCTCTCCGAGAAAATGAAGGAATTCATATCATGTAAGAGTTTAAAATTAGACTTAGACAAGATTTCTTATTTCTAATCCACCAAACCTCAGATCATGACATAATGATATTAACTTGTCTCACCTTATAAAAATGCTTTCTCAGGTAAATGAGTAATGCAATTTCTGGTACTGTTTCTGCTCAGTTAAGCTGGGTCAAAAACAACACTCTCCAGGTCACTGTATCAAAGCCAGTGCAAGCATTGCGTAGTAAAACAAGTCATCTTGAAAACTTGCCAGATGGCACTGATGTTTATTCATGAATTGCCACAGTAATTCAGTCTCTTAAAACAAAAGTCCTTCCCAGTAAGAGAAAAAAAAAATGCTGGCACAGAGACGATTGATTTGTTATGTTTTACTAAGTGAAAGATTTAGGTCACTTAAGCTGTCCCATCTAAGAGTAAGTTACATATCTATGTTGTCATAGATCCAGAGCAAGAAAGACTTTTCAAAGGGTGGTTAAGAGAGGAGATCTTAGTTACACTCTACAGATTTCTTTTTTCAACTGATTGCTTATTCTGTTGCCCACAATAATGACACAGTACCATTGAATATGCCCAAATATAGCTCATGAGACCCAGAATGTCCAGAAAACTCCTGATCATCTCAACAGCAGCTGATAGCCCGGCAGGGAAACTTAAGAAAACTCAGTTGACTTTATATGTCAATGTTCAGCAACTAAAACAAGATTCAGACTGTCCTTGACTGTAAGAAGCAACATCTAGTTACATGTGGTACTTAATACCATGGTTTAGTGATGGTGGACTTGGCATTCATGGTTAGGTTAAAGGCTGGACTCAATCTTAGAAGTGTCTTCCAACCTAAATGATTCTATGATTCCAGAAAGGCATTTAGACACCAAATTATCCTGCTCTGTGCACTGTGAATACATACCTTTGCCTTTAAACATCTGCATCTGTAGCCTGTTAGGTGAAATTATTCTGATCTGATCCAAGTTGTAAATTATGCATCAAACTGAATCACATTCAAAATATTGTCATGGTTTAACTCCAGCCAGCAGCTAAGTACCAGGAGAAGAGTAGACAAAACAAGGAGGAGAATAGACAAAAACAGGAAAACAACAGTTCCTGCTGGGGAGTGAAGGCAGTATTTTATTATTCATCCAGTCTTAAAACTCTTCGGAATATTCTCTACAAGGATAACTTTTACAGTAGACATGAATATAGTTTAGAGCCAAATTCAGATATCCATGTGCATTTTATTTATCAACATGTGAGATGTAAATTCCCTGCATAAGCGAAGGAAATATGATTTGAGTCATGCACTAAAAGGCAGGGATCTTGAGCTGAGATGTGCTGAGGCATCTGAGAAATGCACAGAAGTGATGACTGATACACAAGATGTGCAGCATCTCTGTATATAGCTATAAGGCCCCTATATAAGGCTGGCATTGAGATTTCTGAATTCTTGGAGCAGCAGCTGGAGATCAGAAGGGAGAGTAAAGGGTATTTCAAAGTGCAGTAAGTGTCCTTTTATTCAGATAAGCAAATAAATATCTGGAGCCTATTATGTCATTCTCACTAATGCATTTCAGTGAGTAGAAAATATCTGATCCATAAAAGCCCATTTTACACAAAAATATTTAGCAATAAATATTAAAAAAATCTGTATCTGAAAAAGATCAAAGTCCAAACAGCATGCTATACAATTGTTTTCAGTGACATTGACTCTGGATTCAAGCATTGTTCAATGCAATGAGAAGTTTTGTAAAGATAAATTAAATGGACCAAAACTTCATCTATATAAAGTTACATGAAACTCAGGTCCGCCTATTTTGTTCTAAGATAGTTGCAATCATTTCATCTATTTTAATATTTGCTTTTGATGATGTGGGACTGAAGAAAAAATCTGAAAAATATTTTACTTTGATTAGCTTTGGCAGCTGGGGGCTTTATTTTGCTGAGGCAAATGTTAATCATGGATGGCACAGGGCTGAATCCCACTGCAGTAAAATCCATAGGATTAGTTGGTAGAATAAACAGTTCTGGTTTTGGCCATTTACTAATATGCCTAAATGTATTTGCTGTGGGGAATGAGATTTTGCAGGAGGAAATAAATATGCATTGTAAGAGCTAGTTAAGTATTTCAGTAAGTCACCTGAACCTCTTGAGAAATTGTTGGCAGTTCACATGTATTGTCTAAGTTCTTTTGTGTACCAATGCAACAGGGATGTACTTCTTCCCCACATGGATTTACTGTAAGACAGAGGCGCACATTGCCTGTGAATGAAAGTGGGACTTATAGAAGCACCCATGACTAGGCAACCAGTAATTTCCCATCATTATTCTAGCACAAAACATCTTTATAATGTAGGAAAAATCTATAGCACAGCTGTTGGAAACTTGGAGGTGAGAGTTTCTTTTTAATTTTTAATTTACTTTTTTATTTCAGTTTTGCCTTGTGCAGAACTGGCTGCCTATTTCAATAAATAAAAAAATTGCCATGATGTCACCTTATATTTCTTAAGCAAAGGTGAGTCCATTGCATGTTCTAATATCTCAGTTTGCATAGTGCCATGTGGTGTGACTGACTCTAACCCGCAGCAATGAGAAGCATGTAACAAATGGCTTGTGTCCCTGCTGCTCGCCATCAGCCCGGAGAGCAAAGATATGGAGAATTATATAAGAACAGTGGGTGGAAGCAGTTAATGGGCTTTTTGCTGCTGGCATTTCTCAGACAGAAATACTGTCAAACAAAGCCTGGCATGCAGAAATCATTATTTCCTCAGATGTGATCATATAAAGTTTGACAGGTATCATTCAGTTGCTGACCTGCAATGCAAATAAGAAAAAAAAACACATTGCCACAGCAAGGTTAGTTCTTGTTCTGCGATCATCACCAAATCACTGTCAATATAAGATGGACACCCTCTGTGCAGCTGTGGTTATTTGAAAGACATTCCTATCAGACTTTTACATGGTGAATTGGGGGTTTATTCTGCATGATAGAGTGGAGTTTTATTTCCCTGTTTTGAAGAGGGTCCTTGGGGAATGAGCTGAGCAACTGGGCAGTGCGAGTGACTTTCTGACTCATGTTTTGTGAAGGAGAAACACACAAGGAAGCAAATTTCTAGCTAGTTTTCTGAGGAACTAATAAGTGTGAATAAACGTAAGTATTAATCTAATTGGCCGCACTTTGGAAGCAGTATTTCCATGACAGGTGACAGCTATGATGTTCATAAACAGCCCTATTTTTGAAGCATTACTTAATGGAAGTGACAAATAGTTCAAACTGAATATATAAATGGCATCACAGTATAACACCGCCAAGTGACATATTGATTAGAGCTTAAATGAATTGGTTGAATTAAATTTGGGTCATGCGGTGAGTGGCTTTTTTAGACAAGGCTAGAAGCATGAAAGCCCTCTGACTGAAATTTGAAAAAAAAACCCCTTGTTTTGAATAAAATGGAATTCTAGTTCTGCCTTCCCTCTCATTTTCCTTCCCTGCCACACTACTGTATCAGTACATCTTGAACGGTTTAAAGGAAAGGCAGATGGTACCTTTCAAAATGTTATTGAGTAATTTCACATTAGTGTACTCTGATGTCATTGTACTTGATATTGAGATGAAGAATATGTTAGCTCGAGGTTGTGCATCATTTTCTGTGATCTCAGCTGGAGGTAAGATTGTTCAAAACTGGCACAGCTTGAATATTGATACAAATACAATTATAACATTCCGCTAACAGAACTGAAAAATTGCTAATCAGTTTTATTAATAATTATGTGTAATTCTAAGAGTCCTGACCCCTACTGAGCCATTTAGGAAACTCTACAAAACAAAATGTGCTATAAGCATATTTCCAGATGAACAGCTGTATGAAGAACTGATCCATCAAGTTGTATGAAAGACCAAATTTTTTTTAGAAACATTTTGAAAAAAAATGAGATATTATTTCCATTTATAACATAGATGGGACTCAGAGATAGAGATTCCCACTGAATACTGCAGTAGTGGAATAATGTTCGCTACCAACACTGACATGGTAAAGGGAGTAGAAAAAAGAGAAAAGAAATGCGACGCAAGAGGAAGGCAAAAAAACTGAAAATGTAAGCTCTTTAGAAAGGAAGTACTGTATTAATTCAGTCCTTGTTTGAGGTGATTTTAAGGAGCCTTTTGTCCAGAGATATTGCAAGTAATCTCAACTGAAACACAGTTCCTTTAAATATGTTTTCTTGGGTATTCATATGTTGAGGAACTCAAAATTGCTAGCTCCTTATAAAAGTCTTTGTCATGACTATGAAGACATACTAAAATCTTCATAAAGTACTGTTAATCTCTAAAATTCGAAAATACCTTTTTCTTCCTACTGGCTTTTAAATAGGTGTAGACCTGTCATTCTACAAAGAAATAATTATTTTCCATTTGAGTAAGAGTATGTTTCTCCATGAAGCCTTGGAGCTTCCTCTGCTTAAAACTGAAGATATTCATAAGAAGTCTTAGAAAAATATATAACTCTAGCACATAGTGAGCATTTGTAGCAGTTATCTGCCAAAAGACATGGCTATTCAGTATCATTCTAAAGTAACTTCCAGCTTAGTCATTAAAAATTTTCCTTACAAATTCTATAGTCCTGTTGTAGAAAAGTCTCTTATTAGCCTGAACTTTCAGAAATCCTGTTTATTTACTTTGTGTCCAACAGTGGAATTTGCCTTTTTCTTGTCAGACCCTCATCCACACTGCTTCTGACACAAGCCAGGATGCCGCTGGCCTCCTTAACCTCCTGGGCGCACACTGGCCCATGTTCAGCATCTGTCAACCAGCACCACCAGGTCCTTTTCCACTGGGAATCTTTCCAGCCAGTTCTCTAGCCTGTGGTGCTGCTCATGGTTCTTGTGACACAAGGGCAGGAGCCAGCACTTCATCTTGTTGATTCTCATGCCCTTGGCCACAGCCCACTGATCCAGCCTGTCCAGCTCCTTCTGCAGAGCCTTCCTACCCCACAGCAAATCAACACTCCTGCCCAGCTTGATGCCATCAGCAAACTCTCTGAGAGTACACTCAATCCCTCTTTGAAAGAAGAAATCCATGCCTCAGGAAGAGAAAAAAATCATCATATCTTCAAATAATTTTATTTTTAGATTTCTTCTCAGGTATATTCATGCATCTTATCTTTAAAAGAGATTTATAAATTCACCCACGTTACCTATAGATATTAAGATCTAGAATTCTTTAATACACTTTACAGAAAAGCTAGGGAAATAATGAATTTTTCAGTTTTACATAATTAAAAAAAAAAAAAAGAAGCAAGAAAAACTTTATTAGATTGAAGCAAAACTTGCATATATAAAGTTTTTGAATTAACAAGCACAAAAATTAAGCCTGAAGATGTCTGATAGATGGTCTGGTCTATTTGAAATGAAAGGTTTTTTTCTCATTTTCAGGCTATCTATTTTTATGATAGTTTTAATTTTATATTTACTGACAAATTATAAAGAAGGGAAAAGATTACATACTTATTTTAAGCAGTAAGCAGAAATGTTTTAACATTTCTATAAATTAAGTGGTAAAGTTTGATGTTTTATAAGTGTTGCTGAGGCTTTTCTAACTTACTGTACACAAAGACAAGCAAAAATATTCAGTCCCATTTTGTGAATAGTATTGGTCTTTCTTATTTTATATATTTTGTTGAATTCCCTACTCACTAGAAGAATATACCAAATTATATTCTGTATCAGTTTTCAGCAAAAACTGTGCAGCCAAAATGTAAATAAGTTTGAAGTTACATATTCGTGTTGAAATAGTAAAAAATTTACCAAATTTCAACAAATTATTGCCCAAAGAACTCTGACATAAGTGAAGTGCCTTACAGCTGGAATTCCTCTTCGTTATAATGGATATACTATTCAGATATATTTTAATCATAGGAAGGGAAGGAATCACTGAGAAACCTTTTAATATTCATGAATTATATTTTTTAATAACAGAATTAAATATATGCTAACTAAACACATAATCATTTTCGGCACGTTTCTCACTGGATGAGACATAAGCAATATTTTTTATATAATATTGTATGAAAATAAGCTCAAAGGGCAGCCTGTTGGATTTTGCATGACTCAGCTCTGATCCACGTGTGTCTCTTTACCTAGCAGCATCATTTATGTATTTTGTTCAGTTTACTTTACAGGCATGCCAGCATTCATAGGGTAAACCTATTGAACGAAAGTACAATAGACGTAATACATCAATACATTTGAGCTGAACAGCTTTAATTAGGCCTTCCTGGTCATTTCATCAATTCAGTGCAGTTCCATTGGGATTTGGATAGCACCAGGCCTTCTGTAGTGCCTGAAAATTGTGGCACTCCCATCCCACTCTGCCAGTCACATCACAACGTTGGACAATCAGCATTAAATCACACAGTAGTCTGTATTGCAGAACATAAATTCGCCCCTAAAGTAATATATTTGAGACACTAAAATCTTTCCAACCTTAATATCTATTTGAAATTCAAGCTATCATGAAATTTTCTGTGCAACACTCTGTTGTTGCTCAAATTAAAGGTGTGCTTCACTTGAAGATTTATGCTTCTCAGATATGACAAATGTATTTGTTGCATTTGTCTGGCAGATGCGACCTGCTAGGACTTGCAGACATTACAAACCCCAAAAAATGCTTTTCTGCTGCTGCATTAGCTGTCTTGGTTTGCACTTCATTTAAGAACTATATGCCAAACAGATTATTTAGGATTTAGCAACCTTAAAGCAGGTAATTTATTTACATATATAAACTTATATCAGGATTAAATTCCTCATATTTATTCCTGGTCACACAGTTGCCTAACCAATTCAGGGTACTTAGGCTTGTTTATTTAGATGCAAAGGATGAATCACAAAAAAAAAACCCAAATGTTTGAGGTTGGAAGAGGTCTCTGGAGAAAAGTTTTCTGACGTTCTGGGTGAACCTCCGGTGTTGCAGTCTGTGTCCATTGACCCTGGTTCTGTGACCAGGTACATTTGGAACAACCTGAGTTCTTTCTTCTTTAGACCTTCCCTTCAGGCATTTGTATACACTGAGAAACTCCCTGTAAGCCTTATTTGCTCTAGGCTGGATGGTCTCTCAACCTTTAGACATATAAGACATACTCCAGCCTCTCCATCATTTTCATGGCCCTTTCTGGGACTGTGTTTAATATGCTCATGTCTATCTTGCTCTTCTGGAGAGCTCAGAAGCAGACACAGTACTCCCAGTATGGTCTCACTGGTGCTGAGTGAAGGGGAAGGATCATTTCCCTGCACCTGCTGGCTACACCCCTAATGCAGCACAGGTTATCATTTGCCTTCTTTGTGTCACAGGCACACTGCTGGCTCATGTTCAGTTTGCTGGTTCATGTTCACCAGCACTGCCAGAACCTTTCTTGCAGAGCTGTTTTCCAGCCAGGCATCCCTGAAATATATTCATTCATTGTGGCTGTTATTGCTCAGTTTTGAAAGCTGAGGCCATCAGTGATGGAGGTAGCGCCTCTGGGATAACAAATTTAAAGGGAAAAACTTACTGTGCAACAGCAGCAGGTGAGAGGATTTAAAATATATGTAACAATTCTGCAGATACCCAGGTCCATGAAGAAAGAGGGAGAAAAGGTGCTCCAGGCACTGGAGCAGATTCCCTGCAGCCCATGGTGAGGCAGGCTGTCCCCCACAGCCAGTGGAGGTCCACAATGGAACAGGTATCCATTTCACAGTCCAAGAAAAACACTACACATGAGCAGGTGGATGTGCCCTGAAGGAAGATGTGAGCATGTAGGAAGCCCACACTGGTGCTGGCTCTTGGCAGGACCTGCAGGCCCATGGAGAGAGCAGTTCACACTGGAGCTGGTCCATTGGCAGGACTTGTCATGCCAGGGGAAACCCGTGCTGGAGTTCCTGAAGGACTGCACCTGTGGCAGGGACACACTCTGGAGCAGTTCATGAAGAACTGAAGTCAGAGGGAAGGACCCGGATTGGAGGATTTCAGGGAGTGTTCTGTTGGAGGCACCCCAGACTGGAGCAGGGGAAGAGTGTGACCAGGAAAGAGGCAGAGATATGTGAATAACTCCTACGCCCTGTCCCCCAATCCTACTGGTGGAGAGGAGAGGGAGAAATTGGGAGTAAAGTTCAGGCTGCAGAGAGAGGCAAGAGGTGACAGAAAGTTTTCTCTATGTAGTTTTACCTCTCATTGCACTAACCTGATTTAGATTGTCTAGAAATTAAAATAATTTTCCCAAGTGGAATCTGGTTTGTCTGTGGCAGTAATTGGTGATTAATCTCTCCCTGCTTCTGTCTTGACCCATGGGCCTTTCATGATATTTTCCTTTTGCCCTATCCTGCTTAGGAGGAGAGTGATAGAGCAGGTGGGCACTTGGTAGCTAGCCATGGTCATCCCACCACAAAGGTAAAGATATAAATGAGTTGCAGTCTGCTAGAGTTATCTCACACTGTATAATTATTATTCTAGGTCCAGACGTGGTGATGCACAATCTGTCATGTGGCAGATTATATAGGATCAATCGAGGTCCTGTAGCAGGGGTAATGCTGCATTCAGTTTCATATGGAGTCCAGTGTCGCATTCACATTCTCTGAAAAATCCCTTTGTCCAGGATTTTTCTCCTGGGAAGCTGAGAAGCCTCCAAGAAAAAGGAAAACAATAATTATCTCATTTGCTTCTCCTCTATTTTGCTTATGTGGAATGTGTTTGGAGGTTGTTTACCACAGGTGACTGTTCCATTGCTTTCTGGTGTGAGTTGTTTTCTCTCATTGGCCAATCAGTGCCAAGCTGTGTCGGGATTCTCTCCAGAGTCCCGAGTTTTCATTATTATCTTTTTAACATTCTGTAAGTATCCTTTCTGTATTCTTTAGTATAGTATAGTTTAGTATCCTTTAATATAATATAGTATCTTAACATAATAACTTAGCCTTCTGAGAACCTGGAGTCAGATTCATCATTCCTTCCTTCATCTGGGCACCCCGCAAATACAATATTCCAGAGCAATGAGTTTCGTCCACATCTTGGGGAGCTCATGAAGGAACTTGCACTGAGATTTTGAGTAGGCTGTATGGGTTAAACCATCAGTCCACTCTTTTGAACATTTTACAGATATTACCTTTTTAAATAATCTCAGAGATTGTATTCTTGCTTGGCTTCTTTCCATATGAAATGTTCTAGTCTGATATTTCTTTTCTCTACAAAAGTAGAAAGGATTAATCTGCAACTGCCTTGATGGACACACCCAAAGTTTAATAAGTATAACCTTAGCAGGATTTGAACAAGCCAGTCTTTCAACTATGATATTGACTCTCATACATAAGTCCTCTTAGTATTTTTTCTTTTGGCCATTTTTTAGAAAATATAGATACATTATTTTACTCTCAGCATAGGTGTCCTATGTTTTCTAGTTAATGAAACAGAAAGATACTAATATTTTGCTATTGCTGTTCTGGATAGTCAGTAATTTAAAGTAAAGGTAAAAAATATAAATCTGTATATGTTATAGTGGTTCATGTCAGGGAGTCACACACATTCAAGCTCTAATTAAAAGCACAGGTAATTTATTACACTATATATACTCTTCTCCTAGTAAAAACAAATAGGGAAGAAGATTTCAACAAAATTTGACAGTATCTTTACCTTTCACTAGGTGATATTTATAATTACTTTATTATTTCTTCAGAAAACAGGTAGGTTTTATTAAAAAGTAATTTTAAAAACACCCACTAAATTAGAACTCCATACCATTAGCTTCAAAATACAGATTTTTTTAGTTTTGTAATGCGCTACCAAAATCTAATATCAGATATAACAAAATATATACATACGCAACTAATTTCACAGTATCTGAGTACTTTATGTACTTCAGCCTCAGTAATTCATTTGGGTTTTCTGGAGTTTTTTGGGTTTTGGGTTTTTTTTCCCCACAGCATAGCTGTTTAGGTTTCAAACACCTCATAATTGCAATTCTCCTTGCCCTTATTACTGTGAGTACATTCACTTTGGTGTCCCTAGAGTTTAAATTTTATTCAGCTATGATTCCAGAAGCTCTGCTCGGCTGAAATAGTAATTTCAAGAGCCTTTGGCCATTTTGTAGGTTGAACTGGAAGGGCGGAAGGGGATGTTGTGGTGTGTGAAGTGGGGTCTTTCACCATCTGACAAATCCCCTGACAAGGGACAGTCTCAGGCTCAGAGTGACTGGCAGCTCCTGCAGCTTTTGGACCTGAGCAGCTGTGCATTGCAGCTGAGCTGAAAAGGGTCCTCTAATTATCACAACATTAACAATCACCTGGTTCTGGACAAAAGGGACCACAACTGAGAAATCATTTTGTAAGCTACTTAAAATTTCTCATATACCACATGCAGTCTGCAGTCTGCCCTTTGTGACATAAGACCGTCTAGTAGCAATAAAAATAGTGGTATCATGGCTAAGTAATTAAATTATGCTAGAGAAACAGTCAAAAGTTTACTAATGCTTTTCATTGAGAAGAAAAGGGCACTTTTATATAAGAAAACACTGAAATACTGCAGACAATTTAACCTAATTCATGAAGCTGGTTGCTGGCTATTTTTAAAAGGATAGTAATGATTGTTTAGAGGTGTTTAATACACTGCAGTCATCTGAAGGAGAAAGGGAAGGAAAATAAACCTGACACACACCACTGCACAATCTTTAAGAATGGCAGGATAACAATGAAGGAGGTCAAATAAAGATATGCAGAGCTTTATGAGGTAACATGGCATATCTATCTGACAACTTAAGTACCCTTAAGTTCATTCCAAACTGAGATTTTTCCCTGAAAAAAAACAATTCTCACATATAATGTTATACTAATTCAAATTCAGAGCTGGCATAAACAAAAAACCTTAAAAACAGTAATTAGCAAGTACATGGTAAGTAAAATGAGAAACAATATTAGCATTGACATTAATGGTTATGTATCTCTCTGGTAGTTGTTAATAGTATTTAATGTCAAGAACCAAGGTAAAGCAAGTTCACTAATTTTAAACAATGTCTCACTGAAAAAAAATTAACAAAGTTCACAAATTTTGATTTTTTCCTGTCTTTCTAGCTGCAAAATACTTTGCACCAAATCACTGAAAATAGTGCATGTTCTGAACATATTTTATTTTCATTAAAGAAATTTATTGCCTCAGCCTAACGTGAGATATCTGTAGGGACTGTGGATATCCATCCTGAGGGCCTTTCGAGATTTGGCTGAACAAAACCACAGCTGATGTATTCTATTGCTAATAATATTCCCATTTAAAGGGAAGTGGGACTGCATGACTTCCAGAGATCCTCATATTCTTGGTCATTAATTTTTCAGCAGAGGTTAGAAAAAATGTTTGGGAAATATGTGAAACATATATAATAAGACAATAGCCACTGAAACCAAACTTCTTTGCCAAACAGAGAAGTGAACATGAACAATACCTAATTCATTATAAGGAAAATGAAAAACTCATTTTGTTTTTATATTTGACCTGATATGTTTAGATGATTGTACTACTTGAGGCTTACCCTCAATTTTTAAGTACTTATAAACAGACTAAAAGACTGTCTTTTTGGGAAAAAAAAGAAAGAAAAAGAAATGTCACATTTAAAAATTTCATTGAAGTTAATAGAAATGTTTCCAGATTTCCATCAAATTGGCATATCAAGATTTTAAAATACTCTGGTGGTTGCCATGTAACAATCAGTGTTAGGTTCTGGTTTATTTTCATTTTTTTATTTTACATCCTGAATTTAACTATTTTATTTTATTTTATATTTAATTTAATTTCATTTCTATTGTCTCTACCACTTTAGGAAACCACCTAATATCCACACATACCAGCTTCATATTTTCAAAAGCAGTACATTAATTTTCTTTTTCACTTGAGCTGTTGTCAGGATTAATTAGTGTAGCTACAAAGAATAAAAAGAATTTGTTATTTTAAGACAGCATTGAGTAAAATACCACAGCTGTCCCATTAACTTCAGCTGGATTTTTGCCTGAATACATAATACAATATTAGTTTATTATCAGCAAACAAGATGTTCTGCTATATTTTGATTCTCCTCTTAATGTGAGTCTCGATTTTCTTTTTTATTATTTGATTCGATGCTTTTGTTCAGCTTTTAAAAGCCAAAAGAATGAATAAATGGAAACTAAGAAACTGTCAACTTCTCCTTAAACAACGTGATGCCACTGAGAGCTCATACTGCGGAATAATCAGAAGTACGGTAAATATGACATTCCTTATGCATATGCTGCAGAAAATACAATTTCTCAAGACCTTGTTCCAGGTAAAGTGGAATAGCGTACTTTTGGCTTGATATCAGCTAAACTCCAGGTTAATCACACTTTTTGCTATCAGAGAGTGATGGCATGCAGAAGCTGAAGTGAGACTTTGCATTTAATGGATGAAATTCTATTTGCTCCAAACTGATAGCGGGTTTGGCAGCTGAATGATGTATTTCCGGAAATGGGAAGATGTCCTAGAAGTAACTCACGGCTGTTTCCAAAGATTTATTAAAACTAAGTTGACACTTGCATCACTGATAGAGGTAATTTCGGAGCTCTTGAAATTCTACTGACCCTAAGATAATGAAACTACCACCTCGTGCACATTTGTATTCTGTGGCAGGTATCACGGGCTCATGGCTTGGAATGAGAAGCACTATCATTATGTGCTGGAGGAATTCACACCAGTAACTGAGGGCAAATGCATAGACTCAAAGATATTTCAAGAAAGGTAGATACAATACTGGGAACCAAATATGCAAAAACAACAATAACAAGTTATTTGGATTGTTAATAAAAGTGTAGGGTCTTGTAAGATGAGTGCAGCCTCGTAACTAATTTTAAAAGGATTTTTTTATCCTGTATCACAGCAAGAATTTTTATTATGCCCTAAAACAAACCAAATCCAGTGCATATGAAAAGTGCCATGAAATGTGCTTAAAAAAGTCTTGCTGAGGAAGAGATGTGCATATTTATGAAATAGACAGCCAAGGGCTGTACAAATTAAAGCTTTGCTTATAATCCAAATAATGTTTTTAACGGTATTTCAAGATAAGAAGGATATGTGTTAAAGTCTGATCAAAAGTATCAAATATTTAGGCTCATTCAAAATGCGGATTGGCCATGTGAAATGGGATGATTGCTTTATACTAAAATGCAGCAGAAATATTAGTGAAAATCAAGAGAAATCACTGGAATATTTCACTACTTTCATTAACTTTGTCAAAAAACCCCAAAGCCCTTATGTCCTCCTCAAGATTCAATAATCCCATGCACTTTTAAAGTGTTAGAAAATTCACAGAGTTTAAAGCAACAAAGGTAATCCTGTAAATGGTCCTGAGGAGACTGATCACGACTGGATAAACAGGAAACCGGTAATCAGAAAAAAAATTTAAAACTCCTTGCTCTGAATCTGGAGAGGACTGAAGGTTTTCATTTACAAGTCATGCCTTTTATTCAGTTGTGGACCATGTCAGAAAGCAGAAAACCAATTTTGTCTCCATCAAAGACACTGAGTAGTAAGGGGGAGAGTAACATTTTGAGGAAACTAAAATTGAGGCTATATGTATACAATATTGTTTATCTGGAATGTTAGGGTTTTTCTGGGATACTCTTCCATCTGATTGTTCTTTATGCAATGAGTCACCGACTTTGATGCTGAATACTTTTATTGAAACAAACTTCTTTCCAGCAAAGCTTGCTATTATGCTGGTCCCAAAGTGTCGCTTGAATGGAAAGTTGTTCTTAAGTTCCTTAAGAACTAAAATAAGACCCCTTGTGTTTAAAATATCCACAGAGCCTGTATAAGGGTTTGTGCTACACCTGCAAGCTGCATTTAGTTTTCAATTCTTGCACAGGATAGACATTTGATCTTTGGTTTGTGTTCCTCAATCCATACAGTGTCACAGCATTTCTTCAGAACTATATTTGATTTATTAAACAAATGAGGAATAGTATGGGAACATGCTTTTTTTAGAATCCTGTAGTCCTTACTTTTCTTTTTGAAGCTGTGCCTTGAATCTGAGTTCTCTGAATCTCCACCGGGTTTGTGTGGACAGGTTTTGGTAGTGAGGGTGCTACAGAGGTAGGTTCTCTGAGAAGCTGCCAGAAGATTCCCCAGGGTCCTACAGAGCCCATGGCAGCTGACTCCAAGATACCCTCACCACTGGCCAAGGCCAAGCCAATCAGTGATGGCAGTGATGCCTCAGAGATAACATATTTAAGGAAGTAAAAGGAGCCCACATTAAAGCAGCCTGCTCCTGAAGGTCTGCGCAGTCCTCAGAAAAGGACCCATGCTGGAGCAGGTCATGGAGAACTGTAGCCCATGGGAAGGACTCATTTTGGAGAAGTTCAAGGAAGATGACCTCCCATAGGAGGGAACCCATGCTGGAGCAGGGAAAGGATATTTCTCCCTGAGGAGGGAGCAATGGCAGAAACTGCATGTGAAGAACAGACTGTGACCTCTGTTCCCTGTCTCCCTGAGCAGCTGGGAGGCAGCAGGTAGAGAACTGACAATAAAGTTAAACTCAGGAAGGACGAAGGGGTAGGGGAAAGGTGTTTTTTGAATTGTTCTGCTTCTCGTTATCCTTCTCTTGATTTTGATTGGTCATAAATTCAATTAATTTCCGTAAGTCAAATCTGGCTTGCCCATGATGGCAATTACAGAGTGATCTCTCCCTGCCCTTCTTTCAAATCACAAGCCTTTTGCAATATTTTCTCTTCCCTGTCCAGTTGTGAATGGGAGTGATAAAGCAGCTTTAGTGGAGATCTGGCATCTCACCAGGGTCAAACCACCACAGAATCTAATCATTCAACCCTAAAGTTAAGTACAAAACCTATATGAGTACAATGCTCATTTACAGTGAAAACAGAATGTTCTCATTTGATTGTAGGGTCCAAGGATTATTTTCTTATTTCCTATATACTACTATAGTTTACAGACACTGAAAAAATTATAGCTGCCTTTTTTACATCATATTTTAGCATAGGCTTTGCATAGACCATCTCTATCAGAGGTAATTGCCAGAAAACTTTTAGTTACATTTCTAGTTTTTTATTATCTATGAAGCATACAACAAGGTTTCCCCCTTTTTCCTCATTATTTATTTATTTTATGAATTGCAGGAAGTGAGCAATTTTCAATGAAATCAGGTTTTTTTTCAGTGTAGTCTAAGCTGATTCTGATATATCAGTTTAATATATTCACAAACTGTCTTTGAGAATGTCTATAATGGGACATATACCATAGTTTAATTTTAAAAATTCATGCCAGTTAAATCCCACAGCTTGAAGTAGTTAGGAAACAGATTCATCTAAATAGATGCAGCCCCTTTTAGGGCACTTTTATGTCAGCCTTATCAGTTAATTCACTCCAATTAGAAAATATGTTAATCTTCCACATTTTGCAAGAGATCTGCCTGCAAATACCAGGCTGGAACGCACATAACTTGCCTCAGTAAAATAATCCTAGATATTGAAGAAAAGCTACAACAGCAATTATTATGTCAAACTTGCAAAATATATTGGATTTTATTTTTTACAGGATTTCACACATGTAGAGCAGTAGTGGCAGCTACTTGTGTTAAAAACACACCTGCCATTAGTGAAAACAGAAGCCAGATTAAAGTAGACCTGTTTTCTTAAATGGATATAGAACTGAGGAAAGTATTGTGATGGTTGCTTCTGTTAAAGGAGCAATTGTCTTACCACTTGTCAAGCCTCATTTAGATTCCATAGCTAAAAAAATTATTAGTTAGCTGCACATTGGAAAAAAGAAAAAACAAAAACCAAAAATAAATCTTTTCAAGGTGCTATATTTTAGGTCTTTTACTTTTTTATTTTCAATAGATTAGTTCAAGTTAGAAGGGGATTCTGGCAGTCAAATTGTCCAAATCCCAGCTCAAAACAGGGTAAATTTCCAATTAAAAGACATTTATATTTAGAGGGTAGCACATTATTACACTACTCAATAATTTAGAGTTGCCTAACTTTATTTGGCCATTTAATGAGCATCCATTTATGCTGATTTTCACAGATGCTTACTTTGGCAAAATTATAAATTTGCCAACAGCAAAATTTCAAAATAAAAATTAGTGAGATGCTTGGAAGTAATTTCTCCAGCTTTCTTTTATGTTTTTTCCTTCATGTGAGTGAGGAAGTATCTGGTTTAGTCACAGCATCCCACCATGTGCTTTCATGCTACATTGTTATAATTCATTGGAATATATGGTACTTGAGAAAAGCAAAGAGAAAAGCCCAATGCCAATTTCCTCTTTACTTTCCAACAAATGATGATCTGTTCAGGAAAGCAGAATTATCTTCTAAAAATGCATTAATTTTCACATAACCTCAATATGTTTATGAAAAATTCAGTTTAAATTTATATTAAAACTATGAATGCATTGAAATTGCTGTCTAACAAATTATCCACGGGCATATTCCAAATAATTTACTTCTCTACTTACTCTCAGGAAAGCTTAGGTATCTCAAAAGCTTATGACAAATGATTTTCACCTTATTTGCAACATCCTTTAGAAAAAAAATCAGGTCATCAGTGACAAGTGATTTGTGATTGTGGATAGACACAATGCACAACTGCATTATGGCAAACATCAATCAATAATATGTCAGTCACATACTCTCATAGTCCAAAAAAACAGTCGTATAATCAAATTAATGTGTATATTTAAATGTGGTTGCAATAATAAAAATAATCTAAGAAGGGAAAGTTTAGCTTTGAGTTTCCTGGAAAGCTGCACATGCTTCAGATTCTCACACTAAAATGCTTTCACACTAAATGCTTATTTAAATTCAGTTAGTTAGGTTGGAATTGTTTCTTTCCAGGCATGGGGTTTGTCCTTGGAAAATAATTTAAAAAACAAAGGCTATATTTACAGAAAAATACTATTTACAAATATAGTATATACTATAATATTTACAAAAAAATAATAAGTTATTTTATAAAGAGATGCGTGTTCAACTATTTCTTTACTGGGAAAATATTTGTTTCTTCTGATATAGAACTTAAGTCCATTTCTATTGGCAAAAAATAATTGGCAAAGTTTTTTACTGTAATGGAATTGAGGGCTGTCCACCCATTTCATATCAGATCACATCTCCACTATAAAATTATAAAGATAAAATTCAAAAGTTAAAAAAAAATGTTTTAATAGGCTTGGATCTGAATTTGTGATTCCTTACCATGTTTATGAAAGCAAACAAGAAAGAATTTTTTTTAATGCTCACTTTGCACTTGTTTATCTGGCTACAAAAGGAGCAATTCTCCTTCTGGAAATTAATCATGGACTGTTATTCCCAATACAAATGGTTTGAGGCAGACACAAACAAATGAACTTCTTTCTCGAAGTTCAAATCAGTATGGAAATGCTGCTAAGCCCATCTACATAAAACTCAGTGTTTCATAGGTGACTATACATCCTGAAAAGTCTGAAATATGCATACAAAGGCCTAATTTTGTCATCTTTTGAAAGAGCAGAAAAATATTGTTGAGAATGAAAACAGCATAACCTATGCATGAGGAATTAGGGGAGAAAAAATATTGGTCACACACTTGTTAAAAAATTGGTCCTTTCTGTCATAAAATAACTTTTCTCCTACTAATATATTTCATTGTTACAAAGGTCATTGTTTGTTTGAATAAGGGGAAATAAGCTGTGAGAAAGAGTTTATATAATGCAAATGAGAGAAGTTTGGCAGAGGCATGCATGTTAATAAGCAAAGCACAGTTCTGACCACAGAGCTGCTTGTCAAAAAGTTTTCATGATCTATGACCGTCATGTGGCTAAAGGTAAGGGAGATTGAGTAATTGATAATGTCTACATTTTACATAATTTTTCTTTTTTTCTCCGGAAAGTGCCTTGCACAGCAACTGAGGAGATATTCCCTTTGTTTTGCCAATGGGCAAACTGCTCAAGGGCAGTCAAAAGGACAGAATCAAGATCCAGGGGCTCGGTGTACTTCATTGACTCCACAGCATTGCAGTTTACAAATCTATTTCATATTATTTCTTCTTTGAGCAGCTTTTCCCCCTCCTTAGACACAGAGCCCAAAAATTTCCTACAGGAAACCTACCGTAACCAGTAAGATGTTCAGCTTCACAGTGACATGAAGTCTGTGGATAATGTTTCCAGTGATCAAGATCAAAGTCCTTTCCCAGTGATACCAATGAACTCTAGTATCACAACAACTAAGGAATTCTGTAGTGAATCATCCTTTCAGGTTTCAAACGAAGCACTCAATGAGAAATAGTGGTATTAAAAAAATGCTGTAAACAAACCATTTATTTTCCTCCAGATTCTGAACGACATTTTCATTCCATCTGCTATTCTTCCCCTGTAAATCAGTGGCATTGAAATACTGTATCATGGTTCTACAGACCTCATACCTTGATTTCATTATATTTTCTCTTTTTCTGGATGGTCTAAACACAAACTGGAGGTAAGACACTATCTTTGGATCTGATACATTTACAGCCACTTCAATTAGCATTAAAGTTTACATTTATATTAGCACTCAAATGTACATCCTTTTTAAGACATATATACTGTCAGCTACGATGGGATCTGTGAATAACCTATTTTAATATAGTTGTCTTCACAGTGCTGCTTTAGGATTGGAAATGATTATCACTCACAATTTTTGAGTGGAACCGCAAAGTCTGTGATATGAGACTTGGCTGCATTTCTAAAATCATCAATTCTGATGAGGACTTAGCCATAAAGCAGCTGCATTTCTGAGTGAGATGTAGGCATTAGATTATGAGTCTGACTTTTCCTGTCCAGGTATAAGAATCCCACTCTTTTCAATAATCTTATAATGAAAGTGCTGTCCAGGGAGATGTGAAGTAGGAAAAATTCAAGCCAAAGAGAGCCTGCAACTTAGGTGCCCACCCTCCACCACAAGTAATTTTGTACTAAAGATTAATGGAGAGGAAAAACAAATAAAAAAGAGGATACTACCAAACTCTTTAGCAGTTGTAAAGCAGCTTCTGTTTCTTAAAGTGAAAAAGTGCTGCGAAGGCACTGAAATATTCACATTTGCTTTACAAGCAGTTTCAGTTTGAATTAAGGTCATACAAATATAAAGACAACACATATGTTCAGCCTGCTAAGCCAAGAGTCCAGACCAATAGCCATTTCCCTTATTACGCAGTGGTCTTAGTGAAGTCAATACACTTAATTCTATGCTACACACTTAGTATGAATCACTATTTTGCTGAATCAGGAACTAAATGCCCAGAGACACAGTGAGTCTATGAAGTGCTGAAACACTCAGGTGGCATAAACAATGTGTATCACACAAGCACTAGGATATATTTGGCGTTTAATTGCTACTACAGTTCTCAGCAAGGCTATCAGCACACTATTCCTTGAAAAGTAGGAAGCTTACAGAAAAGAAAAGCTACAATATGAAAACTTCTTTTGCTTTTCTTTAGTAGTAGATTCCCACTGTTTTGTTTTTCAAGATAAATAAAGATACTGGTAGGAAGTAGCAGCAACAGAAATTATCTCCAACAAAGACAATGTGTGCTTTATAAGTTGGCGAAAATTGCACTTTAAGTTTTAATCTTAGTAATGCAATCAATTTTTTCTAAGAAAATGGTAAACATGGGTCTTTGCTGAAGGTCTCTTTATGCTGAAAATTACTCTGTAGTCTTTGTTTCTGCAATAGAAATGCATGATTTAGAGAGGGATTGAGGAATAACAAGCAGTAGAAGGAAATACAGAGAAATATACATTGTCACTTGGATGTCTCCACCGCAGCACAGTGTGATGAGCTGAAGAGAAGGAACTGCTAATTAAATAATTGAAAATTACTAAAGAGAAAACAGAGGAAACAAAGGAAGGAGAGAAATATCAGAGACAGGAACAGTTAATGCCTAATCCTGTTCATAAACCATTATACAGATTAATTGCATACAATTAAATTTTTCACAAAGTTGGATGCAGAGTTACTACCATGCTCTGAGTTGTCTGACCAACTATATATACTCAAAAAGTAATTTAAACAAGGAAGATGTCAAAGGAAGGCTAAATTCTCTCACACAGAAAAAGACCTAAATGCCACTTTAGATTTCTTACAATAAATCTTCCCATCATAAGCTTCTAGTTGATTCTCCCAAGAGGAGCAGAAATGCTTGATGCCATGTCCACATCCCTGGGCCAATGTTTCAGGCACTTTCATGGTCTCCTCTGGACTCACTCCAACAGATTCTTGTCTTTCTTGTGCTGGAGCTCCAGAGCTGGAGGTAGTACTCCAGGTGAGGTCTCACAAGGGCAGAGAAGAAGGGAAGAATCATCTCCCTTGACCTGCTGGTGATGCTTCTTTTGATGGAGCACAAGGTACAGTCCTAACTTATAGAGGTAAATCTGTAGAGTGGAACAGTGGGTGGCGAGCACACATTTCAGAGTTCTATAATCTGGTCTGGTGATAAAATTCACATTTGTGGCTACAAAGCTTCAAATAAATTTACTGAAGTTATATTCTGGTTCAATTCAATGCAAAAGAAAAGCAGGTTTATGTAATCTAGGACAGCTTCATAATACAAAGCCAAATGCAGAAGATGAGAACAACCAGAAGGCACATTCCAAAAGTGCATTACTGATCTAAGCTAAGACTTTTGAATAAGTTTACCCTAAAATGAAAAGAAATAAAAAAACAGGCCTCTCTCATAGGCCACTTTCTAAAATGGCTACTGAAGCATAGCTAGGACACACTGGAATATCTCAAAGGGTGTACAAGAATGTTGTCAGTCACTGCAAATTCTTCAATAGATTTTATATTCTCTGGGTGTCTCAATACAGGTGTCTGCCTATCAGCCATAGCACTTAAACTTTTACTACAGACAGTGGAGATCTAGTGGTTCCTGTTAATATGAGGTCTTCAGCCCACCTGAACACAGACACCCAGATTTGGTCAAGTCTTCAGCTCTCAGACATCAATGGCTATTCAAAGGAGCCTCAGTTCATCTTTCCAGATGAGGGTCTCTGGGTACTGTTTTAGGTGTGTAGTCTCAAACATCTGCTGTTGTACAACATGGATCTCCAGTGGCTACTGATGGTTAGGTGTGTATTTTACATGTGCTGCATCCCTCCTGTCATGGATGGAAGTGGCTGTGTGATTACATATTAGCAGAAGGGCAGCAATTGTCCTTACACAGATTTCTTCTTATAAAAATGTTTAAATCACTTCAAAATTCCCAATATCTCCTCAAGCCTGAAAATGCAACACTTTGAGAGCTAAGCTTCTTAGAAATCACTCCATCTCAATTGCAAAGATGTATTTCATTTTGCAATGGGAAAATGCTGCAATGCCTGGTACAAGAATGTCATCACAAAAGCTCAATCTCACTTTGAAAATGATAAATCATTCTGGTACTTTCATACCCTCAGTCCAGCTAATTTTGGACATCTTCCAAGTCACAGTATGCATATAAGACAATTGTTTTTCCAGTGTTCCTAGAAGATATAATCAATGTGGTCTCGCTCTTTTATTAAAGTAATATTAACAGAAAGGTAACTTCAGAAAGTCACCTTTGGATAATAAAGAAGTACTTTCTTACATAGAATAGATATTGCATAAACAGAGTTGAATGAGCTCAAAAGCATATGAGACTGTTTTCTGGGAACCACATGACTGGCATTTTGCAATTTCTACGGTAGATTATAAAACATATTGGTGGAAATGTATTGAATGTTTCACTGTCCTTCCTATTTTTGCCTTTTTCAGCAATGAACATATCCTGAAGAGTCTCTCCATCCACTAGACTGGAATGCCTTTTTTAAACCAAATTATTTAGAATTCTGTGTGGTACATCTTCTTAAGTTTCTTTGAGTTTCTTTCTATTTTTGAGCCATAGAACTATTTTGTTGCCTAACACCAGATAACAAGACTTGAGGATTCTTCAGCTTTCCAGGCTTTCACTTAACTTTCATTTCTTTTTCTGATTTCCAGAAAAAGATTTTCATTTCTCTGATTTCTCTTACCAGAGAAATGAGAGAAGCTTCTCTGGTTACTTCTTACCAGACTTTGTACCCTTCTCCTCATAAAAGTTCCTTTTTTCTTTTTCCCCAAAGGATTATAATCTCTTTCAGCACAAACTCAAACAACTTCAACCTAGCTACTCACAAACTTTCCTACTGTGTACCCATTCCTTTAACTTCCATACCTTACTCTAGGCCTCATATCCTCTCTTTACATCTATCCATGTCTTTCATCCTTTGAAATCCATACTGTCCCTTCAGGCATCCAGCATTGCCCATGGATATAATGGATTTGTCTTTCTCTGCCAGCCTGTTCTCAGACAACAAGGGTCAATTTCCTTTTCTCTTCTTTGCCCAGAGCTTATATTTTCTGCTTCCCCTTTGCCAGACTTAGCTTTAGAGTTCTACTTTCTACTGTAAATATTTTTTTTTCGTTGCCTAATATATGAATTTTCTTAGGAACATGTCTAATTTCCCCTTTTCTTTCTTTCTGTCTCTATCTCTCTTTTACTCTCTTTCTATCCATTTAAAGTGTATCACTGTCTTATGTCTAATCTTCCCATTCTTCTGCCAATGAGTTTTTTTGGATCTGTTCCTTGAGACCTTTTGGTTACCACAATTCAAAACACTTCCAGAAGGAGTAAAGAAAATTATTTATTGCTTTCTAATCCATTTTCTCTGGTTCTTTGCCAAGGTTTTATTATGATATATTCGGTCATATGTCTCTTCCACACCAACCAGTTGCTCAGCTATTTCATTTTCTACAGGAAATGCATATCTTAAGAATGAAATTATTTAAAAGCTGAAAATCTCAGTTCATGTAAGTCAATAATGATTACACTAATGAATATTATTTACTTATCTCCTTTAATATGGAGACCCAAAGTATGTTGAAACTATGTGTGTCATATCACATCTAGCTGCACAAGAAAATTATTGTCTTTATTTTTTAAAAACTGAGAATATAAGGTACCCTATTTTCTCTGTGAAGTCACAAAAAAATCCCAAAAACTGCTTCAGTGGAATTTTGGGTCTTGTTCATAACAGAAAACACTTTTGTACTTACTCATTTGAATTGTGACATAGACTTTAATACACACTCCCATTTTTAATATTTTTGTTAACTACCAAATATATGTGCATTGTTTATAAACTCACCTACATCTCATCTCTGCTCTTATTCCCTGCCTTCTTAGCCACCACTTCAAAACCTGGAAAAGTTTATATCAAATGTTGGAGCAGTAGGGTATTTACAAGTAAGCATTCTCAAAGGAGAGATTTGCAGTCAAACTATAAAAGACAAAATTCTACATTCTTTCATTAAACAAAACCACACCAGAATTTATTACTTAATTCAGTCAGAAAGCACAACAAGTCATGTCACCAGCTTCCAAAAAAATGTAATTTTGAATATCAAGGAAATAGATGGAGAGAAAGATAACCAAAGTAATCTGTGAATAGGAATTTTAACAGGAGAAATAAAAGGATTGGATTTGTCTAATGAAAAATAAATGTCTTCAATATTAATATCTTCCAGTCTTTCTCCTAGACCAATATAACTCTGCTGTACTTTTCCCCTCATCTAAATTTAACTATTCTGAAAAATATGACTATTATCTTTTTCTTTCCTTTCTTTCCTTCTCTTTCTTTTCCCCTGTATCTCTGCAGCGTTGTTTGGAGCATTTTTTACCATTACATCCCAATGTAGTTGCAATATTGTTACTCTAGTAATACCATCTTGAGCATGTCCCTGGCATGCTCTCATTGATGCCTATTGTTCGTATTTTTTATATGATTATGATCTGTCATTTCAAAGCTAAATGTAAATCAACAAAAGTGCTGATAAATTATCAGAATCTTCTTTCATCATAATCCTGTTTTCAGTTCTACATCTGCTGTCAGCAATTCTCCTGTCTTGCAACGTTTGTTTGTTCTTTGTTACCTTCTTGAATAACTGCTTTCAGTGGGGAATTGGAAATATGTTCTTTATCACCTAGGCCTGGTTGAAATATAGTGAGAGTATTTCATTACAGAAGATTCATAATGCTTGACAAGATGTGCAATTTTTTATAATATGTACAAAATTATCTGGTTTAAATATGTAAAACTTAAATTCCATTATGTAAAATTAACAACCTGGGAGAAGATTAAATTGGTAGAGGGAGCTAAATATTTGTTTCACAGAAAATGAAATAAAATACTGTGGGCATCCAAATCCTAAAGTCTTTTAGCCTTGCAAACATTTGAATCATTTGGGAAACAATTGCTGGCATAGAGTTTCTTACCTTTGATTTCTAGAAAGGTGACTAAGAAAGTTTTATCTCTTATATATGAAAGAACTTCCCACCTGTCTTTATTTTTTACTCGTCTTTAAAATTTTTCAATATTTCTTCCTTTCAGAGTTGTTTTTCTTACCCCGCATCTGTTCCTGGTTTTTTCCATTTTATCATTTCAAGACAAAAAATGTGTAGCATAAAGGACTATATTTGAGAAATAAATTACTTAAGAAACAGGTATTTGGGTAAACTAAGTAGCTCATGGTGATGAGCTCTTACTTTATTACGACATTTGGATAAGCAGCTGTGATCCTTGTATGCATAAATAAAGAAATATTGAGTAGAAATAGAAAGCTGAGCACTAGTAAAGTTGTTACTCGGATATTATGTGTGATTCTAATGTTCAAATTACAGAGGAAAATAGAAAAGAAATTGAAAGTGAAAATTAGGGCTTAGACAAAAATGTATCAGGTCAGAAAAATATTTTTTTAATCAGTTATTAAAGGAGTTTGGTTTGGTTAAATTACCTAAAAAAGACATAAAACCAGATTGGATCACTGTCAGCAGAACTATAACATTACTGTGTAATGTAAATGCAGACAATCTATTCAGACATAAACAGATTCTGAAAGACATAGGGCAAATGTTGATATGATGATTCTTTCCATATTAGGATATTTTACAGTATAATGATTTTGGATCATCTCAAAAGAAGGAGCCCACACAAACCATTTTACGGCACTGGTAACGATACCCGTTAAAGCATGGCCAATGGCACAGAGATTAGTATCTGCTAGCAACTCTTGCTGTTATGAATAATGTCACAGAATCATGTCGGTTGTAAAACACCCTTTAGCATCATCAAGTCCAACTGTTAACCCAGCACTGCCAAATCTTTTACTAAACCATGCTTCCCAGTGTTCCATCCAGACTTTTAAATAGCTGCAGGGATGGTGACTCAACCACTTCCCTGAGGAGCCTGCTCCAATGCTTGATAACCCTTTCAATGGAGATTTCTTTCCCCTGGCACTATTTCAGGCTGCTTCCTCTTGTCCTGTTGCTTGTTAGTTACATCAAAGATTTCAGACTGTAAAGGTACCATGTAAAAGAGTAGCAAGATCTAGTGACCGAAGGTGGGATCTACTACGTATCCACTGCAAAGGCAAATAGCCACTAAAATAATTTACCTAGGAATAATTTACCTTGATGATTTGATGCCTTGCATTCAATGTTGTTTTAAAGAGCAATCTGATAGCTATGAAATACTGATTTAATATAGCATCACTGAAGAAATTTTATGGTCAGGATACATATTAGTTAATCATCAATGTGCATAAAGATCTCTTGGATTATCTGAATCTATGAAAAGAGAAAAAAACCCTACTGATACAGACCTGCAGAACTACAGAAAATTATTTTTCATTAAAAATTATTATTAAAAACTGAAAATTCACTGACACTGTACTAGTCTTATGGTGGCCTCAGAAAGTGATCTGCTTTACCTTTCATCCAGTTTTGAGAACCAACGCACAAAGTAAAGGGATAACAGAAGTTCCCCTGGCCGTGCTGAAGGCAATATTTACAGAGCCACTGGAAACACTTCCATTCCTGAAGGCTGTTAATATTTCTGCCAGCTTCAAGAGGCCTCTCATTGTTTGAGGTTCTGCAGCTCTGAGGCATTGTTTAAATGATTTGCTCAGACTCACTTCTGGCCAGTTTTTGAGCAGTAGTGATCAATCACAATTGAGTTCCTGGTACCGTGTCACAACAAACTGATTAAACTCTCCCTAAAGAAATCACAGCTGTTATTGGGCCTAACGATATCACCAGGACTTTAAATTACAAAGGAGATTATTTTTGTGTCTCAGAGAAAACATTTTAATTTGAAAGCTCAGCAAAGAAAAGGATAAAAAAATTGTTCCAACAATGCCTGGTGATCTTTGTAGGTATTTAAGAATAGTGCATTTTCTTCCAGAACTGTAGTGTAAGAAAAAATTCTTCTTGTGATACTGGCTTGTAAGGTGCTCCTGTGCCTTTTACTGTTTAAATGCCCACAAGCAAATATTCCTTGTTTTGCAGGCAGCCAGCACAAAGATAACTTTGGCTGCCTAAGCCAGTCCAGAACTGTGCTGAGGGCTGCCAGGACCCACTGCAGAGATGACTCAGGTTGAGAGCAGACATCCTAGCCTGGAGGAATTCCGCTGATTGCTGAGGGAGAGACTCTTAGGAAAGTAATTACCATTGCATAACCTATGAAATAAAAGTTCTGGTTTTACCTCATCTGTAAATTCAAAATACCTTATTATGGGAAGTAATGACTAAATTTAGGCCCAGAAATGTTTTACACAGAAGTACTGAAAGTCGCAGCCACACATATGCTTAGGGATTACATGCAATGTAACTACATGCTTTAAGTGTCTCATAAAATTAACTGCATTGACTTATACTGAGTTCAGATTTCATACTACTGCTCTGTTGCTCAGAATAAAACTTGATGGATCAAGCAAGAAAATGTATATGATCTCCAAGCACAAAAGAAGCAAATTATATTAGCTATATTTATTTTAAAACAAAAAAAAAAAATCACAAAAAACAAAACTCAAAAGCAAAATAAAAGGAAAAAATGAAAGACACAAAACCCTCCTAAAAACTCAGAAAACCATTTGGATTAACTATTTAGCTGAGTCTGTACTCAGGAGATTATATTGAAATGAGCTCCCTTTACAGAAATAGACTCTAGGTCTGTCAGACCTGTGCTAAGACAGTATCTTGGACAAAGAGGCAGAATAGGCCTCCAGCAGTATCTAACAAATGTGTGCAATTTAGAGCATAATTTAGCACATAATTTGAAGCAGCTTTTCCCTACAATCACAAGATGCTCTCGTTTTGCTCAGGGCAAAGGAGCAATGGCAAGGAGTGTGCTGGTGCCATCTTTGCATCATACATCACTACTTGCCCATGAATAGATGTCTTGATTCCCTTTTGCAGAGAGCTTGCCTTACCATTTTTATATTTTAAGCAGTCACAAGCATAAAGGAAAGGGGGACAAGAGCTAAGCAAAACTCAGAGACATGATGAACAAAATCTGATTGGAATCTGCCTGCCAGCTGAGCAAAGCTGCAATTTCCCAAAACATCTGCCTATAACATCCCCAATTACATAGAACAAGGTCAGACAGAAAGATTTGATAGATCAGTCTTGCAAACACAATATTCAGACTCATCAAAACTATTAAAAAAATGAATTCAGCTAGCCATGTAGCCACACACAGGGGAAGAACTTTTTCAGTTGAATTTTGCAGAGTTTTGAAAATTCAGTGTATTTTAAGCAGATGCAAAAGTAGTTCAACTTCAGCCTGATTTCTTCAGAGATTATGATTTTGGTTTCTTGACAACTCAGATCCCAAGTGTGCCTGAAGGTAAGAGAGGCTAAGAATGCTGGAAGAGCTCATGCTCTCATCTCAGATGTCCTTTCCTTTCCCCATGGCTGTCGCACTGCCCCTACCCCCTGCATTCAGGGTGCAGGCCAGTGGCTCCTCATCCAGGTCATAACTCCAAGCCAGGACTTTCAGATGGGAGCACAATACAAAATATAGAAACTGTGTGTTCTCTTTGCACATGATGAGGTCCAAACCAATTATGCTTCTGTTGTTTACACTCAGAGCTTTGAACCCAAATGTTATTTCTTCTGTATTTGCCACATCTTCAGCTTTGGCTGTATTTGCTGATCTCTGCTGTTCACTGGCCATCCAGAACAGGCAGAGTACATGTGCAATATTAAATAAAAGCAAGCTAGGGGGTGAGCCTGAGACATAAATCCTTACTCATCCACACCATGAATTGTTGGATTGCTCTTTTTCTTCTTTTTTTTTAAATGCTTCTCCAAGACACATCTGCTAACAAAAGGTTTCAGTAACATGGATACCAATAGTCCTGAACCATGTGATGTGGTTTCTAATCCTGTTTAAATCAGTATTGTAGACATGGCCACTGTACATCACATTTCCAATCTCATCCTTTGCAAATTATTTTTATGATGAAACCACAGCAGGAAGGAGTGGCTCATATGCATAAGCACCATCCTACTGTGGATATTCAGGACATGCCCAGCACAGGCAGAAACCTGGGAAGTGGGATGTGATCTTAGGCTCTGCTGTATAGATATCTCTTTACTGAATTAAGTTCTTTCAAAGTGAAAGGTGAGTATTGACTATTTTGTAAGGTATGAAAAAGAGAAATAACCCTTCATCCTTTAAACCTCTGTAATATTAAGTTGATGTTTATAAAACTTTTTCTTCAAATTAGGTCAATATAGTGTTTCTTCATAGAAAAAATAATCCAAACCAGAATTATCTTGTTCTTGATTTTCTTTTGAAATGTTTTTCGTTTCTTCTCTTCCCATATGGGAAAAGGATTTATGTTAATGTTTTATATTCTAATAATGCATTAATATTAATATATTATAATACCTGAAAATGATACAAAACATCAAGCCTGTGCTTTGTCAGAAACAGATTTTCATACTTTAGTTTAGGGACAAGGATGCAAGAAACAGACAATCCTTAAGTTCCCTTATGACTCTGAGGATGGTTTTAAAGTGTAGTGTTTTGAGGTGTGTGGTAGAGAAAAACAAAAAAACCATGAAACTCACAGCAACCACAACATCCTATGATTCAACTTTACTGGGTTTTTTAACTGGTTGTTTGGGGAACTGAGTGTTTGGTGTGGGGGAATGTGAGTGCATATTTTTGATTTTTTGTCTTATAACCTCAGGTTCTGGAATCAAGTGATTATAGCAGATGCTAGATTTTAATTTCTCATTGGGCAAATTCACAACTTTCACAGCTGAGGAAGATCTCAAAGACATGGATTAACTGTTAGAATCAGTGAAAAAGCCACCCTAAATGTTGTGATTTTCTCAGGCTGGAGTCAAAATTTCTGAATGTTTCTGCTGGAATACAATACAATAAAAATGACACACACTTGGCCAAGTAGCTATATTGAGAGCATCATGCTGTAAAAGACTGCAGATTGAAACCCAGTTCCTATATGCTATAGAAATAATCAGAGAAAGGGGCTACGCTCACCTATGCACATATTCCCAAATCAAAAACAACATGCTGTTCACAGTGCTTTAGAATTCAGAGCTTGGTAAGCAAAAGTGAAGAATAACAATACAGGAGCAAGATCTGTTTGCAGGCTAAATGTGACTGACATATTTATTACCTACAAAACTTTATTTCTGCAAGTTGTTCTCCTAAGGCATATTGAAGATGCGCACTTTTCCCTTTTGTGCGCTATTCAGAAACCTACAAGATATCTACAAGAAACACAAGCTTCTGCGTGATAAAAAATTATCCCAGAAACAGTTTTAATTTTCAGATGAGCACCTGGTCTGGTCAGAGTGTTCATCTTCACCACCAGTCAGCCACACACCAGTGTCTTTCCTAAAATCACCTTCCTCTCCTCTGTTTTTCAGACCATTTTGCATTGTGAACTGTCTTCAGTTTTTGTGTACAAAAGTCTAGCCAAATTCCCTAGGAATTGCAAAAGCTCTCCTAGAATTTCACTAAACACACACAGGTGATGTGAAACTGCAGAAATTAAAATTATTGTATTTTTTATCTTCTTTCCACTCAGCTTGTAAATGCAGATACCCCTGGTATGGACTATAGCAGCTGTTCAACACCAAGAGGAATGGTGCTACGGTGCTACTCCTGTTGCAGTGCTTTATCTTTCATGTCCTTAAGAGGAATATAATTGCCCAAGTGTAGAATAAAATAATTTCCAAATAGTAAAGTAGACAGACCTAAGTAGGTAGAACGTACATTCGTCGAAATATGTAAAGGTAGCAAAAATATCTTTAAAATTATTTAGAAAACAGTTATCAACTCTTCAGAGAATGAAAGTTTTACAAGATATTACTGTTAGAGGTGATTGAGATTTTTTTTTCCTACAAAAAGGGTAAATCTACTCTAAAACACACAATTAATTGTGCATAAAATTTGTTTGATCTATTTTTTCTTCTCACAAAGTCTGGCCAAACCAGATAGATTACAAGAAAATTGTAAATAATTTATTTTGAACAAAGCCAGCATTTGTTGGAGGACTATTTTCTACTAATATAGTTTTTTCAAGAATTCATGCTGAAATATTTTTAGTGAGATAGAGTTCAGGAAGATTGCAACTTGAAATCCATAATTATTAAAACAAAGGAAGGAAGGAGATAAAATATCCTACTTATACTTAATTTCCTCAGTGAAAAAATATTTACATCTCTGCCCTGCTCTCCTGAATTCCCAACCGGAATGCTGCATGCATCTCTGGGGCCCTCAGCACAAGAAGGACATGGACCAGTTGGAGCAGGTCCAGAGGAGGCCACAAAGGTGATGTGAGGGGTAGAGCACCTCTCCTATGAAATCAGGCTAAAGGAACTTAGGTTGTTCAATCCAGAGAAGAAAACGCTCTGGGCAGACCTTATTGTGTCCTTCTAGTTCCCAAAGGGGTCTTATAGTAAAGTGTAAGACTGACTTTATTCCATGGGCTGATATCCATAGGTCAAGACAGAAACAATTTTAAAAATAACAGAGGAGATTTAGAATAGATGATAGAGAGAAAATCTTTACTCAGAGGGTGGTGAGGCACTGGAATGTGTTGCCCAGAGAAGCTGTGGATGCTCCATCCCTGGAAGTGTTCAAGACCAGGTTAGAGGGCGTGAGCAACCCGGTCTAGTGGGTGGCCTCACTGTCCATGTCAGGGGAGTCGGAACTGTATTCAGTTCAATGTCATTTCCAACCCAAGCCTTTCTATGGTTCTATGTCCCTACAAATCACTACCTTTATTCCCATTTACATCTGGATATTTTATAGAGAAGTAGCACAATTCAACATAAAAAAACCATTCTTATAAGTAAGGAAGCAAAATAATGTTCACAGATGAAACCCAGTTAGTGATGAACCACACTTAAGATTTACAGTAAGTGTTACTTCATTCGTTTTTCACCTTCCTTTTGTAATGTAATTGGTCAAAATGACCTTTAGTGAGAAGTTGAAGAATCTTGTACTGCTTTTTTCAGACAAACTATTTTTTACTGTTAAATATCAACAGAAAAAAAATGTATTGCTAGTACTCAGCCTGAACCTTCAAAGTAAAGGCATGCAAAGGGAATTTCTGAGAGTGTGGTTAATTATTGCTGTTAGGTGCACTGCCAGGGACTGAGAAAGCCAGGCACCCTGATTGCTAATGCAGTACTCAGGGACACTGATCTTGGTACAAGGCAAGTCATGGTACTGGTGACCTTCACCAGTGGGTTATGACAGTGACACCTTGGAGTGGCTCCATAGCTACAACATGTATCTGTTGGATCATTGGTGCTTTGATAGCCACATCTTTTGAGGGAAACGCATAACCTGTCTGACCTCAAGAAAAGAACACGTACCAGAGGAAAAGGGCTCATGGTAGGTTAATAAGAGAAGGTTATGACATTTTCAAAATGAAGGAGAAAGCAAATTAGGTTGAAACTAAGTCAAATAAATCTATGTCTGCATGAACATGGGTATCTGTGTTATAATTTTTTATATTTACTTGTGGACACAAAAGAAATACATTTTTATTTTTTTAGCTGCACAGATCTATAGGGTTGGAATTTTAGTAAAGGGGAATAAAAGAGCCAAATCTACTTCTGAATGTCAAACAATTAAAATTGAATAAGGATGCAAAAAAATTCTTGACTGTGACTGTTATCTTATCTAAGTTTTTAAACTGAAATTTAGTTAGCAGGTGTAAGACCCCAGTAAAAAATGTGCAGATATGACTGATATTTTACAAACCAGAGAAATAACTTTCATTTCCTGTCACAGACATCTTTTTATGAGAACTCTTTCCTTAAGATTTTTTTCCTCCTGAGAAGCTGAGAGGCCTCAGGGGCAAAATGTAAGCAATGGTTATCCGCTGCTGTGGAAGGCAACAGGTGGATCTGTGACTGGTCTCATGTGGATGTTTGGAATTAATGGCCAATCACAGCCCAGCTGGCTTGGACACAGTGTCCAAGCCACAAACCTTTGTTATCATTCTTCTTTCCTTTCTATTCCTAGCTTTGCTAGCCTTCTGAGAACCTCTTCTTCTATTTTTTAGTATAGTTTTAATGTAATATATATCATAAAATAATAAATCAAGCCTTCTGAAATATGGAGTCAAATACTAGTCTCTTCCCTCATCCAAAGACCCCTGTGATCACTGTCACAATTTCCAAAAATCCAAAAAGACCACAGAGTTTTTGTTATTGTTCTTGTGCTTTCTGTATGCGCAAACATAAGAAGGTCAACAACTTACTATTTTCTTTGAAGAACACGTAGAGAAAAGATACCAGGGAAGAAATAAACTCTTGAAATTGCAGCTACCACAAATGCATTTGCTAGCTCTATTATAGAGAAAGAAACATACAGAGGAGGGAAAATATACAAAACTTATATATATTGAGACAGTGGCCTCAAATAGAAGCCTTGAATTTAACTATTGCTACTATAGTAGTCTTATTGAGCATGCCGGCATAGCCAAAATGACAAAAGAAAAAGGTTTTAATACCCAAATTTCAGGTAAAGCTTGGAATCTAATTATAAAACATGTAGAAGTTTTGATGAAGGAGCAGATAGCTGTTAACTTATTCGCACTAAAATCTCAGGGTTTGGCTCTAAAATCCTGGTATTTGAAGATAGATGGTATCTTAACTTGGAGAGAACTGTTTATCTCTCTTTATCCTTCTCAGATATAAACCTTACACTTAAATTAGGTAGCTAAGACACAAAATCACTTTCTCCTGAAATACAAGACAGATACTGATACCATTTTCTTCTCTAGTATATCTCACTTTGCTGACTAGACAAATGATGTGAAAATTTAAGTTGAGAATACTTAAATACTGTATTTACATATCTGTATTTCATCTTATGCAGACCAAATCCTAAAATTTTAGTTTCATTTAATACCAAGTTAATCTGAGAGAAGTGGCTCTCAATCTTTTTTGGGCTAAGTTTACTCTGTTTTACTTAATTATCTATCAGATGGAAATAAGGTTTTATTATGAGGTTCTTCACATGTCAGATTAGTTCCTTGCCATTACTTAGTTTGGAAATTAATAAACATACTTTATTATATTCCACCTGTCTTTAATGTAAAGACTTCTGTAATGGATATGCTCTGGGAATATCAAGGTGTTTCAACACAAAGACGGTAGGCAGACAGTCACACAACCTAAACACCCTCAGCTTACATTCTAAGCTATTTAGATAAAAAAATAACACCAAAATATTGTAATCAGGATTCTAAAGTGTTCAAAAGTACAGTTTCACCGTAAAATATGTAGTCCACCATTTTATCCAGCTATTGTCCATTTGCCCCCCTGCATTGGATTGTCACAGACATCTCTTCATTAAAAATCTTTTCTTAGGATTTTTTCTTCCTGAGAAGCTGAGAGGCTTCAGGAACAAAATGTAAATAATGGTTATCTGCTGCTGTGGAATGCAACAGGTACATCTGTGATTGGTCTCATGTGCTTGTTCGTAATTAATAGCCATTCACAGCAAAGCTGTCTCGGACAGAGAGTCTGAGGCAGCTGCCTTTGTTATCATTCTTTTTTTTCTATTCTTAGCCTTGCCTTCTGAGGGGAAAGTTTTCTTCTTCTATTCTTTTAGTGTAGTTTTAATGTAATATATATCTTAGAATAATAAATCAAGCCTTCTGAAATACGGAGTCCGATCTACGTCTCTTCCCTCATCCTAAGACCCCTGTGACCACCATCACATTGGATATTATTATCTGGATTTTTTTTGTACAAGTGAATCAGCTAGTTCCCTTGGAAAGTAAAATGGGTAAGTTCTCTAAGACCTGTAACCACTAAAAAAATGTATGGTTCAGCCAACACCTCTCAGCACAGAGATTGAATTAGCTGGCTAGTATGCATTAGAAAGACATTATGGATGAAGCCAAAGTGAACCAACCTCTGTTCATCATTGCCACACCTAAAAAAAAAAAAATTCATTTCATATGTCAATAAAGAGATTAGTGAGGGTAAATTATTTCATCAAAATACACACAATTAAATGTATTTAACCTCAAGCAAAGTGGGGGATTCTACTGGAGTAACTGAAAGAAATTTGAATTTAACATGATAAGGAAAGCAATCATAACTGAATTGCATTTGTGGACCAACACACACTCTTAAAATGTAAAGGTAATATATACGGAGTTGAAGGAAGTAAACTCTTAGATTCTAAAAGTGTGAAAAAAAAAATTACACATTTTATAGATCATAAAAATTGAACTCAAAAAGCCTTTTACAGGAATTTCCAGGAGTAATCACTTTCATCCAAATGGAGTAATACTAGATTCCATTCATGGATAAAACCTGTTCTCAGAGTAATACATAATTTGGGCATGTCTCAGTGAACATCCCATAGCTATAAGGGTTTTGTGCTGGTTATGACTGGGATAGAGTTAATTTTCTCAACAGTAGGTACGGGCTGTGTTTTAGGTTTGTGCTGGAAACACGGCTGATATTACTGGGAGTCTTTTGTTACTGCTCACCAGTGCTTGCACCACGTCAAGGCCTTTTCTGCCTCTCACCCCACCCCAACAGAGAATGGGTTGGGGATGCACAAGCAGCTGGGAGGGGGCACAGCTGACCCCAGCTGGCCAAAGGAATATCCTGTACTATATAGCATCATGCTCAGCACATGGAGGTGGGGGGAAGAAGAAGGAAGAGGGAGAATATTTAGAATGATGACATTTGTCTTCCCAAGTCACTGTTACCGCATGAGGGAGCCCTGCTATCCTGGGGATGGCTGAACACCTCCCTGCCAATGGGAAGTAGTGAATGAATTCCTTGTTTTACTTTGCTGGTGATTTCTTTACTTTTTAAACTGTCTTTATCTCAACCCATGTGTTTTCTCACTTTTACTCTTTCAATCCTCTCCCTTATCCCACTGTTGGGAGTGAGTAAGTAACTGTGGTGATGACCTGCAAATTCAACAAAATGCTGGAAGAAGACATAAGACTGTGATTAAATATCTAGTTGAACTTGGGACACCTAAGTTCCTCACTGGAGCAAAATGAAACTAGATACAGCTGGCATGTTAGTTCTGCTGCAGCATCTGAGTATCTGAGCATTTATCAACATATGGTTCACTTCAAACTTAAAAGACTGTGATTATGGGGAACAGGCTCACAGCTAAATAACTATTTCAGTCATTTTTTCATAAGTACTGGGTTTATCACTAGAACAACCTGTGTGAATTCATTGATCCACTCCTGCATTCTTCTTGAGGTCTTCTACTTCACAGAGAGATATTGAAAAGACAGTGTTTAGAGCTGTTGGGCGTTCACCCCAGACAAACAGTTCTAAAACAATGTAACAACTTTGGTAGTATTGGCATGGTGGTGGGGGTTTTGTATGATCTGGAAAAAACACTCCCTCAGGTATTGCTAATACAGGACCAAGAGTACTCTCTCACCTCATCTGATTTCTTGTACAGACAGTAAAAGCATCATTCCACTGTAACTGAAAGATTAGAGAAATCATCAGATGGCATTTGTCAACATAATAATATGTGTCAATGTAGATATTTGAAACTTTGAAACTCTTTTACATGATGAAAAAATGTAAACAAGAAAACTAAGTTTTCCTAAAGTACTTATACCTTTAATCTTTTGAGCTGTTGGAACAGATTAAATGCAATCCTCCTATCATGATGTAGAGATGATATTCTGCAACATACTTGGTAACAGATGTTTACTAATCACTGATAAATTTTGCATATTTAAAAGGAGAAATGGCTTTTAGAGACACTGCTGATGTAATTAAAAGAGCACATATAAACCATCTGAAGATTTGAAACAAAATCTAACCTGGGGATAAATAAAAAGCTACTGCAGTTTTGAATCAGGGACTCACCCACACTTAAGCTAACTTCTTTAAAAGTCAAATGACATATTAATAAGCCTCCATGTAAATATTAGAAAAAAACATTCTTTGATTGCATTGCACAAACTTGCAGTTCTCTTTTGCATTTTCTATTTTAGTAAATAGATAAATGGGCACCTTGAAAAGTTTTACAAATGCACTCAAATGCACATCTTTCAAACAATGCCTTCTAAAAAGAAATACCAAACTGTGAACATGATATTTGCTTTGGAGGCAGAAGCATCCAGCCAGAGAATGGCTCCATACAATGCAGGCAACATCTTCACTTAAACCAGACTGGCAATTGCTCATATTTCTCATAACTCTGGAGGAACATGAGAGGAACAACCCAGTTAGGCTTTCTGTATATTTGGGGCCTTTTATTATAACACATTGATTAAGGGAGTTAAATGGGGTTTTAGACCTGCTGCATTCACTGACTTTCGAGAAAATTGCATCTATTGCTTTCATTGGGAAAGTGCTAACTGGTACTTCAATGTTATGGAAAAATTTACTGACTAAAGCAAGCAACACTGTAGACTAGACATCTATGTGTCTACATAGAAAACTGAGGATATAATTCTGTTAACAACCTGTCCCCAGACAGAATTTCCACAGAGTTTGTAAATGGCCAGAACATAGAGAGAGCTTCTTATCTGTCAGACATTCATCCAGGGATACCATTGTTAAAAAACAGCAACAACCCACAAATAAAAATTAAAAAACAACAACAATAACAACAAAAATAAAAAGACACAAACAAAAAAATATAAACCCCAAGGCAGAAATGCAGCTCCAGACAACCTAACATGAAAATTGTTTGAATGTTTCTCTTCAAGTACTTTGTGCCTGTTAGGTAACAGAAAGATTGTCAGATAAACAAAATATGGAATCCTGCTGGTTGTGTGATGCTTCAGTTTTTTTTTAAATATGTTTTTTGTCCAAGTATCAGAATGTTTTAACAGAATAGTCTTCAGCACATCAGAACATTAATGCACCTATTGAGAAAATTTGCTTTGTAATGAACAATATCTGTAATGAAACAAAAGGAAATTTTTAGTAGGACATATATACAGTACTCTTTACAGCAGTTTGCATGGCAACAACTGAACCCTGCAACTAACTGCGAGGAGCTGAATCATATGCATATTAAAATATTCATAATGCTGATAAAAGGATTATTTTTATCCTTTAAAGGTATAAAGATATAGCAAAGTCTTGGACATTTTGAATGTAGAAACTTCTGCTAGCTTGCAAAGTTCTGTAGTCGATTGCTTCTATACAGACAAAAATGTCAAATACATTTCATGCCATATCCATAGATAAAATACAGATTTACATGTAAATAAAGATTTCTTCTTATTTTCTCTTTTAAAATATTTATGTTACTAAACAAATCTGACTCACACACTAGAGAGGTAATATTGTAAGAAGGTAAGAAGAACGCATCATGGTTTCCATGAACACACACAAGAAGTTTTGTGTTCCACTATTACTCACATGGCCAAATTATTTGAAATTTAAATGACTGGAGAGTTCATGCATTGCAGTTTTACAATACCTCCATATTTTATGAACTTATGAATAAATGTTATAAAATGGAAAATCAGAAAAGGAATTCTTTACTTACTGCGCTCACCTTGCCCTAATTCATCCTGAGCTAGGCATATCTCCATCTTATTTGGGCACCAGTGACCCTTTCCTTAAACTTCCTGGCACACTTCCATATCACAGGGAATTTACTACATAAGGACTGGCTGCAGCAATATAGCTCATGTGGATTACACACTCTCTAATTGATGCTAGATCTAAACCAAGATTTTGCAGTCGTTAATTCATAGCCTAACTCAAAATGGAACTTTAATTTCCCTGGAGACATGTTGCTAAAAAAAAAAAAGACACAGCCATACTTTGTAAGGGTTCAAAATTCAACTAATTTTACTAAATATACAGAACTAGACTCAGAGAGGAAAAGCAGACAACTGTTCCCACCCTAGTGAGGTTTAGAATTACTCGCATGTAATCACTCACAAAAACTCTTTGTTGGAACAATTAATAAGTTGTTCTTACTGAGAACAATATACTATGAAATAAAACCCCATCTCTCATTATGTGTAACTCGTGAATTGTAACTTGACTGAGCAAGTTCTCACTTACTTGACTTGGGATATGCTGATGAATTACTTCAATCAGCTTCTGTGCTGGTGGAAATCATATTTAAAATTAACTGACTGTAACATCTGTTCCAATGCTGTAAAGTGCTGCATTTGGACTATGGCTGACACATGCAGTTGCACAGAGGACATAAGTATGCCTAATGTCAGACAGGACTTCTTGTGTTCTTAGTGGTGTATGCTGAAAGAGCAGGATTCATCTCAACCATCATTTAGTTATCCAAGCTCTCCCTTTTGCTGACAGAGAATTAATTATTTCCATGAAACAGTCCAACCTATTATAAAATATTTTTCTCCAGGTCCTTCATTCTCCTCATCAGTGTTGGAAGAAGCCTGAAGAGTAGCTGAGATTTCTTGATTTTAAAAAGCTGCTGGAATGCAAATATCCTAAGAATACACCACTCCCTACACTCTGGCTGTAATATTTAAAAGTTATATTTTGAGTGAAGGCTTAGCATCTAGACAGCTTTTTTTCTTCTTCTTCTTCATCTTCCTATTTGAAAAATAAAATAAAATAAAAAAAAGCACAGGGAAAACCACATGGGGATTTGCTAGAAAGAAAGGTGAAAGATCAGAAGCTCTGGAGTGCATGGCTCTGCACTTATATATGTATTTTCATGAGAAGTTGATACTGTTGTTTCTAGTGTTTTCCTCTTAGTTGATGAACTTGTGATGGAAAGGTGTGTGTAATTAGAGCTGTCAATATTGAATTCTAAATGCACAGCACACTATGAATTTAATCTAAGTTTCCCAATCCCCAGTCCTCCCTCGCCACTGCATCTGGGAAAGGCTGAAGCACTTGACTGCTGCTGTGGTAAATTGGGTCCTAATAAGTATGATGCTTTACTGCTTCTTGTTTTTTCTGAGATACAACTACAGCATTTCAGAAGAACTCACCTGGGCATTAATTCAACAAGAAATGTTGGTAGGAGCATTATATTTTCCACGTTTTGATATCTCACTGAATGACTTGCATATAAAAGAGACCTGGCAGCTGGTTTGTGTCAGTGACTGATGTGCTTGTCATTTCAGACTCAGATTTGGCAGATTCACCTCTGCCAGGCTTAAGAATAATATTGAGTTTGCAGTTTTCTATTATTTTGCAATTTTAACTAGCATGAAAATAAAACTAAAAAATAAAATAAAAAACCCACACAAAATTAGTCTGTTACTAAAGTACTTATATTTAAATTGTATAGGTTTTGCTTAATGTTGAGAAAAAGGTAATCTCAGTTTATGTCACCTTTATCAGTAATAAAATATTTATTCAGAGGTAGAAAGGGTCTAAAGTAAGGAATATTAATTTTTAGTGTGTCAAATTAGTTCCAGTCATATGTTTACACCCTTGGGGAGCTCATTCATAACTGATAAAATGTAACCACAACTAGGTAGGATATATGAGGTACTTCAATAAACACCTTATTTAAGATGGATGTTTTTATGCTGTGTAGACTCTCATCAGGAGTCAGGATGAATTCAAATGTTATGCAGAAATAAAAAATGCCACAAATTTTTCATCAGAAACTATGGATGCACAAGGCCATCCTCCAATGCAGAGGTTATTTTATTATATATTGTATCTTGTATTTGTTGCTGAACTCAGAAAAGAGAAAAAAAATGACAGAAAGAGCCCACATAATTCTCATAATTAATGCAAAAAGAAAAAGGGAGTAGTTTTTTTAGTTTTTCATTTTATTTCAGAAAAAAACCAATTCCTCCACAGTTTAAATGCCGCCAGATGGGTTCTGCTGCTCTGAAATAATGGTATCATTATGCTGTATAAAATGACCTGAACTGAGGCTTCTTCAATCAGATCACAGCCATGGTACAATGTACCAGACTTTGAAGCACTGTTTTTCATTCAGAACAGAAATAAATATATTTTAGAACCATTTACATCAACGTCTTTGGGTTTTTCTCACAATAGATTTCATTACACAGTTTTGTAGCAAGAATTTAAGCACATGGAGAATTGTAAAATATTTGCACTTGATATTTTGATCCTTGCACTAGCTGGAATCAGCTGTAAAATCCCCATCAGTCTCCTCAGCAACACCACACAGGGGAAACTGAAACAGGTGAAAAAAATAACCCTGCTTGATGTTGCTGCACTGCCCAGTTTGTCTGCCTAAAGCAAGGCCTGGCCTCCTCTCCCTACACTGTGGTGTATCTGTCACATGCAGTATTTATGCCCTGTAATGTGGCATTGTCATTGCTAGCACGAGGCCACAGGTTTTCTCTGAGTTTACTTGGTTTGCAGGGGCATGGCTTGACAAACCTGCTCTACTTGAGCTTTTCTTGACCTTCCCAGAGCATTGTTTCTCCTGGTTAATCATGGCTACAATAGCTTTAACTGCCTGGATGTCGATGGTTAATTTGCTTGTCTATGGCTACATTTCCTTGCCGTATAGATTGAAGCAGATGGAAGTTACTATTTGAAGAAAGTGATTTTTGCCCCTAACAGAACAAAGTGGAGAAATGCAGTCCTGGTATGATAGCAAAGGTCTTCAAGGAGCAATGCAGAGGTGCACTGGCATGAGATGAGGCATGAGGAAAAGGCTGGCAGCAAAAAACCCGCAGCTAAAACCTGTCATGACTGTTAACTCATCCATAGTCAGTTACAGCAATGCAGAGCTGGACCTGGGCAAAACTGCTATGGGGTAAACCACAATATAAGGTCAATTTGGATATAACATGGAGCTGATGATCAATGAAGACAGAGGAAAAGATTCAAAGCATGCTAACAAACATATAAAAAAGGTTCCAAGTGGATTGTAGAAAGGTGAAGCCACTAACATTGTATTCCTGCCAGAGCAAAAAGAACAACCTGACAACTATGATGTTTCCCTCTCTAGCAGTCCAAAGCTATTTTAAGAAGCTATTTTAAGTACTCAATAGTATAAGATCCCAAAAAAGTAGAGGAAGGGAAGACATAACACCTGAAAAAGGAACATACATTAAGAAGTGTGTATTGCAATTTTAATTGCATTATTAATACTAATAAAATTTCCTTATCCATACAACTATTATAGCTGCATTATCATTCCTTATTTCTTCTTCCATAAAATTAGGATGAAATATGATTCTTAAATGGCAGTATTAAAATATCAGTTATACTGAAAAAAAATTTCTCAATTTGATGTATATATTTATACAGTATGCTTCATCTTTGCCCAAAACCCAGAATTTGAGCATAACATACAGCATAAAGACCTAGTGTGAGTAATCAGTTGCATTTGCAAATCAATTTAAAACAGCTTGAAGATTTTCTGGACAGCATGAAACAATCATCGGAAAAATGGGGATGCAAGAGTGGCATTTTACAATTGCAGAAGGGATGCTGAGTAAAATAATGATACTTCTGGTGGAAAAGTCACAAATACAAGTTTCTCAATACTTAGAAGTGCATTAATGGGAAATTGCTGAAGCTGTTTTCCCAGGTGGTTTTGAATATGAATACTCAATACACATATTTATGTTTCTGGACATATTTTACTTCCCTGTAATCTTTCAGGAAAGGAAAAACCCTCATACAATAGTAAAACATGACCTGAAAATGGAAAATTGTCCCCTTTGAACGGCCATGAGTAACTACGTTAGTCCCACAATCTTTAGAAATGCCTTCCTTTGTGCTTTCGTTTTGCCTTTCCCCAAGTTCTAAGCCACTAGACAGGTAGATGCTGACTGCTGACAGCAGAGCAGCCACAGAAACTCTGAAAACATTTTTATTTAATGTGGCTGGAACAATGGCATAGTCTTTCAAACACTTTGACATCCCTCACTGGCTGACATTCTACTTTAAAAAAAATCCCTGTTGACTGGAGCAGCTGACACACGGGCTGTAAGTCATGAGATTCAGATCATCATACGATCCACTGAATGCCTCGGTGCATTGTAAATGACAATATGAGCCTGAATGTCAACATAACGGAGCACTGAAGGAACATAATGGCCCAGTGTGATGCTTTGGACATTTGTTTAGGCTCCCATGCATTTCCATTTTTCTTAGTCATTCTCAGCAAGGAATGAAAAATTGAAAAGGGAAAATGAGGGAGGGAGGGAGGGAAGGAAGGAAGGAAGGAAGGAAGGAAGGAAGGAAGGAAGGAAGGAAGGAAGGAAGGAAGGAAGGAAGGAAGGAAGGAAGGAAGGAAGGAAGGAAGGAAGGAAGGAAGGAAGGAAGGAAGGAAGGAAGGAAGGAAGGAAGGAAGGAAGGAAGGAAGGAAGGAAGGAAGGAAGTGGCGGAAGGAAGTGGCGGAAGGAAGTGGCGGAAGGAAGTGGCGGAAGGAAGTGGCGGAAGGAAGGAAGGAAGGAAGGAAGGAAGGAAGGAAGGAAGGAAGGAAGGAAGGAAGGAAGGAAGGAAGGAAGGAAGGAAGGAAGGAAGGAAGGAAGGAAGGAAGGAAGGAAGGAAGGAAGGAAGGAAGGAAGGAAGGAAGGAAGGAAGGAAGGAAGGAAGGAAGGAAGGAAGTGGCGGAAGGAAGGAAGGAAGGAAGTGGCGGAAGGAAGGAAGGAAGGAAGTGGCGGAAGGAAGGAAGTGGCGGAAGTGGCGGAAGTGGCGGAAGTGGCGGAAGTGGCGGAAGTGGCGGAAGTGGCGGAAGTGGCGGAAGTGGCGGAAGGAAGGAAGGAAGGAAGGAAGGAAGGAAGGAAGGAAGGAAGGAAGGAAGGAAGGAAGGAAGGAAGGAAGGAAGGAAGGAAGGAAGGAAGGAAGGAAGGAAGGAAGGAAGGAAGGAAGGAAAAAAGATTTGGTTTGTCATGTATTCCAGGAGGGTCATTTAGAAGCTGTACAATGTCCAGCACTGATAAATCTCCCAGGTACTGTAGTTGGCTAAATAAATCTCCCATCTCTTTGGGGAAATTACAATTGTTGAAAATGCTGGTAGTGAGGGAGAATTTTATGTGGTGCCACAAAGGGATTCACAGACATTGATGATCAGACAGCAATTGCTGAATACAATCAAATACTTAACATGGGCAGAGCTCTGCAGTGTATAGATGGAATAAATCTATCAACGCTACCTTAGTGAACAGTGAAAATGCACCAAGTGTATGCTGTTAACCATATTTTATCCACAAAGTTGTGTAGGAGGACTAGATTTCTCCTTTTTCTGCTTGATTCCAGTTACTTAAGGAAGTTCAAGTCTGCAGCTACTTAAGAAGGTTCCAGTCGGAGAACAAAAATTGAGTAAGTGAATTCACTTTGATTTTTTGGGTCTGTTTGAAAATTACATATGGAGAAGAATGGATCCAAAAGGAGACTAGAAAGTAGATGACTGCAGTGTATCACTAGTTAGAGTAGGGAGGAAATATGTTATTAAAAAAAATAATTACAAGGATATTTGATGTATTTTAGCAACAAGACAAAAAGAAGAATAAATTAGTTATTCTTTTTCTTAATGTATCCTATCCTATCCTATCTTATCCTATTTCATCCCATCCTATCCTTCATGTTGCTACTCATCCCTATGTGATTTTAGCTTGCTCTCTGAGAAAAGATATTATATCACTGGGAAATGCCAGGGCTATGGACAGACTCCAGAGCCCTCAGTGAGATCCTTGGAATTCTTTGCATAACTTTATAGGGAGAAGAAGCGTTCCAAATTTCTAAGAAAAAAAGAAAAAAAAGGCTAAATTGAAAGACTTTGGTTCTCTGAGGCACTGCCTTTAGGGGGAAAATTCTGTTATCCTTTCACTTTGTGGCTGAAGATCTCCATTTCAGACCTGATCTATCATCTTCCTCTGCTGCCTACAGAGGTGCAGAACAGATAAGCTCCTAGCTTGAGTGGCTCACGTGAGATAGAATGAACTTCAGCCTTTCACTGTTTGTTGGTTGATATTTCTGTTGCTCCCTAGTATCTATTTTGGATGGTACATTCCCATTTCTCTCCTGAAATATGGAATGGAAAACAAATCTTTCACATAAATTTAGTAGATTAATTAATCTCCTACATGAATGGGAACATAAATAATTTTCATGTGAATTCTGGCACAATGAATAACTAGTTTTTTAAATGCATAGTGGAATTGTAATATCTAAGTCACTTTGAGTGTACTCAATTTATCCATTTGTAAATGAGAGCAATTATATTTTCCACATAAGTGGAGAGCCTAAGTTCATGAATGTTGGCAAAGACTCCAAGATCTTTAGCTGGAGTGCTGCACAGAAGTTAAAGGATTATTTCTTTAATGCAGAATTTGATTTTAAAGTTGTTTGAAATTTTTTCTGATGAATAAAATTAATTTTAAAAAATCTAAAAAAGGGATTGTTCTCATTCCCAGTGCTATAGGTTTGGCATTTTGTTACAACTAAACTATTTTAAAGTTTGAATTTTGAAAAGAAAACATTTTGAAGGGCTTTTTAAAGAAGTGTTAGTATTCTAACAGCTCTCACTAGCTATACAGGTAAGAGACTAAAAGGCTTTCTGTTATAAACCTGGATTTTCAGGATTAATTTATCATCTTTTTTCAAATCCCATTGGGTTAAAACTTGTCATGCAAGCTGTCAACCCATATCTAATATTTTTTTTTCCTAAAAGGAGATGGTTCAAATACTTCAGAAAAATTTGCTTACAAGGGTTTTTTTTTTGATCAGATGAAGATAGAAATGCTGTCAGGCACATTTGCAACAATGCACACTAAACTATTATTGTTATGTATTCTAGATATTTAAGGGGTAAAATCAGCATATAATAGCCCACAGATGCCTAGGACCCCTCTTGTCTCATGGGTGAATGGAAGATTAACAAAAAGATTAATGAAGTAGGCTTGCAGCCTCTTAATGTGGATTTTACAGGATGCTAGTTAAAAGGATTGTGTTTAGTTACTGGAAAGGCTGATTGCAACCTGCAGTACTGAAGCCACATGAATCATTGCATTAGCATATAGAATTGAGACAACAAGCAATTTTAAAGGTACTTAAAATCATTTCTTGATTGATTAAATTCTTCTCCCAAGCAAGAACATTTTACTTAATGTCAGTAAATATGAAAAGCACAGCCTCACTCCCGAACAGCTACTTAGTCCTCTTTTCCCTTCTCCGGCATGCAGCTACACAGATTTGTTAAACTGTATTTTCCAAGTACCAGAAACCACTCCAGCACCACCACCTTTTACTATGGCACTGCAAAGACAAAAGACCTTCAAAATGGTGCTCTGATACTCTGAGTAAATGGAATATTGCTCTATTAAAGAGAGTGCAGAAACATACCACAGTGGATGAAAGACTGCTGACCTTTTGATAATAGATCCAGGACAAATTTTTCACAATAGTCTGTGTAGGAGATCATTCTATAGACAGTTGTCCTCTTCTGAAAGGATCTAGCAAAGAGTGGCAACATAAATCCCTTCCCCATTCCTGCTAGGCTCCCAGCCATATTCTGACCCTACCTGTTTCAGAGGAACAGAGCCTGTGGAGCACTTCCCTAATGCCTGTCCCACAATCCACGTGTTAGAGCAAAGATTCTCAAAACTCCAGAGGCAGGAGGAGCCTCCGTGCTACTCCATGCACATCTGTTTACAAGTGTAAATATTTGTGTTCATATGAGTGCCCACATTAATCCAGGTGAAGGTGGTGAGGAGGTAACCTGCCCTCCTCTCTGTCAGACTGCTCGACTGCAAGAGCTCCTCTCTTGCCCTTGCATGTAGGTTTTGCTTTTGTTTCTTTGCTTTTGTTTTCACCAGTGAATACACACAGACTGCAAGGTTCAGAAGACAGTGGAGGAGGGAGAGAAAAAGCAGCACATAAATGTTGATTTCACAAGGGTTGTTGGGTATTCATTAGAAACATATTTATAGCCACTCCCAATGCACATGCTGATTAAATTGGTCACACATTTTTTGCTGCTGTTTGCTAAACATGCTGTTGAGTTTTGCAGAATACCTATCAGTTAAATCCCAAATGGAGTTCTGCTTGAATTGAGCCTAGGTCCTTAACCATATGCTTCATGCTAAAATGTTAATTGGAAATATTTATGGCACTGAATTGTGGATAACTATTTGTTTTCCATACATACCAATTAGTTACTTGTTTCTTATTTAAATTATATTTTTTAACCTAAGAAAATAGGGAGACTGACTTTTTAAGCACTTTCCATGCACAAATATACCACTGAAATTAGCTCAGTTGGTTACAGCTTGGTGCTAATAGCATCCAAGGTTGTGGGTTCAATCTCCATATGGCCCACTGACTTGAGAGCTGAACTTGAAGGTCTTTGTGTGTCCCTTCCAACTCAGAATGTCTTGTTTATATATTTATTGCATGTTTCTCTACAGATTTCTAGGGCTAAGGGAGATTTGCAGACAGACATGACTTTGTGAGATCTGGGAATATATAAAATGGGAAAGAAAGATATCTTTCTCCTTCCATCCAAGGGTGGAGTTACTGTAATCTATGCTGCATAGCCTTCTTCAGCCTATGGCCTTGGGCAAGGTGTTATTTGTTTTCCTCCCATTCCTTACTGCCTCAATTGCAGCTGTGTTTGAAGTTTTGTAAAACCCTTACAACTCTTTGATAGAGCATGAAAGTAAAATATTTCAGAACTTCACTGAAATTGGGATGGCAATTACATTGTAAATAGCTGAAGAGAGGCAGTTTGATGTTGAAATGGCAATATCAGATTTGTTCTGATACTTTGCTTAAAAGAAATTGGTTTTTTACAGATGGAACTGTCTCATCTCATGTAGTAATTTAAATAGTTTTTCGGTAACTCATTGTGAAAACACTATTTTATTAGTTTGCTGTCTCAAAATCACACAGTTTTAAATGGATTTTAATGATGAATTCCAGACTTTTCCATTCCAGTTTACCACACAAATAAAAGGTATTTCAAACAGAAAAAGATTATTTTTTTTCCCTCAAAAAGGTAAAATTTAAAAAATTTTTTGCTATTATTCTAAAACCTACATTATGCCTAAACTGCCTGTAATGACCTTTGTTCTAACGTGGCATCACAAAGAGATTCTAGTGAGAGCATAACTCAGTTTCACCCCAATCTGTGGGTAGTGATTCATATTCAGCATAGGTTTCCACTGTCTTGTATTTGATATAGTTATTTAGAACTGTGCAACATGGATGCTGCAAATGCAGAGTTCTTACTGTTACTCAAAATTACAGTGAGGGCACAAAGCAGAAAATCATCAGTCCCTCTCTGTCTGCTTAATAGGACATTTGTTAGATTAATCTAAGTCTTTTCTGCACTTCTTCCTCTCTGAAAACTTTGACAAAATCTCCAATTGCAGAATTTAAACTCTCAAAGCCAAAATAAAAAAAAACATTACAAACTTTGGAAACTTTCTAGCTCTCTTAGATATACCCAATTAACCTCAGAAATATCTTGGGAATAGAACTTTCACTTCAGTGTATTCACTAAACTGAACAACATCCAAATAGTGACTTCTAACTCGGATTTATGAGCACTTTGGGCATTTTTCTTCAGTAAACTCCGTTGGGACTTCTTCACAAGCTTCAGTCAGAAAAAATGCATATTTTCTGTCTTTGCTTAAATATTGGTCCTTGTCCTTATGCTTTTAAAGTACATTATTAACCCATTCTCTTTACATTTTTACACATCTCTTCCATGATATCACAATTTATATTATTTCCTTTATCATTGCATCTGAATGAATAAGTGTGTTTTTATTGGTGGATGAATCACTGGCATGTAGTGATTTATCTGACCTGTAGTGGTATTTTCTGTTGGTACTCTTTCAGCCTTGAATGGTAGTTAAGCATTGATTCCTTTCCTGCTGCTGATAAAAATACCTTTTCAACCAACTGTTGTCAGTATTGTCTGTTGTACATGAATTCCTCCTGTATGATAACATCTTTTGAGCTTTGTTGTTTCACTCTCCTTACCTTTTCATTTTCTCTCAATGTCCCCTTGAGCATGGAAGAAAGCTATAGCCCCATATAGCCTGCTTTCTTCACACACCCTATTCCACTGACAGAGGCAACCTGCTCATGTGATTGTCCCTGAGAACCTGTTAAGTTTTTAACTGGAAATACAGTTGTGTCATTCACATATGTATAAATATATGGACATCATAAAAAAGAGGCAGCTATTTTTTAGTCAGCAAGAGTATTTGTTGAATTAGAGAGTTTGTGCACTTATCTACCTTCTGTGCAGCTACCTCTTTCATTGCTCCTTGACAAAATGATCCTTATGACCCTAAGGGAGTCATTAACTTAAAGGTTAATACCTGAAAGGCATTTTGTTTGTGTGCCACCTAAGTTGAATATAACATAAAAATACTGAAATTCTACCTGAATATTATTTTTTTCTGGGAGTTTTCTTTAAGAATTTCATTGATTTACAGGATGATACATGTCTCTGAATAATCGCAGCTTTTAAGTATGGCACAATGCTATGTGGAAACATACTAAACTATTGCAGGATAAAGGCTAACACTGAAAAAATCATGTTGATTTTTACTAGTAGTAGTATTGTTGTTATCACAGTCTGATGTCTATTGGATTTGCATGCTGGAGCAGGGGATGCCTGCTGTAAGAAGCTTCTAGAAGTTTTACATGTGTCCAACAGAGTCAATGCCAGCCAGCTCCAGGGTGGACCTGCCCTGGCCAAGGCTGAGCCCACAGTGGCAGCACTGCTCAGGTAACAGAGCTATGAAAGAGGCAGAGGAGGGGGTGAAATGCACAACATCTGTGGAGAGGAGTGAGAATATGAGAGAGAAACAGCCCTGCAGATGCTGCAGGTTAGTGAAGAAGAGGAGGGAGAAGCTGCTCCATGTGCCAGAGCAGAGATTCCTCTGCATCCCAGAGTGCAGCAATGGAAGATTGTGGGGAGCCCTTCCCCTTAGGAGGAAGGAACAGCCCTGTCGGAGGCAATGCTTCTTGAACTCACCACAGGCCCCATTCCCTGCTCTCCTGCAACGCTACGGGTGGAGGAGGCAAAGGACATTGTGAGTAATGTGTTTTTTTTTTAATAGAATAGAATAGAATAGAATAGAATAGAATAGAATAGAATAGAATAGAATAGAATAGAATAGAATAGAATAGAATAGAATAGTTCTGTTGGGAGTAAACTGCAAACATCTAACTACTTCAGGGATGACCAAAAGTTAAAGCATTTTATCAAGGCCATTGTCCAAATGCCTCTTGAATGCTGCCTGGCTTGGGGTATCACCCAGCTCTCTGAGAAGCTTGTATGCATAGAACAGAATAATCACCTTTTCTCACCACCTGGTCATGACGTGTTTGGTGCACCCCAGAGCCTGGTGTTTGTTTTGCCCTCTTGGCAGAACGGGCTGGCTCACATTGGGCCTCCTGCCAACCAACACTCCCAGATCCCTGTCTGCAGAGTTGCTCTCTAGACTATCCTCTCCCAGATATTGTATTGTTAAGCTTGAGGAGGGGAACTACAGATGGGTTTACAGCTCAAACTCAGAGACAGCCTCATCTTTATTTAGAAATGACAGGTAATCTGGAGAAACATGTTTGTTATACCAGGTAGAGGGATCTCTCTTGATTGTAAGCTACAGCACTAGCTGCAGGACAAAAAAAATGGTTTCCATCTGGTCATATCCTGCCCCAAGACTTTCCCATTAATTCTGCTTCATTCCCTAGTGGAAAAACTGATCGATGGCAACTTTACGTGAGCTGTTATTCAGCACAGCTACTGAAACCTAGACATGCTTTGAGTTTTGCACATTTCAAAATGCAGCAACAGAGGTTTGCCAGAAGAATTTGGCCACCTTATAGAGTTTTTAAGACTGGTTGTTTTCCTAGTTGTAGCAACTGACTGTGCGCATCCTTAAAGTCTGCTCCAGTTATGAAACAAAACAAAGGTTCTTTAAGTTAATGTTTTTACCTCTCCTGACAGCCTGAGATCAGATCTCTAGCGAATGAAGTCTTTGATCTGGCTTCAGAGAGCCAGGATTATTCTGAGGCAACATTTCCCTTAAAATGACAACCTATACTACCACTTTTTCTCTGTACTTCTGAAACTCTTGGAGTTGTCTTGAGCTGCATAAACATCACTACACAGGTTTGAAACGACCTAAGCTGTCCCACCTGTCCTTCAACTGCTCTTCCATTAAGGTATAGTTTTCTATTTTATTTTACAGTGCTGAGAGGATATCTCATATTGTCTCTGGCATTTCAAACACTAAAAGATTTCTGTCTTTAGGCAACTGAGCTGAGCCTTTAAAGGCTGAAACTGGCAAAAATGTGAAAAAAGCTCTGATCAAAGTTAATGTTTTCTTCCTTCATTGGAGTTTATTCCCTCCCACACTGCACCAATTAAGTGGGAGAATGCCTAACACCTACAGAAGAGACATGCTACTGAGGGATATGAAAATAGTTTAGTGTGATGTCTGTAAACTGTAAGAATTTAAAATACATTAACATAATGCTGTTTGTGTTTCTGTTGTTCTGTGTCTTAGGGGGCTTGGGAATATTTTTTCACACATTGAAATAAGACATTTACCCTCCTTTTGAAAATCTAACATGTACTTTAACAGTACAAAAACACATGAAAAATAATCTTAGTGTCCCTCTAACTATATCTGTAAAACTGCTCACCTAACTCTGCACCGTTTCCCCCTACATCTATTGATGTATAGATGCAAAGTAGGATAAATATCAACCAGCTCAGAATGACAACATTTTACACCCAAGTAGGCATAAATTCAATTCTTGAAGAAACAAACTGCAGTGCAGAGCATGTCTGCAGTTCCATAATACAGACTGATTTTGAACTAGTATTTCTCCTTTTTCCAAAGCAGGAGATTTGAAGACTCCTGTATTATAAATCAAGCAGTGACCTTAGTTGAGTAAGTGAAGTTGCTTTTATTCTATGTTTTTAAAGTATAGATATACAAGCTGAATAAAAGAAATAAAAAGTTGATTTTAGGCTTAGGTGCACTATGGATAAATTGTTTATTCCATGTTCACAGAAATAAATTTTAATTAAAATCTAAAATTTTGTCTTTACTTTTTGAAACATGTATCTGATATGTACACATGTACATTATAAAAATAAACAGCTTCCTTATTTATTTCAAAATTTTTTCAACTATTATCAAGATTTTATTCTATTTTAATTTAAAAAATGTTTAGTCAAAACCCGGTACACTTTTGCTTGCTTTAAAGTCTGTTCAAATTTTGGGTGGTTTTTCAAAAAATGAATTTCAAAATAGATTTTTAAATGAAACAGTCTCTTTCATTCTACCCAGTTTGAAGATGAAAATGTAACATGAAGACAGAGGCAAGAAAAAGAATCCTTTTTCTTTGCTTAAAGACACCTTTCAGACTACTTTTCATTCTTCATTATCAGTAAAAGAACGCAGAAGAAGAGATTTCCAGAGCTGTTATGAACAGGGACATATTGGAAGGGAATGGGTACACACTGCAAGTCACATCAGCTGCAGCTATCTGCATTGGGACATTTTCACTGCTGAGTACAGCAATTTCTAAAATTGTTCCACTTGCCTTGGCCAACAGGAACATGACACAACATTAAATAAATAGGGAAAATGAAAAAAAGTACAAAGAAAAAAGAAACACAAATAATAAAAACAAGAAAACTCATTTGAGTGTTCAATTTAGGTGACAGAACGTTAAAGATCACAAGAAAATAACAAAATCTCATCTCTAAGCATGGATGGGGATGAAATGTAACCAAAAGAAAGAGCACACACTGAAAAGAGCTGGTAAATGTGTGGTAGAAAACTTTAAGCAGACAAATAGTGTTTAAACCAAGCACATTTTCATCTTCTTGTATGTATTTGATTCCAGGTATCCATTCAACACGTTTTACTTTATCTCTTTGACTGATGTATTTGATTTAAAGTTAGCATTCACTTGGAAAAAAATATAATCTATTTCCCAAAACATATATGCAATATTTTCTGTCATTCTGGACTAGATTAAGATAAAAATGTCCCTCCCCAGCTATGGTGGATCCAATGTAGACAATCCTGGCCTCTCTGTGCACATTTTTCTTCCAGGACTGGACAATGCAACACAGCTCAGATATAACACTCCACATTATAATTCACCAAAATTTAGGCGAGATGGATCTGATAATTCCCATCTTCTCTCTGGGAGCTAACCAACTGCAAATGTATGTAATTAAATATTTCTTAGACTAGGCAAAACTAATAGGTAGCTCAGATTTGGGTCAGAATATTTCATGTTCATATTGCTGCTCCAAGTTACATCCAATATTCCTTATGAACAACAAGTAATTAACTGCTCTAAATAGGGAGCCTCTCTCACCTAATATAGGCTCACTTAGACTCAAAAAAACTTTGTTTAGCCACATACGTTGTTGCTTTTTTTCTTAATCTTGAGAATGTTTTGCAATCTATTGGGTCTGGGGTTTTTTTTACACAAATACACAAATTCTTTTCACAGACACTCCTTCTCAAATCTCAGTTTCTGAGATTTCTTTTGTATTCTGTGATATTTTTAGAGATATATCAAATAATTCTTTGAAGATTTAAGCACAGGAAAAAAATCAATATTTATGTGTAACACTAAGAGTGAGCAAAATGATAATGACAAAATCTGTAGACTAAAGGATTTTGTCTATTTTAAGTAGACATTTTTTTCCAGACAGAGATGAAGATATTTTCTCAGTGATCACATCTTGAATTAAAATGAGGAGCTAGGAATTTGACAGGCTAAATTAATGCAGAAGGAAACAAGTGAAGGTTTAGTGATATTTTTTAAGTGCAAGCTGAAATAACAAAAAATTATATTTCTTTGAAAAACTCCAAATTTACAGATTTAGCATCAATTATCTGCAGAAGGGGAGGAATATAATTTTTTTAATGTCGCAGTATAGAATTGAATAGATGAAACAGAGACATGCACCTAAGAACATAGCAAGTTTACTATATATATACAGGACATCAGTGTCAGTGGAAATTACAAAGCAAGTAAGTAGCAGCCATATTTTGTGTATTTAATGTGTAGAAAGATTTTATTGTTTCCCAGTTGCACAGTTTAACTCTCAGTAAGCCAAGTGATACAAGGCACTCTATACTGAGCAGAAAAAAATATATAATGTGCATATACTTCAGCTTTCTAAAGCATTAAGGTGGCAATTTTATACCTATCTTTCTATCTGACATATTAGTCTCATTAATATTGAAATAATTTACAACAAATACCTGGTTTTATTTAGCTGAAGTAGCCCATTCTATTTTTGCATCTAATCAGAAAGTACGTCATCCTAAAGAAGGAGATGAAAATACATAGGGCTCTAACTCAACATGAAACTATTCTCCCTCAGTATCTATTGAGCAAAAGCCGGACACCGTAGACTCAGAATTCCTTCAAGGTAATTGATATTTTGAGATGGGGGTTCCTGCCAAATGCTTCTTAGTGAATACAGAAATGCAACAAAGGGCAATGACCACAAGCTGTGGTTCGGGAGGTTCAGATCAGACTCTAGGGAAAAAAAAAAAACAAAAACAAAAAATCACCTATGAAAATGGTGCAGTACTGAACTGAGTATTCCAGAGGGGTTGTGGAACACTCTGGCTTGAAAGGTTTCAAGACCTAGTTAGGTAAAACCACAGCTCACATCATCTACTCTCATTTTGTGTGGGAGACTGGAAAAGCAGTCTCTAGAGGTCCCTTCTGATTAACATTTCTTTGGTCGCATGATCATTAATGATTTTTGTCTGTGTACTGGATCTGCCTGGACTGGAGCTACCTTTCTTCTTAGCACCCCGTGCAGGGCTGGGGTGTTTTGTATTTGTAGCTGGAAAGGTGTTGGCACCACACCAATGTGCTGGCTGCTGCTGAGCAGCGCCTGCACATCAAGGCTCCCTCTCCAAACACCACATCAAAGGTTGACAGTGGGCAAGGGGTTGGGAGGGTGACAGCTGACACAGCTGTCCCAGTCTGATCAAAGAGATGTTCCACACCATGTGATGTCAGGCTCAGTGAGAAAGGCTAAGAAAATACAAGGATGGGGCATTTGTTATTAAGGTGTTTGTTTTACAATGGAAATCCTACCTATAGTGACTCAGAAGTGACTGGACATCTCCTGCTGATGGAATGTATAAAATACATCTTCTGGTTGTTTGGGGTTTTTTGTTTGTTTGTTTGTTTGGGTGTTTTGGGGATTTTTTTTTTTTGCTTTGTTTACACATGTGACTTTTTGCTTAATTTCATTAAATTTTATCAAACTTTAAACATTATTAAACATGCCTTTATCTCAGCCCAAAAACTTTTCATCTTATTTTCTCCTCTTTTCCTGTTAAGGAGGGTAGCGAGAGGCTGGTTTAGTAACCACCTAGCACTCAGCTCAGGTCAACTCATTTCAGCCTACTTTCTGATAGATAAGAATGATAACATGTAAATATTTTTATGTCTTACAGGAGTTATTTTTAAATTTGATGCCAATGAGAGAACTCAAATCACAAGGCACAAGAAACAGAGAATGAAGAATGAGACACCTTGGCTGTGTACTTAGGAAAGTCTTCTGGACTTTTACATTTTGAGTAGAGGAAAGAAGAGTTCAATGTCTGTTTTAGCAATGTTTCTTACTAATGCCAGTGGGACTCCAGGAAATTCCTTCCCCTGTGTGGGCCCTGAACACCTCAGCTGGTCAGCTCTGCTGTTGGAAAGAAGGGATGGGGCAGCTCTCAGTCCCATCTGCATTGCACCTCTGTGTTGGGGGTCACTTTAGCCTAGCACATAAGACTGTTCCTATTTCTGTCTTTTTTCCCCCCACATCTCTAGCATATTATCTGAGATATTTACCCATTTTTAAAGTTGTTTGCCACTGGTTAAGAGAATAAAATCTATACTATATAGGCTATTTTCTATATAGAATTATCCCTTTTGGGTCATTTCTTCATTCCTCTCACAACAAATTTCTGCCTTCCCATTCGCAGCTCCAGCCCTAGGATTCCAGACTCATAAATGTCACTCCTACCCACACAACTAGCTGATATTCCTTCACAGTTCTTGTTCTCGCCATAAGGCTCTGCATCTCTTTCATCTTCCAACACCTGGAACTTGCTTCTCCACATATTCTTCATATATTTACATTTTTTATTTCCTTTAAATATACTTTATTCTCTTTTTAGTGAGTTTCCTTTTATACTATTTTGTAATTTTTTTGACATCATTACTAGATCAGACTCCTGCATTGTGAAACAGTCTTGCTTCTTTATGCTTCTCCCTATTCTGCATCTGCCTTCACATCCCAGCAATGCTGATAGGGAAAATTTTCCTCTCCTAGCCTAGCAGGAGTCTTGCTGCTCCTCCCATTCCTCCCTTCCCTCTGCTAATGACCAGGAAGTGAGACGAACAAGATTGACAGCCTCTGAAGCACGGAAAGTGCCATCTGGGCTTTGTAGATTGAAAATCTTATTAGTTTTGCTTCCAGACAAGTTGTGCATGTGGAGCAGAGGAACTGGAGTAAGGGAAAGTGCAACTAGGGGAAGAAGGAAGACCTGGAGGGAATAAGAGCAATCACTAGGTAAAAATTCAAATAAAGAAGAAATACAAGGCAATAAAGGTAGCTGGTAAAGAGAAAGATTATAGTATCCCATTTAATCTTTCCACCTTGCTGCCAGTTTTTCACAACCTATATCCTAAGGTAATGTCTAGTCTAGATCTAGAAAGAAAGTTAGGCTTTGAAGTCTCACCACAGATTGATAGTGCCTCACTGACCAAATGATTCACAAAACAGACTGCTGAGTTGTTTGGATGTTTTAGCTGCAAGATGCACTTCAACTTTTGCTCTTATATTTTCCACTGTGGAACAGATTAACATCTTGCTGCCTACCTGCTCTCCAGAGCTATTAGCTGGCCCTATATTTTGCCTTTCTGCCTGAAGCTTTCACTCTTGGGGCATGCCTGAAAAAATGCTCAAGAAGGACTTGGTCAAGGCTCCCACAGTAGACAAATCTTGCATCTTGCTAAAACAGCTTGAGTAGGAAAATAAAATGTCTTCTTCAGTCTCTTGGGACTTAAATCTCTGAGGAGATTACAGTCCTTTTGTTCTGTGTCCTTGCCTTTCTTGTTCCTCAGTATGTCTTGAGTTTTGCTTTCAGACTGTTCTCACACAAGTGCTTTTCACATTAAACGTATTCACATTTGCCTTCAGGTATTGCAATGCCAGTGACCAAATTGCTTCAGCCCCCAGTCCTACAGCCTTTAATGGCTGTAAGCAAGAATGTACAGACACCTCCTTAGGTGATGTCTCTCTGCACACTGGCAGCTGCACATCACATGGCTTTCCTTTTTCCCTGCCTGCCTTGAAGGCTTCTCAGAAGCTCATAGGAGGCAGGGCAGGAGCGGCCGGGACACAAAGCACCCTGGCTGCATTTCCTCTGACAGATTCTTCAGCAACCTATTGACAGCTGGTGCAAGTTATATCAGCCCCACAGCCATCATAATTTTTGCAGAGGCTGAAAGCAGACCGAAGAATCAGGAACGCCATAATCCAAATGCACTAGCTAAAAAAAATACTCGCTATTAGTTATGGAACGGACTAGGCTGTACTGTGCTAAAATTGAATTTCCCCCCAAAGTCCTATCTTTCTCTGTACATTTCTTAAGGGCTCATAACTGTCATCACAATTATGCTTCCATTGCTTTGCAATGCATATGTTAATACTTCCTTTGCAAGCTCACCTGATAATTCTGGTAGAGCCTTGCAGCCTCAAACCTGGCTTTAAATATTCATTCTCATTTATATTTTCCCCTTAATCCTTACATTTCTTTTCTGTATTCTTGGAATCCAAATAAAACTGCGGAGTTTTAAAGCTTACATCCTTCTTTTTCCTTCCATTTTTTTTTAAGTGAATAGATGAAACAAATATTGTCACTAACAGAGAAATTAGAATTTCTTATCTCAGAAGCAGCCATTTCAACTTCACAGCTCTTTATCCAGTGCTTACACATCTTTCCCCTACCCTTCAAGCTTAACATGCAATGACTAGACAACATCCACACAGGTTAGTTAGTCATTGAAAATGGCTGTAGTTGTGGAACATTATGTGGATCAGCACAAAGTTTCTAAAATCCAGTGCTTCAATAATTTTGTTAAATTCACAGTTCAGATACAACACTATCAATACAAGGTAGCCCATAGAGCATGAAAATAACAAAGGCTTATAAACCAAGTATTCTAAAAAATTCTCAGTGTCATTAAGAAATAAAGGAAGTTGCTGAGGCAGGGAGCAGACTTCTCGTGGACACAGATTGTTGCATTTAATTTTGTTGAATGGACTGTTGCACATTTGATTAGTTCTTCAAGGCTGATCTCATGATTGCAATAATATCTGCATTAGCAATAACAAAAGAAAATCAGATCAGACAGCTTTTTTGTTCTTTAATCTATTCCTAATATTTCATGTCTTGCACTCCTGGTTGTCTTTGAACCCTGTTTAAATAGGATATGCTGTCCAACACTCATACCCACCTTGTTTGTGGCCTCATTTTCAAATTAGCTGTGTGGCCTCGCACTTAGACAAGGACATCAAAAATCAGGAGTCATTGGTGTACTGCAGGAGTGTCCAAAGCAGCAAGCTCCTAAAAATGCTTTGCATTTTCTAAGGAACAAGACTTAGGGAGCTTCTTGGAGCCCTAAGTGTTTGCTAAAACCTAAGCACTGGGCAGGAACATAGTGCTGCTAGGGGAGTGCTTGTATGGCCTCAATCAAAAAGATCTGAATGATAAGGTAGGTGCTGCTTATTTATCACCAATAGTGTGAGAGTTTTAGGTGCGTCCATGGACTAGGAAATGCTTGTAAATGGAAACCTTGTCTGAAACACTAGTGGAAAAATGCAAATAGTTGTTTATTCTGTACCTGTTGTGTGCCTGCACAAAGTAGCTGTGCTGTGTGCAACCTTATTGCAAGGGAGGCCACCAGAGTGCCCAAACATGACACAAGACATGGTACACATCACCATAGCTGGATGGCCAGTGTGCTGGGCAAAATGTGTGCATTTGACTGCACTTATCTATACAGACTCACTGTTAAGTGCCTAGATCTGACCAAATTACAATTTAGAAATTATTTAAGAGAGACTGAATCAAGCCTAGAGTAGTAATTATCTCTCCTGTGATTAATGAGAAGCCAGTGTTTTGGAACCTGACCGTATTCAATCACCAATCAAAACTGCACAAGGCATTCATTCCTGTGAATACAAATACATGGAGGCCTGGCTTCACAGCTGGTGCAAATTGGCTTAGCCCCACTGACTTCATGTAAATGGGCTTTAACGAGGCCAGCTGAGGAACGGGCTTAGAAATCTACAGCCCACCCAAAACACAGACTTTGATTTACCAGAAGAGGGAAAAAAAGAAAAAAAAAAAGGTGTTTAGGTTAAAAACAATTCTAAATAAACAAAAAGTGCATATTGACATTTTAAAATTACTTGAGCTGTGTTAATGAGCACTGCTCTGTGAAGCCCACCCTAGGAATACATACCCCAGCGTACAAGTCACCAAAGGCTATTCCTGTTGTTTTCTGCCTGTTTCTTTGTGTAAGCACCAGCTGCAAATACAAGCACTATAAAAGATATAAAAAGATGGGTTTGTACACATGCTGTTCAAAGATGTGCTCGCTCTTGACGACTATGTTTTTAGTGGTAAACCTCTGAAACAAGCCTGCCTCAACACCAACTCAGCTCACTTACAAAGGGAAAGTGTGTGCCTAAGGCAGGGGCCCAGCCAGATGAAAGGCAGAACATCTTTCTTCCCAGGGAGCTCAGGGGGGTCAGTGCCTCTCCTCCCCACCAGGCAGTGCTTGTTTTCCAGGACAAGACAGTCTTTATACCAAGATGTAGCAGGTGCTGTACAGAAGGGAGACAAATTCTTACTTTTTTCACAGAGGATAAGGGAGAGTGTTCTCTGGGATAAAACTCTTCCTTTACACAGGGTAATAGGACTGTGGCTGTACTGAATTGGGGACTCAGAGCAGGGGGTGGAATTATATTTCCTTGCACCCTTTCCCCCAAGATCTACAAACAGATCAGAGCATATAATTCTTACATAGTTATGGACAGTGATAAAAACAGCAGTATCCATTTCTTTCTCCTAATTCTCTTTAAAATAGTAAATACTGCTAAGTTTAGCCACAAGGCAGTAAAAGCCTGTAATTCTTTTTCCCACCTACCATCTGTCCTTATTCCTGTCAATCCTTTCCCCTTCTCCTCACCCTGCTGCTACAGGCAGTGCTGTTTTGCAGGTAGCTAGGAAGCTTTGAAGTTTCCCCGCAGAAAGCTGATTATATAAATGTTAGTATATCTTCAGCTTTAAAGCAGTTGGATCATCTCAGAGCATTTTACTAATTTTTCAGAAGGTTTTATACTGTTCTTTTTTCAGTGGGGATTTTTCTGAGATTATAAAGGGAAAAGATGAATCCAGAAAGCAAGCAAAACTGTCAACAAAAGCATTTTTGAGGGAAGCTGTATATTGTGACAAGATGTCATACTCAGATCTACACTGTGCCCATGCATTTTCCATAAATATCAATTTTGCTAATATTGTGAATAGTAATTGAAGGGGTTTTTTCCCCCCCTATTGTGCTTGCAAGAATAGCAATGTGAATAAAATTTCTAAAAAGATTTTATCCACATTTCTAGAAGGAAATTATAGTAGCCATGTGAATATCTTCCTTTGATAAAGGTTTGGAAGTGAAAGAGGTTTTTAATTTTTTTTTATCAATGTGTTAGGAGGGATTATTTGTTTGCTTTGATTTTTATGGAAATATACATTTTATTGTACTCTCCCATATCATGATGATGCTTGAGGTTTTTGTAGTTGGGGAGTGGGATTCTGAATGTAGTATTCTCCACAAAGTCTACAGAGAATTCTAATGAATAAGTATGTTTTGAAAGAACTGTCATCACTGGGATCTTTTATAATGTGTTTGAAAGCTTCTCCCAGTACTCATGCTTGCTGTCTCCTGGAAGAATTATAATGTATTGGAAAAATACAATCTATCTGGAGATATATTTAAAATACTTCTATCAAAAGCATTCTGGGTTATTAAAACTTGCATAAAAAGTTTTTATGCAAGAAATTATACCATGGAATCAATGAAAAAGATTCTAAAAGAAACACACAAAAATATTCAAAACAATAAGGAAAACTTACAGCTTTCCCACTTCATTTCTTTCTAAAATCTATTGGCATGTGGGATCACATGCCTAAAAAGAAAGTAGTGCCCTAAAATGAAAAGCCAGGTCCTCAAATGCATTCAGGTACCTATATCCAACCAACGCCAGAGGAGCCAAGTGCCTAATTTCCACTTGATTCTGTGTGTTTGTCAGGTTCAAGTCTCAGACTTTTACCTCAACTGGCAGTTATGTTTTTTAGTTAATCCTAAGTACATCTCAAGATGTGGTTTCATTTGCTATGCACAGCACTAAACAGTGAGTTCAAGAACACAGAGAGAGAATGGTTGCCAGGTGGCTTCCAAATAAAAAATATTGTTGTTATACCTGCCATGTGGCAATAATAAATCAACTACCAAAATATGTAGCCTCTAATTTTGCTCCATGATTGTATTTTTTTTGTTAAGAAATTTTTCTATTTTTTATTCATTTTCTTTTAGACAAGTAAAAATCATTGTAGTGACTATCAGAAGTCTTTCAAATACTGTAGTAATCATACCTTTCTACATTTCTTGAGCTGTCTAATGATGACATCAAACAAATGTACTGCAGGTGATTATAAGGTAGAGGTTGTTTTTCTTCCATTCTGTGAGAAGATAAAAATAATGTAGATAAAAGGAACAGATCTTTTATAAGACAGAATTCAAGCAACTTGAGGTGGAAACCCATAAAAATCTCACAAGTGTTGTTTAAATGATGAGTCACTTCAGCAGCATAAAAGTAATCTATTTATCTACATTTCTACCGAAGGCTTTGAATTTCTGTATCTCAGATAGCAGTATAGATATTGAAGTACTTTGAAAAAAAAGTTCAATTTTTCTTAAAGGCATGAGCTTTCTCTTTAATGTGTTTCCCCTCTCTCACAACAATTCTATTTAGCATCATCTTTTATTGCTAAACTTTTACTATGCCCTAGCATATGTGTTTTATAAATACATGTGTATTTCTCTTTTAAAGAAATACTATAATCAGCAGTTTAGACAATTTACTTGTCAAATAACATCGTGTAAATGTTCTGGCCTTTCTGATGTTAAATCAGAAAGCCCAGTGGCTAACTAGAATTTAACCCAAATCTATTAATGACTTGTCCTGGTAGTATAATTACATGTTTTTCTTCTTTTTCATATGTAAAAGTCTCTTTCACTCAGGACACATATTACTATATCTAGGTTTATTGTTGTCCTTTTCTGTTATATAACTTCATGAGAACCATTATCCTTATTTTATAAATAGGGACACTGAGGCACTTGAAAATAATTTGCAATTTATCAGGATAATTATAGAGAAAGCCATAAAAAGGATGCAAGTCAATGTTGTCTGGTTCAGTACTTTCAGAAATTGACAATAAGTACTCAAATACAGTGCTAAAATTTTATTTTGATTTAGATAGGATGCTGAGTTTATATCCCAAGTCTGGTTTACAGTAAACTAAGAATTAGGCTTTTAAACCATTAAAAGAGGTTTTAGAAAATTTGATTGTATGTGTGTACATTTCTTTGATTTCTTCACTACATGATGCTGTTTTAAATGTGTCATTTTTGAAAGTAGAAAAAGCAGGCTTTTCCATACTTGTCCTATATCATGCATTCAGGGAACTATCAGTACAGTACCTTGATTACCAGATAAATGCTGGCTGTTGTCTCCTCTGAGCTCTTTTCACTTTCAGCAGTATAATTTTATGTTAAGGTTTAGTGGCACAACAATTGAATTGCATAAATCTGTTCATTATGCCATTTAAACTGTGAATTTCTGTTGTAGGCTCTGGGAAGATGAGCTTTATAAATGCTGAAATGCACACATCAAAAAAAATGAAACAAGAAAACTGACACACCCACACCCACCCAAGACCAGATGTTTCTGTTAAGCATTAGATGTGTAAATATACACATTAATCATTTATTTTATTCTTAATGTATAATTTGCCCTGCAATTTTCAATTTCATTTGATATGGATTTTCTTTTTGAGTTAGGTCCTTCTCTAGATAGGTTCACTAACTAGACTCATAATCTTTTGATTCTGTCTTTTCATTTGCTTCTTGAAAAGAAGACACATAATTCTGAAGCCTAATTTAGCCAATGCACAAACTTTATTCTCTTTCCTCACACACAAAGGGGGATTACAAGGTGTTGTGATACAGTATTCTGCTAAATATTTAAAGTTTCAAAAAAAATAGAAATTTTAGACAGTAAGCCGTCTGAAGCAAATTACAATGGGAAGATGGAATAATGCCCATGAATTGGGAAAAGAGAGGATTTGTGTAAGAATTATCCTTAATAACGTGGAACTGACATTATCCAACCTGCAACCGGTTCTGCCCCCCCGATTTCAAGCAATTTTGTCATAGCAAAAGTAGGAGGTTAACACCGCATTTTCCTATCAGCCTGCGTGTGCCACATCTGCTCATCGGAGTTCTTGGCTCATTTGCATGCTTCTGCCACTCACCCTGGAATTTATTGTGCTAGGACTGCATCTCAGACTTGGCTCAGAGCCAGAACCTACTTCTCCATTTTCCCTTTACAGCTAATACAATATGAAAGTCACTAACAAAAAGACTTTCATGTCAAATTACAGGAAAAAAAAATCTCAATTGCCTAATAGGATTTTAAATTCTTATCATACTAGTGACTTTCTGTAAGTAATAACATTTGAAAAGAACGACTTAGCTGATGTTTTCTTCAAATACTCTCTATGCATTGTAAATTTTCTTACGAGCTGTGATTCACTGCTCTTCTATTACTACAGAGACAATGCAGGACAATGGATCACAGCTACACAGCCCTTCTGTTCCCATCCAGCTGGCCTTAACATCTCATCACAAGTACTAGAGAAGGTTGTGCATTTATTTCTGTTTGATTTAGATGTCAGGCCTATTCAGGATTTGATGCCTCTCCCCAAATACTCACACTCTCCCTTGTTCCACCAAAGATTCAGACACCTGCAGATGCTTGTAGAGAGCAGGACTGTGGGAAGAGGATGTGTTACAGTGGTGATTCAAGTTCACCAGTGCTGAGTTATTCCTGATTATTATCCCCATAAATGATCACAGTTGAATTATGTAGCTCAATAGTTTCTGATAGCATAGTTCTTCTCCTGGTTACAATAGACTTCAGATGCGACTAGAACGACAGTGGAAATAAATGGAAAAAGAATTAACCCACAGTTTTCATCTAATTCAGACCCCTGATGTAACTTTATATCTTCTGTGAAGCCTTTGACCCCACAACACCCTTTTCTCTAAACTGGTGAGAGATGGATGTGATGAGTGGAATATTAGATGGATAGCAAGTGGTTGAATGGTTGCATCCAGAGGGTTGATGGCTCAGAGTCCCAATGGACATCAGTGACAAGTGGTGTCCCTCAGAGGTCTGTATTTGTACCACTGTTATTTAATATTTTCATTAATGACATAGAAGGATTGAGTGCATTCTTAAAGGAATCAAGTGCACCCTTAGCAAATTTACAGATGAAAGTTGAGCATTGTGGTTTGTACACCTGAAGAATGGGATTCCATCCAGAGAGACAAGCTTAAGAAGTGGGCCCAGGGAAATCTCATAAAGTTCAACCAGACCAAGTGCAAGGTGCAGCCCCTGGGTCAGGGCAACCCCCAGTACCAACACAGGCTGGGGAAGGGATAGATCAAGAGCAGCCCTGACGAGAAGGAGTTGAAGTGTAGGGGAGGTGCTGGTGCATGGGGGGTTGGACATGACCCAGCAATGTGCACTTGTATCCCAGAAAGCCAGTGGTATCCCTGGCTATATAAAAAAGCAATGTGGTCAGCAGGTCAAGAGAGGTGGTTCTGCATCTCTCCAGCACCCTGGAAGAGCTGGGTTGGATGGGGCTCTGAGCAACCTAGTCTAATGAGAAATGTCTCTGCCCATGGCAGGGGAGTTTGGAACTAGATAATATTTGAGAACCTTTCAATAGAGACCATTCTATGACTGATTCTTCTGTGGTGGAGAAAACAGAACATCTACAAGAATAAGGCATCCTTACGAGCTTTTCAGTTGGAATTTTTTATCAAAAGTACTGGATACAACAGTGATAGAAGTTGTGTAAATATTTTATATAATGCAAACTGGTTTTGAAGAATCTTACTTTGTTCCATTTGGAGCAGTGGTGTATCCATATAGTGTCTCAGAGGACTCAGTTGGACTAGCCATTGAAGTTACCCACTGAAAGACTGGAAGAGGTCCTAGCTTGTTTACAGATAAATACAGCCTCCTTCAGTCACCATCATAGTAGTCACTGGTGATTGCCAAATGAAAAAAGCCATCATAGAAACAAATGCACCTTCTGGACCCCTCTTTAACCTGGTTTTTAAATAAATGAAAGATCTATTGGCACTATCATACACTTGAATTTCAGATTAGCCCTCTGTTTCTGGATTAGCAAGGCTAACCGACATGCACACTGGGACAGAAATTTTGTAGAGGAAAGAAATTTACCAGAGGAAAAAAACCAAAATCAGATCTTACCTAATTTTATCTAGGCATATCTATTGCATCCTTTCGGACAGAGCTTTCATGGTAAGCTTTCTTAATGAAACACTGAGAGACTAAAACTCTTCTCAGATGGAAATCACATCCTCTGAGACACCAAGAAATAAACAGGCTTTTTTTGGTTATTCCTTTCTTGAGAAATTTGAAGTGAATGCGAACATGTGGAAGAAGAGTAACAACTGCAACTCAGAGCTCATCTTTTTTAAGCACCTCACTGCTCTGCCCCTCAATTTGCCAGCCTTGGATTTTGGCCATACATTTATACATATATTATATTACTTTTAAGGGGTATTTCTGGGTTCTAAATTATCTTTAATCCCTACGGAAATACATGTCTAATTGCTGGTTGGATCTGTATTCACAGTGGTGGATGAATTCCTTGATGAACAAGAAGCTCCAATTTATGTAAATATTTTTTGACACTTCAAATAATTTTTTTTTCCAAAATATGCAGCAGTCAAGGAAACAATGCATCTTTGACTGCATAAAGGCATCCACTTGCTCCTAGGAACGTGATGAACAAATTTAGGAGCATTACCCCTTCTGTGTAATCTGGACCTAATTTTGAGTATTGTGTTGAAAGGTTTTAAAGTTTCTATTTTACCACCTCAAATGGAGTTGCTTGAGGTTTAGTAACGACACATTGTGTAGGTAGTCAGTGTCCCCACTACTCATGAAATTTCACTGAAAATTTTTTTCATCCCCAGCATCCCATCAGTATCCTGACATTAGCAAGTCATTGATCTAAACAGCAATTCATTTCGATGAAATGAAAAACTACAGAGAAGCTGGCAAGCAAAATAAATACCACAGTATAGGAGATGCTGACTGCATTTAAAATCTCTGGAGACCTTCAAACTAAAATGACAGGCACACAGAGTATATCCCAGCTGCTATTGCAAACTAGTAAGGAAAACCAAATCTAACAATAAAACCCCTAAAACTGAAGCCACAGTAGAAATAATTGAGTATTCTACTTGCCACTCATTTCCCCTTTAAATTTAACGTGTTTTGCTAGAAAACTGTTACAGCACCATGATGGGCTCAAAATGAAAATACTATGTTATAGTGATATGTACCTATAATAATGTCCAATATAAAATGTTGAAGTTATATTGCAGCATGATTAGCTTGGGTAAGCATTCTCCTACTGGCAATAAAAGATAAGGCTGTCTTGAACAATTCTGCTTATTTGCCTTCTAATTTTGCCATAGGATAATGGAAGCCAAGGATAGAAAAGCCCTGTTGAGCTGCCTAGTTCATGTTGCTGCCAATGAAGAATTCATCATTATATTCTGGCTTTTAGCACTGATTATTCTTTTACAGCTTCCCTTTGGAGTCTTTTCTATATTATCAGACCTATCAATATGAGGAAGTTTTTGTTGCTTTTCAGCCTACATCTGACTGTTCTTAATTCCAGTCCATTAAACATAGTGACAATCCCTTGCACCTCTGTAAACCTTTCCTCCATTTCTTGATGTCAGCATCCAGGTACAGGTACAAGACTTGCTTTGTGGTCTTCAATGCTGAATCCTATCCAGTCTTACAATCTCTTTCTGAGGAATCTTAGCTTGTAATAAAATAATTTTTAAAATTTAAGTGTTTTCTTGATGTGAACAGATAGGCTTTTTGATAGGAAGCTGGGAGCTGTTCCATCTGGCCTGCTGTGGTATGGGACTCCTCCCTGTCTGTTAGGGATGTCTATTCAGATTCCAGCTTCACAACCAACTTTAATGTGTTACTTTGCTGGTTTAACTATCTTTAGCTACCTTCATTGTTCAACAGATCTATAAAAGTTACCTTCAGGCTTTAGGAACCTCTAGGAGCAGGGGTCAAAGCCTTTAACCAGTTGATTGTGGCAGCCAGACCAGAGGAGAGTTCCTAACCATATCTGCCCAACAGTTTCAACACCACAATTTACAACACCCTGTAGAATAAGCCTACACAGAACTGTTGTTTTTTCTAAAATGCAAGTTCTTTTACAGTAAATAAATTATTCTTTTTAAAAAGAGTATGTAGGAATAGTTAAGAAAAATATGGTACTTCTGGCAAAATTGCAGAGCAAGAATAAATTCTTCATAAATTTTTAATAGTATCAAGTTCCTAGGCAATGTCTGAGCCAGTTTTGTGCCTTAAACATATTCTCAGGATTTTGTTTTCTGCCACAACTCTCCCATTATAGTATCCTGTGTCCTCATTATTTTAATGCACTTCCATGTGTTTTGGTTCTCATGAAGGATTATAACTGTAGGTTCAAGATCTGTGAACCTGATAAGTTTGCTTTTATTTCAGGTTTTGTGCTTGTGAGATACACAGACGCAGGGGGAAAAAGGTCATGAGAACTACTCTAGAGGCTGAATCAGCTCAACCTCTGTAGGGAGACTCCTCTTGGCTACCTATGGCTGGAGAAGTTGTTGCCACAGCACCACTTAAGCCTCAGAGGAGGCAGAAAGGCAGGCCTGTGGAATCTAGGAAATCTCAAGTCCTTGGCTATTTCATATTTTGTGACCCTAATATTTCACACTTTTTGATTTTAAAGGACCATTTTAGAAGAGATTCATCAGAAGCACAGAGCAAAATGAAAGGGTCAGCTTTTGTGTTTTAAAACAGGACAGCAAAGGATCATGTCATGCTATTCTTAAACCACTGAAAAATATGACCACCCAAGGCAGAAAAAGAGATAAGGAAAAGATGGAAGCTTGTAATTATTTCTGTTTACTTTTCCCCCCCTTTAACACCGTTTTGAGTGAACATTTATTTTATACTTTCTGTTAGGCAATAGAGATTTTTCTACCATGTCAGCCCCAAGAGTTAATGACTCTTTCTGAGCTGGTTATTCACTTCACCTGCTGACTTACCAAAAGCTCCCACAGAAATACTTCTATAACTAGAAAACAGGGAAATCTAGGTCTCTAGCTGATAATCAAGCTCCCAGACTCAAGAAAAACATTCAGGAAAGTTTGAGCAGAACTTCAAGAGAAAACAAAAGAAAGAATGAAAGGATGGAAAGAGAGACAAGGTGAGAAGGAAGAAGGGTGAAATGGGAGAAGAGAGACAGAAAGACAGAAGAGTATATAAACCAAAGCAAGAAGCAAAGGCATCCAGAAAACTTTTGGGGAGGAGGTTTTAAAACTTACCCAGGGTAAGTTTTATCTGAGATAAAACTTTATCATGAGATATTTCACAGCAGTTCTGCTGGGGAATGAGGTAAAGGTGTCATCTCTCAAATATTACTCTGCTTACAGAGGGAAAAGTGTAACTACTCAGTCATTTATATCTTTCCTACCTGAGACAGTACCAGATGGTGCCGTGCATTCTCAGGTTAATCATTGTGTGAGAGACCTGGCTGGGAGCCAGACCCACTTCACTGTCAACTGTGAGAACAAGCAGTGCTGAACCTTACATAAGATTCACAGCAGAGCCCCTGGATTTTAAGCAGACATCTGGTATGACTTTTCATATTTATTTGCTATAAGGGTTCAAACTGAGCCAAAATGTGGCATTACACCCTGCCAGTCTTCTCTGGGATATTTATCAATTTCTGCAGAATATAAGCTTTCACGGGAAAGAAATCTTGTGTTCTTACTGTCTGGGATGAGATTTCCAGGCAGGTAGCAATGCAGGGCTGAGTCTCCAAGCAAACAGATTGAAACAGTGCTTTTGGGAAGCAACTGTCTCTTCACTGTGCAACACAAATAAAAAGCATGAAACGTATGGCTGCAATTCTATTTTCCAAGGGCTTGGACAAATGAAAGGACTCCCCACAAATTCATTTTCCAGTGCAGAGAAAATTGCTTTTGAGTCTACCACTCTGTGACTGCAGAGTCCTACTGCCCCCATGAAAGAGGGCTTTGATTTAATCTGCTATTAAAGTGCATAGTCAGGTGAGAGGTTACACGTATGCACCATGAAAGTGTCAAATGACAGTGAGATGGCTCAGCATTTAACTCTCTGGAAGGGGGAACATTTTCCTTTCACATCAATAGGCTGTTGACAACGAAGAGCAGTGATGTTTTGGCCAGAAGTATTTGCTGTATCACTGATTACAAAAAGGAAAAAGAAAAGGCAACCGGGCTTTCCTGAGACTTTGAAACTGGGATTAATGAAGAGCTGAGAAACATAGCAGCAGCTTCTCTCCCACACATACACACTCTAACAGGAATTTTTCCAAGCAGACAAAACTGAGCCATTATTATTTAAGGATACTGCTCTTTCCCCAGTACTCATACTCAGCACAAAATTATTCAGTGGAATTCGAATACTGAATAAGATCAGTAAGAGAGTACTGTACATTTCTGAAATGCAGATGATGCACATAGACATGGAACACTTAATTTTCTTCACTAAAATATTTTCTGATTCTATTTTTCAGAAATATACATAATCTTTTTTTTTTTTACCTTATAGTATTTAGGAATAAAACCTGATTTTGCCTTCTTGCAGATCAAGTTCAAATACTATGTTCTATGCTTTATATGAGGATGCCATCAAAAGCTTTTTTATCTATGCCTTTTGGAATAAAATACTTATACTATTTCAACAGTATGGCTGTTGGGCAGAACCACATATTGAAGAGAGTAGAATTACAATGCCTTAAAAGAAAAGCTGTCATAGGAATTCTCTATGATATCAGATATTCATTGCTGCACTCCTTGAGCCATGCAATATGCTCCTCTTTCCTCCTTGCCCATTTTAGGGTGTCTGCTGTGTCAGTTTTATACAAAATGACATTTCTGATGGAGCTCCCAGCCAGGTGGTTATCTATTTGAACAAGTAGAATACAGTCTGACCTAAAGTTTTTACATAAGTATGCATAAATAGAAATACACGTATATATGTGTATATATACATATATATGCAGGAATCTGTGTATACTCTAAAGAAAGTATAAAATTACCACTTAAATATTTTTTCTGTTCTTATCATTTGAGTGTTAATAAAACAATCTAAAAATATTGCCACAATTCTTGATAACAGCTACCTGACAGATTTTATACCACGTACTTTATTTATCCAATGTCTTGCACAGATTAGAACTTTCTAAAAGGAAGTAATTTAAAAAAACCCTGAGCACATGGCAGAGATTTACAATAGTTGCATTCACAAGAGAACTGTGCTGCTAATGGAGATAATCCAATCAGAATGGATGCCCCATTGTGTTAAGTGCTGTACAATCACAGCATCAAAGACAGGACCTGCTCTGAAATGCTTGCAGGCTAATTAGCTGTAACAATAGAACATTATATATTTTCACTGATACTGGGACACTCAGGGCCCACTCAGACCCCCACCAAGCCCAGCAAGGCTCCAGCAAACACTGACAGCCATTGAAGCAGGTCTCCAATGTGATCTAACAGTTCCGTGAACCAGCAAGCACTACAAGCAGGCAGAATATGAAGAAAGTAGAACAGAAAAAAAAAAAGGAAAAAAGTGCTAGAGTATCACAGAACATACTTTGTTCATTTATTTTGACAAGGCTAGTTTAAAGAATTTATGAAACTTCATAGTAACACTAATTAAGCATTCAAGTAATGAAGACTTGTTAATGTGGGGTCTTCATTATAACATTCCGCCACTAAGCCTTTGATTAAAAGATTAAAAGGGTTGAAGCTTCCATTTAATTTATTTCTTTATTTTGATAAGTTCATTTGGTTTGTAGATTAGTGCATGGAGAATTTCCTATTGTATCTTATTGTCCCTGGCTCTGTAGCATAAGACAATGCAGGACTACATCCAATATATCACTTTACATGTAGTAAATGTTCTTGAACTCCTCTAAAGCCTGGAAGATAGAATTAGCTATCTAAATTTCTTTTAAAATTCATGGTTTCAACTCTGTTTTTAAGTGAATAAGCTATGACTTTTTTCACTCTTCTCCTGGCACCCACATCCAGCATCCTCATATCCTGCTCCCCTATATGCAGTTACTCAGAAATGGATGGAGAGGGGCTACACTAATGGCTAAGTCAATAAACTTGTGATGTTTACCTGGCGTATGAGTATACAGAGCTTCAGTCTGCTGTGGCCAAATAGACTGAAATAATTTCTTCAGTAAATGACAAGCCATATAGGAGTTACTTCAGGGAAAAGTGTGGCAATATATTGCCTAATTCCTTTGACCAAAATATCAATATTGATCTTCCCTATATCTGATATGCTTTTTAAAAAGAGATTTGGTAAAGAAAAACCCTTTCCAAACAGCTAAGAAATAAGCTTCTAACCGTTTACTTTCAAAGAAATTAATTGTTTCTTTAATTGTTTATCTAATTAATTGTTTTATCTTCTTGGATAATTGTTCTCTGTATAAACATCTTTAAAAGCTAGCGCATATTTATCCTATCTCAATCATTGGGGGTCCTCCCTGGGTTTGGATGACAACCCAAATCCATTTGCACTGAACAGTCACTACTTTCATGAGAACTAATGTGTTAACTGGAATAAAGTCTGCTCACAAGCACATCTGCAATGATGACTGCAAGCTTCTAACAAGTGAAAGACCTGTAAAAGTAAATGATCCATACATGTTCTTGAAGGAAACCTGCAATCATTAAGATTGTCCTCTGCATGGATACATCAATAGTACAGTTACAGATTCTGTTGCAGATCACTTCATCTTCTAGGTTATGTGATAGAGAAAGACAGAATTTATCCTGGAGTGCAGGACAAAATGAGTCCACAGAGGAAGCTATCATCCATCTGGATTCCTAAGGAGGAAAATAAATAAATAAATGGATAAATGGATTCTCTGTATTCTTATAATCTGCTATCTTAATAGCTCTGATTATGTACATACAGAGATGACATTAACAAGCTATTTCTGTACATAATTATAAGTGAGACTAACCTATTGTCACTAAATACTACAGGAGTGGTATATTTTCATCATGTGATTGATTAATTTTCAGTGGGAAAAATATTTTGAAAATCCAGAGATTTTTTATTACTGAAAAGGACTTAAAGGTTTTATATGACTTGGACAAATGTTTTTAATCCTGGGAAAAGATATTAGGAGTTCTCATATATCTTGTAATTTTACAATTTGTGGATCTTTTTTTCCATGAAATCTTTTCCTATTTTTTTTTTTCTTATTTAACTACTGTATTTTCTGCAATGTACTGCAGGCCCTGACAGACACAATTTAGAGGATAAAGCACTGCTTTTATTTTTTGAAACATTGCAAATCTTTTATATTATATCTATCTTTTATATTATATGTCTTTTGGTTCTGTTTTTGTTTTTAATGAATGGTCGGCATTTGTGATATTTATGAAATTTTAAACAGCTGCTCTTAAATGTGTCAATATCTTATTATGACCATAAACTGATATAAGCAGGCAAAATTAGGACTAACTGCCATAAAATGCAGTTACAGACATATTGCCAAAGAAAAGGCATTCTCATCTTCATATGGGGCCTCAAATTCTAAATGCACTACAACATGCTCTTTCATCAAGCAAGGTCTGATTCTGCAAGTTGTGTAAGAATTAACAAGGAATTGCTGGTGTAAGAGCTCTCCTTGAGTTCATCAGGACTACAGTATTTGCTTTGGATGGGATTCATGTCACTTATCTGCGAGCAATTTGAAAAGTCAAATTTCCAGTCTAAGTTACCTAAACTGCCCCAAATGAAAGTGAAGTGCCGCATGCAGAGGTGCGGGAATTCATCACCCCCCGAGGAAGCTGTGTCCTGCAGGTCATCTGAATACCCTGTTGAGATGTTTTCAGCCACCACTGACTGCTGGGGAAGTCCACAAAACCACGTGTCTGCACGGTCTGCTTTCAAGAAAGGCAGTCACTAGATCTTTGATGGTTGATAATACCATGGCATATTATGAGAGGGTTTGAGGTGTCAGCTTTGCTATTTATCATGGATCTCTAGGGAGAGAGAAGATGCATTATGCACAGACCCTTTTGACATCTACAAATATCTTCATGGATCTTGCTAATTTTACATTGTCAATCATTACCTCAGTGAAACTAACCAGTGAAATAGGATTACAAATTGGATTTGAATTATCATGGGTTTTTCTCTAGTTGTGGGAATGAGAGAAGTTCTTTCAGGAAGGAGCATTTCCTGTGATTGTAAGACATCAAGACTTTGCTTTCTCTTGTATATAGGTATACATAGTCAACAAACTAGATACTGTTAAGATCTAAGAGGAAAAATATCCAAACAAATGTGCATTTTGCACTTCATAGCATAATACCCTATACAGAACCAAACTGGGAACAGTTCTTCTTTGAAAATTAGAGAGATTTTAAAAATTTCTGCATGATTTTGAAGAAAGGAGAGAGGATGTTCTATGAAAGCAGGTTGCAAAAACACAGTTAGCTGCAATTACTGCTGAGCACTTCCCCTAAATGACGCTGATTTGTTTCCCCTTTTGTGAATTAGTGTCTTAACTGTCCCAATGCCTGTCACTTTCATTATTTGAGTTTACACAGACTCCTGTCCTGAGTCTCCTAACTGATTTCTGGAGACAGATATTGCATGTAGCATGCCCTCCTCAGTTTCCTGCTTTCAGTGGCTCATGTGCTGTAACAGACTCGCAGCCAGGCAGACAGGGCCACTGCAAAAGATGTCTCAACCTCCTTGCCACCATCACTGGTTATCACAGAGAATCTGTGTGCGAATGTCAAGGAGTTTTCACTTATGAAGCTTCTAGTTCATTTTCAAGCATGGTGTTTAACAGTGACAAGTTTTATGAGGCACAGTGTTGCAAAGAGGTGGACTTGCCTATTTATGTACTAAAATACCATTCCTCCTATGTCACATGTGAATGAGAAGGGAGAAGCCTGGCAACACTGGCCCTATAGATTGTGTACCCAGTGACCAAGTGGTTGTTGCTTGTCTATTCCCTGCTAAAAGGAAGCGTGCTTCCTGAGAAGAAAACCCAGTCTCAATTCCAGCTCTAATTTCTAGTTTGAAAACCAGTCCATTTACAGCCCTCCAAGGACAAAGACATAAGCATAACCAGAAGCATGGTATATTTAATAGAGAATTTTAACTTCTGGGTCAGAGGACACAGTAAATGGTTAGGTTTGGTCTAATGTGGAATATCAGAGCACAGCCAATGTGTTTTTATACTCACTAAACCTTTTCTTTGTTGTGGAGATCCACTTGGATCAAGATAATAATTTTAGGAAAGAAACATTTCCCTTCATCAGTATGCAGGTGCAACTGATAATTGCAAACAAGCCATGAGCCTGGATGGTAGAAAATAATATATAAATTTATTTGATAACTTGAAAAAAACCCGTAAACTTTTAAAAATAGAATCAATTCCATTTCTCTTATTTTAACCTTTAAAATGTACTTTTTTTCCTTTCTGGAAAGAACTCCATTTGAGGTCATTTATTGGGAGGGTCTGTTGCCTTTTTCAGCTTTTAAAAAAACACTTTTCATTGAGGCTGACATTTAAATCTCTAAAACTAAAATCACAAAAGGTTTTTCATGCAACGTGTTATCTCAGTAGAGGTTCTTCTGTAATACAATGCAATAAGCATTTATAAAGAAGCCATTATGATCATTTATTTTGTGAAGATGAACCCTCTGCTACTATGACAATTTTTGTACATTACTAAAAGAAATAGCCAAAACCAATTTTCCTTTAGGATTCAAATTATTATGTGAAGTTTATTATAGAAATACTTTTAAAATAATTTTAAGGAAAGCTTTGTCTTCCTTCCTTATCCCTAGATTACAGCTGCAAGGACTTCACATATGAGAAAACAGTGGGAGGCTCATGTGAATAAAGGAAGACCAAAAGTTTTTTATCTGACCAGAGAGAAACTCTCCCAAAGCCATGATAAGGAAAATACTGGAAAAGGCAGCTGCTGCAGCCAGTATCCTTGGCCCCTACAAATAAACACTAAGATAAAATCTTCTTTTATTTCCTTTCTTGAGTAGAAGTAAAAACAGCCCTGCAAGAAGTATTATGAAGTTTTGAATTCCCTTCCATGTATCCCAGGAAATATGAAGGTGTGTGGAAAGGAGGGGGACAGGAGAGAGGAAGAACAAACAGAGAAAGACACGAAAGGCCCTGGAAATCTCTGCAATCTCATACATATAATGAATTCCAGTCAAATAATGGAATTGTGCAGATATTTCACCTACATCCACTTGTTGGGAGCTGAACCACAAGACAGAATGATATGGTTTGTATTTTTCATATCACACCAGCTCATGAACCATGCAGAAAACTTACTCAGAACTGAGTTTTGGGTCTCCTGCTGGGTGTTCTGGAGCAGGACCCTCACATACCATGCATGAAGGGGCAGAAAGCAGTTTGGGGAGATCTCTGTCTCTCAGATATGACAGTCTTGTTTTCCTGAGGATATGGGATGGGCAGACTGGGAATGGAAGATGTGGGTGAGAGGACACAATGATTTTTCATTTCACTTGAAACAAACAGCATTTATCTGGCACATATATATACATATATATGCTGAACAATCACCATGGACCTTACTGCTGAAGAAAATATATTTTGTTTTAGAGACTACCTTCATTTTTGGTGGTTCACTTCATTTGTCTTGCAGGGTACCGCAGAAAGTGATCTTGATGTAATAATATAGAGCTAAATACAAAAAATGCAAATTCATTTTTAAATGCATATATTTATGAAGCAAATGCAGGATGTTTAACATCTTCCCCTTTGGCTTTATTTATAAGGCATTCATTCTCTTTCCACAGGTGAATGAAAACCAACAGGCTCACACAACCTGTTTACAAATATGTCCTGTTTTTATCTATGATTACTTCACAGCACTCCCATGCTTCTCTGATGTGCTGGGCTTCAGTCACAGCCCTGATATAAGCAACACATTACTTTCCCAACCGAAGAAAATGTAATTTCAGCAAGCTTGTCAACAGTAGGGCCCAGCAGGTAGGCAAAGCACAGAATCCAAAAGAGGATCAGATTTCCTGGTATTTCTTTGCTAGCAAAGAAGATTAGAAGATAACACCTCTCATTTGAAAGAAATTAAGCAAGTCTTATCTGTGCAATTTATCCTCAAAAGTTTATGGTGAGAGGGAGGTTATTAATTCAACATAAAAGTAGTGCAAGTAATAAAGCTGTTTGGAAGTGATTTGCTTCATAGCACTGTATGCACGGTGCAGCTCCTCAACCTGAAAGTCAGCCTTAGGCTTATTGTATAAAACTTATTTTAAATTATTGTTATTTTAAATATTTTAAATTCTGAAAGCCATAATCCTGTAAAAGACTGTTCTTATATCCTCTCTCACCTGCCTTTTCTCCCTGTCTATTTGTTTCATTCACTGGATGGAGCAATGTTGCTTGTTTTTTCTGCTTCTTGATGGGATCAAATTATCAACCTGCCTACCATCCACTTGATAAAAAAGACAATGAGCACCAGAGAGAAGCTGCCACATATAAACTCATTATTCCCTCCAGAAATATAATTAATCTGGCTTTTTTCCCTCAGAAATAATTTGCCTTGTCAACATAAAAAACAGTAATTAGAGATCCCTTTACTTAGCAGAAGCATTGATTTCATGTTCTGGAAATCTATAGTCACAGGCTTCATGAAAATAAAAACCTTCATGACATGGTTCACTTGCTTCTCATGTACTAAGAATTGCCTATTGAAGTTATCTGAGGTCTTTTTTTACTATGACCCTTTGTGTCTGAAATCTTCAAATGATCCTCCACTTAGCATCTTAAAGCTGTGTTGCCATAATAAGTACAAAAGAGTTTAATAGTCTCTGTTGCATCACGACAATTAATGCATTTTGCATTCAAAGACAATTAATGACATTATAACCAGGAGAAAATAATGCTGTCATACTCTCTCCTCTTCAGTGCTTCTAACTTTGCTAAATATAAACTGTTTAAAGTGAATTATGTCACTGGGGTTTTGACAAAGCCCAAATATTATTAGAGGGTATTTTCCCCCTACTATAAAGTCCTATAAGGGGTGAGCTCTTAGTGAAGAAGCTTTTGGAAAGCATGTTACTGCACCAGCCTGATGCAACAGACCTCTGAATTCCTCTTTCCTAGATGCAGATGCCCAGCTGGGTGCACTTGGGGAACTTGGGGGTCCCTCCATCCCACTCTCTGCCGGTGGCTGCTGTTGCTGTTTGCAGCTTCAGGCAGCAGCAGTGCTGACAGTGTAGCCCATAGACACACTGAGGCAGCATGACCAGGTAAACAGAACATTGCCCTTAGTAACATCCATGTGGCTCCTCTTACAAATCCACTACCAAATCCACTTCCAAAACTCAGACAAATACCCCGCTCTGCAACACCCCAGTGTGCTACGCAATAACGACTTCACAATTAAAATTTTAAAGCAGCTATGGTTTATTCCAGCTGGGATGCATGGGGGATTTTCTACCATACATGTGGACCAGAGGAAGGGGAGAAGGTGCGAGGAGAGAAGGGGCAGGTGGCCAAAGCAGGGTCCAGGAACAGAGGAGCATGATAAAGAAACAGACCCCACTGAAAGGAGACAGTCAAACAGAGAGATGAAACAAATTAGGGCTTGCATGTAACATAGAGAAGAACATGGCCAGTGGTGGGAGGGAGGGGTGGGAGACAAGGCTGTGGCAGAAATCAGGAAAAGAGTAAAAGAAAGGGTGAAGCTGAATTACATGTTGAGGAAAAGAGAGAGAAGTTTAGATTGATAAGGTAAATAGGACTTTGAGCAGAGAGGGACTAGAAAGGAGACTAAAATAATGAAGTCGGGAAGGATTAAAAGCATTAGGATTTATTCCCCAATTCAGTCATTACTTATATCCCTTATTTTTCACTCTCAACAGTCCTATATAGGAAACAGCTGTATAATTCAGTACACTGGTGAAATCTGTATTTCATTCTATTCTCTTGGTTGGTCCACATGCAATATGACAACCTTGCTGTTATTAGTCAACAAGTCATACACAAAACTTGCCTGATAATTTTTCAGTTTAACAAAATAAATATGCCACAAGTCTCAGCTAGAAACTTTTCTTTTGGATATATTTATTTTTTCTTGTTTTTACATAGCATCAGGCAGATCTGGGCTTACTTGCAGTAGCTATCTTTTTTTGTTGTTGTTTAGTTTGGTTTTTCTCTTACAATTACTTCCCCTGGTGCCTTACTGACCTTTTGAATTCTCTCCATCTCAGCAGCTTTGTTTCAGGAAGACAATCCTCCCAGACAAATCCTCCTCCCCTTTCTCCTCCTAACCAAGTACTGGGTAAATAGATCCATATCATCAGCAGCAATGCACTGCAATACAGTCACTTATACCAGGAGCTACCTATTAAGTTTTTTTTAACTCAAGACTTTCCAAGGCACCACAAGTAAACACTTTAACTAAATGTCAAGCTGCCATCTAACTTTCCAGAAGGGACGAGGGAAGATTTCAAGGACATTGCAAGGAGTATTACCTAATTATATTTCATATGCCATATTACATAATGGTTGAGTTCTCTAAGTGCAGCGATACTTATCAAGACAGAGGTATAAATTTAGGTATAACTATTCTTACACATTTTCCTCTCACAATTTTTTTCTTGTTAAATTAAGCCTGGTCAAGATAAGGGTTGTTTTGAAATGCAATTGTGTTTTTAAATGGCATAATTATTATTTTTAGACAACATAACTGATGCAGAAAATAAAGTCCTGAAGAACTTATGTAACTGAAGATGTATGCATGGAGGTAACACAGTCCTCTGCCTGTCTAGTATTTTAGCTGCATTTTACTGATTTAGGGGTATGTCCAGGAATACTGTATTGTTTCACTATAGGTGAGATGGTGAATTCTTTAGAATAAATATGTCTTTTCAGGTCTCTCAGTGAAAGGCACACCCTGAAGTGTAATTTAATTTATTATAGAGAAATAAAAGGCAAGAGCTGTAAAAATAAAATCCCATCCTTTTAACATTGTTAACTGTATCAAATACATAGGCTTTACTAAAAAATTCATATTCAAACCTGGAGTTTTTCCTTTATTACTCAAGGTGGATTCTCATTTTGCAAAGTGAGAACAGTTCATTCTTTTTCCCAAAATGTATCCTCCCTTTGTATAATATAATCTTTAGTCCACTGCACTGTCTCAAATAGAGTATAGACATTCCATCACTAGTCAATTGAGAGAAATAAGTAACTCTAATAAAGTTAGATTAATCCTACTTATTTTAGGAGGGAGTAAAGATTCTTCTCTCTTTCTATTTACAACAGAAAGCACCTAAATAATTTACTCTGATTAGACAACTCACTTTGAGGTGGCTCAATTTAGATGAGATAAATCCTAACTTTAAACCTCCTGCATCTGTTGTTTCAACTGAATCTCTTCTGAAGTTACAAGCTAAGGACTAAACTAAATTAAAATACTGTTTAAACTGCCATTACATTACATAGTACAAGTTGACTTGTCAGCCATATCCTTTCACAGGAAAACTTTACTTTTCTATTAATTTCTGCTCTTTCATTATCTTCTTTGTATAATGAGGAGAAGGATACAGAGACAATATGACCTGAAATGCTATTACATTTTCCATTCTGTGGCATTTCACCTTAATAACATTACAAAACACAAGACAGAATTTTATTTTCTAGACTTTTGCAAAACACTGCACATATTTAGACCTTAGAATTTTATGATAGCAAAATCTGATTTTATTTTTGGGATTTTGACATTTTTTATTTTCTAGAAGATTGCAAATTAAGATACAGTTCCATAATTTTATTTGTCTAATATCTCAAATACTGTATAAAGTATATTAAGACACAACTAGAATATTAATAATGGATTTAAAAATTCACTACTTAGCTAATCCATCATTTTCACAGAAATTCATCCCTTTTTTGCTGCTAGATATTTACATTTAAATGTGAGGTTACGGCTTAATTTTCACACTGTTCCACATTAATATGTTTTTGCAAATACATTCTTCTGAGATATGTAAAACCACTGAAAACCACAGTCCTCTTTTAGTTACCAGTTTTCCCTGTCAAAATGGAAGGAGGTTGATATTTCATCCTGTGCCCAGTTTCACTCCAATATTTAATCAATAACTTAGTTGATGGATGACAGCCCAAAGCTGAGAGAATCTAAAATGATGTTGAAGGTCAGGATTCAAGACTTCAGAATTACCTTGACAAATGGGAGAAACAGTGGAAAAAGCTGAAAAAGGGCAAATACAAGCTCAAGACTGATACAGGATCAACAACACAGCATTTTCCCAGAAAAAGGATTTGGGAATGACTTTTGATCACAAGCTTAAGATGGAATAAGTGGCTGATAGGAGGTAAGGAGCTGGAAGCTTTGTCAATAAGGTAAAGGTAGAAGGAGAACTTAACAGAGGAACATCAAGTTCAAAAAAAAAGACAAATATAGAAAGTGTACTACAAAGGGAAGCAGGAAGAGGTGACCAAGAAGGAATAGAGATTCACTGTCTGAGAATGCAGGAATGTGACTAGGAAAGCCAAAACCCACCTTGTACTGCATCTGATGACTGCTTTGAATGGCAATGAGAGATCTACAGATAGAGCAGCAGCAAAAGATGGATTGGAGAATATGTGGGCTGTGGAAGCAGACAGAGGACCTGGTAAAAAGTCATGTGGAAACATCCTAGGTAGTCCACAGCTTCTTCTTCCTGGTCTTTACTAGTAAAATTTGCTCTCCTCAATCCCATGTCCATCTGACAAGCAGGAAAGTCTGGAGCAAGAAGGATTTGCCATGCCTGGAGGAGGATTCTATTAGGGAACATTTAAGAACACTGGACCTACACAATTCCATGGGATGAGATATTCACAAAAGTGCCTAAGGGACATGGCTGCTATTACTGCAGGATCACCTTTAATCACCTTTCAAATATCTTTTGCATAAATACCAGATTTGTGGGAGAACAGACGTCAGAGACAGACTCTCACTGACAGGATCAGAATGAAAAAACAGAAATATGGGATATTCAACTTAGACTTAAGGAAATACTTTTTTACTGTGAGGATGGCTAAGCATTAAAACAGGGTTCTCAGAAAGGCTTCCCATCCTCAAAGACATTCACAAAGCAACTGGAGATGGTCCTGAGCAATTTGCTCTAGCTCATCCCACCAATCTCAGCCACCCTGTGATTCTTTGATTCTGTAAATAGATTCAAATGCTGCATTACAAATTGCAGGGTTGTGGGTTGTGTTATATTTCACCTCACACTATGCACTGACCTGCTTCCTCTGAGGTAAAAAATCCTGCATTTTTTTCACAGACATGTCAGATTTTAACTTATTAATATAAATTTTGTATTATTTGGACAGCTGGATGATTTTATTGTTGTTACCTCATTTGGATGAAAACTTACATGCTGATTTAATCTGTTACTTTAGGAAAGTCCTGAAACTTTCCTATAGTTTGGATTTCTGATTGCTTGAAGAATTTAAGAGACCATGGCAAATTAATGGAAAAATTATAACATGGTCTTTTTCTAATCAATGTGATATTTTTTGTTTCATTTTTTTAAAATTTTAATTTAATCTATTGTCCTTAATTTTCCATGGCAAAGATGTGTTACACTGCCTATGTACAAGTCCAGAAGCAGTGTAATTACCAAAGCAGGTGGAGCTACACTATTGTTAAGGGCAAAAAGGCAGAACTAGGAATATTAGACTAAGGAAATCCAGGCTAAACATTGCATAAAAGTTCTCAAGTGCTTGCGTTTTTTAGATTTTATTGACCCAAAGAAGTGACTAGTGGCTCATTCACTTGTGTAGTTTCAGACAATATTGGGAATTACGCCATATCAAAAATATTGTTTGGGGAGAGGTTTGTCTAGATAAGATGAAAAAATTCTTTTCTGTCTATTAAACAGCCCCTGCTGGAAATTTTTGCCACTGAGAGAGTGTACTTATAATGCCAGAATGGCAAAATATACTTCAGTTTGTCATGCTTTATTTATAAAAAGAGAAAGTCAGTGTTAAGAAATAATTTAAATCCAGCACTTTGTAACTTCTCCAGTCCATGGAAACATAAATAACTACTTCATATGACACTTCTGTTGTTTCAGAGGGCATTATATTATGCCAGGATCAAAGGCATCTGAAACTTTAAAGGGTTTTATTTAATCTGTGAATTATTACTTTCCTTCCTATGTATTAGAATGAGCTACTTATCTGTATTCAAAAAGAGACCTATAAATATTGGTTCAATTTTAAGTAGTTGAATAGATTTGTAGATTCCAGTGAGATAAATAACTGAAATTCTCCTTCTAAATGGTAGTACAGATTAATATTAGTAACAGAACCTTTAAAAATGATTTTACGTTTATGCTATCTTATAAAAACAAACAAGCAAACAAACAAACATACATATTTTTTGGAATATTTTGTTAGTTCCAGAAAAAATATGCTTGGCTTTAGATACTCATAGGAAAACGAGCTCCTAAATTCATGCAGGTTTACGTCCTGCAGGTTCAGCTGTCTACATTAAAAAGGCTCTGTGACTCTCCATGCACAGGCATCTTTGCCACATGCTCACTTGGTTCAGATGTTACCTACACTGTTTGATTTCATTTGACTTGGCAGAACTTGACCCCTAACCAGTATTGCTTTCAGATGTTGCTCAAAAGATATGGTTGCATTATCCTGAAGGCCTTATCTTTTCATTTATGAGTGGGCATCCTATACCAAATGATCTGTAATTAATATTTGAAGAGTGTTTTGGGTCAATATGGCCTCATTGATCCTCTTTTTCTTTGTTTAGAATAACAAGTAGACATGAAAACACTGTTATTGTTATCTCCCATAGCTTTTAGAGGACAAAATGTTGGGTTTGGGTTTTTTTCCATGAAGGGGAAAAAAGCCCTGAACAGGTAATTCATACCAATTCTCACTTAGCTGATCACTAAATCTGATAATGTTAAAGTTTAGTCCCAAGACACCGTATACTGATCCTTTTATAAAAGACTTTAAAACTACCAGTGCAACATCTTCACCACTTAGCAAGTCTTTTGGTGATTTCTCTTTGAGTCTAAAATATTGAAGTGATGAGTCATCAGAAGTACATCAGGACAAAGACTTCTCCGACAACAAAGGCACATCCCAGTGTATGGCTCATATATCACAGAACACTTTGGCAGTATGTTCTCACACCCTCTCCTCTCACCTAAGACAGCCCTCGTGGTTTGTTTCTATATGGCTGGGGTAATGACTGTTTAAAGAAAGTCACACAACAGTGTTGTTATTTTACTATTTTATTTTTTCAGTCATAACATAGCACTGTTGACCTCAATCAGGTCAGACACCCTGTCAGAGCCCAGTCTTGACACATCAATGACAACACATATCAGAACAATCAAAATCTTACAACACTTAATAAAAACTGAATTGAAGTCATGCATGCTATCCTCTTGAGGCCCGAGTGGGATTGTAGGCAACTGGTGATTTGTAGGCTCCATTACTTCCCAAATGTTCAGTTCATCTAGCCCTTGGCAGGGTGTCAAGGACGAAGAGTAATCAGTCTTCAGGTACTGCTTTAGAAATCCTATGCCCTACGCTTCCTTCGGGTGCCTCATTCTTTCCACGTTGTCAAGATCCATTGATGAAAGCTGACTACTTTCAAAGGCCTCTGACAAGTGAAGCATCCTCAATACATGGAGAAAATTATATTGTGCAGTCAGTACTCACAGAACATACCCTGAGTGATGGATGAGTTACTGCTCGGCAACATGATGGTGCACTTCTCTTCTAGACTCGAGACAAAGCCTTAGAACAGCTAAAGAGTTCTTGGACCCAGGAGGAAAATGATCACCCTGGAAAGACACTTAAGGAGTTTTTAAACCTATTTCAGAGTTCCCATAAATCTGGCTGCTGTCTTATGGATGGCAACAATATCCTATTCTTACAGCAAATCCGTGCATTTAAAATAGGGCAGACATACTGCAGAAGCATGAAAATGATGTGAAAATCGATTGTACTAATGCAGGGCAGTGCTCACAGAGCAATAGCTATTAAGAAGGCATTTCTGTTTTAATACATTTTTTAATCCTTTTTATATAAATACTCTATGCAGTGTAATAAAACATTGCCAACAGATAGGGATTTAAGATGTTTCTCTTTATTCCCTTCTTTCTTCATTTTTTATTCATAGCAATAGGTACCCTATTCTTTGAAGGCAATTTGAGTAAAAAATCCAATGATATTGCTCTTAATGCATAAACTTCAATACCAATTCAGAGGCAGCTAAACTTTCTCAAGTAGGGAGATTTAAATTTTGTACCCCATGTTTTGTTTTTTTGTTCATAATCTGTATTTGATTTTGAACACTTTTAAACTTCTGGAGTTTTTTAGGCAGTGTGGTTTTGCTATTGTTTGGCACATTTTTCCACTTCTCCTTTATTCCCCCCCCCCCCAAAAAAAAAACTAACAAAAAAAAACAAAACAAACAAACAAACAAAAAACACACCAAAAAAGCAACACAACTAAAAAAAAACATAAACGTATAACATATGTTATATGAACATATAAACATATGTTCAGATAAGAGCAAGGGCATAGGTTCAGCTGGTACCTTAATTACTCTATGAGTGTAAAATCACTGATCTGAAAACCTTTGTTTAGAAAACAGGTTGCTGTTTTGTCAGGAATGCACATCATAAGGCCAGATGTAAAGGAATACTGAAGGTAGCACTGGTCTGCTGCACAAAGGTAAAAACATTCACCTAGAGTGGAGTAGAATAGAACTGTGTGTGCTTTCCTGCTGTTTTCAGTATGTCCATTTTAAAATTAATATTACTGGATCACAGAATTATACAATGGATTGGTTTGGAAAGCACTCTGAATCTCATCTAGTCCAACCTCCTGACATGCTCAGGGACAACTTCCACTAAGCTGTGTTGCTCTATGCCCCAACCTGACCTTGAACAGTGCCAGGGATGGGGCATCCACAAATCCTGTGGACACCTGTGACAGCATCTCACCATCCTCACAGAGGGGAATTCATGAGAGTAGAGTAGAGAGGCAGAATCACACGCCTTGACACTTCTGGCCATGCTTCTGTTGATGCATCCTAGTATATGACTTTTGGGGCTGCAAGCGCACACTAATGGGTCTTGTTGAGCTTCTTGTCCACCAACATCCCCAAGTCCTCCTCTGGGTTGCCCTCAGTCCATTCTTCATTGAGTCCATATTTATGCTTAGGGTTGCCCTGGTCCTTACCTAGGAACATCCACATGGCCTTGTTGAACTACATGAGGTTCACACAGGCCCACATCTCAAGCCTGTCCAGGTCCCTCTGGATGGCATCCCTTCTCTCCAGCGTGTTGACTACACCACACTGCTTGGTGTTGTCAACAAACTTGCTGAGGGTGCACTCAATCTCTCTGTCCACACCAACAAAGATGTTAAACAGTCCTGACCCCAAAACTTGCCCCTGAGAAATGCCAGTCATCACTGGCCTCTGCCTCATATACATCACATAATTCATATACTCCACAGACTTCATATACGCATCCTAAAATTGCTGCGCACAGTTGCCTGGGGAGGGAATGGATTTTGGAACTTTTATCGTACAAATAAGAGAAGATTCTTCTTCTTCCTTCCCCACTTTCTCTAGGTACATATATTTTATGCATGTGCAGGGAGCACAAAAAAGGCTGTGGGAAGCCCTAGAGAAAGCAAAGACATGTATCTCAGTATCCTTTAAACTAGGTGAAGTATCATCCAAGAAACAAATTGTTTTCTCCCAAGCACCTGATCAGTAAATAAACATATGTGAGCTGTTGTTGTTGTTTTAATGTGGTTGTGCAGTATATGTTTGCAAATGCAGGACTAAACCATATGTCAACATTTGCCTTTATGTACTCCTGGAGGCTACCTGCACAGGAATCAGTCAAGTAACTTCAAAATGGCTATAAATACCTGCGCCTCCCATTATGTTTCACACAGTTATGTGCACAGTGGTTGCCTGGTGCATTGGGCCTAATTTACATATCTTGCCTTTTGCAAGCGGAACATAATTTGGTACACTGTTTAAAGTTTATTATTCCAGTATCGTTTGATGTTCTAATTTATGTTGTGTGCCAGCATTTAATTTACTACTAATCTTTTAAAGAATTGAGTAAGGATCATAGTAGCCTCTCTTTGTAAAGACTTCTGTAGAGAACCGGGTGCTAGCTCAGTTTAACAGGAAGTTAGAGTTGCAGTTCATTACAGAACAGTGAGTTCCAACTCTATTGAATTACTGCCAGGGAATATTTGCAGGCTACAGTCATAGACTTTACCCTTCAATCAATGTTGGTCTGAGGGAACACTTCCTGAAGTTTGTTAATGCATTCTGCTAGCCTGACGAGTGGGTGTAAGCTAATTCTGCCAACTTCAGTACCTTTCTGAGTGCTGCTTTGAGGCCAACAAAACATCCAAGTATTTTTTCTGAATAAACAACTCATCAAAACATATGAGAACAGAAGGTTTCAAACATAGCATAGCAATTGGCACAGTCATTTTAGAGTTAATTAGATGCACAATGGTACTTTATTCAAGCCCCCTAGACCAAGGGCCATCTGCATAACACTTTTATATCTCTTATAGCCTCCTTATAACTCTATTGAGATGTGTATTAATGTCTCTCCCTTTACTGTGTCTGTGAAATGGAAAGGGAGCATTTCAATAGATATGAATAACATGTTGAAAAATTCTGCAGTCAACAGAATATGCTTTTACATTCTGTTCTATATATATGTTGCTGTTCTCCACCTTTTTTATTCCAGCTGCTTTTTATCATTTGGGATGTCACAATTATTGGTTCTATTGAGGAATAGCACTTGAAAAAAAAAGGGACCACAGCTCCAATGAAGTAGCAGCATTATAAGCAAGAACAGAAGTGCATATTTCTCTAGTCCTTATTCTGTAACATCTCATGGCTTTTTTCTGAGACATAAAGTGTTTTGGACTTCAGGGAGTAAGTGCATCCTACATTTTTCTCCTTATCTTGTGAGTAAATATGAAAAATAAATACCATTTGCCTGTCAGTTTCTTTTACTGATACTGGCTGGTGGGTGGAGTTTCAGCTCTCTGGGTGTCGGGGGAGTAAGTGCAAATGACAGAAATCTGCTGCTTATGACTGCCAGCAGTAAATTACCATCAACTTGCTCTCCAGTTGCTACAGTAACTGGGCCAAAGACATACAGTAAGACCCCATTCTTTCCTTTAGCTGCCTATGGAGTTGTACAGCTGTGGTGTAACTTCATTATGGGTCATCTGAGTGAGACAAGCTCCATCTCACCTTACCAGGGCGAGGAGGGACATGGTGAAGGGACAAAATGCACCATGACAGAGTCAAGTGACTCCATGTATTGTTATAGACATTTGAGAGTAAGATGGCTGGGAAAGTGGGGTGAGGTTTAGTATAAATGTCATACCAGCTGTTGCTCAAAGCCATGCAGTATATTGACTATGTCATTATTTGTACCATTGTTGCAGCAAACAACTTGCTAGAGTGGGAAATGTAGTAATTTACACTTGGGAAGTTTCTGTCTAGAGTAAGAAACACTTACATTATAAGGTAAACTGTTGGATTATTTGCCCCAATTAAATTTTGATATAGTTCCAGGGACAATTACTGCTATAACTTCAAAAGACAAATTCAATAATCAAGTAATATGTCATATAGAAGAATTTTGGCTTTTAAAAAGGGTGCATTAAATCTTTCTAGATAGCTCAACTAAGCTGAACAGATGGTTAAGTATAGAAAAAAAAATAGATTTTTTTGACTATTATTTAATTAACTAAAGTAATTTAGAGATCCTTGGCAGTGAAGAAAACCAAACATACAAAGCTGCAATAGCAAAGGTCTAAGATATTAGAAGAAATCATTATTGTTCAGACAGATGAAAAAAATCACCGTTTTCTACATTCACATGTAGAATTAATTTCTTAAAATGAAACATTTTTTCTGCTTAATCAAATATATTAAAAACTCGTTTTTAGTGTAAATTGTTGCCACATACTTGGCATAATAGCTCTTGTGCCATAAGCAGTACTGATGAAGAATAGGAATATTTCTGGTATGCATCAAAACACAGATCTATATTTTGCCCCAAGTCAATACTGGGTAGTCTGAGCTAGCCTGTGACTCCTGCTCTGCAATTGTACTGTCCTCACTGTTGATATTTAGGCAAGCAATCTCTCAAATTTTGCTTAGTCTGTGGCAAGCTTAAGTGGTTTTAGGGTCCGAAATGGGGAATTCTCCTTATATGTTATCTGTTTTCCTCTCCATTAAGAAAATGGGGAACTGGTAGGACATAATCAGTTCACTTAGGACTCACTCCGTGATTTTCATTCAACATTATAGTTCAGTAGCAGTGAAAGATACATAGAAAGCAAGCTTAACTTGTTCTAGCCCCTCTTTCTAGAGAACATTTTATATTTTCTCTAAAATCAAATATATGAATATTATGTGAGCACAATGCTGTACCACACCCATCACATAAATTAGGCAAGAAACACCCTCTCTTCAACAAATCACTGGAGATGAAAGGATTTGTAATTCTAATCAAATGCAAATTTTGTAGATCCTGTGGTGGACTTTGAAAAAGTTTGGGTGTCAAAGGTCTGTAGATGGGAGATAGATGTTGCTCTGCTTCTATTGACAGTTACTGTTAAGCACAAATGAGAGAACAGCTCTGTAAAGAGTTGTATCATTATAGGAACATACAAGAGATGTGCAGGGTTACAAGGAAACATAAGTAATCATTCCTGCACTACCTATAAGGTTTTCTAAAGCAAGTATTTTCTTATCTTCCTTGGGTGTGGGTGCCCCTCAGATATTAATATGTATCAAATTAGCTGATTACCAACCTAATTTCTTAAATTTGTAAATACTTTTCAGATACACTTGAATATATCAATTACTGAGACATCACTTAAGGGAAGAGTATAGAACCAGTGTTGAAGATAAGGTGACCAAAATGTAAGCTTTTAATTTGAATGTGAAATTTATTCTCAATATGAGAAGGAGAAAGTGTCCTTACCAATCCAAACAAAACTATCAGGAAGAGGTTTATACATGCCATCTCTTCTTCAGTCTTATGTTGGTAACAAAATTAATTTGACATTCACATGGCAAAATGGTATAAATGATGGCTATGAGAAAACATTCTCTATAAAACACACCAGTACAGTTAATAATATATTCTGTATAAGAATAATGCATTGGATTTAATGGAAGTAAATTCTCATTCTGTATAGTCATAATTCAGAACCAGTAAGGAAAACAAAAAAAAAAAAAAAAAAAATTCAGCTAGTGCCTGGAAACTGTAAAAATAAGTTCATTTGTACATAGATGAATGACAGCAGACTCTTTGTTTTTCTGGATCCTTGTGGACCATGAAGACTGTGATCCCTTGTTGCTTTGTTAAGATGGTCTTGAGTGACTGGAGTTCCTGCTCCTCCCAAGAGTCATATGTGTATTAGGAGCTTTGAGACTCATGAAATCAGTCCTTAATTATTTCAATGAATTGCAGCAGTTGGAAAAGCACATTTTTTTCCCCAATTTGTATTAAAGATCTCATGGTGCTAGTTCATTAGTACCCAACAGAAATAACAACCAATCATTTCTCAGCTCTACTGGGGATTTCATATCTCATAAAAAATGTATTCTTTAAAAAAAAAAAAAACTCAACAAAATAAGACAACAAAAGAGCTTAGTCTTTGTTGCTAGTTCAATTTTTATATCTCTTTTCAAGTACATTCACCTTCACTGTACCATTCTCTACTCAGATTCAGTCAGGATGAATATCAATCACATCCTGCTTCATTTCTTACTTACCATTTTCCTGCAGTGTGTACATCCTGCTTCATTGCTATCCTACCACCTACTCTAAACCACACACCTGTATATTTTATTTGTTCATGTCAATAGACTGAAGGAAACAACCACAGGAAAGTATAAAGTAACAAACTCGTTTCCATGGCTGAGAATTTTCAAAAATGCCTACTTATGTAAGTCACAGGTAATTCAGTGACCAAATCCCACTGCCCTTCACTGTGATTCTAAGTATTCCTCAGTGCAAAAGGGTCAGATTTACACAGGCATTTGAGGGCTCTAAGTTTCATGCAGATGCTTGCTCAGATTTTCTGAAAGTGTCTTGCTAGTCCGCTCATTGAAATTAATGTCTCTGAAATCAATAAAATTTAAGTACACTGACATTTCTAAAGAGGGATAAACAGAGCTGGGTATCTGCATATTTAAGCACCTCACCTTTCTGAGACACATTTGAAGACCTTGCTAAGAAGCCAGGTCATATACATACATGCTTTTGAAAATGTTAACTTACTTCACTAATTCAGGCTATCCTTGAGCAGCTGCTGTTTCGACTACATAGTGGCCTTAGCAAAGTGTTACAGCCTCAGAGTATTAGCAAAAGGTTTCTTGTTTAGTCTGCAGGTAGGGAAATTGCAGATCACTCTGTGAGCGGGAAGTGTCCAATGGTTGCTAAAATCACTTATTTCTCAGAGAAAGGATTATTTTTGAAAACTGCTGAGCCTCAAACTTAGATAACTGTCTCATCTCTTCACTTCCTGTCTTCACCCTGCCCAGCATGATCAACTTTGCACCCATTGCTATTTCCTCCAGACTGCTTTCTTTTTGTATGCTCCAGTAACAAGAACATATTCTGTCATTGCCTTTTCATCCAGGTGCCTTATGTAATCATTAAGCCAAGGAAGGGGGGCTGCACCATGCAACCTACAGGATATGGAGGTTAATTTCTTAAGCAATAGTGAGATAGAGTAGCAAAGATACTGCACTGTGAAAACACAGACAAAACTATGGGAAAAATTTAGTTGCAAAAGAGACATGAAGACTTTTCTTCACTTACCTTCTAAATTGTTCATCTGCTCATTAGACCTGTATATTCACACACTGGTATACAGATGAGGATAGGAATCTTGAATTGCTGGCCACCTCTCAGAACCAAATGTTCTCAGCACCAACCTAGCTTCCTCATCCATGATTTCTGTTGGTCAGCAGTCAAAGTGTGCATTTATAAAACCCTCTGACAGACTCATAAACCTCTAGTATGATAAGGTAGTTAATTTTGTGCAGGAAAGGACTGTTCTCTCTCCACACAGAGGAACAATACTTCATTTCACAAGTGTGGAGGGGACATCTATGATTCAAATTTACTTCTTTTTGTTTAGATCTTGAATTGAAAGAAGATGGGGAGAAGAACTTAATATTTTTCTTCTGTTCTTCATGTTTAATCAGAAATATTCTCCTTTATAAGGAGTCAGTGATTTACCACAAGGCAAGAGACTTCCAGGTATTTTATAGTGAGCCACAGGGATCTCTAATCCCCTATCCTTTTCCTTTTTTGTTTCCCTAGAATTTGGGTGTTATTTTGTACATAATAAACAGCAAAAGTGGGCTTTATAGTTACTAGCTTCCAGCCTAATTGTATTTTTAATTTTCTAGGATATATTGATATGATGGATTGAGCACTCCAATCATCAGAAAAATTCTCAATTGCTGTTTTTTCCTGTTAAAGATGATGAATTTAACAAAGTAATGGACTAAGTTCTCTTATTGTCTTACTGTGGGGTAAGAATAATGAGTTTAACGAGAAGCCCTCTGTTACTGCCACAGCTCCTACAGTACCTATTGTAAAAAAAAAATTGGGTAAAAGCAAAATTAGACTCTTATCTCTCTTTAAATATCTGTGACAACCCTATTATACACAACCAAAGTCATCTTGCTCCATCTGTTCCACCCTTCTCTTCCATTTCTTCTACAATATGCTACACTTCTTTTGTCCTTTACTGTCATTTTGCCTGAATCAGAATGGAACCATGGAAGTTAGACAGAACTCCCACAATTACTTGCACCCTGAATTTTAGATTGATTTAATAATGCAAAATATAGGCCTTCATGGTCCTCTTTTTTACTGAGTTGACAAGGAGAAGAAGTTCAGAAATAATTTTTCCCCTCACTGCTTTCATATCTGAATCATAGCATATACTTAATACAGTGCCTTATGTTTGTGTCCCCTGGGTAGTGGTGTCAGCAGAGGACATGAGCAAACTGTGATCCTAGAGGGAATAACTGGTAAAGCTAGTAAAATTTAGAGTCTGGTAACAGTGACAGAGCTGGTGGAATTTTACACCTGTCTGGGGCAGCAAATAATTTCTAAAACTTACATGTAAAGTATAGTTAATGAAGAGCATAAAAAATTAGGAGTTCCTTAAAAATAAACACCCTACAACACAGAAGGTCTTGGAATGTGTAAAGTTTTATTACAAAGCAACACAGAATCTATAGCAGAGAATGGAATTGCGATATTCTAGGCAGGAAAATATTCTTTTTATCATTTTAAACTGAAACATAGTCTCTAAATCATCTCTGCTCGTTTGATCACAGTAATGAAAACTTTGACTCAAAATTCTCTTCTCAGGTGCTTCAAAGTGCGTCTGCTTTTTTAACTCACATCAGCTGACTTCTGATATACACCAGAGTAACTGAAGTCAAAATCTCCACACGTTCTTCCAATGTTCTTTCCCCATTATGTTAATCTAGTTTTATTGCTGAGTCTGCTAGTTGGTTACTGTTATTTTTACTGATGTACGTCCTGTTTACTGCTCATGAAATCAAATGGCTCTGTCACTTCTGACTAAGCAGGAATATCACCTACTATCATTACTTCAAACTTCATTGCTTAGGAAAACATATTTTTAAAGTGGCAGAGTTGCACAAGTGTTAATTTAGGGGTTTTTTTTCTGGGATATTCCCTGCTTAGAGTTTTCTAAGCAGTTTTTTCTTGGGAGCAATAAATGACTTTTAAAAAAAGTAAACTTTGTCCCTTCCACAAGCTATTTTCAATGAATGGCTATTCTTTCCTGACGAGTTTGTGAAAAGTTCACTAATCAAAATGTGCTCCTTTGTATGTCATTATTACTCATTTGTGAATACATCATCATGTTTAAAGTATACACTATGTGAGACTTAATTTTCTGAGAATAATTACATGGAGTAGAACCAACAATTTCATCATTAACATTCAGCACCAGAGGTCTGGAAAGATAGGGAGCAAAGAAAACAGAAACATGAAGGTAGTAGATGAAAAGAGTTGTGAATAGTGGCAGGGCATGATTCATTAGCCATCATATATAAAAATTCTTTTTTTTGGTGCATCCTTATTAAAGCATGCTAGAAAATGCAGTGTCATGTAACCGTTTATAATTATGTCTGAAAAGGTTTGATCATTTTTCAGCAAAATAAAGCAATGACCTTACGTATATGTTCTCACATATTCTAAGGAATGGAATAAGAAAAGAAAAAAATTCTAAAGACAAATCAGCATACTAGCAACTGAGAATAGCTTCTTGGCTGATTTAAGATAGCAAAACTCCATTGTCTATTGCCCCATACCCACTGAGAGAAGGAATTGCGAATACGAATTAAGGATTAGATGCAGTATCAAGATACCTTGAAACATAAATAAAAAGAAAAACAAAATCAGAAAAGGCAGATTCATTTGGGAAAAGGCTAGAAAGCTAGGGTAAGACAAAGTCATGCAACTTCTTGATTTTTAATAGCTTTTTCTACAGCAGGGACTAACAGAGCCCCACAGTGTTAGAGAGTAACAGCAAAATATAATATTTAAATAGCTGGCATTCTATGTCTATTAAAGGAAAACATATCCTACAGTGAAATATCCAGGTTGATTAACAGGTTCATTCAATACTTAAATCATAATAATGTGTCCTGGTGTCCTATTTGGAGCTGCCATATTGTCCGTTAAGAACTGAGCATCCAGTTTGAGGATGAGCACTTTCCAGTAGCATTAGAGGCCTCCACAGACCTTTGCACCCAGGCTGAATGCAAAGTTCTTGAAGTGTTGATCAAAAGACTTGATGTTCTCTCATCAATCAGCTTCATATCTTAGCTTTTAGGGAGCAGCAGGGGCCTGCAGGAAAAGGAGATGAGATCAGGGAGGACAAGGCAGGAGCAGTGACTTCACAATCAGGAGCAGCAAGTCCAGGTCAGGATCAGGGCTTGAGATGGTGATCAGAGTCAGAAACAGCCCAGTGACCGCACAGCACCAGGCACAGATAGGGAGTATGTATGACCTTGTTTTTAGCTCTTTCACAACATTTCTTACCAGTCCCCTGAGACTCAATCAGCTAAATTCCTCAACTCAGGCATCTCCTAGGCCTCCTCATAAGGCCCTGCTCAGGAGCACCCACAACTAATTAATGCAGTCCTTCAGGAAGTTGCTCATCCTTCCACAGAGGTTCTCAATCAAAGTTATCAGTGCCATGGGGGTTGTGTACCCCAGCCTAGGTCCACAAACTAGGTCTGAAAAAAGACAATGACGACAAAACAAAGCTACAGGGAAGCAACTGGAGCTACTGCATGGCCCCAGGAAAGTGCAGCACTGCATTAAGCTGCACTAGGGACAGGTTTATTTGCAAGTGGAACTCAGCAGTTCTAGATGTTAAACTTCACAGCTGTGTCCATCCCACGTGGTCACCTAGGCTGGATGCACAAGGCAGCAAAATTTCAATGGCATAGCATGCTAAAATCTAGGCATGCCCAGCTCCCTCACAGTGCCATGCTTCATACTAAATATGAACACTCCTGGCATGAGACATTGTGTTCCTTTAGCTTGAATCTTAAACCTACGCCTGCTGCAAGTGGATCTCTGGACAATTTATCAATTTATAGGGTCCTTGCTACTCAAATATATGAGGAACGAAGCCTTATACTGACAGTAAAGAAATAATCTTACTAGTTGGCATCAGCATAGTTTTTCATAGTGGCTAGTAGATATATAATCTTTCTATACAATCTTTCCAAATATGTAAATTTTGTGCCTTGTGAAATATTCACAAATAAAAATATATTAAAAAACCCCAAAATGATAAACCACCAAACAAAACAAATAAGAAAAAAATAAAACAAAAAAATAAAATCCCCCAAAGACCTCAAAACTTCCTAAAATGAGACAAGTTATTGTTTTTATTTTTATTTTATAGGAATTTTCTAGATTTTTGCAGATTTTGGGATGGCTTAAAAAAACCACATAATATCAGCTACCAAAGTTTCTTTGGTTCATGAAATAAGAATGGGTCTTATTAGTAAGATTCATAGGCCTGGTCATTTTGGTCAAATGTCCAGGAGAAAAGTGAAAGGGCAGAACACTGTCAAGATAAAATACTGTCTCTGAGGTTAGAAAATACTCTGGATTTGTTTGTTTTTTTCCTTTTCTTCACATCTCATTCTCTACTTGAGCTACATTACAAAAACATGCAATGCTCCAGAGACAGAACTGTGTGAGAAGGCTGAGGTATCTGTTCCTTTTGTTTGTTTGCTGATTTCTTACCTCCAAGGAGGGACTTGCTGCGGCTGCTGTGATTTCTGTGTGCACATTTTGAACTAGTACTTGCCTGTTAAAAATACATTAAAAAAGGTGAAACACCCTGAGTGAGACTGGAGTATGGAGAGAGATAATCACAAAGTGTGAGGTGATTCACTCATAATAGCACATCCCAAGACCATTTTAATATTTTCTTTTCCTTTGTCAAGTCAAAATTCTGTATTTAAACACTTTGAGCTTCTGACTCTGACTGAGGATCAGAAATTCTTACATGTAGCCCTTATTGACCTTAGGGTTCTCATGTTTTCAACCCAGCAAAAACCGGGACAAGGGTCAAGGGGATTGAAGGGAAGAAAAGGTTGCACTATTTCAAATTTTATTAAGAAAGCTAAAACAAGGAACTGGTGTTTTTTTTCCAGAACTTTCAGAGCTGTATTTCATAACAGCACATGGTAATAAAAAAAAGGAGAGAAAATATTAACCGTCTAAATTTCATTTTGCATACTATTTGCTCTTCCATTTCTCTTGACTTAATAAAAATATCAAGATCTATTTTCTCTTATTGGGGTGTTGGGGAGGGCATTGTGGTTGTCCCTCCACCTTTTAACTGATGAGTTAATATTCAACCAAATTCAAAAGGAGTATTTAAGTCTCTGGGGTAATTATTAAATTCCTACAGTTTACCACGGAAAGTCAGAAAAAGGAGTTTAAAGCAAAGGTTCTACAAGGGTCTACTACTTATCAGATATGGAAAACTTCAGTGAAGACAAAGTCAATAACAATGCCACAGCTGCTTCGAGTGGGGGACGTTATAGATAAATGAAATGGTTTGGATTGGAAGAGACCTGGTTCCAAACCCCCTGGCATGGGCAAGAATGCCACACATTAGATTACGTTGCTCAAAGCCCCATCCAAACTGGCCTTAAACAATCTCAGGCATGGGACAAACACAACCTCTTCTGGGAAACCTGTGCCAGTTTTTCACCAATGTGACAGGAAAGAATTTCTTCCTGATAGCTAATATTAATCCACCTGTTAATCTACATTAATCTAATTTATTTTTAATTTATTCCCCCTGTTCTATCATGATATATCCTTGTCAAAAATCCCTCCTCATCTCTCTTGTGATCCTCTTTGAGGTACTGGAAGGGTGCTATAAGGTCTCCTCTGAGCCTTCTCTTCCCCAGATTGAACAGCTCCAACCTTCTCAGCCTGTCTTAATAGGAGAGGTGCTCCAAAGCCACCAATCATCTTTGTGGTTTACTCTTCTCCTGCTCTGGAAGGTCCAAGTGTTTCTTGTTTGGGAGCCCCAGAGCTGATGCAGCGCTGCAGGTGGGGTCTCACCAGAGCAGAGCAGAGCAGAGGGGCAGAATCCCCTCCCTCACCCTGCTGGCCATGCTGCTTTGGATGTCGCCCAGGATGTGGTTGGACTTTTAGGCTCCAAGTGCTGGTTGCTGGGTCATGTCAAGCTTCTTGTCTACCAAAGGGACAAGGTACCAGTAAACTCAGGGAGAAACAGAACCCCTGCCTATATGGCTTACTGTTTCATGCATGATGGGACTGTCATTGTCTCTTGCACAGGGACCTGGCTGCCACATTGTCCTCCTGGGTGCCTTCCCATGTCTCTGGGTATTTTGCACAAATCAGAGGTCTAATAAAAGCATAATCCAGGAAATGGACATTTTGGCAGCACTTAAACTGTGCTGGCCATGCTGCTTTGGATGTGGCCCAGGATGTGGTTGGACTTTTAGGCTGCCATGATGGCTATTGGCTATCTGTGTTACAGAACTCTCATCACACAATACCTGGACATCTCATCTAAGTGGCGTAAAAAAAAGGGATTAAAACCCCTTTATGGCAAATTATGACACTCCTTATTTTAGCAAAATCTATATATTGAATGGCAGACTTTTCACAGGCATTAGCAATTCTTGTGTTTGGATTTTCATAACTGCCACATTGTCAGTTTTTCCAATCTTAATACAGCTTTTATAAGTTTTGTTGAAATGGAGTTGGTGAATAAGGATTTTACAATTAAAATTACAAAGCGGGTATGTCTTATTCCAGCTGACATGCACCGGGGATATTTCCACCATGCATACCTGGTGAGACAGGTTTCAGGTTTAAGTACACATTGGTCCCCCAAGCCCACACCTCCCTGCCTGCCCATTCCCTGCCCACTCTCTGCCTCCTTGGGCTTCATATTATAATTAGTCTTCTGTGGTGCCAAGCCCCCTGTGGGTCGTGGGCCAGGTCTTCTGATGAAGTAAGAGGTCTTCCTCAGGTGTTTGGTGTTTGACCTCTGTGTCTGGGCAGGCGTGGTGGAGGTTTGGCTGACTCCCAGGTCAGTTTGTCCTGGCCAGAACCAGGAGCCTGGTTCTTGCTGGCTCCTTAAGCAAAAGGTTCTCCTTTATGGGTTTGAACTATACTTGAGTCTTGCTTTATTGACTTTTCACAATATACATCTTATCTTTATGGCTTCTACCTAGCACCTATATTCTTAAGTTGTTTCTACCTAACAAGTTACATTCCTGGTACAAGCTGTGTTCTCTACTTCTGCAAACATGCTAAGTAAGCTATATATATATTTCTGTTTTCCTCCACCCACATAGGTACATTATATGCTTCTAAAATTCTGAATTTTTATAAACATACATGTTTCACATATCCAAACACCTGTTAAACACAAGCAATTGCACAACAAATGTAATTCTGTTGTAACTTAAAATAAAAAAGTATTTAACTCTTGTAGCCTGGAGAAAAGCTTGAAAATGATACCTGAATTGAAATTTTTCTTTAAAGTATATGCAAACACGCAGATAGGAAATAGAATAATTAAAATTGCATGAAATTATTATATAGATGCACAGTAATAAATGATTAAAATATACAGATATCCATTAAAATCACATTATATCAATGCAGCATCATCATATTCTGGGGCATGCCTGATGATTTAATATTGACAATATTTTTATCAATACAAACAACATTTCCTTTGCTAAAATGCTGTTCCAAAACTGCATCTGGTTTAAATTGACCTCCCTTTATTGATTTACATCTAACAAGGATTCAGCCCAGTATTTTTAAATTTTTGCTTCTAACTTGAGGCACTTTCAATAATATAAATTGATTACTCATAACTATACAACCAATTGACTCATTCTGTATTTTATATTAATCCACTATTTGTAGGCTGCCAATGAAGTTCATAAAGATCCTTCTCATAGTCCATTAATATTGACTCTCAGATTTAATGAGTTCATTACAATAACCATTACTGTATTATTAAAATGCAGACGGAAATGCAAGCCTGTTTCATGCAAATAAAGACTGATATAATTAATCAAATGATACTTTTATTATTAGCATTATCATCACCATCCAGCATTTAATAGCCCTGTTTTATGTTTCCGGATTACTTTGTACAAAGCACTGTACAAAACCAACCAGTATATGAGCAAGGTATAAGCAAGTAGCATGACATCAATTAGACAGGAACATTTAAGAACACACTGACACATTATAGATTAGTTAAGAAGATATGTTTGTCAGTCCAACAAAACCTAATTTATATATTTTCTTTTATTTTTTTTCTTTTAATTTAGGGCTTATTTTGTAAGTAAGACTGCTTTAATCTTGTTTTCTGGTAATAGCTGGAGAAAAAAAAAAGGGATATCTAAAGCTTTAATCCACATTCTTAGAATCAATTTTACATTCATCATTTAGTCACATACCCTTTTGTAATCTTTCTTTTTAGTTCTGTGTGCTCATTTCTCTAATAGCATTGTGCAGCAGTTCCTCTTTCTACCATAACTCACCATAGATCTTAAGATACACAGGGACAGGGTTTTGTTGAGTATGTAGAAAATAGAATTTCTTCCAGAACACTCTTTATTATTTCTCCTATGATATTTGATCAAATAGAAAAGTGAACACATTTTTCAGCTCTGTTAAAGAAAAAACTGAAATGTTGAAGTAGAAATTTTGGTTCAGTATTTCCAGATATTCTGTCAGTGGTTTTTGGCTTTGGCACCAAAATACTTGGTGATATTTAAGAATCATACAACATCAAAAATATAAAAGGGAGGCATTTTGCAGCTCTGCCCTCTCAGCTTTATACTTTGGCTATGTCTGTGTGGCTGTTTCAGGTGCCATCCTCCCAGCACTTGGGCAATGTATTCAGGTTTCTGGCATGTGGTTTCTGCAGCTACAGCATTAAACATACCTCAGAGAACCTCTCTGGCTCTGAGTCCAGCCTGTAGCCACACTGTATTCTCCAGGTCATAGTGACTGTGTGGCAAATAGGGAATGGTCCTACCTCCATGCTAGGTCACCAGCTACTGCTAGAAATAGTTTGGGAGGATGATATTTGGCACAGAAAATCACTCCCTCAGGGACAATTGTAATGATTTAGCAACACAGATGCTGAGCTTTCAATGGTCAGGAATATTCCTATTTAGTGTTTACCACTGTATATGAACTGCAAGAATCAGGCCCTTAACCATAGCTTTCAAGTCCCTTACCTTTAAACACTTACTTACAATACCTATAGTCATATCTAACCTTCAAGCTATTGTAATTACTTAATGTTTCTTTTTTTTTTTTTTTTTTTTTTCTGCAGTGTGAAACCATTCCAAATTAATAACCTTATAGATAAGTTATTTACATGGTTTGTCAAGGAAGGGCCTGATCCTGTAGGTACAATTTTAATAGGTATTCTGTAGAAAAGTACCTTTGCTGCCAGATGAATTAAGTACCACTTGATGGAATTGCATCTCCCTCGCACCCTATGCCAAAAGTGGATTTATTTCATAGTTAGTGAAGAAAAATTTTGTCCTCTGAGCCAAAAGAAGGCCTCTCTTAGGTCTGCCAAGAACTGTGCTAAGCCTTTCTTTCTTGGGAATCATTAATTGCTTATTTCCTGGAATGATGCTTTAGAGAGACACTTGTAAATGCACAAAAAATAATTATTTACTGTGAGAGTCCAAAATATAAAGTCTGTGTTCTAGAGTAGTTTGAATTCCTGTAGAGGTAAACTGAGCAGCAGAAATCAGTTTGATGGTGAAAGCAAATTAACCATATGACTTGGAAATATAGATTAATTCATTTTTATAGGGCTTGGGGCAGGAATCTGTCACATTGCCCTCCATGAGAAATGAACGGGAATGAAATTGGTGCATTTCTGCTGATGTCACAGGGCAATAATGATTTGTCAGAAGACACGTCTTACAGGGTTTTGAAGGTATTGAAAGCTTTCTGATGAATTTACATGTTCACTCAGATACTTTATGCTTTTTCATGGACTGTTAACATTTTCAAAGGCACACATACACATCAGCAAGACCCACTTATATTCTCATGGTGCAGCTGGATGTCACAGTCCCAGCTGTGCTGGGCAGTCTAAAACTATGGGAAAGAAATTATCACTAAAAATATTTGCAACCTACTTTATTGTCTCTGCTTCAGGTGAAGCTCTCTGCAGTAAGACCTGTGCAGTTTCCCAGTGATAGATACATATGTGAACTCCTGGACTCCTCCATGGGGAATGCACTGTAGCTGCTGTTAGTTCATCTGCAATGTACTTTTCTTTCCTATTTCTTGCCTTTTTAGGAAGTTTCTCATAGAAACTATTGCCATATTACAAATATTGAATCTGCTTAGTGGCTTCTGGATCTGAGCATCACCTATAGCCACTCCCCAAAATCATACATGGGTGGGTGAGATCCAAACATACAACTCCCCAGGGAAGTGGCTGAGTCACCAACCCTGGAGTTATTCAAAAGATATGTAGATAAGTCACTTAGGAACATGATTTAGTAGTGAACTTAAGTGCCAGGCTAACAGTTGGACTCGATCGCCTTAATTTGTTTTCCATCTTAAATGATTTTATGATTCCATGCTTAGTTTCAGTAAGCCAAATAAGTAAACCAATTCCAAAACTGTTAGCTGATCTGACTTTATAAATTTTATCTGTGTCTTCATAGAAAGGTTGTCAGACTTGTGAGTAATAGAAATTAGGACTGGGTATTTTAAAAGTTATTTAGCAATACTTGATGGATCTGACACAAGACCAGGGAATTTTTCACAGACCATACAAAATCCTCTGACCCACATCATTATTCTCCTAGGGATAGCTACAAGTTTCTTGAACTGCAAATGAAATCATCTTGGGGATAAGCATATTGGAATTGAGTAGCAAAAGAAAAATATACTGGTAATCCTGGCATTATTTACTCTCCAGTATTTGAGTAAAGATAGGAACTTTTACTCAGTCTCAATATACTCTAAGCTGCTACTTAGAATTCTCTGCCTGTAAAATAGTGTCAGCTACTATATTACTGATATTCAAGAGGAAAGGAATAGCACTTTTAAAATATTACTGCTGTCAATCTCCATATTGTATCAAAGGCACAGTAAAATGCACTTAGATAGGTGTACAAAAGCATGTCTATTGCTTGGATAAATAGTTTAGATTGTTTCTATATGTGACAAAACTGTTAAACTATGCTAATAAAAGATTAGACTACTTCATAAACTTGTTTAAATGTATTTTCAGAGGACAGCCTGCCTGACTTGACTAGATTTTTAAGATTGGATTGCTATTCTGGCTGAAACTTTTCTTCTATCCGCTATAAACATGGCAAGCAATATTTTAATATATAGTATAATAAATTTTATATATAGTATAATAAATATTTTGCTAAAAGTATTATCCCAAATGTATTCTAGTATATATGATAATGTCAGGTTAACATGTGTTGTTATTATTTCCTATTAATTGTTGGGGGTTTTTTTCTGATAATAAGTTCTTTTAAATGCAAGAGCCTTTCTTACTTCACTTCTTTGGGAAGAATGTGGCCAACAGGTTGAGGGAGGTGATCCTTGCCATCTTCTTCGTCCTAGTGACACCACATCTGGAGTAATGTACTCATTTCTGGTCTCCACAGCTCTAGAAAGACAAGGAGCTACTGGAGAGAGTCCAGCAGAGAACCACAAAGATGACAAGGAGTTTGGAGCATCTCTTATGAGGAGAGACTGCAGAAACTGGACCTGTTTTTGTAGAGAAATTTATAGATATTGGTGAGAGAGATCTCATCAATATCTATAAATACCTCATGGGCAGGTGCCAAGAAGGTGGTGCCAGACTCTTCAGTGATGGCCAGCAACAGGATGAGGAGTAATGGGAATAAACAAAAACACATCGAGTCCCACCTCAACATGAGGAAGAACTTCTTAACACTGAGGGTGGCAGAGCACAGGAACAGGCTGTCCAGGGAGGTTGTGGAGTCTCCCTCTTTGGAGAAGTTCAAAATCCAGCTGCTCGTGTTCCTGTGTCACCCACTCCAGGTGAGCCTGCTTTGGCAGAAGGGTTGGACTAGAGGATCTCCAGAGATCCCTTTCAACCATAGTGTTCTGTGATTCTTTAAGTCACTATTTAATAAGTGAGATGGGCTGCATTCACTAACTAAAGAAAGATAATAAATTAATAATATATTTTGTATTAAGGATTGGCATTCACCAGGAATTATCAGGCTAATTTTAATAATATTTCCCAAAGGATCCATCTCTGGATTTGATATTTTTAGAAAACTCAGTTTTTTATATTTTTCTCTTTAAAATAAATAGTTGCAGGGACATCTTTTTGTGCTAACCTTTTGTGCCTTTCCACATTTTCACAAATTTGAAAGGCTTGAAAAATAGAATGGAATTCTTTATTTACAGATAAGAACATATTCACTGCTTGTGATCAATAGTGTTATATCTAGAGATTCAAGCAGCTCAGTTAGAACCATAACAGGCAGAGTTTATTACCAGTAAATCAATATGATGTCTCTTAGCCATGCATCTCTTTCAAGAATCTGTATAGTATAATGATTATCATTATAAAATAAAGTCCAGTCTCTCTTTTGCTATCTTCTGGTTTTGATCTTGTAAAACTGGGAATTGATTTTCCTAAAAATCAATATTATGTTTCCACCATGTGGCACATACACCACTTAGCAGCAGCTACAGGTGCCAGCCCTTGAGTGGGATTGGGGATGAATACATGCTGAGGGAGAAATTGCTCAAAAAATTTCAAGATCAACATCTCCAGGCTAAAGAGCTATTTATTTTCTATGCCATGGGTGCAACACAGCAGCCTTCCCTGAGCAAACATGATGTGCATTTCCAATTGATTTTTCTGTTTTCCTCAGCAGATTTAACCATCAGCAAGAAATAGCTCTCATTCGTATGCTGGATTTCCACAGATGTGAATAAATCCTGCTCATCTCACATGAGAGAAAGTCAAGGAAAGCAGAAAGCCAGCTGCTGCCCTAAAGATAAGTTGAAGGTTCATCTACTTTGATAATGACAGTCATATGAAATATCAGACGTTTATGCTCTCAGCAATCCTTGTCACAACTTTATTCATTTAGGCAGACTTGATAAAAGAAGAGATGTAAAGAATCACTTAATTTTGTACAGGTATTAAAGGACTATAAACCTTCATTGGGTAGATGAAGACTGATAACAAACCCGATTGTCTTTAGGCTATGCTGTGCCTCTGAGATCTCATCAGTATCCAAATCTGTCATAAAGCATGCTTAACAAAAAGAAAAAATACTGTCTTTTTGGACAACTTGCTTGCTTCATTAAGATACTGTTACTGGCTTCTAACAGCGATAGGAGACTTTATAATTTTTATCTTGTTTTTTCTTCTAAAAAGCTAAGATGCCAGGTCTTGCACAACACCACCTTTGTGAAGAGTTTTAGACAAACTGTTTATGTCTCATAGAGAGAGCTCTTCCAGCTGTTTGTGTCTTCAGGCAAGTCCCAACAGGAAAGAACAATTGTATTCCCAGTGGCTATTTTCTGAGCACGAGCAGTGAAGTTTATTCCCAGAATCCAAAGATCAAGAGTATTACTACATATGCACTACACAGGGATTTTTCAATACATCTGGAAATGTTTTTCCCCTTTCTTTCCCTCTTTGTTTTTGACATTTATATTTTGTAATGTTTTTAAGAAAAACTTCACCTTTCTGATATAAAGGCAGTACCTATAAAACAGTAATTGCCTTTTTAATAGGGTTTGAGCATCAAGACATTGTCTTATAGAGAATGAAGTCAAAATAGTGCTGTGTCTTCCCAGTTTTTCCACTGAGTTTGCCTATGGTAACATATTTTCCCATGGTCCCCAGCTGCCATCCAAATAGCCAACATACTTTGCTTCTGCTACATCCTTATTTAGCAGATATGAAAACCTGTCCTGTCATACTGAAACATTTGAATTGTTTTGGCATCAGTCTTCAAACAGCATTACCTTGTGCATTGCTTTATGACTCCACACATTTGGGTTGCTATAGAAAGAATGAACTATCCCAATAAATCTCTCTTTATGGGCAGTAAATTCAAACATGATCAAGTTTCTGAGGATGCAAAAGCTTTATTGGCAAAGATCTCATTCTCCATGCTTTTGGCCATTATGTCATGCCCCATTACCATCTCCACTGCACAGCTTTATAGTTAGCAGAAAGTTTAATTCAAGATTGCAGTAGTTTGCTAAGATTTTGCCAAGACAAAATTGTTTAGATGAAGGTGTGTAGTTACTGTACTCCCTGTTTTAAAATTTCTCTATTTTGGAAGATTATGTCCTTCTTCTAGTATCCAATGAATTTAAGAATTTCAAAACAGTATTATAGTGCATGGTTTTCAATATTTTATTTTGTTAATGCTATTATTTAAAATATTATTTGATAAGGTAATAAATCATACCCTAAGATTTATTGTCATATATTCGCACAATTATCATATCCATTGTTCAATAAGAGTGTTTTTGTCCAAATACTACAGAGTGTATTTTAAGCCAATGTTCCCAATTTAACAAATCACAAATATGTCCGGGCCTCGCAATTTCATTATTGTCATAAACAGCACACAATTATTCCCAGTACAGGCACACTATTTATTTCTCAAACAGAAAAAAAAAAAAGAATGAAAAATCATCTAATACCTGACATCATCTTTATTTATAGGAAAGCAGCATGTGGCAATAATGACATAAGAGATTAAATGTTCTTCAACACCCAAACATTTTTCATCTGAATTTTAAACCAGAGTCCCTCAGCATGGGGCTGGCTGTATTCTGACTTGAGAGGATCAATGCATAGAGTTTCTGGGAAGACATGGAGATGTCTGTTTCAGTAATTAGAGTTTGAGTAGCATAATTCCATGCACATAAAGTTACCTCATTCTAAGTCATCATGAAATGTTTATATTTCACAAAGCTGTCTATATTTGAAAAAGTTAAGGCTAGTTTTCTATTTCTATTATTTTGTCCTTTGCAGATCATGCATTTCAAAAAAAGATAATGTGTTCCAATAGTCACTGAGTTCAAAGCCACGACAGATACAGGTAAATCTCCTAAAGAAAATGGAATATTATTTACATTTCTTTTTGTTTGCTTGGGTGTCTTGTTGTTTTGCTGTTCTTTTTTTTTTTATTATTTCAATTTACTAAATGGAAATTGCTCATATGGTGAACTACAATCAGTTTTGAGCTCTGATTTTCTCTCAATTAAAAATGAAATTGTTTCTGCATATTTTCTTGTGATTTCTTAGCCATTTAACTCAGCAATCTAATGGTTGAATAAGTTAAATGTGATCTTCAAATGCAGAGTGCTTCAGATAATTCTTTTCTATACTTCTAATAGCCTAGCAGCTGTGTTAAAGACCTTTCTCATTTATAAAGCACATACATATATATTTTTTTTCCCACTATATAGTGATGATAAACACAGCATGTTTTTTTTATTTTTCCAGAGGTTCTGAACCAATATAGCTAAATGTTGATGACTTCTTATGATGATGATCTGACAAATTTTGCATACTGTCTAAAGCTTCACATAACATTTTAATTTTGGCATTTTCACGAGGATATGAAACCCACTGATCTTGGTAGAAATTACCCAAGACATGATAAAAGTATAGAAGCACACTTGATAGACATACAAATTTATTTCAGTAAGTTAAGAAACAACATTTTGAAGAAACATGAGCAGTTGTTGCCTGCTGTATATTCAAGTGTACCATGTCTACAGTGAAAATGCATGAAATTTGTGAGAGATCCAAAGTCAAAACATTTGTCCAAAGTTAAAAAACCCAACAATTAAATAGAAAAAAAATAGTGAATATTCTTTTATTCAATATTTTGGTTAATTATAGTAAAAAATCACTATAATTTTGATATACAATCACTATGTTTTGATATACAATAAAATGTAATCAGAGTTTTGCTTTCCACTTCTATTCCACTTGGTAGATCATATGATCTCTTCATCAAATAAAACTGGGTGGAACTTTAGAAGATTTGACACAGAATATTTTCTCTGTAGAATAGTACAGAAAGATACTAATAACCTATGGAAATATGTCATTATCAATTCAATTTGATAATTATTTCTATACAATTTATATTAAGATCTCTGAAATCCATTTAGAATTCTACAATGACTTGACCTCTCTCATTCCTATGTAGGTCTTTTGATAAAAGAAAGATAATTTTATAACAGTAGCCTTAAATCACAGTTGGGGTTCATCACAAAGTAGAAAGGAATAAGCAGAGTTGGTGGCTGCTCAACAATTAGAATGCCCTGTCTGTCCATGACCTGCACCTACCTACACGAGCATGTGACTGTAAGGATTGAACAAATCCAGTGTGTAATAATGACTTATGTCATTTCAGTGTACAGGAATCCAATGTACAGGAAAGACTTCGGCCCTGCAAACCTGACAGCTGCAATATCTGTGTGCATGTTGGAGAAGTACCTGCCCAAGAACTTAAAGGCTGTATCAACTTAGGGAAACCTGAGATAATTAATAAAAACATGAAGGACAAAAACAGAGGTATGTTTCAGATCTTTGCAGGTTATAAATATTTTCATCTAGTACTGCAGGAAACTCCTTCTTTTCTTGCAGGAGTGACATTGTTGAGAACTTTTGCCCTCTGTGGTGTGCCACTTAATCCTTTCCTTGGGAAGAAAATTAATGGGCAAAACTTACCTTCAAAATGAAAGTAGAATGAGGTGCTGCCTCTGTTCTTCCACACAGCACTCCACTCATCCTTGACATGGGAACAACAGCTGCTCATCACATATCTGCCCAAGAGAATTTAACCATACATGTCTGACATTCCAGAAGATTCTCCAAGTCCTCTCAATGAGAATTATTCAGGGATGGGAGGAAGTAAATAACATATTTCCCTCTTTTTGTCTGTTTGTTTTGTTTTTTTTTGTTAGCTTATCCATCTAAAAAATTTGTCAATAATTTTTTTTTGTTCAAAGAAAAACAAGAAGCAATGATATGACTCTGTGAGTTTTGACAATGATGGCAAAACATTTTGGTATTGAGTGCCAGATATATTTTGAAAGGGAATCTTGTTGATGCCAAACTAAATGTTTCCTGAAATTAAATTTGGCAGTTTAAATTTAATATAAAGCATTTGCTTCAAAGAAGACTGAAACTGAGACCCCTCCCTATTGAATCTCATTTTCCTTGACTGGAGACTTACTATCTTTCTCTTCATACATAAAAGTGCATGATAAGATACACAGTTTGTTGCATCTGTGTATAACTCAAGGAACTGAAACTTGCTGCACATCTTACTGTCTTTTGCATTCTATCATTTTCATTTTTTACCTCTTAGTAAAGAAATATGTCTCTTTTTTTTTTTCCCCAATATTATGCTGATTTTATTTGGTAGCATTCTATTTTGACATGAAATGTAAAGAGTTAATAAATCTTTAACAGAAACACTGGAATTCCTGGAGAGAATTAAACTGAAAATCATATTTAGGCTTTGAGATTTTCATATATTTATGAGACTGTGGGTTTTTTTGTTAGAGAAGTTATTACTATTATTTACATTGAGTGCATGTCTATTTAAGCCAATGGATACCAGTCAACAATTCATATAATAACTTGATTGCCTAGCAAAGTTGAATATCTTTTTTTGGGGTTTTTTGTTAGTTTCTTTGTTTGTTGGCTTGGTTTATTTAGTTTGGAGCTTTCCTTGGTCTTTTTTTTCTTTTCATAGGAAAAGAACCATCCTATGTCTTCTGTCATTATTAATATCCATCAATTTTTGGATCATTCACAAGTAAGGGAGTTCATAGAGCTTTCTTTGGGAAAAAAAAAACCCTCAAACCAAGACTCAACTTCACACCTTTCGTCTCATTACAGTTCGGATTTCATATTCCGTTTGAAGAGAGCCATAGAGTGCCCAATGCATCGATAGATGACAATATTGTAATGACACCACTTGAAAGAAAAGAAGAGACTCTCAAGGCTCACAAATGTAAATTATTCAAGAATAAGGTGAAACAAGAAAAGATGAGAGGAATTCACTTTCTTTAAAATTCTAAGTGTTTCAGTACACCAGCCCTGGGCAATTCTTTCAAAGCTAGAAAGAGAGAGGAGATAGGTTTTGCAAAAGAAGACCCAAGGACAAATTTTAAGTGTGATTCTGTCAGAGACCGACTAGGAGGAGCTGTTTGAGTAAATAGCTAAAGATTTTTGACAATAGGCCCCCCCAAATGGCATAATTAAATGCCTTAGTAGACCTAGGTCTATCTCATTTTAACTAGACTTTCTTCACATGCAATATCTATAGGAAGGGTAGGAATAATAATTTCCAGGCTTAAGGCAATTAAGATCTAGATAGGTGCGTTGATCACTGTGCCAGTGTGGTACCTGAATTTCAATGGTTCTTCTTCCTCCTCTATGTTTACCTCCTAAATATATGCATGAACAATTCCATTTTGCTGGATGGCAGTTCCTTTCTGCCAGCATGACAAGACTTCCTTTTCCATAATTATCTGCTCATAACCTCAAACTTTGTATTGCACACCATCCTATTATTGTTGCTGAAGTCCTAGTGTTGCCGAATTCTGTCTATAATTTGTCTGCACTGATACTACCTTCCAACTGAATGCTTTTAATCCATACCAGTACTATACTTGGAGTTTATATTTTCAAAATCACTCTGAAGTCTCAGGCATGTAGTGACAGAACAAGGGGGAATGGCTTCAGTCTGAAAGAGTGTAGGTGTAGAATAGATATTAGGAGAAAGATTTTTACTGTGATGGTGTTGAGACACTGGCACAGATTGTCCAGAAAAGTCATGGCTGTCCCATCCTTGAAAATGTTTAAGCCCAGCTTAGATGGGGTCTGAATAACCTGATCTAGTGAAAGGTGTTCCTGACCATGACAGAGGTTTTGGAACTAGGTGATTTTAAAGATTCCTTCCAACCCAGACCATTCTCTGATTCTATAATGTTCCACAATCTATTTAAAACTTCATTACTCTGTTTGCTGAGTTTGACTATTAGTTATCAGGTCTTTATGTGGGGTGTTAAAGTGTTTTTAAAAATATTCTAATTAGTGGGCCACATTTATTTATTTATTTATTTATTTTACTTATTAAAATGCCTTGGAAAATTTACAGGATTCAAACATTTTTATTTCAGTCTTTCTCCTAAATAAATTCTCTGGGTGTTTTGGTGTTTTGGGGGTTTTTTTGTTTGTTTTGATTTTTGCAGGTCTTTTTTTGTTGTTGTTGTTTTAGTCTTTCTTTGTTTTGCTGGGGTTTTTTTTCTTTTTATTTTTTTGGTTTGGTTTGGTTTGGTTTGGTTTGACTTGCTGGTTGGAATTTTTTTGGGTTTTTTGTTGTCGTTGATTTGGTTTGGTTTTTATTTCTTTCTATCCATTTTAATCCTCATATTTCTCATTCCATGTCTGTTTTCTCTCTAGATTTACTTGATAGATGTCAAAGATATTTACACTGAGAAATGAAAAAGACAAGTTCCTAAGTTCAGCACCTGACATCCAAATTTATTATTGAATTTGTTATTTATTATTAAAAATGGATTATAAAATTGAATGAGCAGAGCATATAAGCAGGAATTACCCAGGGGAAGGCATAAGTAATTTTGTGACAGGTTAGATGTACCTAATGCAGCTATTCACTTTTTTATTCATGAAAAACTGTGTGGATTCTACATTAAGTGTTGAATACCTTGATGGCCTTGACTATTTTTGCAATTGAAGGCATCTTCAAATATATTTACCCATATGTCATGTGAACCTGTGCCCATTTACAAATGATTAAAATTAAACATGGAATGTCAACCCTCATTACAAAACTGTGCCATATTTTATTTTAAAAAGCAGCTTGAGAGATGCTTAATAATTTTATTTATTAATTATGAAACAAAATCTGAGAGAATGGATGTTGAGAGAGGCTAGCCATGCCCTGTACAGCAAGAATGCCAGCATAAAATAACAGCCAGTATATAGAATATTATTTTCAGCCACTCTTTATAACATTGATTTTTTTTCCTTTAGTAAAGCTATAGTAAATTTGTCACTATAATTTACTTACTTTTGGAAATGTAGTTTCTGGCTGTCTGAACCTGTGATAACCTGTAAGTCCATCACTGAGGTTAAGACTTGAGCACATTTGTATGGGGGAATTTGCAATGAAGTTACTCTTTTCAAAAATATGGAAAGGCACAAATACACCCGCCTTGAAATTTAATTGTCATATCTGTATTAAGGACGTGTTGCTCAAAATTCCATAATGGCTCAAAGGACAGAAAAATCTTCTAGAAGGACTGTACGTCTGAAGAAATCTTTATAGGTGACTATTTCAATTCACTGACTGTAGACTGTCTTTAAGTGTAAATGTCTTTAAGTTTGCTAAGTTTGCTAAGTTTGCTCCATAGTCAAGCACACATTGTAGTGTTGCTCTCTAAAGCCTGATAGGATTAATTCATTTAAGACACCTCAGAATGTTTTTTGGTTTGTTTTGGGGATGGGAGTTTTTCTTGGTTGGTTGGTTGTGTTGGGATTTTTTTAACACATGCATGCATTTTTGGGTTCACTTATATAAAAAGTCAAGATTTCTGCCAATCAGTATTCCTTTTCCATAAGTGAAAATAATCTTTTCCAGAGTTTTTACTGGAGTTTTTCCGTTACTGCCCAATGTGACATTACACAGCCTTCTCAAAATACAAAACAATACAATTTTTTAAAGAATCACCATATCTGATCTATGCATTCTGTTGCTCTGCAACCAAACCAAGTTTCTTACTTGCACAATCAAGCCTTTTTATTTTTACCAAATTAAGCTTTAATTTATGTTTCTGAGGCTATCTGAATGTATGCAAGATACTGTAGAAGACAATGAAGTGCCAGTCCAACCTGGGGTTCCAAGAGGTGCAACCATACAGAAAGGTCACAGGTTACAACACACTGGCCAATGTTAACAATTGTGCTCTTGGCTTTGTTTGGTTATCTCCAATTATTACAATAGGTGAAAATCAGAATTTCCAGGTTGTGATACTAGAGTTGTGTTTCTCTTTGTCTTGGCATTCAAATTCTGTCCTTTAAGAATGCTGTTGCTGGGGGAGGTGTAGGTAGACAGTGTTACGGTAAACCTCAGTTCTGCAGTGTTCCATCAGAAATACAGAAACATGACTCTGAAAATCTGCCTAAACCTTACTTTTTCTTCCTTTAATCCTAGAACTGTAAACAATACATTAATGAAGAATTTTCATGGTTTTTACTACAAAATTACAAATAACTTTTAAGTGTCTGATGATAAATGTACTGTGTCCCTTGCTGTCAATTTTGAGGTAACTCACAAGGAATATTTTCATGCGCATGTTGCTAGGAGTGTTGGACTTTGTAAGCTTGTGAAGAATTCAATCAGCAAATACCATGAGAGCTCAATTACTGGTTGCTATCTTCTACCAACATACCTGAGAAATAAATAAATGCATGGCCATCCATCTGCCCATGTTAAAACAATCTGCTTATATTTCTCCCGCTGCTGTTGTGCCTGAATAGTCCAACAGAGTCTTCTACTTCAATCTTTTCAAATTCACCTCTAATGAAAACTCCTACAAATCTCACTTTATCAGCCATTTAATGGGTTTATCACCCTCTTATACTGTTTTCCCAAGAGTTATCTTTGCATCACATGTAGTATTTTGTGGTGTAACTCATTATAGCATTTTAGAAGCAACATATAATTTATCCATTTTTAAAAGCTGTATAATATTTAATAGGAAATATCTCTTCCTAATATTTTCATCAGGACAAAATTTTTAGCTAACACAATCAGCACTTGGGATTTGGAAGCATGGACTTTAATATGATGAAGTTGGAAAGCAGAAAGAATGAGAAGGAGAAAGAAGTAGCAACTAAGTTCTTTGTTATGCCAAAGAATTCCCCTCACTGTTCAGTGCTCCTAAATTTAAAATTAGAAGTGTTTCACTGCACCTGAATTACTTTGGCTCAGATAAGTAATTCCAATAGATCGGCTTTAGTGATAATCTTCTAACTTTAAATTTAGACTCACTGAAATGTCTGGTTCCTTCAGAACATAATTTTCCAGGTTGAAGATGTTGTCCTGTGGAGCTGCAGCTAGCATTAAGGGGAGAGGGAGATTAGTGATATTATACAGTATATTCAGTTACTCAAACCTTGAGTCATTTTTCATTTTCATTTCAAATGTTTATATACAAAGTTTCATTTTAGGGAACGTGTCATATCACAGTTATTAATGGGAAAAGTGACTGAAAGTTCAAAAAGCTTTACACAAGCAAAGAGATAATGGAGGCAGGCAAATACAAAATTGCAAGTGAAGAGAGGCTAGCAAAAAACTCATGATCAAGGCTAAGGAAGAGCCACAGAGCATAAAAACTCATATAATGAAATAAGTTTTAAAAGATTTTTAAACATCCACCTACTTGAGATGAAGTTAATGAATGTGATATGAGAAGCTAGAAAGGTATCACAGTTTATGCTTTGCAGGCACATAATAAACTTTGGGATTATAGATAAAAGATGCTAAATTCTGCCAAAACTTGAGTTACTTTTAACTCCTTGAAAATAATCTGATTATATCTAAGAAATTCAAAAGCAACTAAGGGACTTAAAGGAGTAAGTGTGGATTTGCTTCACCTAATTTTTACTCAAACCTCATTCTAGGCAGACTTAAAGGTTGGAAAACTCCTAAACTAAGCTAGATGTTCTGAAAGCTGCTGTCCAGTCTACATGAGTAATTGAAATTCCTTCCATTGTGAACAGAGACAGACACTCCAGAACAGTAATATTGGCCAGTTCTGTTTTTTCAATAATGTTATTCATACACTTTCTCTGTGAATGATTTGTGCTATTCTTAGTGGCAACATTTTATAACCTTTATTCAAAATACAAATATTTACATAAGGTACAGTGCAGCAGAAAATAAATACAAGGTTTTTGAAGTCCATACCCCACCTCAAAACCCTTTATCTCCTGGTCAGTCCTGTCATTCCCAGAAAAGGATTGGGTATTCGTGTTATACAAATCTATCTTCTTTTTTGAAGAGCTCTCTCTACTGTCTTCTGTGTAGAAAAAAGCAAAATTTCAAGTGTAAAGGCTTGTCCCATTGGAACTACTCTTTTCCATAGAGATGGCAAATGAAACATCAGTTCATTAAATTGGTGTTTAGTTGTATTTGTCTTATGTATCATTTCCACTCCATTTGTCTGTCAGTTTTGCATAAACTGAAATCTTAGTTAATCTAAAACCAGAATGCATTTCTATATTTTTCCTCAGGGGTATGTAATTTCGAAAAGTATTAGTAAACTTACTTGACATCTTAAAACACCCCGGGATACTACAGTACCCTTGGGTGAAAAGGAAAAGGAGTATTTTATGGAAAAAAATGTATGGCGATAAGAAGAAAATCAGCAACAAACTAACACAAAACAATCAAACAAAAACCCAAACAAACAACTAAAAACCACAAACAAAAAACCCCAAACAGATGAACAAAAAAAAAAAGAAACAAATTATGGAAGTAGAAAAAAGACAGAAAGATTACTACAAATGTGCTGACCTCTGTGGGATGGGCTGTGCTTCAATCAGTAGCAAAACCTTTTCAGATAATAGATGTAGCCCTCTCTGTTGTGACATGTAAAAAGGGATTGATATGAGGCATTATGTGGAAAAGTGCACACTATGATGGTCTTCCTTCAAAACAAATAAGCAAGCCAGCTTTATATGAGCCAGGTTTGAGTTTCCTTGGTTGTGGAGTATGTACACATTACTATACACAAAAGATGCTTAGGGTTGGGAGACAGTACTGAAGAGACAATTAGAGATGAAAAGTCAGTGTAATTCTGCTTGTAACCAATTCCAGAAATGGGACTTCAACAGATGAATGTATTTGGTTTGGGAAGAAGAGAAAAAGAGCAAAATTTTCAGAAAGACGTGGAAAATAAGTATCCTTTAAAAAAGAGTAAGCCAAGCTTCCAATGCCTAAATTGGATCCAAATTACTAGAAAATTTTTGTGAAAATTTGTGCTTTTTTGTATCAGAGGTTGTTTGCTTATTTGTTTGTTCATTAGCATATAACTGTTTTCATAAAAAGAGCTGCAACATGCACAGTCTGTGCTGAACTTTCTGTGGAAAAAAAGGATGTCAGTTCAACCCACACACCAGAAATAGCAGAACAGAAGTCAGACAGTGGGGAAAAAAACCAGAAAGAACCAAAAAACTACATGGAAATATTCAGGCAATGTTATGTAAACCATAATTTGAAGGTGCAAAACAGAAATTCTCAGAATGTATAGTGGAAGCCTGAAGCACCTATGCTAAGAGCATAAATGTTTGGGGCCCCTTCTTTAGTTCATGAAGACAGAAAGAGAGGGAAAAAAATGCCTAGAGTATGATTAAGCCTGTCAGAGTTGTGAACTGTCCTCTGGAGGATCTTGATGCGCTGGTGGTCCCTCATCCTATCCAAAATCAGACCAAGCGGGAGAGTGATTTTTCTTCATCAGTATCAGGAGACTGTTTTGGGATGAAGTAAATCACCTTCTTGGAATGCCATGCTCTCTCCATTAGCTAGAAAAGAAGGTGATTCAGACCAGTTTGAGCTTTGGCAATGATCCCTTAAACATCTGGATTGGCATTCCTGAAGTATACACTTTCAGTGACTAAATTTAGATGGAATGAACTTTAGGTCTAAGGTTCTGAACCTTTATTGCTGAAATCAGTAGGAGGTGTTTTACTGAGTCAGCTGAGTGTGTAAATGAAACACAAATGCTTAGTCAGTGACAATGTAATTGTCTTTCAAAGGTAGATAAAAGCAAAAGAGCAAAACAACAAAAAACACCTGAAACAGTCCAAAATTCAAGAGTAATAATAATCTGATAACAAAGACCAAACAATGTGAAGTCCCCATTTGATCACCTGGTCTACCAAATCAAAACCAAAATGTTTATTAATGAAAATAAGAAATATGCAATCAAGGAAAGTTAAATTATTCCATTGTATATATTGTATCTTAGTTCCATTGTATCTCCCTAGATCCAATTTTGAAGACTATTATGAAAAGGTTTTTCAATATATCTGGGCTTCTGTAATCTTCTAACAGTTCAGTTCCTCATCCCAGAAAAATCAGGAGGTGAAAAGATGCATTTCTTCTCTATTTACAGATATAGAATGTGAAATCTAAGAAATAGGACTTAGGGGGTTTAAGTTTGCTTTGAGGATGTAGTCTCACACATATTTTACTGAAAGCTACTGAAACTACAGCATATTTTTTTGAAATGGCAGAGGTGCACACATACTAGATAATATCTAGAGGTCCTTTCCAGCCTAACCAGTATATGATTCTGTGATTCCATGAAGATTATTTGTCCATGATTAGAAAATCTATGGTACTCCGGTTTTTAAAAAATATTTTGATATACTACTGCACAATGTTGCAAATTACTTTTCTATTGCTCATGTGATTTACAGAACAAGTAAGACTAAACTGGGCATTAATAACTGGGTGTTAATTACTTTTTATATCTCATAACTTATGCTACCAGTTAGAGTCACCTTCAGAAGTATTCTGCAACTGTCTGATGTGTCCAGTGGCTTTGCCTTCAAGAAGACAGCCAAAGAAGCACAAATTCATTTCACAAGTAAATAGCTGATTAGAAGTTGTATTTCTGTCACTAATAACATGTTGTCTCCAACATGTAGTTTTATGTTCATGTTATTTTGCCTTTGAGTAAATATCTATAGAACTGCAACATTGAAAATGCATCAATCGCCCTAGATAACTCTTTGTAAGCAACTCATGAGAAAATGGAGATACCAACAAAGATTTCCTAATTTGTTCCAAATTCATAAATTCAAGGGTGCACAGACATGAACAACAATTTCTCATTTCAGATACTCAGCCAGATGCAGCGTTTTGGAAGAATCTGGTTTTCCCAGTTCTATTGCTCATCCTAACTCTGCTTTAGCTTCAATTTCATGTCATTTTTACTTTAGTATGTAGTAAAGCATAACAGTATATCATACTCTAATGGATAAAATACTCCTTCCCTCCAAGCAGCTCTATAAAACTAAGTGACCCTGCTGAGCTGTGTCCACTCCTTTGCATAATATTTAGCTGTAAGGGGAAATCAGGGTTGAAAAGTAAGATTTGCTTTTAAGATTTATAACGGTAACAAACTCCTCTGGAGCAGCAGTTAGAGAAGTTATGAAAATATGTCATAGATATCATTAACTGTCAATTACTTCATCCTGAAGCTATTAGCTAGTAATTTGTAATAGTAATAACAGTTTTGTCAGAAGCCATACTTAATTACCTATATAAACTTCAGTTCTCTTAAAATAAAATGTATGTCACTCTAACTAGAAATATAGGATGTTCTTGATAAGTATTCTTAAGCTGACTCTGTTCAGTATCTTTCCTTATGAGCTTTTTTTCAGCACTATGACACTTTATGGTGTTCTGGTATTCAATAAGGACTGATATTGCTTTTCATAAGTTAAACCACTTTGAGAAAAACTGACATTGCTAGCTAAAAGAAAACTGGCATTTCTTCATTAATCAAATAATGATGGATGGAAATATACTGAATGATCATTATTTCGTCAAGAGCAAAGGCAAATCTTAATGGACATGAAATAAGCAAAGTGGTCAATGACTGATTTTAGTGTCATTGCAGTCTTATAATTAAAGTTTCAAATTGAGAAGTAAGACATATATCTAAGCACTTAATCAACCCAGTGATAGAAGTTGTAATGATTTGAGGTTGTACCTATGCATTATTTATCTATTGTGCATAACAATGGCAATTCTTTCTTTGTAACTTGCTTTGTTTTGAAAGTTTTGCTTGCTTATGTTTCTTATGCCTTTTCTTTCTTTCATTCTACATTCAATATCTGTGTTCAACCTTGGTGATCATTCATCCCCAGAAAAACTCCACTAGAGACAACTGTAGTTTATCCAAATGATCAAATACAATTCATAGGTATACCCTTGGGAAGATCAGCTAGTTGAGATCTATCAACTGGTGACATAAACAGGTCTTTCTTCTTGCTCTTAGTTTCTATGATCCGTGCGCTCCAAGTGGCACCATACAATTGTGTGTTCCATAATATTTCAAAAAGGAAAACACCATACCTACTCTAAAAATTTCCCACATAGGACGCACAGTTAGAATCAGATATAGAATTGTGTCCTTCCACTTCTGAGGAAAAAGCTCCAATCATAATGGTATTCTGCAAAATGTGGCACTTGAAATACCATCTGCCTTTTTTTTTTAGGAATTGCTCCTGCTCCATTTGGCATCATGGCAGGCTGGAACTCAAGTGAATGTAAACTCCCCACATTGCTTCTTGTTCATTTTATTGCCTAAGTTTGATGGAAATGATAGACATCTGAAGGTATTCATACATATATATATAAGCAAATATATACATTTGCCTTAGAAGGGTCCCACAGAATGAGATGGCTCATAAATATAGATACATAGATATGACATTAAACTAATGCCTCAGGCACTGTATCTCATCCTTTGGATGAAATCCCACAATACACTTGTTGAAATGTCACACTGGCACTGAACTGGATGCTCTGCAAAGCTTACTGTGCATGTTGAGCAACCCCCTTAAAATCCACATCTTTTCACTCTCTTGTTCCTGTCAATGAGCTTCGAGTAATCAAATAGTGCTGCGTAAAATAATTAGCTTACACTTGAAAAATCATGAAAGGAATATGAAAAGCTAGAAGTCACATTCAATTCCACCAACATAACATAAGAACAAGGTAAGGAAGTAATTTGGTATGCTTGAAACAGGTTTGCAGATGATCTTGAAAATACAACAGATTTATCTTGTGCTTCTGTGGTGAAGAATTCATCTTCCAAATTATCCCTGTAAAAAAAAGTGTAAACATTCAAAAGAATGAAAGAACTTTCTTATTTGTTTGGGATATTGAAAAAAGAAGACAAATTTGCTTTAAAAATGGGATTTAGTAAGCAACAGAAGTACTATCAGGGGTGGGAAGAAGTAGATTTATGACGATGCAATCAAAGCACCTTACAATTTGAAGGTTAAAAACAAGACGCAATGAAGATTAGAAGTAAAGGGACACAAAAACATTATAAAGGTCATCTGAAAACCTGAGACTTTCTCTGGTAGGTTTTTACTTAAAAGATCACATACAACTAAAAATACCCTTTAACCTACCTTTTTAACCTTGTAACGATGAGGTGTAATTAAACAAGGTTAATGTGACAGGCCCTAGAATATGTAGCATGCAATAATAAAATCTTACTAAGAAAATAAAAACTGTAGCTTAATAGCCTCTAAATAGTTTGGTTAGGAGAACTGATCTGTAATTAACACTGCCAGGTCATGTTTTCTATATAAAAAAAGAAATAATCATGCAGGTTGCATAGGTGTTGCTGAGCACTGATGCCATTTAATGTGAGTTTAAAGCCTTGTAGACTTATTGAAATAGATTTGGATATCAAAACTGTTTATTCACAGATTTTCAAATAATTTTAAGTATTACATGACCTCCCTATCTTGCAGTCAGGGAGATGGAAATGTCTGTGAGGAAAGTTGGAGAGGTCAGCTCTGCAGTCCCAGTTGGGCAGTGCACAATCCTAAGATGAATAGCCATGAGGAGCCCTGGAAACCACTTTGGTGCTCTCTGCTCCTATCTCTTTGAATATCCCTCAGGTTTCCCTCTTGGGTATTCCTGTAGTCTCTCATATAGTCATGCATTTTTTCTGAAGCCATTTCTACCCCTGAAGCCATGTCATCTGTATGTCTCCAAGAGCATCTTTCAGAACACTTTCTGTGCATCTTGCTAAAAGTGTCTTCCCAAGTGGGGCCCCAGGAGTACCTCCCCCATGTGCCTGCCCCAAAATCCTACCTACATTTTTCCTCCAAAACCTCTCACCTCTTTTTCCAATAACCTATTTTCTATGTATCTTCCTAAGTCCCCTTAAGACTCCTCCAACAGATGCTATCCACATCTGCCCAAGCACCTTTCACCACGTCTCCCAAAAAATCATACTACCCATGTCTCTTGCCCCTAACAGCTGCTTCTCTTGTGCAAGTATGTGTGAGCTGGAGCTCCATAGTCTTCTTTATCTGGCTGCAGAAACAGCTTCTCCACCACTACCCCTCAGTCCTGCCAGCTATTCGCAGTACAAACCTGGGTGATAAAGCCACCAAACCTGAGCACATAGGCAAAGACTGAGTGAGAGAGAGGAGGAATGGTGCTGCAAGGCTGCCCATAGCTCTGGTGGCACTGCACAGCCCCAGCCAGGGGAAAACACAATGTCAAGTGCATCATTCAGCACCCAGAGCTAAATAAAGCTGGTCAGTTGTCACAGGGTGAGTTAAGGGTGTCTGTACAGCACAGGAAGGGTACTGGCTTTGTGTGACACGCAGCATATGCTGCAACTGATGTAGCTTTTGGAAGCACAGACTTTGTATGTCTCCACTCTGCCAGTGGACTCTTTATGTAAACCAAAACTTGTTTGAACTACATTCACTGCATAGTACTTCTAAGGTCTGTGTTTTACCAGGACAGAATAGTATCTATTTTGAAGCAAATCCATAAATTCAATTTAGCCTGTTTTCTGCATGCAATACCTGTGGGCAGACTGGTAATATGTAAATGGATTTGATTTGTGTTTTTAGGATTATTATTTTTAGATAGACTCTTTTACTGCATGGATCAGTATTCATGTATAAAATTCATTCCCTAGCATAGGTCAGATAAAATTGCACATGATTGTTCGTGTTTGGATAAGCACAAAAGCAATTCTGTAAGAAATTCTTCTGTGTGCCAATCAGTTTGTGAAAATGCTTGTGACTTTGAAATTTGCTAGTGTAAGTGATCCTGCCTGCTACATTTGATTGCCTGAAGATATGCAAGGAGGTTGAGATGCAAACATGTGTAAAGCAGAATAATCTACAAATGTGAATATTCATGTAATCTGAGAATTCTCCCCCCATAATTACAATTTCTTAAAAACATGTTTATTGCATTTCAAGATACATCTATTTTTATTATTTATTTATTCACTTATTTATTAGTGGTGGAGAGAAAACTGGATAGGCACCCTTTTTTTTCTTCCCTTTCTATGTCTAGTTGCTTATCATGTCTTTCTCCCCCTCCCCTGAATACAACTCTTACTTCAGTAAGTGATGTTGGTTTCTCAGTAACTTTTGCAAATTAATTTACTTAATTAAATTTTAAAACATAGGATATTTGGGTGAAATCCAATCTGAGATTAAGACATCTAGATTTAGAGGGCTTATTCTACTGTCTGAACACAGATGTCTATACAATTTCAAACAACCTGTCTACCTCTAATGGGTACTTCAGAGGAGCATGAATCTCCAATAGCTCCTGTGTCATATCTGTCAGACCTGTGCAGATGTCTTTGATACTCTAGGGCTTCTAAAATTGCAGTAGAAACTGAAATGAGGGTTATGGCAGAGCACTAGACTTGAAATATTTTAGTAGCTTTCCAAGTGAGATTCAGTTACCTAAACAAAGGCACACAATGCCATATGAAATAGCTTATCCAAAAAATCTGTAAAGAGCTGGCAGATATGATACAGTACCTGCAGAAGCTCACCATATTCAGAGTGGCATCTAAAGACAAACTACAACACATAACAATGCATAATGAATTAGGCATAATACGCTCAAATGTAGAATCCTGCATAATATTGCTGTTTGCGGGGGTGTGGACTCTCAAGAAGTTAACTCCATTCTTACCTGCCCAATTTCACAAGGTTTTGTTCTTTCCTTGTAAAATTTTTACTTTTCTGTAATTGTTTCTAATCAATTATTTGAAATATTTAGACTTTGCTTTTATATAATGAACATTTTTTATAAAGAAATATATTTCCAATATGGGGATATTCTGTCCTACTTCCTTCTTGATAGATATTCTCATGAGAGTACATTCTTCTGTACACTTTCAGTACCTTTTTCCAAGCTGTAGCTGCACCTAAAAATATGCAATAAGAGCTATTCTGAAGAAATTAATAATTTTGTGTTCATGGGATTTCAAAGTGGGAATGATATTGCCTTTTTCTTTATTTGCAAATATATCAACACTCAAAAACACTTCTGTTTTTTAGAAGGAAAGCAAAGACAATCAGAGACTTGTATCCTTTAAACTTTACCCACTTAATTATTTATCTGGAAAGAGTTTATCTATCAGTTGGACATCAGGCATAGATTTAGTCTCAGGAAGAGTTTCCAGGTTTTATTTAAAACGGTTTCACAGGGAATAAAGTGAATAGTACTATGCGTTTGATGGGGGCGTGTTGTTTCGGAGGCAATGAAACTTGTATGAGGTTAATTCTTCCTCACAGTGAGGTTACTTTGGTCACCCTCACTGGGAGCTCTGCAGCATGTATTAGCATGTATTCTAGGCTGATTTAGCCATGTAAAGAGTCGTAACATAAATAACAGACACTTCTGCGGAAAAGCAATATAGTCTGGGATAATGAAGGTTTCATAATCTATAGTGTTCAGGTCAGTCAAGTCTCTGGATTTGACCTGAATTCCGTATGTTCCATTGACACAGTTTAACCTTAATATGTAACTAAGCACCACACAACCTCTCTCCTACTCTCTCCTAGTGGGCTAGAGGAGAAAATCAGAAAGGTAAGAGAAGTAAGAAATAGGTTGAGATAAAAACAGTTTATTAATTAAAAAACAACGCTCAAGCCAAAGAAAACATAACCAAAGCAAAGAAAACAAAACAAATAAATAGGAACACAAGCAAAACGTTATGTAAGAGACCTCAGGTGCTCAGCACCAACACCCAGCCAGTTCCTTGGCAATATCTGTCGCATCCAACCTCTCTCTACTCCCAAGTTTTATTGCTGAGTGTGATGTCACAGTGTCTGGCATATCCCTTGGGTCAGCTGGGGGAAGATGTCCTGGCTGTGTCCCCTAACAACCTGTGCATTCCCATCCTACTCACTGGTGAGGGGTGTGAGAGGCAGAGAAGGCCTTCACTCTGTGTCAGCACTTCTCAAAAATAATCGAAACATCTCTGTTTTATCAACATTTTTTTATCACAGATCCAAAACACAGCACCATACATGCTACTGTGAAGAAACTAAACTCTATCCTAGCCAGAACCAGTGCAATATTCACCCCCTTTTCCACACCATTTACATCATGTTCACATCCCACACCATAAAACAGAACCCTAAGAATCACTACCTTCCACCCCATCCTTTTACATATACATACAGAGGTGTCATTCCCATAATTTATGGACCACCCCTGTGAAATGTCCATAAAATGACCATAAAATATGATTCTCACAGAAATGTCCATTGAGTTTGTTTAGTCCAGGACATGGGTGTCCATCTGTTTTGGCGGCCACTCCAGACAGGAGATTTCTGTGTGTTGTGTAGCATCATGGGGCACCAACACTAGCTCAGGTCAGATCACTGCCCCTCTTGCACTGCGTCTTGGGAGTCTCATCCTCCCAGTCCAGGGGTCTCCTGCTACAGTATTTCCTATAGCATGCAATTTAACTCATGGGTTGCAAAAATTTAAAGGTCCATCCATCACAATATCTGTCCCAGAACCATTTGCACCAGGCTATACACTTTAACATTCCAATTAATTCCTCCCCCATCTTCTAGTTCATCTTGGTTAGTAGCAAGAGATTTCTGCTGTAATAGCTGTGACATATGGCAACCACACCACCATATAATACTGGCATCACAAATCAGTGTCATTACACAGTTCAAATAATGAGTTATGTTCACTCAAAAGAACTATGCACACTAGTTGAAGTCTCTTAACTTGTTCCATCCTGAATCTGAGCACAGGCACTGCATACTATAAAATTAAGAATGGCAAGAGAAATTTCAGAAACTGCAGTCAGAAAGAGATTAAATACATGCTCTCTATGTAGGAAGCCAGTAGTTTTTTTCATTAGCAACAGCACTATATGTTTTTTCTTTCACAGTTCTGTTATATTAGTTGAATACACTGCATTTTTATTAACATGAAAATGTTGGAAAAATTACTAAGGATTTTCTGTCCCAAGGGCTGCAGTAGTTAAAAAAGTTTCTTTCATATGTCAGCTAAGAGGTGTAGTCCAGTACGGAGCCTGAAAATAAGGGAAGGATCAGTTTTCAGACCTATATATCTTTGTATAAAACCACTTTACTTTTGATCAAAATCTCTAGTGTAGGATTTTCTATTTGTTTTTGTGCAGAAGGATCATAAGATGCTCAAATGTGATTTCTGGGCAAGGCACACTTCCAGAATCCATTGATAGCTTTGCAGCCCACTCCATTCCTTGTTAGGCTGTTTAGTGAGTAGGCAATGAAAAATCTCCTCTGCAGAGAGATGAATTCCACCAGTAGCCTGGAAAATGTGTTCTCTTCCCTCTGGACTCAGAGAAGATTAATGCCCTCCAAGGCTTGCCTAGCCTTAAATAACACTGAAAGAAGAATAGCAGGCTCCCTGGTCTGATTTGTCCTAATCCTGAAAATTAAAATCCATCAGAATATAACTGTCTAAAGAAATTATATTAGAACTAGCAATAAAGTTGTTTTTGCTTATATATACAGATAGAGTTTGTGAGCATTCCATAATCCAAATTGTTAAAAGATATCCTGTTTCCATGAAAAAATATTTTCAGGTGAGAGAGAGAAGAAGGATTAATTTACTTTAAGTCCTCTTATGGATAAAAGGCAGATCTACCTTAAAAATATAATAACATTTCTATTGGATCATACTAATAGTATCTCCAGTCCAGTACTCTGTCTCAGATAATAGCAATGAGAAAAGCTATTCAAAGGAAGTATGTTAGCCTGCTCATTTTCTGCAGCCCATCCCTGATGTACTTTTCTCATATCTACCAACATTGTACTTGGGATTGGAGAGGGAAAATCCCTTCCCAAGTCCTTTTAGCACCCCTTTATGGTTCTGGGAATTTGGTCAATTCCTCTTTGATCTGGTTGATTCTGACTGCCACCAAATTCTCCTGTAGGAGAATGTTCCAGGAATTTACTGCCCACCACGCAAAAATGTTCCTTCTCTTACATTTTTAACTGGTCTCCTATTACTTCCACAGAGCATGCTAGTTTCAGTATTTTGAGACTTGGAGAATTTTAGTACTACTTCACGTGATCATTTCCTTCCTTCTATTTTCTTCTGTCTGGACAGAAATTATTGTATCTAGTATGTCCTACCTCTCTTCTGTCAGCTTTAACCTTCTGCATCTCTGTGCTAAACAATCCCAAGTATTATAATCCATTAAACAGCAGCTGATTTCAACCGTTCTGGATATTCATGTCAAAAGAGTGAAGGGAAAACAACAATTTCATTGAAGAGTAGCCCAAAACTGGATATAGTACACCAACTGAAACTTTCCTTAATATGGCTGAAGGATTAATACATCTTGAGGATTATACTTTTATTTATACTTTACAGTAGAATATACTTTTATATCTTTATGTAAATGAGAACCCCACTAAATCCTTCTATTTTGGTGATAAAAAAACACTAACAACTTTTCTCAAAATTTGGTTATTCAAATCACTTTGTTTTTTTCCTGCTTTTCCTTTTTTTAATAATTCTAGGTTTCTCTAAACAACATTTTGAGAAAAGCCTTTGTGTCAAAGACCTTGAGATATTTTTCCCTGAAATTATTCCCAGGGACTCACACTTTCAGAAGCATGTGCAGATGGGATAATTAATTTAGACCTTCTTATACTGGGGAGACTAGTTTCCTTAGATATCCAGACTGTCTTGACTTTCGGGGAAAATTCAGGACAGGAGTCCAAACTGAGTGTGGTTATGAAGGCCTGATTTTTGTCCTAGAGCTGTAAGATTTAAGATGTTTCTTCCTTTGATTTCTCTCAAGAATAAATTGTGTACCTTTCCTCCCAATTCATTGTCCTGAAGAAGGGTTTTTCCTCTCATTTCTCTTCCTCTCCTGATACATAAACAAAGAATCCATAATCCAGTATTTGAGACCAGATTCTGGAACTGAAAAGAAAGAAAGGTCTCTCCAAGTTCAACCAGACTGGAAGGGTGCACATTGACAGCTGTCTCACACAGTGGATGAGCATGAGCTTCACACCAAGCAAGAGGAACCCATAGGCTGAGGATTCTTTCTCACCCCCTTTCCTTCTCCATGCTCAGCAAATCCATGCCTGAACAGAAGAGACAATCACATTCCCTCTTCTCTGTCCTTCCCTCTTCACTTTGCAAAGAAAGGACAGGAACGCAAAAAGCATACCTTATTTTCATTACTTAGCCTACACCCAGACACACTGATGTCAAAATTTCTTGGTTGCATGAACCAGTTTAAAAACATCAACCTGCCTTGCATCTACTCAGTGCATTCTAGCTCTGATGAGCACAGACAGGTTTTTTTTTTTTTTCCTTTAATGAGAATGTATCACCAGTACAGACAGCATTTGCACAGCTGGCATGAATATCCCTGCACCTGATGCCACCTTACCTCAATTAGCAGAACAAGCACATCATCGTTCTGCTTAAAATGAAATCTGCCTAGATAAAAATATGTTAGAACAGTTAAACTTCTAAAAAACACAGCCTAAAAAAGCCAGAAGTCTCTCAGGTGTTAATGGTGCACATTAGTCATACCCCTGCAACCTGAAGGTAAAAGGTGCTTTTCTGAAAATAGAATAAGCCCATAGTGGACTGCGGGGGACGGGGCAGGTATAAGTCCAATGGTGTCAGGAACCCACGCCTTAAAAAAGGAACCCACTAGGCCGCGGCAAAATATCCAAATATGGATAATATTGTAACCAGACCAGTGAAGAGATTTTTGCTTTTATTTCCAGCACATCAGTCTCAAAATACAAAATGGAGACATGACAGCTCACTGATCCACACCAAAAAATGTCTCCTTCAACAGGGCTCATACAGCAATACATAAAATCATCTCAGACTAGAATTCAGCCAATCAGACACCGAAAACACATATTGACAAGCATTCTATCTAATCTTATAAAACATACGTAATTGTAGCTAAAACAAAGACTAGTTCATAAGAAACAACGAACAGAGTTCTATTCATGCTAACCTTCTAAAGATATACATTAAATAACCTTGTTGCCATCCTAAAGCCAATTCCTCAAAGCCCTATTATGGTTTGTCACGTATACAGCTTGGGAAAATTTTCTGCTTGCATGGGAAACTTTTCTGCTGTATTTGCAATGCTAACAAAACTTCAGTCTGAGGCCTATACTTTTTTAACCATTTCTTAAAAACCCTCTAACCTTAAGGATTCCAACAGTGGACAGATTATGCCAATACATAGACCAAGTCTTAATGACTTTACTGATATTAAATAAAAGGCAATACACAGAGTAGAGAAATGCAAAAAATAATCATTAAATAAGGGAAGCATGGGATAGTAGTTTAGCTCAGCCATGCATGGAAGCACCAGGGTCATGTATGTTAGGGTCATGGCATTATTGAGTGACATGCTAGGAAAATAATCCTTATGAATGAGTATAAATGCAGCAATATTGCATGTTTCAAGGCTAGGGTAAATAATGCTATTCGTACTACAACAGAAGACAGCCTAGTAAGTTTTAGATTTATAAAAGAAATAGGAAAGCCATTGAAGTTTTAAATCTAATCTGGATCTCAACATCTAAATTAGAAGTTGCCAGACTGTCACTCCTCAGAATTTCAGTCAGACTGGTATGCCGTGAGGGCTGCTGGGAAAACATGCTAAGACCTTTTGCTGTGGCTACACACAGCTGAATATCCAGAGCACGGGCATAAGGGCATAAAAGTGAAAAGAAGCAGAAGGAGACATCAAGGGAAGTTACTGAGGAAGTTCTTGAAGTGTGCACCATGGTAGGAAATACACAAGCATGAGTCTTCAGTTACTGTCCTGATTATTTCTCTTGTTTCCTCTGAAATAAACCTGATGCCATGGACTGATAGATTCCATAGGCTTGATCCAATCTCTGGCCTTTTAATAGATCAAAACATTTTTATGAATAGTATCCCATCAAGTTGTCAGATGGTCACACCATTTATGTTTTGAATTAGAACGTGAAAAGTTAAACTTCAGAGTTTAGATTAGTAGTTTATTCTCTGGGTTCATCAACTTTCTGTATCTGGATACAATACAAATAAATCTGAACAATAGACATAACTATAGAGATTTGCACATAGCCTTTCCTCTGAAAGCATTGATTTAGGTACATATTACCTCAAATATATTTTGAACGTATGACTGAATACAGAATTTATTTTACTTTTGGTCATCTCTATCTTAGCTATAGATCAATAATTTAATGATTACAAAATTAGAATCTTCAACTGATGTAACAGGGTATTTTTTTAGCTTTAAACACTACATAAAGTGCTATTTATATTCCATTTTCCAAAATACTCTTAAAAATATTTAGATAAGCTGTTTAATATTTACCAGTCACTTTCTATGGCTTAGTTGATGCCATCTAAATCCATGGTCTATAAATTTAGAAGTCAAATAAATCAGAAATTTAATTTTCTCAGATTCTTTTTCTATTAGTGTCATCAGTCACAAGTCAAGTTCAAAATTAGTGAAACATGACAACAGGATTGAATGCTAGTATAAGACAAATTTCTCACACCATTTTCTGTTCATTACGCATCACATCACAATATACAGCATTGTAAATTCTACTTATGTTTGTTTTGGCTGACTTTTCATCTCACTGACTTTTTTTTAGTGCTGCCAGAACATTTTACCAACCTCTCCTTTACTCTTTTTATAAGTGTACTGATACTATGCATCTGAAATATCTGTCAGATCACTGGTGTAATCTTCCATGTACAGTTTCTTCTTCTACAGAAGGTTATATTTTGTTATGATTCTGTATATTAACTTTGTTTATACATCAGCATCCTAATTATTGTTGCTTTTATTACTAGTATTAGTGCTATTATTATTTTGTCTGTGAAACAAAGAAGGATATATCTGGAGGCTGAAATCAAACCTCTTGCAGATTCTCTCAAATGAAATTTGTGCACTACTTCCCTTCAGAAACATGTACTGTCATATGCAATATTCATAATATGGATAGATACCTCATATGAGAATAATTTAATTGTCTGTTCTCCTCAACCATTGTTAAATGAATTCTTAACAATCTGAGGGCAAGCTATTGGAGAGCTATTATTAAATTTCATATTTGCTTTGCAGTTTTCTTCACCAATGCTTCATCTACTTAGGAATATAATTATGTTAACTTTTCCTTACAAATAAAAACTTTGAATATTTGTTGTTTACAAAATGTAAAATTTAAAGTTTCATTGCTTGGTTATAAAAAAAAATTACCATTAATGTATATTTTTATTTAAATCCAACTTTTCCTGCCAGGAAAAATATTAAAACCAACAGGAAACTGGTTTTTAAATTGATTGTTTAGCAGACACTAAGAATATTTTAAAATCTCCAGCAAAATTATTCTAATGGTGTTAATTTCTGTAGGTATTAGCCAGTTCTTATGTTATGTAAAAGGGACACAGAAGTATGAACAAATGGGATGTCATTCACTAGATGATGATGATGATGATTATTATTATTATTATTATTGTTGTTGTTGTTGTTGTTGTTGTTGTTGTGATTATTATATAAAACTCTAGCCTTCCACCTTTTATTCATCTCTTCTATAAACTAAATTGACTTAATCTTTTTGATATCACTTCAAGTAAACGTTTTCTAAATATTAATGAATTCTCATTTCCCTCTTTGGACTGTTTCTCTTCTGCTATGCCATTTCACATCAAAATGAACACTGCAGCAATAAATACTGAGCTTTTTAAATGTATCATCAGTGTCTTATCCTTCAAACAATTGTGTGTCTTTCAGGTATCTCTGGTGCTTATAGAGATAAGATATAGATTATAGATATATATAGATATAGATATAGATATAGATATAGATATAGATATAGATATAGATATAGATATAGATATAGATATAGATATAGATAGATAGATGATATAAATGATATTGATATATATAGATATAGATATAGATATAGATTAGATATAGATATAGATATAGATATAGATATAGATATAGATATAGATATAGATATAGATATAGATATAGATATAGATATAGATATAGATAGATAAAGAGCAGTACTTAACTTTTTCAGTATTTTCCATTATTAATCAATTAAAACTCTAAGCCATTTATAAATTTATTCAATGTGTACATGCATTTAAATACATGTATTAAATACAAATACATCAGTAAAATTAACACAAAGTCTAGTCTACAAGAAATCAATACATATCAGGAGATTATCACTGGACAAGGGAAGAGTGACACATGTCATCTATCTGGACTCCTGGAATGTCTTTGGCATGTTCCCCACAAAATCTTTCTCTCTAAATTGAAGATAGATTTGCACAATAAACTGTTTAAATGCATAAGAAAGTGATGGGACAGTCACACCCAGAGGGTAGTGGTCAAGAGCTCAGTCCCAACAGAGATCAGTGGTGTCCCTCAGTGGTCTGTGGAGGTACCAGTGTTATTTAATACCTTCATAGACAGAGGGGCTGAGTGCAACCTCAGCAAATTTGCACATGACACCAAGATGAATGTTTCCATTGCCAAACCTGAGGGAGAGGATGCCATCCAATGGACACTGGGCAAGCCTGAAAAGTGGGCCCATAGGAATCTCACGAGGTTCAACAAGTTCAAGTGCTGCACCTGGGTCAGGGTAATACCCAATATCAACACAGGCTGGGGATGAACAGGTTGCGACCAGCTCTGACGAGGACTTGGAATGGATAAGGGGTTGGAAATTACACAGCAATGTGCACTTGCAGCCCAGAAAACCAGATATTCTGGGCTGCATCAAAAGCAGCATGGCCAGCAAGGCAAGGAGGGCATTCAGCCCCTCTGCTCTGGTGAGACTCTCCCTGCAGCACATCCAGCTCTGGGATACAGCAAGTCAGAAATTACTCCATTTTAGGTGTTGCAATCTGAGCCTTTTGGCACTTAAGTGGGGGCCTAGATAACCAGACTGTCTGCACACTACCTGTAGTTTTATCACTATGCAACAGTATCACTAATACAGAAACTTTTCCCAGAATGGCTGTTTTGTCTTTTCAGAAACTTGTATAATTTTGACAGATTTTCCTGAATATAGATACTTCTATTTAATCTAACTTTTATTTTAGTATTCAGCATTTTTATGAATCTAAGGAAAAGTAGTATTTCATTGACTTTAGGAACCTAAACATTTATGAGGATCTAACTCATGCATAACCAATAGTTCATGAATCATAAAATCTGTAAGGTTGGAAAAGATCTTTAAGATCATCAATTCCAGCTGCTAACCTTACACAGAGAGCACTAACTAGTGCTAGTTCACCCCTAACAAGTGAAGAAATCCTTCCTAACATCCAATCTAAATCTCCCCTGGTGCAACTTGAGACCATTTCCACTTGTCCTATCCCTTGTTACTTGGAAGAAGACCAACAACTACTTTGATATAAACTCCTTGTAGGTTGTTAAGAGAGTAATAAGGTCCTCCCTGAACCTCCATTTCTTCAGGCTAAACAACCCCAGCTCCTTCAGCCACTCTCCTTGTTAGATTCATGCTCCAGACCCTTCACCATGAAGGGCAGCTTCATCGCTCTTCTCTGGACACACTCCAACACATCAATGTCTTTCTGGTAGTGAGGGGCCCAAAATTGAACACAGGGTTTGATGCGCCACCTCATAATATGTGATAGCTGAATTTCCACTTTACAAAACTAGCAGGAGTTTTGTATATTTGCCTAAATATGTAAAGGTGAGAGATGTTGCATGGCCAACAACTCCTCTAACAGGTCTCAGAGGAACAGAGAGACACAGTAAGTATTGATGTCTATGAACTTGGAACATCAATCCTGGGATTAGCACATGAATAGTAGGTCATTTTTCTATAACTTATTTATCACAGAACCAAGAAAGTCATGGGTACAAGGAATCTCATGCATAACTTCCTAATTGCATGCAATTTGACTACAAACAAACTACATTATCCATAAAAGTGACCGTCCAAATGAGTCCTTTTTGAGCTCTTCCTACTAGGCAGCCAGGATGCATGTCAGTGATCTCCCATGGAGCTGAGATGTCTCTCAAGGTTGCTTCTCAAGGCATAGACTTTTCACCAGTGATATATCTTTGGAGGAACCTGATTTAAATTCTCTCTGTAATGAACACCAGGTGGCTCTACCTTTGGGCAGGAAAGCCTTAGGGTCTGAGATACCTTTCCTGGGAGAAAGAGACCCTTTCTTACTCTTACTCTTACTTCTTACTCTAGCAGGGGAGACCTGTTATTTAAAACTGATCCTCAGAAAGTGATTGATGGCATGCTGAATTAATAAAAACATTACTAATCATGTAGGTATTCATTATTAATTATTACAAACTTTGCACATATAGACATAAGTTATTGACAAAGTTTAGGACTAAGCCTGGATCTATCTACTCCTAGACTCCTCTCTGAAAAGGAGGAGGATCCTCTCAGCAAGAGAATTCTTTCAGAATTTTGTGACTCAGTGAGAAGACTTTCATTGTCTTTTTGCATCTCTGATCTCTGTAAATTATTCTACCTCAATTCTATCTCAACAATCCTTCCTATGTTTCTCTTACACAGTAACTGATAGCAAACCTTACTATCAAACCTTAAATCACCCTTTCATAAACTCCTTCTAAAACCACTTTTGCTAATACCTTTGACCGTGATTCTTCGAGAAATCCAAACCGCTCATTCAATAAAAATTTATGTACTCAGTAGGCTCCTAAATCAGGACTCACAACACCTGTGCCAAATCCAGGGTGAGTATCACTTCCTTAGTCCTGCTGGTCGCACTATTTCTGATACAATCCAGGATGCCACTGGCCTTCTTGGCCACCTGGGCAAGCTGCTGGCTCATGTTCAGCTGGCTCTTGACCAGCACCCACAGGTCCTTTTCTGCCAGGCAGGTTTTCCAGCCACTCTTTCTCAAGTGTGAAGCTCTGCGTGGAATTGTTATAACCCAAGCGCAAGACCTGGCATTCACCTTGTTGAACCTCATCCAATTGGCCTCATCTCATTGATCCAGCCTTTCCAGATTGCTCTGTAGAGCTTTCCTACACTCCAGGAAGTCAACGTACCTGCCCAGCTTGGTTGCAGGCTGCCTGAGGATGCATTTAATCCCCTCCTCCAGATCATTGATAAAGATATGAAACATCACTGGCCCCAGTATTGAACCCTGGGGAATGCTGCTAGTGCCTGGCTGCTAAGTGGATGTCACTTCATTCACCACCACTCTCTGGGCCTGGCCATGCAGACAGGTTTTTGTGCAGAGAACAGTGAAACCATCCAGCCATGAAAGCTGTGGAAAATGCTGTCAAAGATTTTGCGAAGGTCTAGGGGAGACAACACCCACCTCTTTTCCTTCATCCACTAAGTGGGCCACCCTGTCAAAACAGGTGATTCAGGCAGGACCTGTCTTTTATAAACAGATGAAATTGAGCTGAACTTCAACTGAACAAGAATTCAAGTATTCTCAGATTTGTTGAACTTTTTGTAAGCCCTAGTGATATCCTTCCAAGTGCCTCCAGGCTAGAGGAGAATGTAGGCAGAGAGAGAGTGGGAAATATATATTTGAAATATTTTCTATATTTGTTTGTGTTTGTCTGTGTGCACTGTCTCCAAGTATGGTTATATGCCTGTTAAAAATAAAGCAAGGTGGGGTCGTAAACATCCACTATTTTCAAAAAATCACCCTATAACTGCATTGTGAAGCTGCTCATGCAGTGTATCAAAAAAACTCAGCACAATAAATAGTGTGTTGTATTATATCAGGTCAATAAATACAAAGCAATGAAATATTAAAAAAAGAGCACTTTTATAAGAATTATGCTGCTGGCTTCATGTATCATAGAAACAAATTATGTATCAGTGCACTCCATAATGGAAAAAAAAATCCCCCAAGTTTCACTTTTCTCAAAAAGAAAACTGTTTTCTTTGGAATAATTGACTGACCATTTTTGTGTCTACCTAGGTCTCTTCCAAAATAAAGATGAGAAATAAAATGCTTCCTAAAATCCTCTGTAAAGGCAGTATTTTTCAACTATCTCTGCTTTATGTTTTTCTCTTTTTAGGGTCAATTATGTGAGCAAAAGGAAGAGTAGAAACCACAGAGAAACTTACTGAGTCTCTTTATAAACTCTGGACATAAAAAGAATTTCAATCTTGTCAGAAAGATCTTTTTCAATCAAAAAGTATGCGACTCCCAAAAGAACACAAAATTTTCAGCAAGGCACAGGGTTTTCAGCCCTACAGATGGGCAGCAAGACTATTCCAATTTAATACACACTGCGTGTGTATTAAAAAGCAGATCACATACCACTGCATTTTGTCTAAGTGACATTCAGGAACAGTTCAGATTTTTCACTCATGCAAGCATAATTCTCATTATGAGAGAGGTCTATCAGATTCTCATTATTAAGAGAGGTCTATCAGATTCAGAAAGTAACAGCAGTTAGCACAATGCACGCTGCTCACGCCCACCACCTGCAGTCCAGCTGTCCGTCTGTCTGTTCCTCTGTCTGGAAAGTCGCTGGCGTGCTCAGTTGCTGAACCCACGGCACCCTCTGGCCAATGACTTAGCCAGCACTTCCAGACTCTCAGAAGATACTATTGGCATTTACAATACATGTCCTGCTGGATGTACCTACTTATGCACAGAACCTCGGCTTTGTGTCACAGCTCAGTCTAGTCTTGTAGGCCAAGCTTAGCCCTGGTTTAATGACTGGAGCAACTTCAAAGACATTGCCCTCATATGAGATACACTTTGCTGAAGGGCTCATGCTCACCCTTTTTCTTTCAAACTCCTCTTCTTAAGCTTTCCATCATTATCTGCTTTTCATCCTCATGCCTTCCACATTCTTAAATTAAACCACTGGCTTTGCCATGTTTCATTTACAACAGCATGAGATTCTCATTATCTTTGTAGTAGGACTTACCCCATCTTGCATTTCACATTCTTTCATCTCTGCTCCTGATATATTGTCTGATGTAAACTCCAGGGTGGGGAGGTCTGGGTTTTAAATCTCTATGAAGTGCTATTTGAAATTAAAGTGATACATACATATTTAATTAGAATATGCATAAAAATAATTACCAATATTCTTAAATGACCTGAATACAAGATGTTCTGCTTTTAGATCTAAACTCCTTTTCTTCTCTAAATATAAGCCCAGACATTTGCATCAATATTTAAAAATATTTGGAAGAGAATGTCTCTAAAAAGAATCTTCCAAATAGAGATGTTTATTCATGGCAAAGTATTTTATTGCATTGTGACTCACACTTTGAAGCTGAACAAATCTTCCATGTAACAGAGTAGACTAGGACAGAAAGTTTATTGGGATCCATGCAACAACCTTCTACCTCACTATTCCAGCTGGAATTGTCTGTCTACAAATTTTCTTTTATGGTCAGACATGGCAGACTCTGCCTCACTTCAGGACAACCAGAGGCACTGAAGTTCAAGACGGAATGAAGTTTCCTTGAAGTAAACCTTGTTGTAAGTTGTTAAATCAGACTCAGCACAGCGACACAGAGGCTGTATAAGTGCTGAGTGATATCAGAGCAGAATGATCTCATGACTCTCTGAGAAAAGAGCAATCACAAATTTGCCTTCTATATAGAAATATTTGGACACAGTCTAGTCAACAGCACATAGAGGCACTAAGTGAGTGAAAGTTTGTATAGGCAAGTCCTCAGATATGGTGTGAGATTGCTGAATTTAGATCCAAATCTAAAAAACAAGTATTATTTGCTAAATAGGTCCAGGGAGGTTTTGTGGAGTCTTTTCACTTACTGTCCAAAAATATTTCCCTGGGATAATGCAGAATTAATGGAAAAGGATTTTAGGCATAAGAAGATTTCGTAAAACATAAGCAAAGAGAAATCAATAACAGTAATGAATATATTAAGGAATGAAGTCTAAAATTATTTAAAATTTACCTCATGAGAATGAAATCTTCACAAGAAAGAAGACTATAACCTTTCCCCCACCCCCAAATGAAAAGAAAATTAAAGAGAAAATGAGGAAGACCCCTAATGGGGAAACAGATGAACACAGAAGAGTAATTAAATAAGAAAAGGTCAGAAAAAGGCCCAATGATGCACAATCACAAGTGGATGGGTGGCTTCTATATCCAATCCTGCTCTACTGCAGCAATGTTCTGCCACTCTGAAACTGAGGGAACAGGAAGGATAAAGGCAGGAAATAATTTGTGTTGGATGTGATCGAAAAAATTCATCTTCATAATGGTGTTTTAAGGTGAATTGGCTGAATGATATTCAGGGGAATGGTTACACCAGCTTTGTCCAAGGGTTTATCTAGCCCAGTCTCCCATCTTCAGGTGGATCCCAGATGCATGCCTAGGTAAGGCTAAGTACACAGGTGCATTTTCTTATGATGTTCTGCTACCTTAGGCTATTGATGTCTTTACAGCAACCCCCTAAGGATCTCTCTTCCAAGTCTTTGTCCTCTTTCTCTTTGCACCCAGGTAAATTTCTTGCATCCACAATATATTTTTGTCCTCATTGATTGCAGAAATTTTTCTTGGGGTTTTTTCCTTTGTTGATTGTTGTTGTTTGAAAATTAAATCCTCATAACTTCACTTCATAGCTTCTGTCTTTTTCATTGGAAGGGACAAGGAGTTGTTATGGCCTACCAGCCCTCTCTCTCCTTCTCATATCTCTAGCTCATCTCCTCTTCATGCTCAACAGCCATAATTTATTTGTGCCTCCCTCTTGCAGATTTTATTCCACACCTCCTTGTCCTTTTCTGCCCCTACTATTTTATTGACCAATCTCTCAGAATCATAAGTTCTTCTTCAATCTTCAGTTTTCTTTCCTTTTTATTGCTATGGATAAAATAATGTTTTCAGCAGATTTTCATGAGTTTTCAGTAGACTTTTATCTCCACTGTTGTTCTCTGGATGTCATAATTACATTGCACATGCAATTGAAAAAGAGAAAAGTCATTCAAAAGTAAGCATTCTTCTTAAATTTGCAAGCTAAGAGAAAGAGGTGTTTGAGGCTTTTAATGTTAAAAAGCTGAGAAAAATTCTTTCAAGCACACATCCTTTTTCCCCCCACTGCATGTTTGTCATACTACCACATAAACTTCCATTACTCACTGCCCAAGACATTGAACTAATAACTCATGTACCTTCTCACCCTGGAGGTAGGCCATTTACAGCCTTCTGGCTAAGCAGCATCTTTCACAAGTTGGTTTGTTGTTCCATAGTAGTGTTTGTTGAAGAAATCTTTCTTTGCAATACAATAAAGAAGTAAACAAGAAGTGAACTATAAAGAAGTGAAGAAAAATTGTTTACAGTATGAGAAACATCAGTTCTCCAAAAGAAGAGATCCTCTCTTTAAGACTTCATCTCCTCATATATTCACACCCTAAATATATGCAGAAAGGTTTAAGAAAGGCAGGTCTTGCTTGATCAACCTGATGCCCTTCTATGACGAGATAGCTCACTCAGTGGATGAGGGAAAGGCTCTGGATGCTCTCTCCCTAGACCTTAGTAAAGTGACATCATTTCTCACAGCATTCTCCTGAAGAAGACAGCAGCCCATGGTTTGGAGAGGTGCATCCTTAGCTGGGTTAAAAACTGGAGGCCATCCAGCAGGCAGCCAGTCACAACTGGTGTCCCCAGATCTTAGTGCTGTGGTCAGTCTTGTTCAACATCTTTATTGATGGTATGGATGAGGTGCATCCTCAGCAAGTTTACCAACAACACCAGGTTGTGCAGAAGTATTGATCTGCTGAAGGGTAGGAAGGATTTGCAGAAGGATCTGGTAAAGCTGGATCAGTAGACTAAGGCAAGTCATATGAGGTTCAACATGGCAGGGTGCCAGATCCTGCACCTGGGTCACAGCTGTGCTACAGGCTTGAGGAAGAGTGGTGGAAAAGGGAATGTTGGTTGACAGCCAGCTGAACATGAAGGCAGCTGAGTCGTCACACCCGGAGGTATTTAAAGGATGTGCAGATGGGCTGCTTTGGGACATGGGTTAGTTACTAGGCAGTTCTGAGTTTACTCTGCTGCACTTGATGTATAAGTACATTAGTTGTACTTGATGCTCTTAAAGGTCTTTAGCAACACGAATGACTTTGTGGTTCTATGATTCTATTCGAGAGGTGAGAATGTGTTTCATTTGTATGAGCAGGTGACTTCTGGGCAACAGAAAATGCAATCAAAATGTACCTTCCTGGTGTCAGGCAATAGCTGCACTGAGACCTCACTGTTTGTCATCTCTTGAGACCTGACAGAAAAAAAAAAGTATTAACAGGGATGACATTCACCTAACTGAGTAAAACATTGAGCCTGAAGTTACTTTCCCCATTTACAGAAATCAAAACAGCCTCCCCAAACCCCAGTAGCCAGCCATTTACCTGTTTCAGCAGAAAACGTTTCTTTCCAATCTTTCTTTCACCCATATTGACCTTAGGATTGAACACTACCAGATTCACAACATACTGTAATAGGTTGTAGCAGTTATCAGTACTGTATAGCTTATTTACATATCAGGAGACAGCTTCAATGAAAGCTACTTGCTTGCACTATTACATTTAATAATAAATGCCTTTTTCCTTCCTGAAATGGAAGAAAGTGTCTGGTTGGTGATGTTTTAAAGGACCATCCTGTATTGTTTTCATTCTGTGTGCCACAATTTCAGTTGTTTTTCTCTTAATTATGGAAGTGTCATTAAATGTGACTTTTAAATATTTTTAGATTCTCTAATCTGAGCCTTTTACCATCTTAGATAAGCTCAATATATCTGAGCTGATAGATCAAGGGAATCTATTTAGTTGGTTTAAATATTTAATGCATTTTTTTTCCTGAACAACACCACAAGGTCCTATGAGGCAATGCTGGGGCATTTAAAGAGAATATGAATGTGTCTACATGATCCAGAGAAGTACAATTAAGAGGATTGGTATGGATTTTGTGTGATAAACTGATGGTATAAGTGGAACCTAAAGCTGTTACATGTATTCAGAATGTATATGGGGTGGAGAAATAATCAATCAATACCTTCCGATTCCAGTGCAGTGCATCTTTTCTAAACAGACTCTCACTTACCAGCTCCTGCCTCTCAGATTCTACTTCACAGCTGCACAATAGGACAGACTATTTAATTTGCTTTTCTAAAAAGTGTATAGTGTCTGTGCAGAAACATATGTGTTCTTCCATATGTTATTGCAGTTGACTATAGTTCTTATCTTGCAGGGCATTTTTTTGTTATACATGGCCTCAGTATAACTAACGTGACTCATCCATTTTTTTCTCACTGTTTCCCTAAAATCCCTAAATATTACTATATTTACCATAAATAAATATTTATGAATAATATAAAATAAATAATAAATATTTCTCTATTTTTATAGTGAGGAGCCAGACCACATCATGATGATATTAATTTCTCTAGGTAGTGCTTAGCTTAAGGTGCAGATATTTAGGTTGATAATTTGGAGATTCCTGTGGTGCTGTACAGAAGGCACATATGTGGCTGAGTCAGAGATCACTAAAACTGCTACTGTGTACTACAGGCATGTTCACAGTGCTACTATGGCAATTACTGCAAGTCCAGCTTGTGTAGTCCACTGATTCAAGGCTGAATGTGGGCCATGATTTTCCATACTGTTTAATTGCAATCCAACAGCCTATCCAACTTTTGCACATGCCAGCTAACACCCTTACAGCAAACATCTGGGCACATTTTAAGGTGTTAGCATGATACAGGGAATGTTGCAAATGTCTAGTGCAAATAAGGCTCTTCTGTCCAGAGGAAAAAGGATATTGGTTGGGCAAAATTTGTACATTTGTAATTTGCTTTCAGAAATGTATTAGATACCCTAGGTGGTTCCACATGAATGAGGGTGAACACGAAAGACAGTGAAAAAGGCAAAAAGCTGATGAAGCTGCTGATGAAGCAGGCTTGCTTCCACTCACAGAAACAGCTCAGTGTTTGTTAGAAAGCACAACAGATATCTGACCTGTCATTTTCAGAGGGACAAGTGTACAAATCAAGGAGTTAAAGTTAGGATCATATATAAAGTCATGGAAGTCATCATCAAAGTAAAGACTGACCTGTCATTAAAGAACTTTTGCTTTCCCAATTGTTTCATGAAGCAGAATGATAATTGAAGTGTTCAATCTACTACAGTTAAGAGACCTGAACTAAATAAAACACCTTATACCAATCCTGCCCATTTATGTATAGCTTATACTGTTCTACAGATGGATTTCTCATAGAAAACTATTTGTGTATATATATAGTATATCTGAGCCTTCAGCTGCTTAATCACACTATGGACATGGAGTGTGCAAAAATCCAAAATCATTAACTAAGACTGTATTTAGAAAATAATATTAAAAAGCCATTTGATTTTCAGTGATGCTTATAAACAGCAGCTTGAAAGGATAATACAGACACCTTCACAACTTTTGCAACATTTGGCTTTAAAATTATCTCTTTTTCTTTCTCCCTGATTTCCTTAACTTCAAACCCTGTCTGTCAGCATGAGTGCTCAGATGATTGCCTCTAGCATATGCTCCTCATGCTTCAGTCAAAAACATATTGGCAAGTTTATTTCATGGCCAAAGCAAAGTACACAGAGTGAGGTGCAAAGCCACATCCTGAAAAAATCAGATTCAGAACATAAATCTAGATGTCTGTTGACACAAAGTCAATTCTTGTCTTAAAAATAAACTGTCTGGCTCAAGCTAAGTTATGAAAAATAACACAAGTGTTTCTAAACTCCCTATCACCTCTACCTCTTTATGAAATTTAGACAGGACACAAAAACAAATTAGATGAAGAACACACATGTATTCTTATCTGAGCTACTTTCTTAATCAACTATTTCAGTGACCTATGTAGTCAAAATCTGTCAGTTTTCATGGGTGCTTTGCCAGTTTGAGCTGCTGGACAGAAAGTCTGCAGTATTTTTACAAGAGTTATAGTTGTAGAAATCAAATTGTTGTACTGGCCCAAATATAAGCTTTCTTTAAGAGCAGACAGTTCTGCTTTCCCAATATCTATCTATCCCTAGCCCTTTTTTCACTTTTAATCACCTCTTTTATTAGCTAATATTCCTACTTTGCTGTCACTCATTTAACTAGGAAACATTTTCCTTTTTGTGGTTCCTCTTGGGAGAAATAAGTATATTCCTTTCCTCCTAACTGTTCCATCCTGAAGAAGGGGTGGGAGAAGGGATGGAAAATATAAAATGTTTTCCCTTTCTGTTCCGTTTAAGTCAAAACTCTTTAAAGATGCTGTTGACTTCCCCTGGTTTGACTTCACTCTAGATAACTTTTTCCTTGATCCCTTCCCATCTGCTTTTTGCCCTCTCTGCTTCTTCAAACTGCCCTATTTCTTTGTAAAGCAATTCATGACCTTGGTTTTTCATCCATTTTCAATTATAGGAATCAGTATTCTCCTCTGCATTGTACAGGTTTTCTGTTCAGGGGTCACCAACGGACCCTTAGTTTAGCCTAAATCCTTTCAATGCTGGTTTTGTCTTCTGCTTTTTACACTCCTTGATTGTGGGATTCACTTCTATCAGATATTAGAACTGTAAAGTCAGCACAGCTCTTTGAAGAACAAAAAAAGAACTTCAATTTAATTTTAAGACTCACATCTCAATTTCAAGTTCAGAACATTCCTAAGTTTTTGTTTGAGGCATTTTTAATGTAAGGTGTTTCAAGATACTTTGTATGGACAGCATTGTAAAAATTCGATTTATATATGTATTGTAAGGTGAACTCCATCTCCTATAAAGCCCCAAACACAGATTTTGCTCTTGATCTACTTCTATAATGGTAGATTTCCTACCAATTTTTGTATGACTCATGTAAGCTTGTGCCTTTCACATAAAGCAAACACATCACAATCCCTTTTTGATTGTGTTTAAAGGGTGGAAGAGGTAATGTAAGAAGCCAATCAATAGCCTAATGCTTTAACATTAATGGGAGTTTTGCACATACAAACATCTGTAAAGACACACAACCCTGCACTAATATGTAGGGTATTATTTGGTCTTAATTTGTAATTGCTCCTAATTTCAATCTAGTCTAGTAAGCATATATTTACAAATTGAGGAAGAGTTTCATGTAAACCAAGAGTCAGATTTACTAAATCCTCACCTGGTGCACACAATTTTAAATATCTGTATAACCCTCTATAATGCAACTAATCTATATTTTTTTTCCCTGTAATTGAACATTCGATTCACATTTCTAATCAGTGTAATATGATACAGTAAGTTCTCTGTCAGTAAATGCAAAGGGGTGCACACAGGAGAAAACGATTCTAACCTTACATACAAAATGATGGGCTCTGAGATAGCTATTGCTACTCAGGAAATACATCTTGGGTAATTACATATGTTTCTGTGAAAATATCGACTTAATGATAGTAGCAGTCAAAAAGCAACTGAAATGGGATGACTTAATGGAAAAAAATTCCGAACAAAACAGAGAGCACTGTCATGCTATCGTATAAATCCATTGTGTGCTTTTATCTTGAATACTGTGTGCTGTGTGATTCCTCCGTCTTAAAATAAAGTATATAAAAGAACTAGCAAATGGAAAATAGGAACAAGGATGATCAAAATGTGGGATTCTTCAGCCTGGAAAATACAACAAAGGTCTGCAAAATTATCATGAAGAAGATGAACTCAGAATGATTTTTCATTGTCTCTTCTAATATAAGATCCAAAGAATCTTAAATGAAACTAGCACAGGAGGCTAGAGCAAAGAAGTTTTTCATAGTATGGCTAATTAAACTTTGGAACTCTATTGCATCAGACATTGTGTATGCTAGACATTCACAGGAATTCAATAAGAGAGCAGACAAATCCATGACTGGGGAGTGGAGAGGAGAGAGGGAGGGAGGGAGAGAGGGAAGAAAATCCAACATCAAGAGCTATCAAATATTAAGATACTTTCTCTGGCTCAAAAAATCCTTTAGTAGTAATTGATGGGAGCAGGGGGAATATATTTAAGAAGCTTACCTCTGCTATTCCTATAGTAAGAAACAAGATAATGGACTAAAATCTTTGGAGCTGAGCCAAATTATGGATTTTATGTTTTGGTTTTAATAATTTATTTCTCTTTGCCACAGATACACCATTTTTGGTACATATTTCTATTAGTGGAGTTTTTGGTTTTGGAATTTTTTTTCCCTAGCATTGCAATTATGTATTTAGCATTAGAATCTACTAAGGAGAATTTGCCCATTGTCCCTTAGCAACAAATTTCCACAAAATCTAATGGAGTTAGCCATCTAATTCACCGTATTTATAAACACCAATTATCATCTCTGTGTAACTTTGATAAATAACATTAAAAATGTTCACCATTGTTATTTTGTAATATTCTCATTAAAGTTTATTTGGTCTTCCTGCATTTTGCAAGCAAAGAGACTAATATAGGCATCTGATTCAGGGTGCAAATGTATTAATTTAAGCACAGAACTCTGAAAGGTTAACCAGTCTCACAAGAATGCTTTAGCTTGCTAAATAGTTAATAAAAAGAAATAGTTGCTTCCAGCAACCTGCATTTAGTGATCACAGAACTTAAAAAGGAACCCACATTTCTCATAAATTGCAGGAAAACCTATCACATCTCACTGGTTTCTAGACTAGCTTCAAGTGCTTGCAAAAAGGTGTGTAACGGGCTAGCTGTCTAGGTTGCCTCTACATTTAATGCATCCCTATGAGAGTAAATAAGCTCTTCAACTTTACACACATGGATTGTGCAGAATCATATGATGGAAATGTCTATTTCTATCTGCAGATGACAAAGGGATTGTCATCTGCAGACTGGTGTCCGGATGAGTATGCAGCACCCCCTCCCAAGTGAAAAACATGACTCCTTGCAAGGGGTCATTGTTCATTAATTCATCTATTGAAGGTACTTCCAATGACGATAGAAGGAAAGATCATGACTTAGGCTGGTTTTTGGTCTACAAACTGCAGTCTCTTGGGGTGATTGCAAAAGGGTCAAAAGAACCTGACAATTATTTTAAATAGCTTGCCAAATTCCAGTCCATCCAGGAGAGCAGGAAGAAAATTGGGTGCAGTTCCTGAAAACATGCTAAGCTGTTCATTTCACACTCTTTTTCAGGATTATCAACATTGTGATGCATGTCCAGAGAGGCAGGGCAGACAGAGACAGAAAAATCAAGACAAATTCTTGTTGGTTGTGGGGGGGGTTTGTTTGGTTTTGTTCGGGTTTTTTGTTGTTGTTGTTTTTTGTTTGTTTTTTTTTTTTGTTTGTTTGTTTTATGTCTCTGTTGGGGTTTTGGGGTTTTTGTTGGCTTTAATGGTTCATTTTTGTTTGGTGGGCATGTTTTGTCTTCCTTTTGTTGTTTTTTTTGTTTGTTTTTTTTTTTTTCCCTGATTGAAAAATTTGCAGAACTGGGCAAAAGCTTGCATCTCCAGGGCATCATATTGCTTAATCTGATTAACTGAAGTCAGGACCTGGACTCACTGAGTAACATCCAATAGTTTTGTTTCCACGTAATTACCAGAGCAAACTGGATACAGAGTATAGCAGAGAGGCCTCTAGAATGAGATGTTATTGCAAATAAGCCATTTCTATATTATCCTTTTTCAGACATTTCCAAATGATTTTGTCATTGTTCCAAGTAGAATTAATTGCTATGTTTCTATGAAAACTCTGCTAGTTCTCATGGTTCCTGTGACTTGATAATAATTGCTGTGGAAATGTCTTAGGGCAAACTGTTCTTAGTAACCAAGTGGGAATTTAGTATGCAATGGCAGGATACATAATGACTGAAGAACAGTGCTGTGGTGTGAAAGACATAGGGTAATTCTCAGGAAAAAAAAAAGACAAATTGAAATTCAGAATATGTTTCTGAGTAGCATACCTTAATACCACACTAAATTTTGGCTATATTATATTCTGATGCGTTGGAACCTGAACTCTCTTTAAATTTAAAAGCAATTGTTAAAGGCCAATGATGGCATCTGTTTCAGAGGAAAAAATGTTTTATTGTTTTTTCCACTTTTTAATCCTCTTTTACCTGTGTAGCTCTTCTTTTTATTCCTCTGCATTGACAGAGCATGACATTATCCCTGAGCAGGTAGCATCATCAGAAATCTGATTGCATCATTTTGAGAGGTCTACGATGTCAGGAAAACCAAACCTCCAACACCATTTCTAGAGAGAGGAAGGAATCAGATTCTGCTCTATCCACTCCAAGGCAGGTAAAATGACCCAGTATATAAACTTGAATCCATAAGTCAGGGATTAAAGGGCTATATCCAACAATAACCAAAGCCTTTCTGAATAACGTAATTTAGCGATTAACGCTAGTCACTTACTTTATGCTGTGGTCTGTAGAAAACTAGTTTGTCAATTTATCTCTGCTTTCTTCTGTGTGGTGAAAATACACTACCCTACTGCTATAGAGCGTCTTAGACACAAACTCATCAGCTCATGCTTGCCTTAATTTAGTTTCACAGAGATATAGAAATCTAGAGAAAACAGGAGGCAGAGGTAGTAGCTGTCTATTTGGACTTTTCCATGTAAGATCACAGTTCACGGACTGGTTTTTAGCCTGGGGATCCCCCTTGCCTCATCTACTGCTGCCCAGGAGGTGTTTCCAACATGAGGTCCTAGTCTGTGGTATGCTGAAATAAAATCTTCATTGTCCTGGGCCTATAAGCTGTTTAATAACTGTGGCATAAAGGGAGGAAGCAAGATGGAAATGCAGGACATATTTCTAGAAGGTTTGTCCCCAGATTCCTTAGGGGGTTTTTTTTGGTTTTTTGTGTTTTTGAAATTTTTTTTTCCCTCAGTAATATTCTTTTAATAACATTTTGCTTCATTATTTTAATATTCCTTCCTACATACAAAATTATTGAGGCATGTGGTAGTTTGCAGAATGCAAGGAGTTATTCTGATCAGTACTGAATGCTGAAGTTACCTGCAGCTTCTGCTAAGAATACACAAGAGATGATTTCTTTTTCATTGTGAAAGCAGCTGCATTGAAATTACTGATCTCCTTGCCTAACCCAGATTTATTTAGAGGAATAAATTTGTAATCTGTCTCTTCTAATGAAAGAGTAGAATGCTGTCCACATCGTATACTAATCCATTTTAAAGCAGGGACACTGTGTATAATTTTTTACATAAATAGAAAAAAGTAATCTTATCTACTGCATATCCTCCTTTCAAGTGTTATGCCGGTTTAGCCAGACTAATGCTGTTGACGGAAATTTCTCCACTCAGATGAGAAGGAAAGATGAGAAGAAGCATTGCAATGGTGATAGAAAAGCTTTATATAATGAGACAAATCCCAGAATCTCCAGGGAGTTCATTCAGCATGGAAACCATTTCATGTTTCTTTCATTAGGAGAATGATATTTTAGCTATTAAAAGTACAGAAGTCAGATTGTCCATGAAGTTACTTTAATAGGATGATTCTGAGTGGGTTGCCATTTGGTTTTGAAAGCAAGAGGATGGAAGCCTATTTTTTTCAACCATACCATGCTTCAAACAATTCCAATCTATCACAGGCTTTAGAACCTCTGATTGTATAAACCTGTCAAGGCGTCAAGGCATTACAACATAAACAGCACAATCTACCAGAGCTGCAAAGCTATTATTTGGTAGTCTATTTAGTTTCATAGACTTTTTCCAATTCCCTGACACCTTAAACAAAATATGACAGGCATTTATACTACATAGTATACAAGAAAGATCACTTTGTGGAAAAAAAACCCCCTTATCTAAGGGCTTCACCAATGAGGAGAGAAAATACAAAATAATGGAAACTGGCAACACTTTGTGATAGTTTGTATTATTTTTTGAAGTACACAAGTAAGGTCATAATTCCTCTGATCTTTGCAAAGATATCTTTGCTGTCCTAACTTTGTTTTACACAAGGAGGGAGGCTGCCTATCAGAGACGTATAAAATGACCTATGCTACAATAAAGTTGAGACAAATAGAGTTGTTTGTTCTGAAGAGTCAATTCTTATTTTTTGTTGAGACTTTTCTATTATTCTGGGATTTGTTTTTCTCTTTTCTATCCTCTGTCTTTTTAGGTATTACAGAAGATCTTGTTTCAGTACACAGTCTGAAGTGTTGTGTCATATACACTGACATGTCATCCTGTGCGAAGAGGGGGTACTAGATAATCCTTGGGAAGAAAAAGAAAAAATATTACCCTGAAGCTAAAAGCAAAACAATCTTTGGCTCAAATATCTATTTTCTATACAGTAATTATCCTATGTAAACTGAGCTCTCCTAACAGAAAATACCCCGAGGTGAGTTTGAAACACTGCATTGTAGTTCATAGAACTGGACCAAATTTCACAAAAATAGACCATTAACGAGTCTCCCCAAGTATTAACTTGAATAGCACAGGCTGATCACATGGGAGAGCATGCTGATATGAAGAGAGACAAGTATACTTTCCAGGGACTGAGATTTGAAATATTGATTCAGTCACATTAATTGAATTTTTGCCTTGAGAAGTGATTACAAAAATGTTTCTCCAATATTAATTTGTATCTGCTTTGGATAAGATTAACATTAATTTCTTCACCAGTCCCCATTACTCTTTTATTATTCATTAGCATCTCCCTTTGCATGTGTAAGAGACCTTGATGAAGCATGTTTATTCATAGACTAACCTTTTTAAATAATTCTAACAGCTCTCTAACAGAAACCTTCCTGGCATGCTGAATATCTCATCTTTGTTTCATTATTCAATCCTTGTGCTCTATCCTCCACTTGAGATGCTGAACATGAATCATACTGCTCTTCCTACTGCTCTCTTCCTCCCACTGAAATGTCCTCTGCAGCCTGATCCCACAGGATAGCTCTGTTCACAAAACACTGCAGCAAATTGTCTCCTCTCCTCCTAGAATCCAAGACAGTATAATTTCCACAGAGCTTGAGAGCAATTATTGATTTATGCTGTCCTGAGTTCATCACATATTTGTTATCATGTTTTGATTCCTTGTTCATTTACCTCTCATTAGAATATTTGGCATGAGCTAGTCTTTGATGAGAGCTCTAGAGGCAACATTTTATTTTTTGCTTTGTATTTACAAACTTGTGACTATTTTTGAAGCAGAAAATAGGCGGAGAAAAAGGGGAAATGTAAGAAAAGGAACAAATCAATTAATTTCCTCTTTCTTTGCAAAATTTATATACTTATTGCTGGTACTTGCTAGTTTTTAATGAAAATGCATTGCAAAATTCACTACAAAAACTTATTTTAAAATACATAACACATACATGCAGTCACGTTTCTGATAAGCCCTCCTTCCACAGCAATTATATGTAGCTGCCTCCAGCAAAATGCTGTCATCCCTTGCATTATCTTTTTGTATTTATCTTGCTATAATACCCAAAGGCCCTAATAAAGAAGGTGTTACAAATGCAAGGTCTGATTCCTGCTATAAAGAGCTTACACATTTTAATTTTCCACCCTAAAATAAATGTGTGGACTATTTCTTTCCATTTGCAATTAAGTTTAGGAAAAATTTCAGAAAAATGCATTGATAGGGCGCTCAATTTTCACATATCTGGAAAAATAATCTAGTTCATGAAGGAGAAAAAATATACATTTATGTAAATTATATTTTTGAATAGTCAAGCAGCATAACTAGATATTTAAGTAGCCAGAACTGCAATAGCTTTTACAGAATTCAAAATAACGACATTTGGTTACTAACACAAATTGTTCAAAAATGCTTTTTATTTTATTTTTTTTTAATGGGGGAAAGAAGCCTTTATAAGCCTAATTCTTTTTTTTTTTTTTGAGGTGTTAGGATAGATAGGGTAGGAAAGAAATGTTCCCCTAGGAGCAAATTCTGTAATTGGAAATTACTAAATACAATTATTAAAATATGCCTAAATAGTAGGTATACAGGAGGAGAGCTAGCATTTCAAAATAGAAATATTTTCAAACATTAAATTAAAGTTATTTGAAAAATGGAAGAAAAAATGTATGTGGTGAGTGCTTTGTGGGAAAACACAAGGAGAGCCCACGGGACCTAATATTTTGTCTCTCTCATTAGACTCATTATATCAACACACAGAAATGTACATCCCCGATTTCTATTAATACAAAGATAAACACTAACTTTGAGTACTAACCACCCACAATCTCCAGAATACATTCATTTTTCCCACTGTCTCTGTCCACTATGCCACCCAGAAGACATAACATAGATGAGCAAACCTAGGCATTTTGTTGTTTTAAAAATGAAGCAAATGGAAACGTTAGTGAACAGACAGGAAGCAAAAGTACTTCCCTTGGATAATGAATTGACTTGAATTCTGCTCATCCTAATACACAGTAACTGACACAGCTTTTCCACCAGTTTCAAAATGCTGACTTCTGAAGAAGGAATTCATAAATTTCATTAGTCCATTTATTTCATTTGCTGTTTATTTTTAACTGAGGACTGAACGGGGCTTCGACCAGGAGGGAAAAAAAAAAGGATCCAAGGAATTTGATGCCTTGGATAGTTATGTGTAACTCTCTAATGGAACAAGTACTTCATCCATGCCCTACATAGTCCAAGGTCTGAGTATTTAATACATGTCTTTGTTAACACAGTCCCTGATAGCTGTGATGCCTGTGGTGAGATGCTTGAAACCTGTGGGGTTGAATGCAGGGCATCCTTTGTGTTGGGAAAGGTGAGCAAGAAAGGGCTTGGTTCGCTGAAACAGTTTTTCTGAACCCCTCACAGCCTGAATGGAAGGCCAAGGTCCTTACAGTGTTTGTGGATGGCCCCTGCCTGCTTAATCACCCTCTACAGAATTTACATTTTCCCATCCTGAACTACAGATTTCTTGCAGCCATTACTTAGAGCCACTGACAGCTGATGTAACTTTCTTCAATTATTTTTCCATTCCCAGAAGGGGCTTTTCCATGGTAGTACAAGTATACTTTGACTTTTCACAGACTTCCTCAGACTGCAACAATTTTTGGAGTTTATGGCTCTTCAGTATGGAACTGGCTTTGTGTCTAAAGCACAAAGAGCTCACACCATGTAAACCAGATGGTTTTTGCAGATTTCTGACATCAGGTTTATAGACAACTGTTTTCTTTGGTGGCTTGCAGACTTTGAACTTACAAGCTTTTAACTTGTAGGTACACATTACTGAGGGATTCTTTTGGGCAAATATATACTGGAGACTTAACTTTAATTTTAACCTTTCCTTTTATGAATGGAATTCAGGCATGTAGCAGTCAATTTTCAAATTTCTGTGTAGGTTTTTCAGCTGCAAGACTCACATTAAATTCAATCTGCCATATGTTATATTGGCTTGCAGGCTGCAGAGGTTAGTTTCATGATGTAACTTACTGCAAAAATTGTTTCAACAGCTCCATCTTTTGAGGAAGGGCAATGATTTTGGACAAAGGAAAGCGGAATAAAGTCCCCAGCTAATCCACATTCCTTCTCATCTCAGGCTATGTTTTCAATGAGCACAACATTTTTAAGCCCCTTACCTCACAGTCCTTACAGCAGCATGCAAGAATGAAACAATAGGGCTACAACAGTGTAAGCTACAGCATCAAGAATGTGGATTGTCCAAGTAAACATAAAAAATGTTAAAGGCATTGTGTCTAAAACTCTGTGGAACAGCATATAAGGATGTATAATGACACTATTGTTGCTTTATTAAACTAATAGTGCAATCAATGTTGTCTCAAAAACCTTTCAGCACTGTCTCATCTACAGGTAGGAAAACTGGGATGAATAATTGAGTTTCTATAAATGGAAATCTTTATCTTTAAGATAAAGATCTAAGCCTTTTTTTTTTTAAACCAACAGACTTTGTGACACTTTCTAAATAAATATGACAATAATGCTGGAAAAGGCATTACTCTCCCCTCTGGAACCAGGGTATTATTCTCCCCTCATGGAGTACTAGGGAATACCACAAAGTATGATAAAATGTACTCATAATACCTATATGTAGATAAAAAAGTTCTTGCTTACAAAGTTATTTTAATATTTGTAATTGCCACCTGGAAGCAAATGCTGAAAAATTTTTAGGCTATCTTTATTTTTTGTTATTGACATAAAAGATGGTGTAAAAAAATTCTTATCATGCCCTAAAGGAAATTTCTTGCATTTTGCACTGGATGATCAATGGATGGATGTCCCTGTGGCTGAAGGAAGAAGTCTTCTTACTGACTGTACACAGTGGCACAGGATGGTAAGAAGGATTTAGTGTGGAACAGAAAAAAAGGTCATCAAGCTGAAGATATTTTGCTACCACCTGCATCTCCATAAATCTCAAGGACAAAAAACAGCACAGGATTGTGCAATGGTTGTAGGACTGTCCTGGCCAAGAAACCTCTGTGCTATAAATCATTACAAAACAGAAAATTCAGGAAAATTTAAAAAGAATTTAAAATTTTCTACATCTGGATCAAACAAAAGACAGACGTCTTACTTTACATTAGACATGAATGTGCAGGTTCTAGATATTTAGACCGTCAGAGTGAAGATTACATGTTGTATTTCATTGTTTCATGAATTGGGCAGTATCTTCTTCTCATAAAGAGGAATTGAGAGGCAACTGTAAGCAAAATATGGTGGTGCTAGTTTTACCACCCAAATGACTGGATAATGGTTTGTTAAGCTTCATCTTGGGAGAGGGAGAAAGAAGGAGATAGATTTGCTGAAATTTAAAGAAAACTTATTTTTGAAATAAACAATTTAAAAAGTCAGTGACATTGAAAAATTTTAAAAGCAGACCAAACTGGTTTCTTAAATCTGAGCATGCAGAAGGTTTCCAAGTTCAAAACTAACAAAACAGTCAAAATGGAAAAGGAAGAAAAAGAAGTGGAAAGGCAACCAATGGAGTAGGGGCTGCAGAACTATAGAGGTTTGCACTTTGAATGCTGGACTCCATTGTTCAAATGGTTGTGAATTATCAAGTTAGACGATGCACTCCATCATAAATCAGCACCAAAGTCAAACCTGTTTTGAATTTACAGGCTGCAGAATGGGAGAACAGCAGATATTCTTCAACTCCTCTTTGGTCTGAGAGCAAATTGGAGAATACAGTAATTTTCCACTGAGGAAATTTTATGCTAAATTAATGTTTACACACTAATTCAAAGACAGTGTTAGAGGTATTGAAAGCATCCTTACAGAATTAGAAAGAGTTTGAGAGTTGTGTGTATCTTTTATGGACTGTTAGGAATGAAACAAGCAAAAATAAGGGATGTTGCTGCCTGCTTTTTCAAGCCCTTTTTGCACAACTGATTTCCACGGACACTTGGTATTGCAGGCTCTTAAGATGTTGCCATAGCCTGCTAGGGGTTGGAAAGTGTATATACAGGAAATTAAAGAAAGTAAAGATAAAAGCAGATCACTTTTGAAAGAGAAAGCTGCAGTCAGCTACATTTTGTAGAAGTATTTAGGAGGAAAGGTACTACAGTTTTCTCATACGCATTTGCTGAATGTAAGGAAAGGCAAATGCAATGGTATCTTCTGAGGCTTGTGAGCATCACATCTAAGGCAGGTGGGTTCTTTGCGAGGAATTTGATAGTTCTTCTGAAGTCTTTCCAGAAGGTGAGAGAGACCACTAGTATACAGTAACAATAGAGTTTTGACAAAAAGAAACTCTGACAAGAAGATTTGCTTCCAAGGCCAAACAAAAGAGATAACGGTTTCTACATTCATTTTGCCGATGGAAACCAGACCTTCCCCAGGGGCTGAAAAAGTGTTTACAAAAATTCATGGATTCCTTCCTTCCAGGCCTGGCAATGACTCAAAGCATGCATGGTGTCTCATTCAATGAAGGCTTTCCACAGCGTCTCTGTAGAGTCATTTCTGTTTTCTCTGTCATTCTTTCTCTCCTCAATTCACTGCTATTTCATTCCCTCTCCTTCTTCTCTAAAAAGAAAATAAATGTAATAAAATACAAATTAAATAAAATCAATAAATACAGCAACACAAAACATTGTATTCAAATAATGTTTGAATGTTTCAGTGATCATCATTTTAACCATTTCACAGACCTGAGGCAAGCAGGAATAGACATTCATTATAATGTGCTACCAGGCAAAAGAGAATGCAAAGCTAATAAACTAATAATGAAAGCAGTATATGAATATTTTTTCCTAGTATAGCTTTCTATTTTCAGATAGGAATAATATTTTTACCTTACTTGTTAAGAAAGCTAAGCTTATTGAAAAACACTCAATTTAATGCCACTCATAATTATCACACCTTTTTCTAAATGTCCTTGAATTTTTAAGATTCTGCATAGGAAAACAAGAATAGTATGAGGCTACACACATACTGAGTGAAGTCTATAAAGATAAAATTTTGTCTTATTGCTGCTATGCAATAAATAAGAGATACAGAGTAACAGGAAAACCTGATCTGGCCCACAAAAAATAATGCATTATAAATGTAAAAGATTAGCTGGGGAGGAAGAGGAGGAGAAGAGGAAGTTTGTTTCCAGGAGGAGCCTTTTTATTGGAATTTTTAGCCAGTGGAATATTTTTATGGACATCTTTTGAATTCCTGAAAATAGGGGTTGATAATGGAAATGCTGACAAACATTTTGGTGTTCATAGGGTTGTAATATCCTGTTTAATGCAACCAAAATTGCAAGGTATGCTTTTTATCCTTTTCTGCTAAGAAGGCAATTACACAAGCATCTTGTTGAAGTAGTTTATAATATGATTAAACAGGCAAGAGTAAATCAACTGGTGATTGAATCCTCAAGAGAGAATGCATTTCAGTTAAACTTGCGAGTTACCATACTTCTTTATATTTAAAAGCCCTATAAACAGGGCACAAGATGGTGTGATACCACTCATCCTAGACTCAGGTTGAAAATTAAGGTGTTCCAAAAGATAAATATTCTATTTTTGTTCTTTTCCTACTATCTTAATTTTAATGTTTACAGAATGTGATGAAAGCTGGTTGTATTTGCATTTTATTGAATCTTAGGGAAGACTAAACTTCACACATCTGGTGAAGGCAATCTTCTAAAGTGTTTGCTTATGTAAATTAAAAATAAGATTTTACCTGCTACATTTCTAAGCAATTTATTTGTGCTCACAACTGTAACTAACAAAGATTGCATTTTTGAATCCATATAAATCAATCTGTACTTTAATTCGTGTTCCTATTAGCATGTTTTGTTTCTATCCACATAGTCCTATGTTCATAAATATAAACGAAAAAGAGCTTGTTTGCAAAAAAAAGAGTCAAATAGCAACTCCCATAAATAACAATTCTCAATTCTGTATTTCTTCTCTGACTAGAAACTTCAGACAAGAAATTTGCTATGAAATTCCATACTTTCAGAGAAGTTTGTATTTCAGGATTATGATTCCAGCTCAAATATTTATCATCCATTAATCTTCTTCTGTGGGTGAAATGATCAAAACTAAAATATTTAACTTCATGTTTAATGTTTCACTGTAAATCAGTTGCAGTCACCTTGTCGTAATTGTTGCTGTCTCCTTTGAATGGTCGTTAACTCATTAACGTGTTTGTTAATGCAGTATCCAGACCTCTAGGCAATGGTCCATGCCAACAGCATCAGGCTCCCCTTATACATATTCTCCTACCTTTCTGAGCTGTAAAATAAACATGCATCTTGAAATCAATTTAGCCTAATTTATTTATTTGCTGCTCAGTTGTGCTATTAATTTATATTCCTCTGTCCTCAGACTGCCAAATCAACACATCTCCATACATTTCACAGCCTATCTTGGTTAAATGTCATCCGAGCATTTCGCTATCTGCAGCTGATATCCACCTCTGAACCACTGAAGATATGCAGACCCAGGAGGTCTTCTGAGGAGACTCTAAGAATCCCCCTTGCTGCCCTATTATTTGCTGCTTATCAAAAATCTCCACTGAAGGTTCTTCAGCCCCCTTTCAATCCACGTATCAGTATTCATACCCGAGTCTCCACAAATTAATCTGAGGGTGAGATTTCGTGAGAGATTTGAAAGCTTTACTAAAATCAAACTGCAGTGCATCTGCCATTTCCCTTCACTCACAAACTTAAAAATTCTACACAATACAAAGCAAATAAAGTGAGCCTGGTAAGATTTATTCTTTACAAATCAAGCTGTGTATTGCTCTTGGTTATCTTTTAGAAAAATTAATTAGACTAACAGGGCAGCTCTTGCCAACAGTCAGAATAGCATAAATCTCCTGAGGACAGCTGTTCCTGTGAATTGCATCACAAATTGAGAAAGTAGGCACTTTCAGACTTCAGGAACTGGAGGGAGATAGCAGAGAATAGTTTGCAGCAGGTTTAAATAATAGGATCACTATAGACAGAGTATTATGTGACCTTAAACTTTTTGAACTTAAAAAAAGAAATTAAATTCCAGAATTTGAAAGAGGTGCAAGGCAAAATTCACTGCAGCTCAGTTCATAAGAATAGAAAGTAGAGAAGTGATGATTTATCCTAGCTGAAAATTAGTTAGTAAACCTGAATTAGAAAGAAATCTCTCAAGTTATCATTGCAGGCACAGGAGTCAGTAGGTTTGTCTAAGAGTTGCTAATGCACATCCTAGGATAGGTAATTAAAAAAAAATTAGTTGACATTTATACATCTTTAAAAGCTGTAAATGTTGAGAGATGAGAGAGGTCAACCTCTTATACAACTCTGTTTCTGTATATGTGTGAGTCACGTGGGATTTGTACGTAAGTTAATTGAATTTCCAATGAAATTAAATGGAGAAATGCATCTCAGATTAAGATTAAGCTATAAATAGTCATACATCAAGTAAAAATTAATGTCCTTGCTTTCCTTTGTGAAGCTTTTATCCACTCTCTCCTTTAGCTTCTCAGAGTCCCTCACAGTGAGAGCTCTGCCATGAGTGTACTGAGTACTTGCAGCAATTTTGTTTTGTATAAACCCAATGATGGTGCCTCCATTCCATTGATCACTTAACCAATGAAGACATGGAACAGCATTAGCCCTTGAATTGTCCCTTGAAGAATGCAATTTATATAGCCATTCATCTGTTCAACTCAAAGAAATCAGTTGCTATTTGAAATTTTACTTTCACAGTCCATCTCCTGAGGGCTAAGATTATTTTCATTAATCTTGCACAGGATTTCAGAGTGCAAAGAAATCCAGATCCAAACTTCAGTGTTTTTTTCAACATAATTCTGAAGTCTACCATGTCATTGTCAAACATAAATATCAATTCAGGAGAGAAGAAGAGATAAGAGACACACCAAAATAGCTATCATTATGATTAGATTCAAAGGTAGAGTGATTTGCACATATATAATTAAGACTGTTTATAAGAGTAGTTTCTGGATTTTAAGAAATTAATCAAGTTTATAAAAAAGTGGACTCATGAATCTTTGTAGAATTCAAAGCTCTGTTATGTATTTGTTATTTCATCCCTTAACAAATTATTTGCCCATTTGTGACAGGAATATTAAAGCAATTTACTAGAAGAACAGGGGTTTTTTCCCTCTTTTTTAAAGTTTTATCCAAGCAGTAGCCTTTGGCTATTATAAATTATCACAGCTCAGCGGTTACAGTAGCTTTTACAATTTACATTAGAAGCTTATCGAAGGCAAAGTTTTACATAGTTGTGGAAATTTTAAAGTCATAATAATCATCCATTCTTATACTGGCTGTGTGTAGAACAAAATGCAAAGAACATAATCCTAAAGTACTACCACAGTTGGAAAATATGGAATTATTATGGAATCACTGCAGTGCTTAAAGTGGTGAACAGGTTTTGCTTCAGCTCAGGGCAAGAATTAATTTTTCAGGCTTTTCAAAAACTGAGCCTCTCTGTATTCAAATGATAGGTAAGGTAATGTTTTGTGATCTTCTTCCTAATTTCTCAAAACCAGTCTCGGGGGAATAAACTCTATTTGCTTTTCTTACTTTCCACTTTAAGTAGACTTTTTCCTGCCTCCTTTTTTTTTTTTTTTTTTTTTTTTTTGTTCAGATGAATCAGACATTTTTGTATCAGTTTGAAAGATTCAAACCCCAAAGACAGTACAAGAGGACTTATTATTACTTTAACTGTTGAATATTCCCTGGCAGAATGCTATGAAATTGTGACATAAAATATCAGCTGCATCAAAGGAGTCTGTTTTAGAAAATAAGTTTTCAAACATCACACAGTACAAAGGGTGATAATATATAATCCAGCTCACTCAGCAGGTCAAGGGAGCTCAGGATGTGATGAGCCCAGGGGTGGCCCATGACATTTCCAGTTGTAACTTATGTCATTCATGCATATCTATATAAAGTATTTCCTCACCAGCTTGTTCCTCTAAATGAAAGCTTCCGTTTTACTTCTTCTTACTAAAACATAAGTAGAAAGAGATGAGATTTAGAACCCAAGCAGAAAATATCTGAACACCTACCCCAATCCAGGGCTAACTTTCTTGGGTTTTATAGTTTTGAGAAAGCTTTGGTGAACAGTTAGCAAATCATCCCAATCAGCATAATCATATATGATCAGAAGCTTATTTGAAAACCATATAGCTATGAAATGTTAGAGTGAGGATAAAATCAGCAGGTTTTCTCTTCTTTTACTGACAGGAAGAATAATTTATCCCGGTTTCTTGAGAATACACTGGAGATCAACAATGTCCATAACCTGCTAAACTAAACCATGAAGATGAACCACAATAGAATGCAATCTTCTGTGAAATATTTCAACAGCAATATTCTCAACTGAACAGGAGTCTACCTGTAATTTTCACCTGTTGAGTTGCAATGTCAAGTAAGATGGGGCAAGTGGAACATCAAAATACTCACTCGCAAATGAAAGCCCACCTATGAGGGGTCAGACTCTAATTTTTAAACACCAGTTGAATTTCAACTACAGAATTGTCTAGAGCTTGACCAGTGATCTTTCCTGGATTTTCACATGTATGAGAGGACTGCAATTAGAAGTGGCTTTTAAAGGTCCAGTTTAGCAAAGGGAAAAGAGGATTAATTTTCAACAAATATGTTGGCTTCAAAATAGCTATAATTTTTTAAAACATTTTTGAAGTCAATGGAGAGCAGCATTTCTCCATCCAGTACTTTTCTGCTGTTTTCCTTTCAACATGTAGGAGAAATTGCTTGCAAAATGGAGGCAGTAGAGGTTTCCTGTCTCTCTAAAACAGAGACAGGGGAACATTACCTATAGTTCTGTCAAGACCTGTGTCTCCTTCAATCAATCAATCACCTTTTCTCTGGCTTCTTCTGTAGTGATTCATTCTCTAAGGACATCATGGCAAGAGAAGTAACAGATATTGGAAATACTTTGCAGTCCTCCACCCAAGGACAAGCGGAGAAGAAAAGCCTCTAGCAAAAGACTAGTTAGCACATATGAAGACATACATGACCACAGTAGGCTGGAAGACTGGTAGGTGATACCACAAATCAACACCCAAAGTTTCCCACGGATACAAGTTTCTCTTCCCCAACTAGCAAACTGTTGTTTGCTAGTTTTACTGTATGTAGAAGACACTTATAAGCTTCAACTTGGCATTTCTAACACCATTACAAGGGAACTCACATTTCTTCTAAAGCTCAAAGTTACATCACCACATTAGGCATTTGTTCCTAATGGCCTTTATTTTTGTTTAAATTGCTCTCTTCAGGAGTATTCAATTTGCATATACAGCAAGAATTACACTATAAAATTGATATTAATACCTAAAAAACCCCATGTGGATAACTCTAGTGTTGCTGGCAACAGGTTTCTACGTGCAGCTTTGGTCTGAGCTAGCTACTGCTCTCCCAGACAGCGCCAACGCATGTTATGGTGGTGGCACAAAAAAGGGGAAATACTCCTAAGCCAGAGGTTGACAACAGGGACTATGCTTCAGAAGGTGACACAGCTGAAACATGCAAAGCTCAGGAGGCCATAATACCTGCCCTTAGAGACAGCAAATGGCCCTCAGGGTGTTTTTCTTGTACAATAAAGTATGTGATGGGTTTATTAATTAGTAGTGAGTAGGTGTGATGGAGAAAAGCAGCTGTCAGGATGCTGCATATGCCAGAGTCTCCATGGGCCATGTGCTATGGAGTCCCCCATGGATGCTCCCCACCAGGGCAGTGTCTGGCAGCCAGGTCCTGTCCCAGTGCCCTGGCCCTGCTGTTGCACTGCTGGGGCAGGTCTTGACAGACCTGGGGGGCTGCCATGGGGTCCTGCACTGTGACAGGGTCAGGGGAGGCCTCAGGAGGCCAGCAGGTACAATTGGACTGTCAAAGCCCCCATGGCCCTGCAACAACATCAGGAGAGTGCCGTTGGAGTTTATTCCCACAAATATTCATTTTCATAAGAAATTCAATATTATGAGGTTTGCTTCCTCATAAGATATGAAATTGAAATGGGTAGGAAAAGCCACAGCAAAACAAAACTGCTGACATTTCTGCATGTCTGTGCAGCCTTCTACTAAAAAAAAAAAAAAAAAAAGCTATTTATTTTGAACATGAAGTTCTATGAGTTCAAGTAAAGATCACCATAAAGGATGCGACCCACAAGATACTAAAATTGCCTCTTGTCTTTTCTATTAGCAGCTGAAGGCCTCCACCTTGAACAGTTTTCAGAATGACAGTGAGCGATAGCAAAATTAGCAAAGAGCTGACCATTCTTTATATCTGGTTTTGTCTGGGATGGAGTTAATTTTCTTCCTAGTAGTTGGCACAGCACTGTGTTTTGGATTTAGAATGAGAAAAATGTATTGATAACGCAATGATATTATGGTTGTGGCTCAGTGGTGCTTACTGTAAGTCAAGGTCTTTTCAGTTTCCCATGCTGTGCCAGTGAGGAGCTGCAGAAGAAGCTGGGAGCACACCTGGGCCAGGTGACCTGAACTGGACAAAGGATTATTCCACACCACAATATATTTATCAGTATATATTTATATTTATCAGCATATAAAGTGGGGGGAGTTGGCTAGGATGGGCTGGTCACTGCTTGGGCATGGGCTGGGCATCAGTCAGAGGGTGGTGAGCAATTGTACAGCACATCATTTGTTTCTCTGCAGTTTTCTTGGTTTTTTTCTCTCTTTTTGTTGACTCCCTTTTCATTACAACTATGGTTACTACAACATTGTTATCATTGTTGTCATCGACATCATCATTACATTCAATTTATTTATTTAAATTATTAAACTGTTATCTCAATGGGTTTAACCCTTTTTCCTATTCTCCTCCCCATCCCGCTGGGCAGCGTGGGGAGTTTGAGCAAGAGGCTGCATGGTACTTAGTTGACAAATGTAGCTTAACCAAGTCAAGATATGCATATGCTACACTTTTGATTCAGTCACTGAATGAATAATCTGTGTCAATAGCAATACTGAAAACTATTAATCAGAGACTAACACTAGTCTTGCAGGTATTGGGGGTCTTATGAAGTGTCCCCGTCTAAAACCAAGGATCAGACATTTAGACAGAAAAGATTCGCAAACCCTTTTCTACTGTATTTTATTTTGATGGGTTGATTTATTTGACTGGTTTTTGTTTGGCTTTTATCAGATTTTCTTGTGCCTCATTTGAAATATACTTTAATACATGTAAAAGCTATTTAAATAAATGTAGAATTGGCCTCTCAACACAATTTCTGCTATCCAATTATAAAATCATCACTTGTGTAGGCAGGTAGATGATGGCCACATAGTCAGTGACACTTCTATTCTCACAAACACATGGGGAGCAAAGCAGCTGTTTAAACAGAGCTATTAGACAAGGAGGATTAGGGACCCTTTAGGGAACCTTAGAAAACTCTAGCTTGTCCTCTCCTGAGTCAGTAAGAGTATTTCTTAAACATGGATTGTGTTAAATCTCTCGCAGCTAAGATTTTGGTGCAAGAAGTTTCTTTAATACTTAAGGGCTTTTTGACATTACATTCAAACTAAGTGCATGGATGTGAATAAACCTTCACTGTTAAAAAAAAAAAAAATGTAACCATAAGTACTTTCAGGCACACTGACTTAAAAAATTCTTTCTATGAGTGTCCATGGCTGTGAACAAGGATTATTCAGATGATTTTAAGAGGAGTCAGTGCTAAAAGAACATAATCCCGCAAAGTATTTCCAGGGCTTTTAGATTGTATCTACCTGCATATCAAAGTGGATAGCCAAAATTATACTGTGTCTTGGCTGTAACTCAAATAATACGTCAAACATTATCATTAACAGCTGAATCATATCTAGGAGATAATTTCTAAGGGCAAAGATAGTTTACAATAAGCTGTAATACCCAGTACTGAAATAGAGTAAGAGTACTGAAAGATTCCACTCAAGGTGGTAACATTTGGGTGGGCAAGATAATTTATTAAGCTATCTGAATTACATCACCCTTGTTCATCTGAGAAAGGTGAGCATGGATCACAGAGAGTATCACACTCTGACTGCCTACCTATAGCAATATATTTGAAGAATAAAGGTTTACTATTTCCACTGACCAGAATTTCAATGCTTACATTACAGCTCCATGAAGATTTATCAGCTGGTACTCTATAAATCCTTCAAGAATTTTTTCTGCTATCCCCAAGCAAGCAATGAGAAGTAATTATGTTAGCTGAGAGAGTAAAAAATGAAGGTATGATAAAAGTTTTAGGGTTTGGAAAGGTTTTTTTTTAGCATAAAAAATAAGCAGCAAAGAGCACTGCTTTTGCTGCTGTTGTAGAGTAATTTTGTGGGATTTTTTCTGCACCTATTGTTCACCTTCAAGCTCTATTACCAGTTCAACCCACCTGTTAAATTCCTCTTCTGAAGCTCTTCTAAGTCCATTTTGCTTTAGCTTCAATACAAATTGAAGCTGTGTTAAGAAATACCTTTATTTCAGGTAGCTCAGGGTGGGGTGCAGAGGCAGTGGAAGCTGCAGGTTGAGCTCTCGGTGGCTGGAGCTCAAGGCAAGAGGTCATGAGCTGCATTTCAAATGGCTGTAGGGAAAGAGACATCTGACTTGGGAAACCTGGGGTTGAACTGGTAAGGAAACCTGGTCTGACTGGAGTGGGTGTGTGAGGAGCCAAGGGGAACATGTCAGTCATTGGAGCTGCCTTCTGCAAAAGGGGTTTTGGTCCCAGTGTGTCAGTCTGGGGTGGTGGGAGTGGGACTGCCAGGGAGTCTCTTACCTGATCAGTCTGGGAAGTTTCCTTAACACTGCCACACTTACTTCAGTTGAGATGAGCTGCTCTACTGACTTTCCTGCAAGGAATTCGTTCGACATTTTCCCAAGGAACTTAGTCTCTCAAAATAACATTGCGATGCTTTTTGCATGGAAATTTCAAAACCCACACAGGTCAAAAACCAGAAAATATACCACAGCGAATACTGTGGAGAACATTCCTGTATAGGCAGGAAGATGGACTGCTGGACTTAATGAGCTCTTTGGTACTGTGGCAGATTCTAAGAAATCAGATGAGATGCTGATATTCAGAGCTGGAAGTGTGATTTTAGTTCTGGATCAGTTTGGGGTACTCTTTTGATACCTCTGCACTCACAGTGAACTAGGGAGAAATGTATGATTGTATGTAAGTGTTTACCAGCTGCTAATCTTCACTTGGTCAGTGTCACTACTTGGAGTCCTTGTGCTCTTAGGGAAAGTTGCTTCTGGAAATGACATTACAATTGCTGTAAAACTGAAGTCATTCCTGGAAAACACCTCCAAGTATCTCTGATATCTCAGTCACTTTATAATATGTTAAATTATTTATAGTTCATACCACTGCAGGTGGAAAATACTATTTCCATTGCATTGCAGTGATTGCTGATCATCAGGGCGATGCACAGCATTGTTGTTCATCTCTGTGGTAGAGATACATTTTCAAATATTCATAACTCTGTGGAAGAAATAATTTTAGCTATGAAATTCTACACAAGCATTCAGTCTGTAAGTTCTTGTGTAGACACATGAACAAAGCCACTCATTGAAGGTGTTGGAGAAAGGAAAAGAAAAAAGAAGAGAAGAGAAGAGAAGAGAAGAGAAGAGAAGAGAAGAGAAGAGAAGAGAAGAGAAGAGAAGAGAAGAGAAGAGAAGAGAAGAGAAGAGAAGAGAAGAGAAGAGAAGAGAAGAGAAGAGGAGACGAGAAGAAAAAAGAAAAGAAAAAGAAAAGAAAAGAAAAAGAAAAGAAAAGAAAAGAAAAGAAAAGAAAAGAAAAGAAAAGAAAAGAAAAGAAAAGAAAAGAAAAGAAAAGAAAAGAAAAGAAAAGAAAAGAAAAGAAAAGAAAAGAAAAGAAAAGAAAAGAAAAGAAGAAGAAAAGAAAAGAAAAAAGAAGAAAAGAAAAGAGAAGAAAAGAAAAGAAAAGAAAAGAAAAGAAAAGAAAAGAAAAGAAAAGAAAAGAAAAGAAAAGAAAAGAAAAGAAAAGAAAAGAAAAGAAAAGAAAAGAAAAGAAAAGAAAAGAAAAGAAAAGAAAAGAAAAAAGAAAAGAAAAGAAAAGAAAAGAAAAGAAAAGAAAAGAAAAGAAAAGAAAAGAAAAGAAAAGAAAAGAAAAGAAAAGAAAAGAAAAGAAAAGAAAAGAAAAGAAAAGAAAAGAAAAGAAAAGAAAAGGGTTTTTAGTGGAAAAAATCTGTTTATTTCTGTCTCCGTAGCTCCCAGGGATTTGTACATTAATCATTTTCATTTGTGAATATACTGAGTGTAGCTAGTATTTCAGCTCTAACATTTTGTAGAAGATCATGCAAAAAATTCAACTCATGCATGCATTCCACTGAACCACCTCTTGAAATAGGCCCTCCTGCTCTTTATGTTATTGTGATCTCTTTGGGATGTGCAATCCTCTGTCTTACCCAATCCTTTTTAGTCCTCTTTTCGAATGCCAGAGGTCTTGGAAAAGACAGACAGGTGACTAAGTTTTGGACTCTAAAGCAGGTGATCAAATGTCATATTATTATGAAAAGTTAAAAAAAATCCCAAACACAAAACCAATACAACAATACAATTCATTTTTCCTCAGGAAATTTCTACTCAGTTTCACCTGCAGTGCTGTTGGCAGTAGAGTGATAATTAGGCTGTACACATCCATAAATTAGCTCTTTCCCCATCCCTCTGTGTTTAGTTTAAGCATCTAACCTTCTTACAGCTCACAGTTGATCTGACACATCTCTTTATTCTCTTCAGTACAGCACAGGGACACGGCAATAGTAGGATAGAGCCCTGGACTTCTCTAGTCAAAGCAATGTCCAGAATGGCGACATGTAGGGGCCTTGAAGCATCAAAAGATTTGGGGAGAATCCTCACTGATTCAGACTGAATTCTTGTTAACTTTTCCATGCAGCAGCAACGGCTCAGCTGTCCTGTAAAGCAACTGTATGCCCACAATAGCACAATTCACAAAAGGAATTTCTGAGACACCTGTCAGCAAGTCTAGAAGTATCTAAATTGCAATGACATAAGAATTAGGCATCTCTCTGGACTCACTAGGAAAGAAAATAATTTACTAGTCCTTCCTGAAGAGCCAAGGAAATGAAGAAAGTACAAGCAAAGAGAACATGACAGTGAACAGGGTGACAAAAATACCCAGTTCTCCATAAAGTATTCAGAAAACTTTACGTCATCCCACTGGTGTTTTTCTTTTAAAACCCAGTTTTAAAGCCACATATTTAATAGACACATTTCCTAAACTACAAATATCTATATATTTTTAATTTCTTTTGAATAGCGAATTCAATAACCCATCTCATCTAGGCAAGTGTAACTGTATTACCAGTTAAAAATACAGCAGGTTTCTTAACACCGCCAGTGACTCTGGAGGTGTTTCATGGCAGTAGTTTAGCATTTTCCTGAGAATAATATATTTTAATATTATATTTTCTTCATTTTTCTGCTATCAATGAATTCCCCCTCTTACCCTGAAATTCTACGATTGAAAATCTACCTGAAATTCTCATTTCAGTTAACCAAACATTTTGTGGGCTTTTCATTATCAGTGGATGATGGAAAAAAATACTGACAGCACAAGGTTCTTGCCCTATACTTGCAAAAGTCAATATCATATCACCATAGTTATCATCTTGTCTTCACTTCATGAGCAATGCAGGAATTCCACTTCAAACGTTTTAACACTGCACCAAGTCAGATTAGAAATATAGATGAACCTAAAGGGATGGTGTCTCTTCTTTGTAGGCCTACAGTCTTAATTTGGCCCACAATTTTTCAGAAATAAGATGTTCATCAAAATCTATCACATAGAATTCTATGTACACATTGTTTGATGTGTTTGGTTAGGTTTTTTTCCATTGCATATGTTCATAGTTAATTCTGACAATTGCCGCATTTTCAATAAAGGAAAAAATATATATGTATCAGTGATAATCCAAAGTCCCCTCTTCAGGGGGGTCTTCATGAAACAAGCTCACATTTACCTCACAGGATTGTAGGAGTATCAACAATCATTCCTTTCTAACGTAGGAAAGCAAAATGCATTTGAATAGATGTTGAAATTATCTTTAAGCATAAGCAATAATAATCCACTGAAACAAATCCTTCTAGGACATACCCCCACTCTCAGGCAGTCTTGTGTTTGAATGTTGATCCCTGAATCCAAACACTGACTTGGGAGTCAGTGACTTCCTCTTCCCCTCTCCAGCACCCTAACACTGTATCTCTCCTGACGTCTCATGAGCTCCACAGTTCATGCAGGGTTCTGCTTCTCCGATCCAACACAGCCAAGCCACATTTCTCTTAGCATAAAACACTCAGATCCTTTTTGCATGTAAAGCTAGGCAGGGGAGGAAAATGAGCTGATGGAGACTGGTATGAAATTTATGGAGGGGACAGGGGACAGAGGAGATATGTGCAAGGTAAGTGTGTGGACTTAGCAAATGTGATGGTAAACAGCCACTTGACTGTACTGCTGATGAACCATAATTTCATTTGTTTAGTGCCCTGGCTTTGCCTTTATTGCTTTCAGAAAGGCAGCAGACAAACAAGGAATAAAATCTCAGTAAAGAACTTTTTTTTGCACATCTTTCTTTAAGAAAAAAAAAATTTACCTTGTTTTCATTTGAAAAACAGCAAATACCAGAGCTGTCTGAGAATGATCTCACCATTGTGAGGTGAACTAGCATACATATACAACATCCAAATCAAATTCCAGTCCAGTTCTTTAGATACACCCAGCAACCAGTATCATGCAAAGTGGGTGACAAAAGTAAAGGAATAATGAGAGCTTCCTTCCCTGACTGCATGTGCTAAATATTCTGACCATGATAATTTAAACCACACAGAAATATCATATATTAAAGATGGAATCTTTAATGATTTGCCAAGCTTCAGAAGCCCCTATCCCACTTCATAATCCATGGAAAGATGAATTTGTTCTTTTTCGTGGTGTAGGCTAGTAGTCACGACACAACTACAACCAATAGCTCTCAGTTGCTGTCTTAACAACTTCTCAAAACCAGTTCTTCATCATTGGGGTCCTCGTGTTAGCCAGGTAAATGTCCAGAATACATCAATGTGACTGACCAATGAGACCCCAAAAGTGAAGAAGGCTCAGAGGAGATGGAAAATGCATCTGCAGAATTCAGAGTATGACCACAGCTGTTACAAAGAACCTGACTTGTATCTCAACCCCCAAGGGACTGGAGAGTGTCTTTTGCTTTAGCTATCCAACAGCTGAGTCGGTCAGATGATGGTGTATTTCTCCCCAAGTTCATTAAAAGCTTTTGAACGTCTCTCTAAGTTAGAGATCCGCAGCACCAGGAAAGTGAATAAGTAGTTTAGCCCAACATAATGCATAAAAAAAAGGACAACTATGAAAATAATTTTGTAGTGAACAGTGGGCTTGAGCTGGCTTTAACCCATATAATCTTTTCAAGCCACTGGGAACTCACTGGGAACCCCCTTTTCAAGCCACCCAGGGTCATGACAGTGAAAATATTACAGAACTCAATAATGGAAATTACATTGGTAGCATGATGGAACTACGTATTGCAATTACTATATTTTGCTAAGAGTAATTTAGTAGTTGTCATTGTGATTTCAATATATTTTATATTACTCTGCTAAATCAGAAATCCCATGGAGCACCTATAACCTACAAATAAGCAAATTTTAGAATAAACTTTGTTAAACACCCTCCATGTGTTGAATGTCTAAAACAACCTTGTCAGAGAGTATTGGACTCTGACAGCCAGTGATGACTTGACTTTAGGCCCAGCTGGTCATAAGTTCTCTACACTTCTTCCAGAGCTCTACTATTCCAAAGGTTAGATATAGTAAATGAAGGTGTGGGTAATTTGACCCACATATAACTTTTTTCCATCAAAGTCTTGCAACAGAAAGTAACTATAAGGATTTTTATTCTTCTTTAGTTCTTTTTTAAAGCACTTTGTAAAAGGGTACATTAAGGCATTATATAAAAGGAAATTATTTATTCAGTGCAGGAATGCTAACTCAAAAACAATTTTTTTCCACAGATATATTTTCTCTGATTATCACTTTCTATTCACAGCAGTACAATTTTCTGTTCAAATAAATAGAGGTTATGTAAGGGAAAAAAAAATTTAGTGTCCTTTACAGAGGAATCTCTTAATAAAAACAATGGGTATTGTGCAAACCAGCATGCTACTTAAGCAACATTGGATACTAAATCCATTTGGTATCACACAGATCAAACATGGGTGATTAATTACAGACCTAATAGGAAAAGTAAACAATCCATCCTCACTGCAGAACAGTAAGCATATATCTTCTTAATCACAGTGGGATTATAACATCCTGCTCTCCACAGGTGTGTAACTTGGTGTCACCAGCATCTGTCATGAATCATATAGAGTTATTATTCTCATTTTATAGTGAATAGAGATGAAAACAACTGTACAGTATTAAATTCCTGATTGCACTAAAAGGGAAAAAATAGTTATGTACAATTTGGACTGTAATATTTCTTTTTTGTTGCCTCATTTGGCAATGTTTTTTCCAGCTATTATCATCATTATGCAACATATAAATTCACTTATCACTGGCACCTAAGCTTATTAATTAAGCAGCAATTATACTGCTATTGAAGGACTACAGTAGAGCACATAGGTAACGCATTTTCTTTTTTTTACTGTGCTGTGGTATTTCTGTTAAAAACAAGATGAGAGCTAAGTACATTTCACCTAAAAATATAAACTTCGAGGTTTTGCTCTGAACAGTTGTTTTTTGTTGTTGTTGTTTTATTGGGGTTTTTAACTTGAAAGCTGGCTTTTTCCACCAGGGTTTTGAAACCATTTTTACTTTACCCTGATAAGTGCCACTGCTAGATACCAAAATGGAAGTTATGTTCTGCTGTAAACACTCTGTACGTGTTACAAACTATAGGAAAACTTAAGTTACTCAGGACTCAGGCTATCACTTTCATCTTTACCACACTGCCATTTTTGCTGCATTTTTCTAGAGGAAAGCACACCATGTTGGGCGTGACAGTGAGGGTGGGGAAGGTACTGCAGCTCCATGTTCCCATGCCACCCCAGGCAAAGAGTGTTCCCAGCAAACACACACAGAATACCCCTTTGGGCTTCCCCACCTGCCTTTGTCTCTCTCTGCTACTTTGCAGGCATGTGGTTGAGCTTTTTTGACTAAACAGATCCTTTGTATCCCTGAATTATTTTTACGGAATTTTAAGGCTGTATTCATCCAGTGCAAGACAATTGGTTTGTGACCTGGTTGCAAACTTTACTCTAGGCAATGTATTTTGTGCTGTCATTGGTAACTCAGTGACTCAAAACCCAATTCAAAACTCAACAAAATCTGTGAAAAAGTCTTCTTTATTTTGTCATTGCATTTCCATGTACATGAAGCAGAAGTGGATTTTTCTGCTTGAGTCTGATCCATGAAGCTAAAGAGATCCAATCCTTTGGCAAAATTTTCTTGATTTTGACAAAGTTTGAGGAAGATGGTGGCTTCCTTTTTTATTTCTTACAATAGAGGATTATCATGAATTGGGGGTAATCTATTTAGCTATATTTAAAATACCTATAAAAAATATGAAAGTAGTTCTTGGAGATGAGATCTATACTTAAATTGTCTGTGTCCTCAAAATAAACTTTTGTAGAGCAAGAGCTCTTATCAGTTTGTCTGTAATTTATAACTAAAGTGCTCAGTAATTGACTCAGAAGAAGACAAATTCATGTGCTGATTCAAGTAAAAGAAGTTGCAAATGCCAAATTCACTCACTTTAAAATGGAAAGCCAGCATTCAGTTGGAGTAGCTGGTTATGTTCTGCAGGTTCTGCTCACGCTGCAATTATTGCTTCATTTTGTTTTGAGTGAAAGAACATGGTGTCTAGTTGTATTCTAAAATGAATCCTTTCTCTCAGTTTTGCTTTTCCTGCTTCATAGATTCCTAATGATGGGTTGTAGTGAAGTGTAGAGAAAGGTATATACTGTGTTTGGGAAGCAGTACTTTTTCATACAGTAAGATTCAATATTCAATATGAGGTACATGCAATAGTCCAGACTCTGCAAAGCTGGTGTAACTAGAACTGTTCTTTCTTTTCATTTTCCCTTCCATTTCTCATACATAATCCAGGCCTGTGCCCCTGCCCTGCCAATTGTATAATAGCACTTTGTGGAAAAGCCATGTCACTAACTGGCTGAAAATCTGATTAAGTGCAGACAGATCCTAAGGCTAGGAAGACACAAGTGTATTTTGTAACTATCAGATTACAGTTTATTTGGTTCTGATGCTTTTTGTGTATTCCATGCCTTCTTGACCAGCAGATCCTTAACTGCCTACATCATGTTGGCTCAGCATTTTTGAACATATGCACAGATAAAAAGAACATCTGTTCAGAGGGTTTGCTGAATGATGACTGAAGTTGTTATATTTATAGAATGGAGGGTCGTATTCTTTTAACAAGGTTTTGATACTTTAAAGTAGGATCTTACTGCTCATCTCTTTCCCTTTTATTTCACTGCTGGTAACATAACAAAATCAAAACTTAATTGTAAGTACTTACCTTGCACAAAACAGATCAATCTGTTCCTCTAAATGTGTCACATGAGAACAGCAGTCAAGTCCAATTGATTTCAAAATTATTTGGCACAACTATCATAGTATTTTCCCTAAGATAGGTTCAGTCAATACCTTTACTACTTTTAGAAAGAAATATTCACCAGGTTGATACTTTTTTTTTTTTCACCAGTGTACTCATGCCTATTACAAATATCTTGTATAAGTGTGGTTTGGGCCCATTAAAAAGTATAAAAATCTAAGAACATACTTTTCTTTAACTTGAGGCTTCTGTTTTTGCCTTGAATCTTCTGAGTCTGAGCTCACACACAGCCCATCAGTCTTACTACCAGCTCTAACGGCTCCTGAAGTGTCCTACAGACTTGCAGGTGATTATATAAAAGTTAAAATAAGATGGGTTTAGAAGAATTAAGTGATTCCATATGTTATCTCAAAGACCTGTAGTTCAAGACAGAACAGTTCAAATAATTCATTGCTTTTTTCTTTGATAAAAATGTAGGTTTTAACCTTTTGGGAAGTCTTTTTCTACAGTGTCAGCAGCAGTTCTAACCTGTCAGTTCAGCAGTACTTCACAACTACTGCAGTTCACTTTCTGTGTGATAGGGAAAAGAGAAGTGAGAATGATACTCCAGCTCTTCCAGGACCGTGAAAAATGCAAGATATGAGTGACCATATCTTGCTATGAGATATTGAAACTATAAGGTTAGTTTCAAAAAGCAGTTGAATGAGGGCAGCTTCAAGGCTTCAAGGCAGAGTAGGTAATAAATAGAAAAATGATTACAAAATGAAAAAGTTCCTCTGTGATGTGAGAACTGGTTCAGGGGACATGGGCATAATGACTTCCTCTGTCACAGACTGCCTCAGAGACTTTAGGAAAATTACCTAATCTCTTCTGAGCCATGATATAGAGATAGTGCATTCCTTTTATTGTGTCTTTCTTTCCTTTCCTTTCAATTTAAATTCAAAAAGATTTTTTCTTATGATGCACCTGCAGACATCTTTTAACATTTCTCCCATAACTTTCTTATTGACAAAATAAAGTACAGACTAGAGAGATGGACAGCAGGAATCAAACAAGTATTGTCTTGAGAACAGGCCAGGGTCTTCCGTGTGCTGGACACAAATGGTTCCAGTCAATTCCTGCTAGCTCCCCAAGGGACCCACCACACAGGACACAGCTGAGCCCATCAGAACAGGTGATCATGCCTTTGTAATAATATATTTAAGAAAGACGAGGAAGCACTGGAGAGAGGGAAAGAGGAGGGAATTAGAGTAAAGCACTATTCTCAGATGAGCAGGACATGCTCCATGGCAAGGCAGGCATGCCCCAGCAGGGACAGCAGTTTGTGGAGGACATTGCAGAAGAAAATTTTCCCTAATGGGAATATGGTATATGGACAATACCATACAAAAACAGTTACACCTTCAAAGGGACTGCACCCTGTAGAAGAAGAGTGAGAAAGGAGGAGCAGCAGAGAAAAATCCCTACCACACCTTACATTGCCATTTGTCCCACTGAAAGGATTAAAATACAGCTTGGCAAAAGCAGAGGTGCTTTTGTAAGCATGTGCTTGTTTCCTCTGTTTTTCTTTCCCAATACCCTAATCAGTACTCAATTATCTATATTTTATGAAAATAAACAACGTCAAAATCCTCAGAGTCATTTATCTACTGGCTATGTCAGTAACTGCTAAGGGATCTCTCTGCCCCATGAGCTTTCTCATTCTTCCTATTTGCCTGTCAGAGTTAATGCAGCATCTGGACAACACTCTTAATCATTGTTTATATGAGTACTTGCTTCATATATTAAACCAAATAAGTATTCCAATAAGTATTAAGAGTCAACAAACATGGAAAATACTTTTTATAGAAGGAACCTTTTTTCTTATACTGAAGATGAGGGTAAAAACCTTGCTTGTAGAGGTTAGTACAGTAGAGTTACTACCTTCAGGCATGCAGATATCAAAATTAATATATCCTTAACAGATATCTTCTAGAATATTCATCATACAAAAAAGCAGATCTCAGGCATGAAGAAGGAAAAATACCATATTCTACAGACTTACTTTATTAATTTGTTCAGTATTAGCCACAGACATTTTCTATAGCCATTCTTCTCAAAGTATTAAACCAGCCCCTTGGCCCTGCTTCATTTTCCCCCATCCTCTGTAGGCATGTTTGGTGCAAAAATAAACTTATTATTAGATTAATGGTGTAGACTCTGTTCAAATGTTACAGCTCATACCATTCAGGAGTACTGGCATATTGAAAAGTTTTATAGTAGCAATGCCATTTGGAAACTTGGAGTCTTAGCAGAGACTTAACATCCAGCTTCCTTGATGACCAAACTCAGTAATCTGTCCCTATTCAAGCAGAAGATGATTAATTTCTCTAGATAATATAGTACTTCAATAAAATAAATTTTGACAATACAATAAAATTGCAAAGTACTAGAATACGTACAGTTAATCTATAGTAACGAGGAATCGATTTTGTTTTTTGGGTGGGCTGGGTTTTTTCCTAAAGCTGAAATCAAAGTGGAAATGTTCCCCAGCTACATGAAAATATCACCTGGAATTATTTCAGGACTGTTTCTTTAAAGCATTTTCTGGTATTATACTTTAATTTAAGCAGATTTCTATCTAAAAAAAAAAAAAAAAAGTACCTAATTCTCCACTCATTTTACCTATCTAACCAGAAGCAATCATTCAAAGATGATAGTTCTACCTCTTCATATTTCTATCTGAATAAATCCGAATTAATTGCCTAAAAATTTGAATAATTTGTACAAGTGACAGCAGAACTTACCCAGTTTTACTTTACAGGAGAAAAGTTCTGTCTAGAATAAAGTTAACTTTCTTCATTGAAGCCCCTATATTATATTTTGGGTATGTGACTATAATGATGATGAAAACACATCTATATTTTGGCTATTGCCAAACAGAGCAACATCAAGGCTTCATATCTTTCTCATGCTATTCACCCAGCAAGGGAGCTGGGAGTGGAAAAGAGGTTGGGAGGGCACACAGCCAACACAGCTGACCCAAACTGGCCAAAAATTGACTTCAGCATACAGGCGTTTGTTGTCCCAAGTAGCTGTTCTGCACGCTATGGCCCTGCTTTCCAGAAGTGCCAAAACACCTTCCTGCCAATGGAAAGTAGTGAAGGAATTCCTTATTTTTCTTTCCTTGGGAATGTATCTTTTCTTCACTTATTTAACTCAATCCATGAGTTTTAAATTCTTGCCCTTCTGGTACTTTTCCCTATCCTGCTGTAGGAGTGAGTGAGTGAGTGAGTGAGTGAGTGAGTGAGTGAGTGAGTGAGTGAGTGAGTGAGTGAGTGAGTGAGTGTGCAGGTGCTTAGCTGCTGGTCAGCATCAACCCATAGCAAGCACCCACATCCTCAGAATCATTCCTTGGAAAATAAAAAATACATATTTCTCAGGATGGTCCACTAAAAAGTAGGACTTTTCCAAGGAATTATCCTAAGGGTTACGTAAAACTGTCATGTTACCACCATAACTAGATGGGAGAAATTTAGTGGCAGACAAGAGCATAGGAGGTTTTGGTTTTGTTTTTTTTTCTAAGAAGAAAGAAGTAAAAGAGATATCCAGGGGGCAAGTTTCACTGAACCACCATACTAAAAATTGAGTTGGTTTTAGACAGGCTGCAGGCTGAAATAAAATAAAAATTTAGAATTTGTACAGCAGATGCATCAGCAAAACAAGCTCTTCAAGCTGTCACTAGGCTGGCAAGAAGTGGTAGATAAACCTGGGATGCACTCTCACGTGGGGAGAAATTCTTCATATGGTTCTTGATCTATCTGCTACTCCTGGCTTTCATATAGACAATTTCCTGCTGGAAACTCAAATGAGGAAAAATAAATTTCATAAAAAGTATTATTATTTTTTGCAAAAATTTAGTCTTCCATTACCTACTTCCAATCCCAAGCCAACTTCCTTTTTATACCTCTCATACTTCCCATGCCTATCAGAAATATCAGGAGAGGAGAGGAAAAAAAAAGAAGTAAATAAAACAGAACCTGCCTGGGAGTATTGTTACCACTCTACTTTCTATCCGAATCTTAATCAAAATGTAAAATATATCTTTCCCCGGAAAGCATAAGAAGGATTACCTGCTCTCAAATGTATGGCATAAATTGGGCCAAAAATTTGTTGGTTTTTTCATATTTTATCCTCATCACATTGCATCTGCATCTTTCTAATAAGAATGAACTATGAAGCCTCTATATTTTCCCTCTTAATTATTTTATAATTTCTTGACTGCTCTGTATCTTTTAATCTTCTGACTTCTTTCTGTGTCTCAGCATCATTTCTGCTTTTACCCAGTTTCACCTCACTTTATCTTCTCCATCCTATTTGCTCCTCTGTATTTTTAAACAACTTACTGATAGATGTCTACAGATTTATATTCCTTTCTCTCCTTCTCATTTTGGTGTTTTCTATCATTCAGTCATCCTTTGAAGTATTCCCATATTTGCTTAAACTCAAGGGCCAATATTATACGAGTAAATATAAAACTCTGTCTGTCTTTGTGTTATAAAGCTGCCTTTGACTTTTGTAGCTGTTTTATGTTTTGCATTTAGTTGAGATTTAGGATCCAGGAATATTTCAAATATTTAAGATCATTGAGAATTTAGGAAAGAGTATAGATATAAAACACCTAGAAGAAAGATTTAAAAGAAAAGCCTGGATTCTGGGTTATGCAGAGAAGGTTTAAGAAAAATAGGCACTGGAGCCCTACATTCCCATAGAACTCTATGGGATTTTAGATATGCATCTTCTGCTTCCTACTCCTTTGTCCTGTGGCAAAGCTGCTGTGTTGTGAAACACAATGTCTGCTAAAGAAAATGAAAAAATAGCAGGGCATTTGAAACATGGTTCCTGTGTCACACTGGGGGCATCGTGCTCACCAGCTGATGGCCAGCCTGCTGGATGCAGCTGTTTACCCAACACCAAATCCTCAGTGGGTACTAATCCTCAGGGCTCAAGGATGAGAACTATATTTTGCACCATCTGAGTAACATTTCTACAGGGAATTTAATTTCTCCAGAGGCAAACAATCCGCTCTACCCACTGCACCAGGTGGACCAAAGCCTGTCTTTCTGTGCCCAGGCTAAATAAGAACTATTTCAATCTCTTATCTAGGTCTGCATACATACACAATACATATATATACAAAGAAATCTATTATATAGCATATGAAAAATGTACATCAACATCTCTATAACAGATCTCAGTATTCATAATTTATAATTACCATGTGCATTTCAGCCCTACATTAAAGTTGATATCATTTGGCATCTTTTTGATCTATTCATTACTTCAGAATTTAGGAACATGCAGACTGGAATAAGGTAACGTGCTTGTTCAAGGCATAAAATGGGAGTTGTGTTAATCATACTTATGTTTTTCAGTGTGGTGTTGTATGTTTAAATGTAAAAACAAAAACTATTCAGTCCTAGTTTTATATCATTTTTTTCTAACTGACTTCAATGTCTATTTCATTGACCTTAGATTAAGGTTGAGAGTCAACTTCACATTATAAAAACCCGGGCCAGGATTCATCTGCTGTTGACAGGTATGTAAAGATAGGTTTTAAGTGTGAGTCATAGACTCCAAGTCCACTTTTCCATTAAAAAGTGATCTTTAGTCAGTGGAGTTGAGTAATGAGAGAGCTCTGACCAGTTATGGGTGGGTATTTTCAGGTAGGTTTAGCTGTTTGGTAAACTCTAGCAAGGGAATTGAGTAAAGGCTGCCTCCAGAAGTGAGGTAGAGCACTCATATCAGGAGGAAGTTGGGGCAAGATGGTGAATAGAGATGAGTATTAGGCTTGTTTTGAAGGAATAATATCTTATATGAGAAGCTGGGGATATTTGGGTTAAATTTAAATGTCTTTATGAGTGAAACACTGGCTAAAAACTAAGGGTATCACTACGTTGGAATGTGAACCCCTACAGGGGAATGAGAAAAAGTTTAAATACATCATTTGTGCATATGGGCATTGTCCACATTTGATGGTTATTGACGGGAAAAAAAAGAGAAAGGAAGAAGACAAGAAGGGTATGTAGAGTTTGTGGCATGAAATATTAAAGCTAAAGCAGCTGCAGGCTGGAGAAACTTACATTCTCTCCAACCTTTAATACTTTCTCTTAGAAGCCCATTTTTGCTCTATTTTCTATCAACAGATGCAAACTTCAGTGTGTGCTGCAGTTCTGTTGCTCTCAGTGCTGGTGGTTGTCTTGCACCCCTGAAAGCTTACAAACCTTACTTGAATGCTAAGTTAGCTCTTTCAGCACTATTATCTCTGATATTCTGTATTTTAAACTGTCACATATTTATATTGCTCTAAACAATAAAAGAAACAAACTCAAATATTCTTGCTGCAAGAAAGTAGTTTTCTTGAGAAATTGAAACTTGTTGAAAGCTAACATACCTCAATTTGAAAAGGACAATTTCAGATTTGGTCTTGGAGTAGAATTTAACCAGTCTGCTTTCATTTTCTATTACTAGGTCCAAATTTCTCCTCAACCACATGGTTCTGCAGGAAGTAGTGTGCCACTGGACTCCAACTGTTTGTCTAAAAATACCCATGTCTTACACAGCTCCAGTGAATACTTTGGAACTTAGGGTATCTCAAAGGCGTTCAATTCTTTGGTGCAGAAAACAGAAAATCCTGCCTACTTGGTTTTCTTTTCCCCTTTCTTCTTCTTTTTCTTCCTGAATATAGCCAAGCAAAGATTAGTTTTAAAAGTTCTATGCACAGCACTTGGCAAAGCATTTGATCATATAAATTCAGTGTAAACCAAAAATTTAAGCCCTCCATAGGGAGTGAAAACATTTATCTGAATGCTAATAGATAAATTGTATTCTTGAGGCAGGGGTTAAAAACCTTGAGCTTTGTGTTTCACTTTGTTTTCTTTCTGTCCTGAAATCTATTTTTAAACAAATCAGGCAAACAACAAACCTTACCAAGCACCATGGGGAAATGAATATAGGGATTCATAAGTATTCTCCTAGCTTGTATGCATGATTCACTGTCTGGTGGCAAAAATCAATTTGTCTCTTTAAAAAGGCCCCCTTGGGGCTAGAGGAATGCAGAGCAGTAATGGTTTACTGTCTTGAGAGCCTTTGTCTGATGACAAACAGAACTGGAATTGACAACAGAGAGTTATAGTCATGAGTAAAATTATTCATGTGTTATGGCTTTCCCCTCACCTGGCTTTGCAAAACTGCACCTGCAAAACAGTGCATCTGTGTTGTTCATGTAGTCACCTCAATTGCATGCTTCCCTGGTATTTACAGGGACTGACAGCGCTTGCATTTTTCTATCCATTTATACGTGCTGATATCCCTTTGCAAATCAAGCACTCTGCTGTCTGCACAAATGTGCAGGCATTGGTAGATATTCAACCATGCACAACAGAGAACCCCCCTGAGAATGTTCCAACCTTTATGTCACACAGTGAAGTATATGAAAGAAAAGGTGCATGTCTGCACACATTTCATTACTGCACAGGCAGCATCAGAGAGTGGAGACAGCATTAGCCACAAACACAGAAAACACAGGTTTTAGTCACAGTTCAAGGCTTGATTTGCTGTATTGTTTTAAACACATACTATTACCTGTCTGTAACTTCTTCCCTTCTATTAGATCTTATTTTCTTTACTTAAAAGGTAAAAATTTGAAATATCATCCCTTTTTACTGTAGCTAGTGCAGAGGGACTTCTGTCTCTTACAGACACAAGTTATTTTTGTATTACATTTAAGATTAATCAGTAATACTATCTCAAATTTAATATCTATCTGCCAAATGTCAGTGGAATATTGCTAGTTGATACAACACAAAGGTTTGGCCCAGTACCAGAGAATTTTTTAAAGCGCCTTGCTTTTTATCTACAAATATATTACTTCTTAAATTTTACACTGAAATGAACTAAGGCTTCAATATATTAAACGTGGCATAGGAAATCACAGACTGTGGCAATAAAATGCTGGACTGGTTAGGAAACCTTTTGAATTCTTATTTGTTCTGATTGAAAATCTTGAAGTCACTTGTATGTTTTGCAATAAAGTTGTTGTGGTTTAACCCAGCTGGAAACTAAGCCCTACACAGCTGCTCACTCACTCCCCACCCATGTGATGGGGGAAGGAAGGGAGAGAGTAAAAGTGAGAAAACTCGTGGATTGAGATACAGTTAATTAGGTAAAGCCAAAGCCACACCCAAAAGCAAAGCAAAATAAGGAATCCATTCACCACTTCCTTGGGCGGACAGGGGCTCAGTCATCGACAGGAAAACAGGGACCCATCTCACATAACAGTGACCAGGGAAAACCAGTGCCTTCAGTCCAAACACCCTCTCTTCCTTCTTCTTCCCTGCAGTTTTATAGTCTGAGCATGATGCCATGTGGAAGGAATGTCCCTCTGGTCAGCTGGGGTCAGTGTCCAGGCTGTGTCCTGTCCCAGCTCCTTGTGCACCCCAGCCCTATCTCTGGTGGGATGGAGCGAGAGGCCAAAAAGGCCCTCAGTGTCAGCCCTGCTCAGCTGTAATAAACACATCCCTGTGTTATAAGCACTGCTTTTGTCACAAAAACAAAAACAAAAAAAACAATCAAACAAACAAAAATTACAAAATACAGCCTCCTGGAAGCTACTACGAAGAAAATCCATTCTACATCCACCCTAATTTGCATGAAATTTTAACTAAAAATAAATATTTTAGAAAACCAAAGGAAAGTGCAGAGAAAAAGAAATTATTAAGAATATTTCTCTTTCCCCCCTTGAACGTGAGTTTGGTCAAACCAGAAGTATACCAACTCAATAAAATGGAAACTGACTATCAAATCTTGTTTCAGTTGAAAAATGAAGAAGGATGCTTACAAACAAATAAAAAGATGTCTGTCCTCTATTAAGGTACTCAGAGACATAAAGATGTGCCCCAAGTTTACATTATGTGCAGCAATAGGCTGTCACTGTACAGATGATAAGTTCTGTTGGCACTGGGTGCAGAAAAATAATTCAATACAGAATTAGTATGGTATTATGCACAAGGATATTCTGGACTGATTGTACAACCAGATGTTGTGTGAATTCAATCAAGAAATGGTTTTTGTCACCTCTTTTCAAACAGACATGCCAGCTTCATTCCCATTTGAGATGGGAGTAGGAATCCATTGCTTACTCTATTAACAATAGACAATTTTTCTAATAATGAATAGATTTTTCCAGTGTTCTGATGAAATTGTTGAGTGCCAGATATAGTTGTGATTTTTTAATTTTATTTTCTCTAGAGAGGGAACAAGAGTTTAATTTAGGCCTGAGGAGCTTGTTTTGAATGCATCTGAAACAGAAGTAAACTGCTCAGTACCATATGCCCACAGATAATATTGTAGCCTTGTCTCACAGGAGAAGGCATATACCCCAGCTAAAGGCTAAACAGGAGGTAAGAGATAAGTGAAAAAAATCAGCATCATACATGTATACATTAATTCAATGAAAATCACTCAGTCCAGGTCTAGAAGATACCATCTGTGAGATTCAGTGATATCAAAATATGTATAAACTCACATGCTTTCTCTGTTGTATGCTGAACAATATGCACTGAAAGCAGAAAAACATGTTTAGAAACTAGAAATACTATTTTTTTTAACTTAGGTAGTATTTTCTTCTCTACATTAAACCTTTTATTTATGGCCTCAAGCCCACTGTGGGGTTTACAGTTCTCTCTTCCTTAAAGAAGGCACCACCTTCTTTCTTTCCTTTTATACAGTGTGAGTAAATGAAAAACATTTGAGCCTTACCTACAACCATAAAAAAAAAGAGACAGCATCAGGTATTCCCAGCACCTTTCTCCTGATCCTGTAGCTTTGCCTTTGCACGAAACTCAGTGAACTGGCATTGCATTATTCTGCATGCATTTACTGCAGAGATGTTTCCTGCAAAGCAAGGTCAGTCAATAAACTTCTTATGAAGGAGTTGGAGAATGGAGGATTTGTTCCACAACCCCCTACTGCCTCCAAAAGCTTTTTTTTTCTTTAAAATTCTGATCCTAATCCATTGGTGTCTTGTTTAATAGGAGCGTCCCAGGGCCTGCTGGGCCAGCATAACTTAATAGAAAAGGGAGATGCTGATGGGAAAATGCACACAAGAGAGATGAGTTGTAAAAGTGTAACTGGCACACACACAGAGCAAAATATCCCTGAAGACTCCAAAGACTTCTCAGTCTTGAAAACATTTACAACCAAGCACAGTGATTTATACCCCAATTCCAGCAGATTTACTCATGAGAGCAAGTAATATGCTCAGTAGTAATTAACAAGCTTGAATTTCCTCTGTTATTTTCACTGACTCTCATGCCTCTTCACACTGTCAAAGAGGTGTGAAAGAAGAAGGCCTGAGAACAGGATCTTATTTCATGTTTTTGCCTCAAAGACATTTTTGTGCTATCAAATCCAGCTTTGGAGAAAAAAAAGGTCACCAACCAAGAAAAATCAACAAATGTGTAAATCCATATGTCCCCATCTCATTTATCTCATCATGTGTGCCCTGAAAGTCCCCCAAAACAACATTCATCTAAATAAGTTGTGAATTTCAAAACTGAAATTGTGGGCAATTTGTCTATTTAGTTTTTTCAGCTTTCTTTTGCTCTGTATTTTTCCCTCAAAACCCATCTGCACAAGCAGACAAATGTAAGTTGCTGCATGAAGTCAGGTACCCAGGTGTGGTCTGCAAATTGACATTCATTAAGCATGGGTTGGCTCTAGGATATTATAAACAACCTTCCTCTTCCAAGTTTTAAGCCATCAGCTTAAGGTTCCCTATTCAAAATAACACTCAAATTCTTGTTGAGCTTTAAAGCTTGTGCTGAAGTTTGAGTAAATGGGACAAATGTATACTGAAGTAATGTCTTATTTGATTTCTTAACACCAAGCTCCATTTTAGCTACTTAAATGTGAATTTAGGGCTAAAGTTGCCATATACAATGAAATAAGATAAAATTACTTTTCACCTTGCAAAGGGAATTACGTGACCGAACACATTTAATATTGTACTGTGCTTACATTCCTAGGAAAATTAAGGGAGGAAGCTTTGGCTGAATTCAGACAATATTGTGTGTGCTTTTATAACTAATTGTCGAGAAGATTTTCTTCTCTGTAAATATTTGAGTTAGGACACTATCATTTGACAAAAGGTATTTTTGTACATACCTAGTTACTTTTTTTAAATTTACTGTATTCCCTGTCTTTTCTCAGAAATTTTATCCAACTTTGCATCATAGTTTTGGGTTGTGTTTTTTTTTTTCCTTATTTCATTTGTTATGAGTTAGAATGATTTCTTCTACAATCAAGGATATGGTTGTGTATTGCAGATAGACATGTTCAATGCTCAGGGTTAGATATACAATCCAAGAGGAATTGCTACAGTACAGTTTTTGCCTTCGAGATATTTTGGGATTTAAAAAATGATGAATCACAGAACTATTAGGGTTTGAAGGGACCTCTGGAAATCAACCAGCCCAACCCTCCTGCCAAGGGAAGTTCACCCAGAGCAGGGTATGCAGCTCCATGTCAGGTTTTGAATGTCTCCAGCAAGGAACACTCCCCTGCAGTCTGTTCCAGTGCACTGCCACCAAGTTCTTCCTCATGCTGAGGTGGAACTTCTTGTGCTTTTGTTTATGCCATGACTACTTATCCTGTTATTGAGCATCACTGAAAAGAGTCTGGCACCATCTGCATGGTACCCAGTTTGAGACTTTTATATGCATTGATGAGATTACAAGATATTAAATAGGATTAAGTAACTATCTGTTCTTTCTAAGTTGAGACAGTAACACATTTCTCCTATAATGTGCAGAGATGTAAAGTATTGATAAACATCTTTGCTTCAAAATGTTTACCACTTAATTTTCCCTAGAAAAAATAATTTCATTAAATCTTCACTTTCATATATCTCATTATTCAAAATTAGTATTGTTGGTGGAGCAAAATTAATTGAAGTTAAGTGAAGTGGTTTTCAGTGACCAGAGGTAAAATCTCTATTACCATTCAGCTCCATGGCACAATGACCTCTGATTTCATTGCAGGCAGGATCCAAAATAATTTCTGGTATTTATACTTTTCCAGCCATGTCCTCATGACATTCTTTAATAAATAAGGAATATTGGATATTTTCCTTAGAAGAAAGAAATCTGACATGACAGAATATTTAGTTTTGGCTTCATCCTCACAATGGATGACCCTGGAGAGACCAGCTGAAGCAGAGGTCTCACAACACCTCAATATGTCAGAACAGTTCCTGGGAGAAGGAAAAATTAGGCTCTAAGTGTCCAGTAATTCCTGAAGTTACCTTTTTCCTTTTCTTCCCATTGCTGTGCCCTGGGCTGCTGCCTCCCAGGCATGCCAAAGCACTATTGCCACCCCAAGTCATAAGTGAGTGGCTGGAACGCCTATGCAGAGGTTCAAGGAGGCAACAGGGCAAGGTGGCGCCTTGCAAGGCTGCTGAAGGGAGTCCCTGTCTCTCAGAGACTGCTGTCCTTCCCACTCCTCAGCTGCTGCTTTGGAGCCCTTGCCTGAGGAGAGACACCCTTATGTGGAGACCACTCATCCAGAGATGCCAGTGAGAAATGTTCAGGCAGCATCTTTCACATGACCTCGGGGTGTATATGGACCTCCCAGCTGTGCTGTTAGACTGTGTTTCTTCAGTTTCACAGAGGCCCCCATCATGACAAAGGTTTTAGAAAGTGCCATTTAGGACAAACTGCGTCAGGTTACCAAACCTGATACCTAAATTCTAACGCCTGAGTGGGGATAACACCCGCAGGAAAATACAGCTTGGAGCTCTTTTCATTTTGCATGAAACCTCCTCCAGAAAGGACTCCTGGTAAACGCATATTTATTCTACCACAAGAGTAAAAAGACACTGCTGTAACTCATTCCTGAACTTAGATACATTGATTTCTCTTTCTAACTTAGTGGGAAATTTTGCTGTGTTGCCAGAGAACAACTCAACAATTCTGTTTTTGTGATCTGTGTAGGTACTTCTAAGGGCAGAATTTAAAAGAAAGTGTTTCAAGGTTCCCTTTTCAATGACCTAATATTATTTCACTTGAAGTAATCTGAGCATACTTAGTAGCACCAGATTTTGATAAAAAATGCTCTTTGAATAAAAAATATTTTATGCGTAAGTCACATTGTCACTTTATATTAACTTTCTTATCCATTTCACCTTTATACTGTCCTCTGTATTCATTCATTTTTAACTAAGTTATCTTTTTTCAGTCCTGAAATAGATTTTTAAAAAGACAGGAGTGCCTGTGTTAGTCTTAAAGAAAGCTATGCTCTGGCAATTAAAAGCTTCTTGAATTCTTCATAAGCAGAGGAAATTTTGTTAGAACCATGTTCTTACTGTAAACTAATAAAGTTAATGTATAACTCTTTCACATAGCTTTCCATCCTTGAATCTTTGAATCCTTTGCAAAAAGGCACTTCAGTACTACAATCTAACTGCTCAGTGATTTTGACCTCCTGAGAGTTTTTCTGGTACGGAAAATTCCCTAGACAGAAATGTTACTTTATATCAAAATGTACCTGATCAAATGCAGTATAAATATCAAATTCTGTAAATTAAATTTTGTGAGCTTCTTGCACTGGGTTTTGATTCTGAAGCACTAAATGTGACGTTTCTGTAAATAGGCTTCTTCTGTTACACATTTCCTCAAACACCGACATGCTCTTAGCTAAAAAGATCTCCAACCTAAAATTAGTAATGGCAGCACTCAGCATTTCTAAATGCCTGTTGCGAATTTTTCCCTTAATTGTTCAATTTTGATCTAAAATCAGATAATAGAGACAGATCAGTTAAGTGTAGTGCCGCATGATGCCATTTCTTTGGCTTCAGCAAATAGGAAGACTATTAGCTAATGTCCTTTCTATCTTCAGAATCAGTAGACCTCAGACCCTGCTGCTATGGTTTATGTCCAGGTATAATTGCAGCAGACTTCACAAAGATTCCTAAACGCACTTCAGAAGACAAAGCGACCTTAGAAGAGATGTTCTTCTTCTGCATGAGACCGTGTCAAGGATCACAGTATGTAATGACACAGTTACACTGCAAATGACTTTTGGGAATGATACTAATGATTTTGAACTTTTAAACATCTGGTGTCTCAACAGCTCATGTCACCATATTGTCTGTGGTGTGTCAATAGCTCATGAGAGATCACACAAATCTTCCAGTTAAGGTAATTTCATTACAAAGATTTTTGTAGTACTGCTCCACATTCCTTGTTTTTGTGAGTGCCTGTGGTACACAAAATTTAAATGGAAAGCATATAGCTAAGAAGTCTCTTCTGGTTAGTTCTGCACTAATCTCAGCTCAGGTTAAGGAGTACCTTTGTATTCTTGAGATAGCTCTACTCCCTAAGCTGCCATATAAAACATTTAACAGGCCCCTGCTCACCCTCCCAAAATTTTCTACTGTGGGATTTTAAACAGCAACATAATAATAAACCTACCTGCAAGGGCACTGCATCCACTTTCATTAGCTTGGAAGAAATTTAACTCTACAGTATGCATCAAAATCCCTGCTGTGTAACTGTCATCTTTTTAGTGCAGTCAAAATAAGCTCTATAATCTCTTATTCATTTTAAAATCAAAATTATTCAAGCCTCTGATTTTTCCTTTATTTTTGAGCAGTAGTCTTGGTGATTTCATAAATCCTGAATAAAAATAACAGATCATTATTCACAGTCCTTTTAGTCTTCATTAGCATAGACTGACTCACCAGCTTGCTAAATAAACAGAACACATAGGTTAGACATATGTTTTTTCACCTGACTTATTTCATGATGCAGAAAGTACTTCAGCTCTATTTCAGCCCTTTCCAGTGTGAGAACAGAATGCACCAATTAATAATGTCAAATTACAGCCAGAAACCCATGCCTGAATGAGCTTGTCAGGACAATGAGACTTTTCCGCTTATTATTTTCAAAAAATTCAAGTGAAAGAGAGATGCTGTGAGCAGTTGTAAAATTCTCCTTTATCAGTGCTACAAATAAATATGTGTAAAAAGCTTGCATGTTTAATGCTTTAAAATAGCATAAAATCAAATTTAAATATCAAGCTTTACATATGAAGCCTTTTAAAAATGCCAATTTTTATATGCTTGGCAATGACAGCATCAGCTATTTAAAAATTAATTTTAAATGTTTTTTGATTTCTATTTGTACTAACCATCCCTTATTCCAATTTTATTATTATTATGAAGACAAGTTAACGCTGAAAGAGAGCTGGAAGGTGTTGGATTTGATGTAGGGCTCACCAAGAAAAAGAGCCAAGAGAGGATCTGCCTGCCTTTTGAATAGCTGTAGCTGTCCCAGAACCTGCCTGGACATGACAGGTGTGAAAGGACACCCTGTGTCTTACAGTTGCTTCTGTATTCCTTATCATTCTCATGCAAAATAAATAGAATGAGTTGTTTTCAAAGACTGGGGGGATGTCCACCTCAGAAAACAGACCATGCATTATCGTGTCACTGCTGAGTACCACAGCAATTACATAACAGAGAATTCCCACTCTGAGAGGTGGGTTAAAAGAAAAGCAGTTGTAGGCAGTGAGTACAATAATAAGAAAGCATGAGCTTGCTATGAGCTCTCTTTCCCCAGCCAGTCTTCTAACACCTCCCAAAGTCAAACAACTTGTGGGTAGCTTGTTTGGCATCTGGCTGGGCTGCTGCACACTTGCTGGAATAACTCACCCACAGATGTCTATGCCTACTATCCTGGCAGGGGCCAGACTTTGGAGCATTTCCCACAGTTTGCAGCAAGAAGCAGCACTGCAACAAGGACTGACTCTTCTCCCACAGGCTTGGTGCTTTATTCAGCTGTACTACAGCCATTCTCTTCCTACTGGAGGAGTGCTCACAGCATTCCTAGAGCAGGTTAAAATGGAAACCAATTTAGAAGTACTGTTATTACATCAGTGTATTTTGGAGACAATTAAAACAACTACTTTCCCTATCCAGTAGGAATAAATGGATTTTTGCTCTGTCTTAGTCTACCAAATGAATCATGGTAAAGGAGGAATCACATCCTTCCAGCCAGGAGAGTTGATAATTGTTAAATTGGTTAGGTGTAAGCACAGTAAATAAAGTCATTCAGTCACCTGCCACCATCTAAGCAGCAGTAACTGAACTGGCTGTGGGCAGTGTCTTGTGAGGGGATTCAATAGCTCAGCTAAGAGCTGAAAAATCAATCTTTCATCTAAATCAAATCAATTGATATCTTCAGCTAACACATAATTATAGAAAATTTACTTATCCTTTGCAGTTATTTCATGCACCATTATGTTCAAGATATCTCTGCAGGAATGGTAAAACCTTCTGTGAAGGCCTCTAGTGCAGACACATCTTTGACTATCCAGAGTCAGATGGCAGCTGCAGGTCTGCCTTGGGTCAGACCTGCCCCAGCTCCACATTTCTATAGTGCTTTTTAGTGTCTTTCTTCCATGCTCAGACACTAGCTATGGAGCAATGAATCATGGAGATGTAAAACAAATGTCACATGTGCAGAAGATGCCTGTTAAGATGAGGCCACAAACCTTCCCCTGTGGTTAATTAATAGAATTATCACAATTGAATAGCTATGAACACAATTAGTTATCGTGTTCATAGCTATACCCTCCATGAAAGGAGGAACTATTTACAGAGGAAAGATAGTAAAATCTTTACAGGGTAGCCAAATCCAGCATGACAATTTCCCTCAGGAAAAATACACCTGTGTTTGTGAGAGTTTATTATGATGGTTGAAAAAAAATATTTTTGGCTTTATTTATTCTGCCGCTCTATTCATTGTGGAGCAGGTTGGCACCTGCCCTTCTATCCTAAGGAAAGGGCTAAGTACAATTGTGCTGCTCCCAGAAACCTCAGCAGGGAACTAACCTGAGCCAGCCCATTTTTTGTTGTAACTTATTTCCTCTCACTGGTCAGCAATTTGGAGGTCACTTGCATGGAAAAAGGAGAGAGCAGCTTATTGGCAGCTACTCTGCTGCCATGGTGATTCCTGGAGTACAGAGAATAGTGCACGAAGGATCATAGGGGGAAACAAGGAGGTAGGAGTCATCGTTTCTATACAGAACACAAAATAATAGAGGAAGAAAAGTAATGTAGGTCTGCAACAGCAAAAATGAAATAACATTTTATATATCAAAGACTAAGAAGTCAGCAAAAGAGATGCAGAGATAGGAAGGACAGGGATGCATTGCAAATTTCATAAAATTGGCTTAGTATCATTTTAAGAAGCTGTAGTGGGACTGAGGAGATTTTTGTTTGCTTTCTTTTCTCATAAATTCACAGACAGAAAAATGCTGGCCAGCTCTAAGAAAGGGGCATCAGTCATGCAGGCATTTAGCCAACATCACCACTGGGCCTATGAATGTCAGGTGCTGTTCAAAAAACTAATTAGTTTGTCTTCCTTCAACACTTTGTTGAAAGAATGTTTCATTACAATGCAAATGGTGTTACCTCACAACACAAGCTGGTCAAATTCTTTCAAAACATCCCACAAAGACCCTTATCATAACCTGCCAAATAATAAATGCTAAACTCTTTAGAAGATAAAATTCATACTGGTAGCAGGATGCTGACTGTCAGACAATTTACAGCTTTTATTATTTCAGATACTTTGGGTCCCAAAGTGATTCGTCTTGTTACCTCTGTTAACAATGGACTGGCACTTGCCACTGTAGCTAGTTGGATTGATAGCTGAAAAGTAAACTACTGACTTTGTGAGAAGAATATGGTTAAAACACGTCCTCTCGTGTTTTTTCTGCTGCTGCAGCCCCTCCTTTCCTTCCTGCCAGCACCGGCTACAGCAGGGCTCAGAGCTATGAACAGGTTCAGGAAACCTGCAGCCACATGCTCACTCCTCTGTCATCTTTCCCAGTCCAATTACACATGAATTCAGTCTCTGTGCTGTACTTTCTTGCCCAATGACTTCCTCTGAACAGATTGCTGAGGACTTTCATTCCTTTCTACTCCTGCCTTCATTTTGGCTGGATCAAGACATTTCAAAAGTCAGACTGGATCAGCTCCTGCCAACTCATTAATCATTCATTAAGCCCACTTAATATTCCTGGCCTTTCTCTTGTCAAGTTCATTGATTCAAGCCATGGTGAAGCTCAGGTCCCGGAAGGGTGATGAGAGCCACCATGAGTGCTCTCCACCGAGGGTGCCATTGGCATGAGGCGCTGGTATCTGATGAAAGGCACTTCATGGCACAGCTGAACCATGGAGCCTTCACTCTGCACAGGCAAAGAAAAGACAAAACACATCTTTGTGTGGGTTGCACAACAGGTAGTTACTGTCTTCCATGTGAGAAGAAAAACTGGACTACTGATGCAACTGAAGGATGTGAGAGGGTCTTGGCCAGGCAGAAAAAATGCACTTAGTACAAGATGCTGATTGCTCTGCTCCTCAGACCTGGAGGGTGGGCATTCAGTACCATGCTATTTCAGTGCTTACAGCTGGCAGAGTTTACACTGATCTTACAGGACCCAAAAATCAAGCTCTGGAAAACCATTGCTGCTGAAAAGAAGAGAGTTTGAATGCCAAATGTTAAATTGGACAAGAAGAAAGGGTAAGACTCTTTTTCCTGGTGCCAGCCTTGTTACTGACTTAGCAGTCTCAGTGATTAATACAGCAGTACTCAGAAGTCCTAGAAGAGTAATGAGTAATGTGAATTCCACCATTTTCTCCAGATGAAAGTATTTTTTCCCATTTTCACAGTAAGATCCAACTTAGACTCTTACTCAATGCAGGGATTCAAACACTTCGCAGGCAGAAAGAAAATAATATAGAGGTTAGAAAAATGCAGTATTTTTTAAGTGTAGTGATTTATTGTCAATAAAAACTGCAGATAAGCAGATGTGATTTTAGATAGAAACAGTTTAGAGACCTCAAAAATAGTAATATTCACAGCAGACTTTCTTGTTTTGTTCTTGACTCGAATAATCTAAACAATAGGTTAATAGACTTAACCTTGCCACTGGAAGGCACGCTCATATGTATGCAAAATAAAGTCTTTTACAGGACTGATGGCATAACTGAAATTAAAAGTCATTTATATCCACAGAGATTTTAAAGATGCAGACATAATTTTTAATATGATATTAGGATTGAAGAATCATCATTCAGAAACCTCTGGGAAAATTAAAATTTGCAGAAGAAAATTGTTTTGAGTTTTTCAAAGCATTCAATTTTTCATAATTTCTAAGTGTCATTGCTATTTAGGTAATTTTCTCTTTATGTCCTATGCTTTTGGAAGAACAAATTTTTTTCTATTTCTGATTCAAAAACTTTTTGATGCAATATTTTTTTCATTGAAATTTAACTCTTAATATGATGGATTTTTTACAATATTTGAGCTTTACACTGTAATTGGAGGTTGGTTGAACTGATCAATGATTCATCAATCCTATAAGCTAATATGTCTTTGGTCTTACCTGTTTCTAATTCACACTACTGAGCCAATGGCCCCTTCAAGAAATGTATCCCTTTGGTTTTTGTAGGCCAGAAGCCTGTGCTCAGATCCTGGTTAGACTACTCTATACTCTCTTGCAGCCCATAATATTTGGGTTTCTTCCACAAGTAATCAAGATTTGTGGGGAATTGGTGCACATCCCTGCCTGCTCAAATACAGAATGAACACTTGGGAATTAGAACAGCTACTCCCAGGAGGAGATTGACTTCACATCTTCACAAAGAAACAATTTTTCACAATGTTCTATTAAGAACTTTTCATTTGGATCCTCCTATAGACATTTATGAAAATAAGAAAAAGTGGCTAGCTTTTCTTTGCAAAACTCTTGACTGTTGCAAAACTCTTGACTTTGCAAAACAACATTTCAAGGACAAAAGGAAGAGAAAAAGAAATTGTGAAGGTAGATATTGTACAAAGGGGAAGAGAAAGAGCAGAAAGAGTGTGTAGGATGTGAGAAATGAGAGATCTGGGGTGGCTGTTGCCAGACAAAGCATCTGCAAACACACCTTTGTTGCAAAGTGTTCCATACACTCTACCAGTGTGAAGTAAAAGAGGGTCTATGCACCAATGAACCTGGATGGTAAAAAAATTAGAGGATAAGTCTACATTTGGATTGAGTTTGTCAGAAATATTCACTCTCTTCTCTGTATTTTCGTATTCTGAAATCCTAAAACAGAAAACCAAACCAAAAAACAAAGCAAACCACTAGCTCACCAAAATTAAATTCAACTCACAACTGGGAAGAGTATTTGCTTTTAAATATAATTGAAGTAAGGACAAGGTAAAATTACAGAACAGCAAGGCATGAACCTACTGCATTTTCTCTGTGTGATACTGTTCCAAAAACTCAGTGAAGCAAGATGTTCATACTGTGTAAAATATTAAATTATTCATTTGATTTGTATTTAATGGTTCCAAAAAGCCCAAGCTGGTAAAACACAAACAACACTTAGTGCACCTTTCTTTTTTTTCTTTTTGTTTTTTTGTTTTTATTCTTCAGAAGGCACTTGTTCCAACATCTTCTGCATGCAGGCTAAATTATTTCCCTCAAGTTTTGATTCTATCCAACATTAGTAGAAAGGTGTATAGTCTTCTATTCCCATGAGGCACATATGTTTTCACACCCCCCCAAGCACACAGCTTTCAACTGCTTGTTAAGCAGAGCCAATGAAACTGAGAATTCTTAAACAAAGCACACATTAGCATGCCTCTTGTTTTCTTAGGTTTTCATTGCTCCATTTACTATTTAGAACTTCATCCCACTCCTATTGAAGTGAATAATGAAACTCCCATTGATTTCAATTTGAAAGCCTCTCAATTGCATTAACATCTAACTGTTGAAAAAGGGAAAGCAGATCTGTGCAACAGATCTGTGTTTTCAACCAAAGTTTTGTTTCTGTGTCTGCTCTACACTTCTGTATTGTGGAAGTTACGGCTTTATCTGGGATATTTTCTGCTTGTGGCCATGTTTGCTTGTCTTGCATAGTGCTTCAGATTTTATCCAAGTCATAGTACTGATAGGAATAAAATGAAATTTAGAATATGCATCCCACCTTTAAAATCTTGCATGTCTAGTAGTTATCAATTATTATTTAAACTTTTGTAGCAGAAGAAGAAGAAGAGATACAAATCTGGTCCATCTTCTGTTTGATAATAAGCCTCAAAGAACGCCAGCTACTGCAGAGAGAGTTACCCCAAGCACTAGGGCTGCCCTGTACATTCTTCTGAAATGACTGATAGTCCGGGAATGTTAGTGCCACTTCCCCAGCTTCCATCAGCTGCACAAGCTATCTCCCTCCTCCCACTTCTGAACACCTCTGTGGCTCTAGGGCTGGCAGCAGAGCACATGCCACTATCCATTCCTTCTCTTCCTCTCTTTCAGAGTCCTGTTACCACTTGTTTAATAACCTGCTGCACTAACCTTCACCACCTCCCTTCTGTTCCATCCTTCATGCTTGAATGATTTTATGGATTCCAATTCATTTGAAGATATTGATGCCAGTGAAATTGTAACTGTCCAGAAAGGGGCAGCATGCACAATCACCCTAAATCTTTTGCATGAGGCATTCAATCTCCAGTCTGGCTGAGATCTTTCAGAATAGTGAACAGTTCCACAAAGTTGGCTTCCAAAATCCAGTTCTGCTCTCCATTCTTCTCACATTTTATATTATCCCATGTGTTGAAACTGTATTTATTTCTCAAATCCCAACACACATTCTCCTATACCTATAACAATTCCTTTGGGAAAAGTTCCTTTGAAAAAAGTCTCTGACAAATCACAGAGTATGGCTTGCATATATTAACAGACATTTGTTTATGAGCATTACTAGATCTACTTGAATTAGTTTTTTATTATATTTGTTTAAAACAGCCAAGGCTAAAATTTATTTTTTCCTTTTCCTTTTTGAGAAATTGCATTTTGAAGCTCAACAATTTTCATATCCTCCCACCTCCACAAGATCTATTTAAGTAAATGTAATCAGACTTGTTCTGAGGAAAAATATTTCATTGAGGATAAGTAGAGGTTCTATATTTATGCGTGGGTGATATGTACTTTAAGTAGCAGCGACCTTTTTGATCTCACTGGCATTGGTCTGGTAAAGCCAATAGAACTGCTGTGGAGAGACGCAGCTTCCTTTTAGGCAATTTTGAATGATTAAAGAAAGAGGAAACTCTTAGCATTGTAGCTGCTTCTTGCTCAAATTAAAAAACATTTAAAAATAATTAAAAGTAAGTAGTGAGGTTTTGAACAAGGATTTGAATTTTTCTTTGTAGGACATATCCATCCACATGTTTTAGTGGAAATCAAGTATGCTTTTATTTTATGTTTTTTAATTTTTTCCATAATTCATCATCTCCACAGGAGGTAGGCTTTCTTTCTTTTGAATATAGAAAAACCCTGGTCCCCTGTTTCTTGTGGTGACAAGTTCATTGAAGAATTGATTCTTCTTTCTTTTCCTGATACTTTCAAGAACAACTTGCAGAATGACTTACTGCTCACCTTCACAGATGATGGCAAAAAATAACCAAAAGGAACAATCAAGAAGTTATTCAACTTTTACAACACTTTCAACCAGATGGTTTTGGAACATAGATATCCCATATTCCTCAATTGTTTTTATTCATTCCCTTTAGCACATTACTGGTTGTGGAGCCAAGAGGAGGTAGAAAGAAAGATCTCTTCATCTGCTTAACCTTTCACATAATGTAGTTTTTTCAGTGTAATTTTTGAAGAATTAACACTTTGAATTTTTAAAATTTTTAAAATTATAATCCTGAGAGATCTCAGGCAATGTTTAATAGATTTTCAAAGGCAGAGCTTTGTCTCCTCCTTTCCAGATCAGAACAGTTTGGGTCACTTCTGACTTAATTCTAGCAGGTGAGAACCTCTAGTGCCAATACTGCCAGCAAGTCACAGACACACTGTGACACAAGCAGTCATACCAAATGACTGCACATTTATGAGACCATTTTCTTCCAGTCATTGTCCAAGTGCCCTTTGAACAGGAGATATATATATAGATACAAACACACACACACACACACACACATATATATATATAACTGCTTGTCACCAAAATAACCATAGATTTTTTTCCAAAAGAAGTTGCCTTTTTCTCTTCTCATTATCATAATGAACTCTATTGTCTTGTCTTCTCTAAATTCTGCTCCCCATTGGAACTAAATTTTCTCTGGAAAAATATGAAGTAAATTCCCAGAAGCAGGGGTAAAAAAAAAATCTCCATTCAATTATATATTACTGATTAAGGTGCTGGGAGTAAACATATATTTTTCCCTATCTAAACTCAAAAATTTCCTCCTGCAGTGTCTGATTCTGCATAGCATTTTCCTGTTTGGGATTGATGGTAATGGACTTACTTTATTTTATAGACTTGGGGAAAATAAACCTAAGTGGAAGGTGAATAAAAGACTCAAAACTTCACTTCATGTAAGAAATAGCACAACTATAAGAGCCATTCAACAATTCCTGAGTGCTTGTATATTGCACACAGGCTGACAAACTCATGCATTCGAAATCCTTTTGAGGGGAGGACTACTCACAGATGCCTCAGCTGTACTCTTATTATGCAAATGTATGTTGACACAAAGTTGCCCAGATATCTGAGAACTGCATTACCGTAGTGATTCCCACAGCACTGCCTTAGATCCTACCCTTCTCTTCTAAAACCATTGTGCTCCCATTCCGAGAGGCTTTGGAGCATACTGATGCAAAAGAGCAGAATTTGCCCCTTAAAGTAACAGAGAGATTGACATATGTTTTCTCCATCCATTTGGCTAACCTACAATAAAATGCCTGGTGCTCCATCAGAGTTTGTAATTGATTGGCCAGTAAACAGCTTGTTGATAATAACATATTCTTGCCATCTGATGTTTTGAACAATCCAGAAGCAATCTGCAGCAACGCTATTTACACTATGTTCCCTGCACTGGGCATGGATCCAGCTCTTACCACCACCAAGAACAAAGAAGCAGGAGGTCTGTCATAACCTTCAGAAGTTTTTGTGAGTAATTTTAAGGTTTTCCGAGACAATTTGGCTTCTAGCAGAGGATTTCAACACTGAGATATTTTTCACATTCTTTGTTTTGTGTATCATAATGGGGAAAGAAAAATGTACAGAATGAGTTTTCATAATTGGTAAGCAGTTAAAGGACATTGTCTTTGACCTCCTGCAAGGACAGAGGTTCAAGCAATGCAAAGAACGTCCCATTAGTCATGTTAGGTGATCTTGGACTGATCCTCTAGCTTGTGTAATGCAGAGTATCTCAAACCATCTGCTCTTCCTATTCAGATAGTCTGCATTATCTCCCTTTGGGATTCTTCTATGGAATTGAGATCACAAGAGAGCTTGATGTATGCACATGTTTGTTTACGCACATATATACTAATATGTAGGCAGGTTTCTACTAGACCTGAGCTTGGAATCTAAGAATCTTCTTAGCTGAGTGATCCCTTTTGGGATTTTGCTCTCTATAATCAAACATTTTTAAATTATCTACAAATAGGGACATGCAAGTAATACCACTGATATAAGTCTTGGTGGAAGCAAGGCCTCTCCCAGGGGCAGAAACATTCCTCAGCTCTCTATATATGTTTAGTACAGGCACTGAGAGTACAAGAACCAATGTGCAGAACTGTGAGACTGAGGAACATACCAGGATGGAGATGTGTCCAGAACAGCCACTGGAGAACAGTCAATTACCTTCAAAGTACTGTCTAAATTTAGACACTTTCCTTTCTATACAACAGCAGAGCAGGGGTTGAGAAGATCTAAGCCTTACACTTCACTTTCAAACTGCTCATTTCAAGCCCTCACTTCCATTTTAACTGTGAGTATATTTTCTTTAATAGAAGTGTATATTCTGCATGTAATCATAAGGCTTGATAATGATCTCAAGTTGTGTTGTTAAAAATCAAATCCCAGTGAGTTTAACAGATTTATATGGCCTTTTTATAACATTTAAAATGAGACCTTTCCCCCTCCCAATGGCCATGATAATCCAATATTTGCTTAATAAGTATAGAGTAACAAACTAAAAGACGTAGCACCTATTTAACTCAACTTGCATTCCTTGTCTTTTAAAATATCCCCAGCTGTCCTGTTTCTTGGAGTTCCCTTTTGATTCTTTCAAGAAAACCTGAGATCCCAGTGTCAGTGGTTATTAGGTTTAAGTTATTTGTTGTAGCAATAACAAGGTCTTCTTGGCTAAAGGAAATTTAATGTTTTCCATAAATTTAAAAAATATTTTCTTATAATACTCTTGCACAAAACTGTAATCATGCTGCATTTCAGTTTGTTAAAAAAGGAAAACGCTGCCCACATTTTTCTTAATTAAAAAATTGCAAGCAAATTAAAAACATTAGTATTCTACTTACTAAGTTCTTCTTTGAAGATATCACTTTAATCGTGAAGATTTTCATTTACACTATCTAAGAATTACCACAGTTTCTTTCAAACTATTTGTTTTATGAATACTCGTCTGAAGTTATCTCACAATTTAATCTCCAATGGAGCTTTTTATTCTTTGACAGCACATTGGCTATGTACCAGTTTGGGTTTTTTATCCTTTTCACAGTTTCTTCAGCTCAGCTGTTCCATATAAGCTGCCAGCATTTTTAAATGGCTGCTTTCATTATTATTTAATATGTGTTGGTTTCAGCAAATATTGTAACTACAACTGTTGCTTATTATGGGTCTTTTTTTTACCCTATAGTCAGTCAACTGGCAACATCCCAAACTCCTTTTTAATTTCCTATGACTAGAGAACTGTGCTTGCAAGGTCTACTCACTCTTTCAGATGTTTGACATCATTACTATTTAATATGCTCCTTCAAGAAATGTTGTTGCCACAGCATTTCCCGACAGCTTTACAGTTCTTCTTCCTCATTAAATACAACTGTAATTGTGCTCAAAAAAAAGAATTATTTTGAACACAACTCTTTCCCACTCTGTCCAGCAATACCATAGGAGACTGACTCACTACAAATTTGTTATGGTCCCTGAGTTTCCTGACAACTGCTCCAAAGACCTAATGTAGTTCTCAGAATTTCCCAGAAAATTTTAATATCTACTCACCTAGGCAAGAAATATGGATAATGGAGTGGTCAGCACCTCTGGTTCATGTTTACTCTATTAGTTTAAAAAATGGAGGGATGAAGAGGTTTCAAAAGTCACTGGAATCTTGCCTTAGTCATTTAAGCAATTCAAAATTACCGAATGCTTCCAATTCTATTTAGAATATTTAGATCTTCAAAGCCATGTAGAATTTTGAACCTTGAAATGGTTCAAATGACCTTTGAACCTTGAAAAACCTTGTGGGTTTTTTTCTCACGATGACTTACACAATAAGTAGACGGCCCTATCAATAATGCACCAAGGAAATGTAAATCCTCATATTTCCTAAACTTTTCTTTTCGCAGCCTAGTCCTCTATTGATCCCCTAGTCAATCCTGCTCTATATCTTGAAATTTCCCCACAGGAATTAAAAAATTTCTATTAGGGCACTCAGCTGTGAAAGAAAACCCTTCCTCATCTTCCTTTTCTTTGTCTCCTCTGCCTCACTTGTCTCATTCAGGACTAAACGTACTCTTAAAGACAATGAACCTTATTTTCCTAGCATTTTCATTATAGGGTGAAGAAGGAAAAGGCATTTCTTTGTCTGAGACATTAAAAGAGAGGCAAACAGGAGGGTAGGAATGGTGATTAAAGGCATGTCATCAGTAAAAAGAGCCTTGCAGGTTGATAAAATTGGAGAACGTCCCTTATTAAGTCGGAGAGATGCAGAACTACCAGAAGGTATGTTTGTTTCTTTTTTAAGCATTATTTTCAACCATAAACAACATGGAATCCTTTTTTCTATGAGACTCTAAAGCTGTCTGTTACATGTAGCTGAAACTCTGAAGTTCTAATCCCTAAGCACAGAAAAAACCTTCACCATGGGGTAAAGATTTACCTCATGGGAGAAGCAACTTTCTGAGGGAAGGATGGCAGCTTGCGACTGTGACCTGCCACAGGAACTGGGGCCCCCTTAAACACAATAATATATTATTTGAAACGCAGGATCTTGCCTTTTTAATCAGGGATACAGCGACTTCCTTTAGGATGGCACAGTATGTCTTATCAAATGCATTTTTTTATCCTGTCTGTTCATTTACTCCTCCTGGGGAGAGGATATGTGTATAAGAGAGGGAAAACAACCACATGTAACAGATATTGCCAGAGTTGATCAGCAAACTCCGAGAAGTCATTCAAACACTGTTATTTGATGGCCACACATTATTTTATTCAGAAACAGGAAGTAGGTCTTGATAAACTTCAGTAGTACAGACATTCATGGTACCTCATTCAAGCATTTGCAGTTATTACAAGGAAAAGTAAGCATTAATTGGCCTCTGTATTTCAAGATATTTTATTTTAATCTTTATAATTGTGCAGTAGTTGCAGTTTTGAATACTATTATGCTGCCTTCAAGTTTAGGTAAGAAATGGGTCATTTTGCATCATGTAGCATCATAGTTTGAGTCATCAACCATAACCTGCTGTTACAGTGATATCATTATGCAAATTTACAAAACAGACCATGAATTCAAAATTAAAACAATTTTTATATCAGGAAAACATATTCAATCTGCATTTCCGTCAGATATTTATCAGACTAAGTATTTAATGGAAGTGATTATTTGAATTATGCATAACTATTTCAATTATTTAAAATCTACACAGCTCTAACAAAATAATTGAGTTCTACCTGTCTAAAAAAAGCCTTTTCAGACTTATTATGAAGATATAGAATAATTAGATATTCACACACTAAGAACATGTAATTGTTTGTTTGTATTTTCCAATTTCAGTTCACTGAACACTGTTGTATTTGCATTGAGAATAGAATTCCTTACAAATGTTTCTTTCTGCTATGCTGTTTAGTTTTTAAAATCTGTTTTCATGTACAAAATTACCATCAAATTTGTTTACATCAAAACAGGAATTACATAAATTAAATTCCCAATGAGATCTACCTTAAAAGAATATTAAGGTTGAAAAGTTGAGCGCTCAAATGAAGGACTAACAAAATTAAGTATGCCTGTGTTACTCACATGCACATATATCTCCCATCCCTTGTGAATCCGTGGTTTTTCTAAATCCTCAAAAAATACCTCTTCAAATTCATGCCCATTCAATGGTCAGGAATAGCAATTATTATAATGAAGTCATTATAGTTATGTATATGTAATATTGCAATTTTAATTCCATCTTAAATATGCTATGCTTCTGTGTTCATCATCCAGTGCTTTATTTGTTTTACAGAATTCATCTTACACCTAACATAAAAAAATCAACTTAACCATAAATTTTAATGCAGGAATTCACCACATCTGTGAGAAGTCAATGGGATAAGGAGAAAATACAGGACCAGGTAGACAACACAGGACCAGGTAAATCAGATAATAAGTTTCCAAATTCCTTTTCCAGTGTTAAAGCTTAAGGCTATATATAAGGTTTTGCTGGACTAAGAAGCAGACACGACTTTTTGGAAATAAAAGTTATGTTACAAGCAAAAGTGAATATTTTTTCTGAAAAAATTAATACTTGAATTCAAGTGATCCACTCCTAATACCAGACCTATAGCTCCTGGTAGATCTAAAATTAGGAGTGTGAAAAATGTCTCTTGTATTTCCCTTCAGATTCTTAATGATTCATTTTACTGATGCATTTTCTCTTGTGTTTATCTTGTCACTGTTTTCATTTTCATTCATATTTACACCAAATATGTAAATGCATTCCCAACATATTAAATAGCACATATATTTAGAATGTTAAACATACACTGTACATCAAAAAATGCTCTGGAGTTGCTCCCAACAGAGTTTTGCTATCTAAAGTTAATGAGTTTTAATGTACGGTTTCCTTGTACCTTTCCTTTTTCTGCACATCAATCTGTTCATGGCATCTGTCAAGCATGCAATAGCAGGGAAATATTCTCGGGGGCTGTCAGTGGAATGACACCTTTCTCCTTTACTGGAGTTTGAAAATAATGCCCATATTTCTCTGAAATTCTCCAGGCAATGTATGTCTGCCTTACAAAACCAACACCATCTGCCCAGGCAGATTCCCAGAGCCAATGACACATAAAAGATTTTATCTGATCTCTGATGTCAAAGATATCACATTAGGTTATCAAACTTCCACTTAACTAGATGACTTACCTGCACACCTGACATTCAAATAAAATGGTTAAATAGAACAGTGACTAGGGTTAATTCACTGTATTATCATAATCAATTATTATAAGCAAGGATTCTAATATATGAAGAACAATGCAATTACATGTTCCAATAAAGGATGGAACACTTTGGTATTGAATCACTGTATGGCAGATGACCTTATTGAAGCTATATGTATTTTACCATTCCTAAGAAATTTAGAAGCACACATTGTATCTGTAAGCAACATACGGACCTGTACTTACTCTGCAATTTATCATTGCAAGCAAGCCCCCAAAGGTTTTGATTTTGAAGCTAGCAAACAATTTGTGGTTTCCTGAAAAAAAAAAAGCTCAGAATACTAAAAGTTAAGAATTTCACTTACTTCTGAACAGGGCTCAAATGAGCTGGCCTCAGTTATTCATTTATGCAACTGTAAATTGGGCACTGCCCCCATCTGTCTTTGTTGATGGAAAGATATTTATCCATATTTATTGTTTTTTCAGTAAATTGTTCTTGAGGATTTCTTGAAGAACTATTCTTAATTCTAATAAGCTAAATAAAAAAACTGAAGCAAAATTAGAACTGCACTTCAACCTGAAGACAATGTGCATTTGCTTCTGATAGTTGCATTTTCTCTCCAGGCCAATTGTAAAAGTACCAAATGTCAAGGCATCACCATTTATAGATGATATCAGAATTTTTACCCAAACAAATCATCCTTCTTATTATCATTACCACAGCACCTTCAAGTATGATGGCTTCAAATGATTCCTCTCTAACCTGGTGATCTCATCTTCTGTAATTCCATTTCTTCAAACTGGCTCACCCTTGTCCTTTAACATTAATGGCAAAGAAATTGTGACTGTTGAGTGAGAACTGCACTCACATTAAGAGAAAAACTTATTTTTAACTATAATTTTTTCCCCAAGGATATATTTAAAATCATAATAAAAAATAAATGAGGACATAGCACCGATCTCTAGTAGGAAAAAAGATAACCATGTGCTTAAGCAACATTGTCTCCAACAGGTTTGAAATGCACTGGCTAAGTGTCTTCCTGAAAAATGATGATTGATTCACTTGGTGCCAGTGTGTCTGAATTTTATTAAGTCACAGCAACGGGGATATACGGTTTTTACTTTTCTTGAATGTGGCACAATCTAATTTCAGCATTTCATCTGATGAGTACGAACATCTTCTGTAAATAGTTGATTATTTTTCTGCAATATGAATCCTTTCCTAGAAACAAAATAATTAACTTCAATTTTCAGAGCAACTCGAATTCATTGGGAGATTTGGGATGTTTTCATATGAGATGTCTCTTATATGTTATATAAGAGACTACTATTTTTAATATAAATATTTAAGTTCAAAATTTATTTTAATGTTACTGAATACAGAATTATCTAGAAGAGAAGAGATAATTTGATGGAAGTGGAAGTGTAGGATAGCTATTTTGATAAGTCATTTGTAAATAATTTTCAAAATATCATTTCTGAACTCACTGCCAAAAAAAGGTTTCAGTTTAGAGCATTCCAGCACTTCCTTTCAAAGATAATTATGACCAGACAAGATTTTTTTTTTACCAAGTGTACATCAGTCTATAAACACAAAACAATAAAAACAGTTCAATATTTATGCAGCAAGGCTTCTTTTACTTCATTCAAAAGTAGCTGTTTGTGTTTCTGTAGTTCCTTCTAATCTTGCTTTGTTTTACTGCTTAAAAAAAAAATCCTTTTGTTTTATGCTTCATAGTAGACGAGAAAAATATTAAATCCGAGTTATTCTAGTCAATAGCAGAGGAAGAACCAAATCCTAGTGGCTGCTTTACAAAACTAGACCTGTATGGCTTATAACTAAGCCAAGGAGACCTTGGGCCCATCAGGGTTTAAGCTGAAAAAAACACTTGTAGGAGATCAGCATTACATCACTTGCCAAATATTTTTTTCAGAGAGTATCACAGCAACCCCACCAATTCTTGCAAAACAGAATAGGAAAAAAAATGTACTTTTTGTCAAATGCAGTTTCCTTTTGCTACTCCTTTTGCAAATAAGTATCCATTTATTGCCCGTTTGACCAAGGAAAATCTTTCAGCCTTAGGCTAATAGTCTGTAAGTGTGAGATGTGAACTCCTTTGCTAACGCACCTCCTAAACCCCTGCGGCTGGGACCTGAAGTCGCCTCCCTGGTTCAACTCTCTAAGTAAGAAAGCAAACCATGTCAGCATAAGTCACTGAAAGAGCAGCATCTGTGCTTGTCTTTCCTGTTGTCCTTTGGTACTTCAGACACGCTGAATAATTGAGCTCGCTGGACTCCTACCAAGTTATCTATCTCTGACGACTGGTGTGCTGTAAATTCATGTAGAAAACTATTATATTCCACTGAGCTGCAGCTCCCTAGATAAAATGGTAAATTTTCTGCAGATCTTCCTGTCAACTTCAACCTGAAGGTAGGATTTAGGAAGGTTACATTTCTCAGCAAACAGTCAGCTGGAAGAGGTTTTTCAGCACTTCTCTGTATTTCCCTTTAGTAAAGCAAGGTGAGGGTTTTTTCAGCCCTTAAAGAAAAATAAAAATTGAAGACATTTATTATGGTTACAAGACTTTGCTGTAAGTTCCAGAAATGTTGTCTTGAGGTCACTGCATTGTCAGAAGACCTGAAGAATTGTTTCTCTGCATGGAATGTAACAGCAATACCAGGCTTTAGTAGCATTCCAGCCAGCAATGAAGGAATTTGGCAGATATTACCTTTACAGGCTCATTTAATGTTTGCTCTTTCTCTTGTCTATGCTTTCAGTTGAACTCCTTTGAAAAAAACAGACAAAGAATTATCAGTCTCTAAAATTGATGGCACTGACGACAAATAATTTCATCTTCAGAGCAAAGAGTCAGACTCACTGCTACATTTTCTCCTAAAATTTTATTGGGTGAATATGTGTATTCTATTTAGATTCAAATTTTTTTAATTTGCTTTTTTTTTACTCCCATTTTTATTTTGCACAACTGTGAGAAGCTCAGTAGATGAAAAATGATACATAGGTCTGAAAGGTCCAAAGCCTGTGCTGAGTAAGCGCCATTCCAATCTGCTGCTAAAGCTGAGTGGTCAGGCACATGTTATTACAAAGTTCCTGATTCATCTCCTTTCATTAGAAAACTTTCAACAGCAGCAACAAAAAAGAAAAAAATCCTTTTAATGCTTTTTTCTATTTTTTTATTTTCTTTCCATACTAACACCCACTCCGGTGCTGTGAGTTTAGAAACTGCTTTTTCTGAGTCTCTTAGTGGTGTGCACTACTCCAAACACAAAGCTGTTGACTGGCACTTCAGAAAGTGATGTGAATAACTCACAGCATATTGGTTTTGACAACATAAAATAAAGGATTTGCCCCCCTGCTGTTATTGCCTGTAGGTGCTATTGTAGAAAATAAAAATAGCTTCCAGAGGTAAAACTTTGAGGGGTACAATTACACCATTTGTGTAAATGGAAAATCTGTGAGAGGAAAATGACATGAACTCTATATTATCAGGGCTCAGAACTACCACTGGTTTTTTGAATTACACGGCCACCTGCCACAATTTTACTTGAGATGTCAGTGAAATGGTAGGAGCCTGTCCTAAAAATGGGATGAGTAGCATTTAAAATATTTCATTGGTGGTGATCTTCACATCTGCATGTAATATTTTTAGACATAAATACTGTTGAAAAGTCATGAGCTTTCCTTCCTCACTGTCTCATAAACCAACCTGATAAATACCAAATTTTCTTTACAGTAAAATTATGCATTAATACCTTTGTCATTCAATCAGAAGCATCACTAAATAATGTACCAAGCACTAATAATCTGAATAAAACCAACAAAATGAGGGTTTGCTTTTAAAGAGCACATTTAATCTGGAAGAAACTCTAATTGCATTACAGAGGTTACACTTTCATCTACCACTTGTCATAGAAATGGATTTTAACACACTTTGTTAGCATGCTATATGGATCGTTCAAACAGCGTAGAATGCCCAGGAATGCCTTCATGCTGAACTGCAGCCATCTCTTCAACAAGATATAGTTATTCTTTAAAAACATACAGCAACACAATGCAAGCTTTACTGAAATTAATATGAAAATATAAATATAAATAATATTTTAGTGGGAAGATCTTGGTTTTCTGCTTTGCCCTGAGTACAATAGCAAGCCTTTTCATTTATATAATTTCCCAGTAGTTAGACCATTTATAAAACAAGGAGACTGCCCCAACTCCAGGCCCTTGTTAATGCCTTGTCAATGGCAACAGTCTCAACTTTAGCTGGCCACTTTGCTCAAATGTGCCTTCTGATTTTCCTTTACATCACTTGCCACAGCCTTGCTAGTCTGTAAAACCACCTGCATTTATTTCCTCATCACATCTGCAGGATTCACTTTTCCTGTCGCTCAGAAAATGTCATCTATCTTTTAAGTTCCTCAATCTGGTTTTATACTTCTGGATGCCACTTCAGTCTCAGCTACAGTTTGCAGCACAAATACAAACACCTCTCTCAACTCACTCTCCTTCTACTCTCCTGTATATTTGGCCCGTCTAACATGTCCAAATATGAATTTCAATACACTTTGAATACATGCCACATCTGGCTATCTGAAGAAGTGTAACTCAGAATTGTCAGCCATTTACGATACTAATCTTTCCCTCCTCCTTGTTTCCTTCCAGCTTGCTGTTCTATGTGTGTAATTATGTCATAAAACCCTAAGTGTAAGGGCTGTGAGCCCTCTTCTTGGATGAAATTCCATCCAGAAATGAATCTATCTGTCCCTCCATTTTACATATTATCACTGAGTAAAGTAAAAGAACAAGAAATAAAAAATAATATAAACTTATGTTCCATTCCTTGAATGAACTCCTGGTATCACACATGGGGGAGACTGGAGGCGCAAGAGTGGCAGGAGTTGGGGAAAAGCAAGAACTATATCTACCCAACCCCTTATTATAGCATCCAAAACTTAAAACTGATATAGAACTATTTGCAATTCTAACTCTTCCTTAGCATTTTATAATGCTGAATCCTGAAAGATAAAAGGAACAAAGGGGAAAACAAGGGATGCAGTACATTGATAACACAGATTAGTCTTCACTACTCATCCTATTTTTCTTTATTGCTTCTGCTTCACAACTTGTTTCCACTTTTTGGAGTCACTTAGTGATTATCATGATGACTTCTAAATCATTTTGCTTTAATTAGTCAGGCTTTGATCCCAAATAATTTTCAATGTGGCCCAGTGCCAGTCAGGGTTGAAAATAATTTCTGTCCAGTATCAGTTTCAGAATGCAAAACAGGTCATTCTTTATACAGCAAACTGGTGAAAGATGAGGGAAGGTTTTGTTAGATGTTGATTAGAAACAGTTCCACATGTGATTTTTTCCTCATTGAACACCAAATGAAAACAGTTAATGGTTTATTTCCTTTGTGGCATGTGGTGCCATTGTAAGATAGTTGTTGTTATATTAATTCCATCAGCTTCTTAAATTTATGTCTTGATGTATATTCAATCTCCTTCCTCAGTATTTTTTCCCTTCCTTTTTTTTGAGTGTTTTTTTTTTTTTCTTATGCTGTTTTTCCACCAGAATTGCTTTTACATTGAGACCAAAGGGGCTTTTATTTTTTCTTTGCTTACAATTTTTATCGTGCAAATTTGAAGTTTGACAATAGTGGAGCAAGATAAGAGGCTTTCCCCAGAGCCTCTGCAAATCCTTTGCACAATGCTTTGGAATTTAAACAAAATTGCTAAGCCCCTCAGATTGGTATCTATCTAGCCAATGAGAATTTGTATTATGATCTTTGTTATAAAGAACACCACGGGACAGCAAAATGTACTTATAGATTATACTGAAAAAGTATGGAGTAGAATTTTAAGATGCTTTAAATAACTTCAGGGGGGAACATGAAGCACTTAGTCATATTGGTGAAGTACGAATCACTTGAAAAGACCCACAGAATTAAGTCTTAGAATTTGTGTAGGTATTCTTCAACATGACAAACACCTCTGAAACCCAGACCATAAATTACTTTCTGTTTTGCATCCAGTAAATGATGCATGTAAGGCCCTAAATTTCATCTTGAATATAACACTGAAGAAAACTTTATTCTTTTAGTGGATAGTCATAGTTTGTGATTTATTTTACCTAACTTAGGACACTTACAGTTTCTTCAGTCAATAGAGAGAGATGAACCTTCAGAGGTGACACATTATTTTTGATTTAAACAACAACTGACAGAAGTTACCCTCCATGCAGAGTATTCATCCAATTCATCATGTATGGTATTCATCCAATGAATAATTAACATAGTTTTCTTTTTTTAAAAATATTCCTTATTTCTAGCCTGCTCATGGTTAGCTACCACATGCAGCTGTTGGTTATCTATATGTATTTTGCCAAGAATGAAGAAACATCTATTATCAGAGGTGTATTTCCAATACATGATAATACCCCTTTTAAAGTACTCTTTGACAAACTGAATAGCTTTAATTTCTAAAGCCCTTTCTTTTTCTTAAAGATTTCTGTGAAACATGTAGGTAGTTCTTTCTGTTTCTTAAACATTTTCATGTTTTAATAAGAATTTGAATAATACCCCAGAAATGGCATTTAAGATACTCTTCACTTGATGAACTTTGGCAGTTTATTAATGACTTACTGGACTGCCCTAAGGATAGTGAACTTAAATCAAATTATTCAGGGTTACAGGAGTTATTACTGCTACAGAGATTCCAAAAATATAGGGCAGTAATTAGATTTGGCCATATAGGTATGAATGCTATCAGAAAAAAAAAACAAAACAAAACAAAACAAGAATCATTTTAAATATTAATATTTTTTCCTTAGAAATCTGAAACGTTAAAGTGGTAAAATCATGATCTAATAGCTGTTTATTCTAAATAAATTTAATTTTTCAGGATCCAAGCACAGAAACAGAACTTCAAATCCATGCATAGGAGGATCAATGGATGTCATTGTTTGATAGTACTCGAAGTTGATGGAAGTAACAAATGAAAAACAAAGTTCTACTAGTGTCAAAGAGAACAAAAGAGCGCAGAGACTGAAATCCTGTTCTCCCCATGAGAGAAATTCAACCAAAAATTATAAAAAGACATATATATAAATATGCTTATATTAATCTATATAATGAAATCTAACCTATTTATATGTGTGTGCACAAATATATATAAAAATACAAAAATCATACAGAAGTCATACAAATATCCACAGCACAGGATATCATGAAACATAAATATAGTGAAAAGCTCTGTTCCAATGCATTGATTTCAAGAAGTTATTGTATTTAATATTAAAGTGTTTACACACATAATTCAAATTTAATTTGAATTTATTTGATGTCATGGATAAGGAATAGAATATAGTATCTAAATGGATTATGATTCCTGTAATGCCCATTTCCATCCCCAGTCTCTTTAAAAAACACCTTGGTTACAGGAACCTCTAATTTACATAATTTTATAGTGATATAATGCCACAACAGACTAAGAAAAATATTATTTTTGCCCCTCAATATCACCCTGTATATAAGTATCAAAGCTGATGCTTTAGGCAATCTTAGTTTCTGGGAAGATTAACAATTGGAAACAAAAGAAAGTCTGCACTCACTTTGTTCAGGGCTGTATAAATCCAACACAGAGATCACATTTCTTAGGAACTTGTAGAGGTGCTAATTCTAAGCAATTCTGTTCTGTCTACTGATTCTAAATGCAATTACATAGCAAACAAAATATTAAATTCTCATAGTTAATAATATATGAGAGGGAGAAAAAAAACCAGACAAATTTTCAGCCCCTACACTTTGAAAATAAAGATATATGGGAGAGTCCAGGAGAAGAACAACAGGGAAACAGAAGGATCTGCACAAAGGAGAACCTGCAAAAAAGAAGAAAACACCATACTAAATGCCATAATTTTATGGCATTTTGAGAATAAGCAGATATTCCTGAAGTACAAAAGAGCAGGAAGAATTTGTAGGGATTACTTAGCTCTGAAATAGAGTACAGTTTCACAAAAGTGAGAAAAGTTTGGGAAAAGAAAAGAGCACATCAAAACAAATAAGGTTCCACCACGGCAGGAAGAGTAAAAGAAGGTTTACGTGCAGCAGAGGAGAAAGATGAGAGAACTGAAAGTAGTTAGTAGCAGTAGAAACAGAAAGGCAAAGTAAAGAATGAAAGAGATGGAAGGAAATTAAAGAAGCAATAGAAGGATGTGATTAGGAGAAAAAGTAGCATGATGACTTAGAAGAAATATATCCCAAAGATCCAATTTGGGATCGCACAAAGCTTTATAGAAGCACAGAGAGATGAGAATAATCAGTGGAGATAAAAAGAACAGACCAAAAAAGTGAATGAACGAATGAGTTGGATTAATTCAACAGGTAGAAGCAGTTAGATTGAAAGCAGAAAGCACTTTAGAACTGTTCTTCGGGGGATGAATTGCATTAAACAAGATCTAGCAACTGTATTTTCATAGGTATAGCCTGCCCCTAAACATCTCCTTGGATGCAAGAGCAGCATTCAGGGCAGTAACAGGACTTGAGGTTCCTCACCTCAAAAATTCATTGTGTGCCATTCCCCAAGTCTCCTATATGATAGACCTGAGATCCTACATCTGAGCCTCCTCTGCCTGAGGGTCAGCTACTCTCTCCACAGTGCCCGACCCCGTCTCTCCCAAGGTCCAGGAGCAGACAGGCTGAAGGGAACACACTTGCTCCTATGATGGCAGCAATCACCACCTCCACCCACAGGATCTGAGGAGGAAGGTAGAGGAGGAAGAATCAGAGGGGTGGGACTCAACCTCTCCCTTCTAAATGCCAAGTGCCTACAAGTCTGAAGGCTGTGGGTATACACTTCCCATTCATCAACCACATTGTTATACAAGCCACAGTGCTACCCAGTGACATTTTAAATGAATCGGCTACAGGCTACGCACGTAGGATGATGGATTATGGAGCAGGAGCAGTTAAAACACCTTGAAAGAAGAGCACAGAGAAATAGACCAGGGCTCTGAGGAGCATCCCAAGATGCAGAAAGACAGAGTTGCCGGCATTTACATGCCCCTTGCCTTGCCTGTGCAGGAAAACCTCTTCTCCTTGATACACCAGCTGCTGGCACATGTGTATCAAGGGAGGCAAGGAGGAAATCAGAACTGCCCAAATCAGGAAAGCCAGTCAGAGAAAACCCAAAAAGAAAAAACAAAAACAAAAACCAAGCAAGAACTAAATTAACTCTGTGATGATGGTTTCACAACCTGTTGGAGCACACTGCTGCTGCCCTTACAGAGACTCTTTGAACTTCCCTGAAGGAATAAATACCAGCATGAAAGGATTAAAAACAGCACTTACCTGCTATACATTCCCTAGAATGTATTCTGGTTGCATATCCCTGGTGCAAAGCAGACACAAATTTGATTTGAAATTTGTCTGTGACATGCAGCTTCAAGTGCCAGGCCCTCGGCAGCACCTCCTGTGACAGGACCTTGTTGAGGTGAAGGATAATGGGGTGCCTTGGCAGGAGAGTGTAAGATCTCCTTAAAGTCAGGGATATTCTTTTTGTCATTGATGAGGACAAAAGTGGGAGAACATGGCTGAGGCTGACAATGACAATTGTCATGGGAAGTTAGAGGAAAACCAAGGTCTTTTACTACGTAAAAGAAAAGGTAGCCTTGCCTGTCTTGTCACATTATCCAACTAGCATCAGATCTAACAACTCAGGCTAAAGCATGAGACCTTGGTAATAGAATTTTGCAAATATTTTGACAAAAGACTCTGCTAGAAGAACTTAAGAACAGAGCCTAGAAATTCTATAATTAAGTCCTTTATATTGCAAAACTTTAGCTCAAGAAAAGAAAATAGTTTGACTTGAGAAAACACCCATCACGAGCTACAATTAACTGGCATCTTACTGCACTGGGATGCTACCAAACAAGTGCACCAAGGAACAATTTTGTTCCAACAGACTCTGCGTCTTAGATATGGCTGTAGTAATTAAGATTAGAAGCTGTGAAGAAGAAACAGATCACTAGACAGAACAACACCAAAGTAGAATTCTAATGTCAATTTGAAGTTAGTTGAAAAAGGCTTAGGGCAAGGTACGGTTTTGTTGCCTTTCTTTTTTTCCTGTGTGATAAATGAGGTGACAAAATAAAGCTAATTTATTTGTCAGAAAAGGCTTCTGTATAATGAGTAGAATAGGTATACGTGTTTACTAGATTGCCCATTTTGATTTCTCAAAAGAATATATAAATATTTTTTTCTATGATCATCCTTTTGAAAGTTATGCATTGTGTCGCTCTTCCTTCCCAACAAATTATTAATAAAGGGATACAAAATTAATTGCTTAGCATTTAATTCCAAATTTCATTAATTTGTTGTCAGTATTTCCTTTAGGTAAGTGGCATCTGAGCTAGACTGTCCTTTCAGGCACTATTATAGAGCATTGCATTCAAATTAACCATGATATTTCTGTTCTTCTCTGTGCCTCCATACTTTCAAAAAAAAAAACTGTTTATGTTATAGATGCATAAAATTGCATTTGTATCTATAATATTTTATATAAATATATGCATGTCCAGCTTAGTGCTAGGGGGATGCTAAAGGTGTCTGCCTTCTCCAGCTGCCTTCTCCTTCCTGCCCAGGCTGACACTTCCCTGTTTGCAGGTTACCACATACCCCAGAGGCTCCCAGATACAGGCACACCCCTTACACACACCTAGCAGTTGTGGGATGGTACAGGTGCTCATCAACACCCCCATGTCTGACTACAGCAGCCAGCATAACATTTCACTCGCGCTCCCAAGGCTCTCAGCAGGAGCTGGCAATTGCAGTTCCTGCAGCATGCATATACACAGCATACAGGGTGAGATCCTCCAGGGAGAGAGTTGGGAAATTATCCATTAAGAAAAGAGGATAGCTGGGTTAATCAGGTGCAAGGTTTCAGCTAGGCAACAGCACTGACTGGGCCCATTTTACACATGACTGGCCCCTTTTATACTGTTTTCTGTTAATCCATAGTTGTTCCTTCTGGCTCCTCCCTCCCCTGCACGTACCCACAGCACTAGGTACAATCCCACCAAGCCATTCCAACACCCAAGCCACTCAGTGCCTTCATTCTTCATCTGTTGGGAACTCACTTTGCCTAGAGCCTATCAGTTACCTTGACTGACCAGGTTTGTTTCTGACTATTGTCTTTTTTAATGCTGGTTGGTTAGGTTTTATTTCTATTTCTGTTTTCCTCCCTTTCCTTTCCCTATCCTCCACAAAAAAATAAAACATTCTTACACATCAGATATCCATACTAATTAGAGTGAATATCCATGTTTGTTCTTATTGCAACCTGTCTTACCATGTCTCAGTCAGGTTTGTATCTGTTTGGGTTTTTTGTTTGATTGGTTGGGTTTTATTATGATTCCTTTGCCCAGATATTCTTAAAAGAATAGACACATTCCTTCCAAATACTATTAGACTTAAAATTTACAAAGTCCAGGTGGATTCAAACTCAGAAATTTTTTTTCTATAGCTTGAAAGCTCAAAGGGAAGAAAAAAGAAACAGTCAGATAGATGTGTACCCTGACTACCTGCACAACAGAAATCAGTATACTGAGTAATGTTCAGACACTAAAGAAGCTGAATAGCCTCTTTGCATTTCTTTTGTATTGCTTTCACTCCACCACCTTGGCATATCAAACTTGCTCTTTGCATAGTGAAATTTTCTGAAGTGCGGGCTAAAAAAGCCAATCAACTCTTCCTCTTTAGATTAAAAAAAATAAAAAGGGCAAATTCATCCCTTCATCCGAGTCTGCTTTATGTGTAAACCTATTCATAGAGTTCCAGTTAAGGGATTTTTGAAAGTTTACAAATCTAATTATCACCAATGATTAAACATGGATGGTTAACCCTGGAGATGAATTTGGGAAGAATGTTAAAGCAGTGATGTTTGCCTCTAGATAATCAAGCCTGGGAAGCACGGTTTAATTTGTATCCATTCTAAGCAGCTTCAAGTGTAGGGTTTCTCTGCACGTAGTTCTTTCCATCAATGTTTCACTTGCAACTAATTTTTATCTTAGCAAAATACCTCTAAGGATTCATCCATGTTTTTCTTGTACACCCCAAATTAAGTAAGCTCCTTTTAAGTTTGCAGGTGCAAAGGGGATATATTTTTCATCACATTAGTTTTGCTACACAGAATCATCAGAATATACTCAAAACCTTTTCTACTTCCAAACAAAGAATAATATGCCAAGGGTAACAAATGCAGTTTTCATTGGTCACATAGCCTCTTCCTTAACAAAAGCCTGATTTGTATAAGTTTTTGAAAAATGATTTGAAGCTACGTGGTCTTTCATCATGTTCCTTGACTGAGCAAAGTTACTGTTATGACATTGTAAAAGACTAAACACAAACACAAGTAATTATGTGCATGCCAGTTTGTGGATGAAATAGTGGAACAGCTGTTTCATGACTCAGGTCATAACTAATAGAAGACATAATTAACACAAGCTAACAGATTTTTAGAGAATGGGTGCTGTTAAACTAGCATTTGACTATTAAATTGGAACTCTAGTTACTAAAGAGAAGAGAATTACTGCAATGTACTCAAGACCCTGTCCATCTCATTCCATTCTTCCTTATCAAAAACAGCAAAAGAAATGCTTAGTGAACACCTAAGAAAATTCTTTGGTTCATATGTAATTCATTCTACAACTAAATTGGTCATTCCACTCATCTTTGATGCAGCCTAAATAAGATGACTGGAGTCAAGATCATGATTTTGTTCACGCTTTTCCCTTTAAGCCTAGTTTAGTTTCCCTTTTCATGGAGAAAACTTTAAAAAAAATTAAAAACAGGGCAGCATTAAACTGTCTATAGGAATGACTACATGAAATAGGAATATATTTGGAAATGTTGTACTTTGATCCCATTAAAATAATGGGGAAAATAAACTTTTTAAGCACAGAAATGCTTTCCTATTTCAGAAATATCACCAAGGTGACTTCTGATGTATTTGGGGTGTACCAACTCTAGATGTGCATGCAAGTAGGGCTTGTTTTGATTCCCACCATTTTATATCACTATAAACAGTCACGAAGTTCAAAAGCTACTGTGAACTATGAAAGATTTCCACTGAAGAAATGAAGCCTTCTATAGAGAAAAGGAAGGAAATGGAGGCAGCTCTATTGCACCTCATGTGAAACACGGCAGATTCCCCCAATCACATAATTCTTATTTTAGATTTGCTTTTTGGTTTTCCCCATCATGCATGGAAATCAGAAAGGACTAGAGTAAATGTCCTCCAAGACTTTATTAAGACACTTCAACCAGGCTTTGTTGTAGCTGTGTCCCCAAACAGCTATTGTATCCTCTGTTTTACATAGGTCCAAGAAAACCATACCACATCTAACCAATATACTTGCTCAGAAATATGTTTACTGCTCAGAGACAGATTGTCAAGCCATCAACCTTCGCCAGGTGTAAAGTCAAATTCACAAATTGCATGCAAAGCAAAATAAAATTTAAAAATCTGAGTATGCTTAATTATGTGGTCAAAAGATCACTTTGTGCTCTCTCTGAAATTCAAAAGACCCTCCTTGATTTTCTAGGGCTTCAGACACATTCTGATCTCTAATGTAATAATTTGACCACTGTATTAGAAAAATATTTTTCTCTCATAAGTCAAAACAAAGTAAAAAAATCTAGAAATTTATTTATATTCTAAACAAGAAAAATATTTCTGTTAAGGGATGTCCAGATAATTACTACAGCTAAGAGAACACAGAAAACCTGACTAACAGTTATTTGTTTGTTTTGGATTGAAATTCTACCAATTCTTTTATGTAGCAAAAATTTCCATGGAGCTGTTTGCATCTTGTTTTGAATCAGTCTCTGCTGAAGCTTCAGTCTCCAGAACAAGGTTGGAATGAAGAAGTGTTTGAAATAGGAGGCCCCTCACCAAAAAGCAAGTAGTTCAAGGGAAAATTTGCTAATTTCTTTTATGAACATTTTACTCATGCTAAACACGAAAGCCATAGGAAAATCAGAATCTGATTGTATTTCATCAGTGACAAACAAATTTAAAAACTCAGTAAGATTGTTCAAGTCACAAAAATCTGTGCAGTTACAATCACAGCTCCACAAACTGAACATCCCATTCTCACTATTTTTTTTTCTTGTTTTTTTTTCCCTTGTAAATGTTCTGTAGATAGTACTGTCATACTCACACTGAAGTGTCATCCTTCCTATCTTGCAGTGACTCAAGAAATTCATACTTAAGATGACTTTCAGGCATAATTTACTCAAGATGTGAAAGTTGGTTTTTATTCTGAAGGCACATCACCAAGAGGAGAAAAGATTCTGGGCACGGTCTTGACTGAATAAAACAGATGTACAAGGAAAAATAATTGAATTCACTTTCTCACAGTTGTCTTGACTGTATAGTACTATCAAAAACTACTTGCTTAAAAAAATACCTTTTATTTTTCTGTAGCTAAAAGAACAAAGTAGAGCATCTAAGTACAAATTAAGCATTTGTCGCAATAAAAATATATATTTTCTTTAATCTTCCCATAAGATACTGTGATCTGAGACTGATCCTGAAAAAGTTTGCAACAAGTAATGATTGCTTCACCTTCTACATCAACATTCTCCATATGAATGGGCCAGACATCATCACTGAACTCAGGTTAGAAATATGTTAAAGATGTCAGAAAGGCTTCCTTGTTCTTCAATTCTTCCTATGTATGCACTGACTTTATACAAATATAGATCTGTACACACAACATCCTTTTGGTTCCTTATTCCTTTTCACTGAAGGCATACAAAATAAGGGGTCTGCAAGATCAGAAGTCCAGAACACCAAGATGTACCGCATGAGGCATTAAAAATTCTTAGTGCTGTTTGGAAAACTACCAGTCCTTGGAATGAGCTTCATATCCAACCCAAAATTTTTACTTATGTGTGTTGAAAAATCAACATTCACCTTCCTATCTCAGTAACTCTGAGAAAAAAAAGTCAAACTGCTGATAAAAGCCCATGGATATGGATACTCACCAGTACACACCAGTTTTCATATACCACTGTCAAAAATTCATTTAAAACCACTGTGATTTAGAGTGAGATCTAGGTTTGAGTTTCTGTTGGTACCTCTGTACCCATCCAGTGGCTTCAGACCATTTCTTGAGAAACAGGTGTTTTGGTGGTTTAGGAGGTTTGTTTGGGGACTGTGGGTTTTTTGGGCTTTTTTGTTCTTGGTGGAGCTTTCACAATTCAACCTTCTATTTCATGTTATCTGAAGAAAGATCTGATTTTCCTTGGCATGGCCCTTACAAGAAAATAATTAAAATATTATGGATCTGAACGTCCTGGATCTGAACGCTATTAACCACAGCACTCTGGGGTTTGTATTGCTCATTATCATATGCTCATCCATGGATGTGTCAGCCTTTATCCTTACAAATTCCTTTAAGGTCATGGTTAAAAAATGCAAGTAAGAGCAAGGGAGAAAGAAGGGGGAAAATATATTTGTACCTAATACTTGGAAGAGTCAATTTTGCTTGCAGCATCAGATCAGATAGCTTAGAAAGCACTAATTTAATGGTCTGCATCCAATGTGCTCTGTTCCTTATAATCCAGGCAAGTTTGTTCTCTGGTATACCCTAGAGGGTTTTCTCACCATGTGAAGAGAGAAATAAATTTTATAGGCAATACATCCTTCCCATAAAATACCTGAACTACCTCATTTTTTTCTGAGCAATGATGCAAGACAGAAGGAGCTGGCCACTTACACCACATATGGTTTCACTTCTGAGAGAATCTCTTTTTCAGGTACTATCATTATCCCTAAATTTCTACATTTAAGAAGCACCTGGCCACTCTGTGTAAATGTTGATGATGGGCTCAGCTATGGCAGTTATCAGCATACTGTAATGAAAGTGAAGACTTCAGGTAGCTCAAATGAATCTGACGAATATTTAGTCTGGAAGAGGAAATCAAAAGCTAAAAATAGTAATATTCAAGGATCGGAAATTCCAGGAAATATAGAAGCATTGCTCAAATCACTCTAGATGCAAAAATTGTAGAAAAGCATTGAAAAAGATCTCTCATTTTTAGTACTTTCAAAGGATCTCAATAGTTAACTAGGATGCCAGTGTAGGAGAAATACATAAACATCAGAATATAACTTTTGCAAAGAACTTGCATTCAGAGAGACAGTCAGAAGTGAGAAAATAAAAATGCGATACTGGGCAATAAAAAAACTGTACTTCTGACACTTCTATCACCTTAGGTCTGTCTGGGCAAGACGGCGAGACAAATTTTAATGACATGATGGAAAAAAAAAAGAGAAATGATCAAATATAGGAAATGGTTATGTGAAGCGCATCCTAATCATAAAGATAGTAGAAGAAATCAGGCACTTGATTAAAAATCTGTTTGAGGCTGGTTTTGTGTACCAATCGATAGCAGGTGTCAACTACTCTTTACTGAATGTAAAGATCATTTGTGGGGTGGGGAAGGATCGTGGAAGGGTTTTGAAGGTGAAGCCAAGCAGCTCGTGTTTGAAGTGTCAGAAAAGCAGTAGCTAGTGAAGGAAGGTGTGGAGAGAGGTGAAATGGTTGAAATGACAGGCCAGGAAAATGATCTTTGCAGAAGCTGAGCAAGATTGCATTTGTCAAAGGAGGAAGGAAAAAAGAGTGTTTCAGAAGCTGAGACGTGAGATATTTCAGCTGTGGAGATAGATAGCAAAGCCACTTCTTAGATATGGTCTGTAAAAAGAATCTGTGAAAACTAGACATTACATGAAAGGGAGGATTTAGAAAGTGTATTCAACCAAACAGGATAATCGTCATTCTAGATGTCACCATTACCTAAGGAAAAATTCTTCCAAAACAAAAATGGCTGACTTTTCATTAACCAGTGACTGTTCATCACTATAAAGTCCCTTTGGAATATACTTAGCTTTGCTGAGTTTCTATATTCTGGTTTTCTGCATTTCTATTTCCTCAATCATAATTTTTCCTTCCTTTGTCATCACTTTCAAAGCATAGTCAGATTCAAAGCATGAGTGATTTTCAGTGTTTGTGCATGACAAAATGCAGTTTTATGATGAAAAACTTAAGCACTTCCTAGCAAACACATAATTTAGGGCTGAGTGCTGATGTCATAGCTTTGCAGCCAGGAGTTCAGTCATTGGCATCTCAGGTCAATAGCTACAGGAAGTTCTAGATGTTTCCTGTGTGCAGTAGCATTTGATGTTTAATACTTCAGGAGACATCAGAATCTTTGATAGTAGGCACTGAATTAATTGTGCAGAGGTGCCCAAAAGGGTTAGCTAGATAGACTTTAAGCCCAGATACGTGATCTGAAAATCACTGGGAATCAGCACTGCTGTCCATAATGAGCAGGAAGTTTTTTGGATAACAGATCTACTAATTTCACTCAGATATTCAGAATGAACAGAATATAACAAAAACAAAATCTATCAGCTTTTAATATAGTTACTGGAATCTTGGGCACATGTGAATGAGTAAAACACAAAGTAAACCCAAATAGTTACATGAATTTTCCAAAAGGTTTAGAAGGGTTTTAGTGACATCTTCAAGAGACCGAGGTCTCCTTGATACTGGATTTATATCTCTCTACCATGAGCTGTGATCTTATAGCAGAACAACACAGAAGTCCTGTTTAGATTGGATTCCTGTCCAAAACTTGCCATATACCTTTCCATACAGTATACTTCTGCAGCAATTTGTAACATATTTCATTAGCATTTAGATATAGCTGTAGTTTAGTTTCTGAATTTTCAAATGAAACAAACTATATTAATAATTCATGTTCCTCTTCTTTCACAGCCCTTTATGTGCTGGCCATTGACAAAATGTGACAAAGAAAGGAGATTATTAAGGGGAAGTGTTCAGGACTAGTTTCTTTTTCAAGTGGCATGAATATCCAGGGGACTGTTGTTTTATAAAGGGTTTATTTTTCACCAAAATTTCTAATAATATTGTTAACCAGCTTTTGTATTAACCCAGTATTTAATTTTGGGTTACATAGTGTATCAACAATGGGCAAACCGAAATTTTTAGGTCAAACTTTTTGGTGACTACATACTATATAGAGAGATTGATGCATAGCTGTCACTAACAGCCCAGTTTAATGAATGATATCCTTCTGGAAAAAGCTCAAATTTTTGATATTGATTGAATGAATACCACTGAGGATATCAAACTTCAAATACTACTGAGATATACTACTTCAAATTTCAACACAAAACTCTGAATTCAGATATGCTTTTGGGCAGAGGCCTTGTTTTGATTTAGTATTTCTAGCTGGAAATTTTAAGTATTCAAGTACTTCCTGGAGCATCTTCACACCTTGTACTATTATATGAACAAAGTGGATCTTAGATCTTGTTGGGTGTCTGGAAGGAAGACCAATAGACTAAGCCAATAGTCTAGGCATATTTATTCACTGCAAAAGTGCCCTGAAAAAATGTTTGATTCTGTTCTGGGACATCTGCATAAAACAGTTCAGTTTCTTAAAGAGCAGTTCATCTCTGCGCTGATTAGATGACTAGCCTAAACCTCAAGTCTGAGAAAGAGCATTCCCACTTTATTCAACTGAAATTCAAAGTATTGATTAAGATAAATTTCTGAGTTATCTATCTAAATATCAGTGACAGCTAGAGGAACAAATAAAGTCAAGGGTTTATTTTCTAGACCAGTCCATACTAAGGAAATAATTTACCTGAAAGTAATTTTTATTGTGTAAGGGCAAGAAGGAGAAAATTCTTATTCTGTTTTTAGAAAGAGGCAGGGAAAAAATAACAGCATTTCTCCAGACTGAAGAGAAGAATTTGACCCAAATACTTTGAATCTTAATCCATTCTTTGATCATTGACTAAACTCCTCATTACAAGTGATTGTGTCCGCATTTCTCTGAGGAATGCTTGGGATTCCCTGTTCCAGCAATCCACAGAAAGATTTTTATTCTGTTGTATATTTTTATTTTATTAGCACATAAATATGCAAGACTACTCAAAGTTGTGGTTGAGAATACAGATTTTTTTTATCATCTTCCACGGCAGTTGTGCTCTAGAAAATGCCCCCATTTGCCAACATTGAAAAAAGATGAAAGTCAGGCATTCCAGTTCATGTCGTCCAATATAAAGGGACTGAATGTACCCTCTATTGAATGAAATAAGACTGGGGCAGAGAGAAGGCACTATGTTCCTATGTGCCATGACATAATTCAAGTGATGTGCTTCTAGAATCCATCCTTTAGGTATTTTCTTGGGGGTTTTGGGCAAAAAGAGCAGGTTGGCTTGGGGTTTGGTTTGTGAGGGTTTGGGTTTTTTTCTGGAGTTTTTAAAATCTTTCATGTCAGCATGGTTTCTATATTTTGGAAAGGATAGTGGAGCTGGGGTGAGAAATTATATGTATTTACTTCTTATATATAAACTGCTTTGACTTTATCTTCAGTCCTTTTTTGATCTTTTGACAAGCATCTTTCCTGACTTGCCTGATATCTGTTCTAAGCAGTGAAATGATTGATCACAAAGTATTTCAAATATGTGGTGTTTGGAGAGTGTAATATCTAATACTCTCTTAATAAAACCAATACACACAACACAGGTTTTATCTGACACTAATGCCCTTATTAAATCCTCGGACTCATCAATATGATTGTGGCTAAAATGCTACTAAAATGTATTTGGCACTCCCTCCTCTTGCAGCTGGCAGGTTGTAGACTGTACACAGACCCCTTGGCCTTCATTTTCCTCTGCCTATTTTTGCAGATGAGTCAACCTTTGATGGTGACTGAGAGTAGAGCTGGCAATTGCTGGGCCCAGATGCCACATTCGGGGCTCCAAGTCCTGAACAGAAGGATTTGTAGCTGGCTGCTGCCATGTGCTACTTTAGATTCACTGTCTATAACCTGGAGGGTTTATATATAATTTGCCTGCTGCTGCCTTGGTCATTGGTATCCACGAGACGTGCAGTGTTGCCTGGCTAAGACTGAGCCTACAGTCCACAGCTTGTGCATGTCCAGCTTTGTGCTCTACATTTTCCACTCCTGTCACACAGCAAATGTGTGCACTGGGTGGAAGAATAATTCTCATGCCAAACATGCACACAAGCAGTGGACAGAAAGTTTCTCAGGAAACAGAAAATTCTGTGATGTTTTTCCATAAAGTCACACATTTTGGGTGTCTGAATGCAAGTCATTTCTTCCTAAACAAATCTTTGTGCCAGTACAGCAATTCAGGTTGAGGATCTATAAATGTCCTTGAGATAAATAATTTTTTGAAGGAGATTGATATTCGCGTTTTTGAACGACTACATAAGAAAAAAATAAAAAAGAAGACACTTTCCTTATAACCAAAAAAGTTATTGATTCTGAAATAAGCAATCTGGAAAAATAGCCAAAGGTCTCTCTAATGCAATCTTACAAGAACTTCAAAATACATAATACCTCTTTGAGTTAACTGGGTATCCAATAATTTCTTCACACGTGGATCAGTTACCACCAGCAGCCACCATATATATAAAACCTACTGCAAAAAAACCCCTTGCTTTCATGGAGATTATATAATTGTGATATCAGGGAAATTAGGGACAAGGCGGTAATATATTTTACCATTAGTATGTTCAGTGCAGTCCTATATTCAGTACAATAAAAGTCCTATTTTTTATGGCTTTTTTGTTTTCCCCCAAGTCTCCTAATCAGGTTCCTTTATTAGATTTGATTGTGCAAATAATAGTCCCAATTATGTTTGTAGTAAGAAGTAGACACTTGAATAAAGGACAAAGAAGCAGGCCCTAGATTTGTGAAATGGAGCTTTCTATAGAGGAAAGAGGCAGCACAGGGAAAAGAGGCATTAACAAGTGAAAATCTGTAAGAACTGAGTTAAGAGTTGAATAAAGCCCTGTGGGATGTAGCAGTGAAAGCCAAAGGAATCCAAACTAAGTTTGCCAGTGACACCAAACTGGGAGTTCTTGATGCTCTCAAGAGCAAAGAGGCCCTGCAGAGAGATGTGCACAAATCAGAGGCTGGTAAATCACCAAGCATTTGAAGTCAAACAAGGGCAAGTGCCAGATTCTGCACCTGGGATGGGGCAACCCTGGATGTATGTTGTGGTGTGTTTTTAAGTTTCTCAGTTTGCTCCCCCATTTTATGTATGTTCCCTCTTTTGTTCTCTGTAAATGGTTCCTCCCTCCCCAGTTTTCCCGCCACTGTTGTCCTGATAGTTAAGTTACTATGGTTACCCCTGCCCCCTTCAATTGCCAATCTCCTAAGTTATGTAACTGCCCCTCCCTTATTCCACCATATAAGTAAAGTTTACTCCTCCCTGGGCCCAGTCAATCACCCCCCACTCCTCCCAGCCTTCGAGAACCTTCTTCTCTCTGGGGGTTGTGGTTGCCTGTGGTCCCGGGGCCCCTCCCTTACTTTGTATTTACTGGTTAGTTCTGTATGTCAATTATGTGTAGTACCTCCCATTATGTTCTCCTATTGGATAGCTGGGCTTCCTTCCCTTCTCCACCCCTTTCCTTTAAAACCTTGCCTCTCCACTCCCTCCTGGCCATTTGCTGCTGGACTTTTCCGTCTGTTGGTGCCATTTTCTGGTTGGTGCCCTCCTTGCTGTTGGTCACCGCCACCTTCAATAAACCGATGTTTTACCCCCAGCAAGTGGTCGCCTCTTCTCTCTCGTCTCGTCCAGCGCTAAATCCAGGTCTGCAATCCAGCCCAGCCCGAGGCCAGGACGCCAAGGGGGGCTGGCCTCTAATGCGGCGGAGGCGTCGGCCTTCTCCCCTCTAAGGTAGCCGGACCTTAGGCCACTTACGCCCTCGCCAAGATGTACAGTCTGACTGGGGAATGAGAGGCTGGAGAGCAGGGCTGTGGAAAGGGACCTGGGGGTCCTGGTCCATGGCAAGTTGAACGTGAGTCAGCAGAGCCCTGGCAGCCAGGAGGGCCAGCCCTGCCCTGGGGGCATCAGGCACAGCATGGCCAGCTGGACAAGGGAGGGGATTGTCCTGCTCTGCTCTGGGCTGGGGCAGTTTTGGGTTCCACAGTATGTGAAAAACATTAAACATAAACATAAAGAGAGTGTCCAAAGGAGGGCCCCAACGGTGGTGAATGGTCTTGAGGGGAATCTACAAAGAGCAGTTGAGGTCACTTGGTCTTTTCAGTGTGGAGGAGACTGAGGGGAGACCTCTTCCTCATGAGGGGGAGAAAAAGGGCAAATACTCAGCTCTTCACTCCTGACCAGTGCCCGCACTCTTAGTTCAAGTGTTTGGACAATGCTCTTAAGGCACATGGAGTGATTCTTGGTGTGTCCTGTTGAGGACCAGGAACTGGGCTTGATGGTCCTGATGGTTCCCTTCCAACTTTGCATATTCGATGATTTTATGATATCTATTCCTTGGCAGAAACTGCAAAATCCTGAGGTGTCTGGCTCCACAAAGAAATGGTTCAAAATGCTTGTGCTTTCTCTCATGTTCATAGTGTGATGTCTGATACATTTTCCATAGCATACTAAAGGAAACTAAACTGTTACTCAGTGACATGAACAACGTAGGACCCAAATTTCTGCACTGAGACAATATTTTCCATGCTAATGCCTATTTGAATAAAAAATACATTAAACAAAATATTCAGTATAAATTTGACAGCAGGTATGATTCTTTTTCTGTTTCAGACAAAGAATAGCTATTTAACAAGAATTTTGACCAAATTCAATGACTTCCCTAAAGTGTAGCCCATAAGAAGGCTTATTTGCATGCATTAGATTAGCTGTCTTTGTTTTTCATGATGGTGTTAAAGAAATCGGATCCTTTCTTCTGCTTGTCACAAAATCCAAATTGATATTATGCCATATATTCTGTTATTAGCTAATACTTTATTTGTAGCTCAAGACTCTAAAAACAGATAGGATTTAAACACAGAAATGAATGGTTGCATTAAGGTTATATATTTTCAATCAGATAATCTGTATCAGATATAGAGATAGAGAAAGACATGGAAGGAATATGAGGAGTATGATAGGCAGCCTGGAATTTCAGTACTGCAGCTGGTATTTTGTAAGCATCACAGCAAAAAGGAGATTTAAAGCAGGTATTAAAGTAGAATAGCAAAGAGGCTTATCTGATTGATTTTGTCTTTTTCTTTCCTCTTTCACTTCAGTTTACATGAGGCACAATATCATTAAGATCTGTGAAAAGGAGTTTTCAGAACCATTACACATAATATATGCATATGGCAAAGCTGAAAAATGAATACTTGTGAACAGTAACAATACATGGGCTGTTAGTGCTTGTCTTGCCTGTGCACATCCAACAGCTGTACTGCAGAGCAGCACTAATTAATTCAGAATCATTCAATGCATCTTCAACTGCTATAACATGAATGTTAGTCATTCTTCCTGATGATGCCGTCGAAGGCAATGGTGAGGGTTAATTATTGCTGTCTGAAATATATCTGTCCAGAAATAATCTGGCTGTATAATTGTTAGAATGTAAAATCAGGTTTTTTTTAGATGAGTTCTTTGGTGAGTCAACATTGTCTGAAAAATAGAAACTTTTTAACATAAACAAGTACAAGAACATTTCTCAAATAGTGTCCTTTTATTCTTGTGTGCCTATTCTTAGGTGTCTCTTTTTCTAATTTTGAAGCTTTCGGTAATTTTTTGTTCCTTTTTTTTTTCTTTAGGATGTGTGTTCCGTCTGCAAGCTACAGAGAAAACACTGAAGAGTCCATTCATTCTTTTTTCTTATGAGTCATCATGGCTGTTGATATGGATTAGAAGAATGCAATCTGAAATAATGAGGGTTTTTTTTTTGTTGTACAACAGGAATCCTATACTTTCAAAATGTAAGAATTGCAGAATTTTGAAGAACTCTGTTGTGGGGGGATAGAATGTAAGAAAATAAAGATGGTGCAGAAGGTAATCTTGCCCCTGAGGAGTTGCAGCTGTACTAACTATCGAAGATTAGGAACAGGCCTGCTCTTGATAGGCCACAGCTGTGACTAGTAAGGAAGAGTGCTGTAAAAGAGTGGGTTAGCTGGTCCAGAGGAGAGTTGGACTTTGTTGGCTGTACTGTGAAGAAAAAGGAATCAGTACTGCAAGGGAGTGCCCATGAGAAATTACAGAGAAGGTTTGGAACTTTTGCAATAAGATGACAACACTCTGTCAGGCTCAAATATATGACATAGCATATAATACAAAGGGCATGTCACCTCAGTCATTTTCAGAATTACTTCAAGTAGCTCTAGTCCATGCTGTTTTTTCACAGAATTTAATTTTTACTTTTATGGATATGTATGTGGCCTGTTATTTAGATACATAGATACATATGTGCTGGAATGTCTACATAACTCTGTGTGTGTCTGTGTGCATGCCCACATACATATATATGTGTGTGTGTGTGTCTACATACATGCATGCACATACATGTGTGTCTACATACATGCATACATCTATACACATATGTGTATAGATTTGCGTATCTTCATGTTTACTTCTCTACCTCATGAGAGGAGAGATATTCCCTGTCAGCTTTGGCCTCCTTATTTCTGTTGTACCGTAGACATATTAGAAAGCAAGTGTTCCTTGTGAAAAAGAAGCCAAAGAGACACAAAAAGCTGGTGGAGCTAGCACAGCATCCCCAAACACAACCTACTGCTTATAAGGAAACTTCGGACTTGTTGCCACCTAACAGATCTCCTGGTCAGATTCCTATAAGCTAGGAAGAGATACAGATACAAATCCAAGAGTGTGTATGACACTGGATCAAACCCTCTCACTGAAATAAGTGTAAAACAATACCTTGAAATGCAAAAAAGTAGGCCATCAAGTTTTCTTTCTTTTATTATTGAGTTGTCAACTTGTCATTTCTAGGGAGATTTCTCTTTTTTTCTCTTAAAACGATTCTTTCCTTTTTGGAGGCCAGTCTTTTTAATGCACCTAATAAAAAGTCTAGTTCTCTTTTACAGTAAGAATAAACTCCCTTCAAAGTCAGATTGGGTTGAATCAAGTTGGATGAAGAACAACAGTTGTACTTACAGGGTTCTTAAGAACTGGTAAATATGAATCCAGAACTAAACCTGTCTCATGAGGAAATCTTGTGAAATGTTTTTGAGTTTTGTAGAGTCCTGAAGGGCAGGTCTTTGCACATCTGAGAAGTTAGCCTCAGTGACTAGCCAATGCTTTCACCATATTCAAGAAGTTCTATACATACAAAGGAGTTTAACTGAGAAGGAAAAATGTGAAAAATGTAAACAAAATGAACAGTGGTGTTGAACATTGCATGCTGTCATTTTCTATTCCAATGTAAAGTTGAACCACAGGATATTTTAGTTCTACTGCAAGAAAAGAAAATTCAAAATCCTGAATGAAAATAACAACAACAAAAAGGCAGAACAAACAAACCAAAAGTCCCTGAAGAACTCATGTCTCAAACCAATTAGGGTTTTTAAAGTAAATATTCTGAACTTTAAAGGGAAAAGGAGAGGAAATTGAGATGAGGATTGAAGAAGTTGATTAGATGTAACTAAAGGCAGAGCCATTCTGTGAACAGGAAATAGAGACAGAGGTATAATGAAAAGCATCACCTGAGAATGTCAAAAGCAGCAAAAATCTGAATTAGAAGAGCCACAGGACAAAGCAGAGCAGTGCTACAGCCCATCCACAACTGCTTAAGAGAGCTGTTCAGAAATGCTCTCATCTACCACTCAGGCCAGGGTGAGACACATTATTTCACAAGAAACCAATGGAGACAAGCATAGTTCAGGACTGTTATTTTGTGCTTAAAACATATCTAAAACATTGTTGCCAGCTGATCCATAACTGCCATCTGAATGTTTTCCAGAATACTATGCAAGCCAAAATAATTGTTTGATTGCAAGTCACCACTCCTACGCTGCTTGTTGATTGCCTAAAACTCCAGATGATGACACTGGTGCAAGAGAGAGGGGTGAAAGAGATGCCAAGTCCTTGCTGCTGACGCTCCTGGGACAAGAATCTTGTTCCATTTCTTGTATTAAAGGTGGCAGAAACTACCAGCAATCAGTGCTGATTATTTTGTGGGGGCTCTGACTAAGAGTGTGATTGCTCAGTGAAAACAGGGGAATTATCAAGTGGATTAAATTTTGGAATAGATATAAATGTTTACACTTTAATACAGCCAAATATTGCAGCCACCACTTCACACACGATCAATTGGTTAAATCAAAATCTGTGCTAGGGAGACAATTTACTAATTAATTGTTTAAATCATATAACTACTTCTAGATAATAATGGAGTAGTTTTTTTTAATCCTGTGTGAAGAAAGAAGATTTAATTTAAATATTTCTATGAGGAAACAATAGAAATCATAGAAAGAGTATCATTGAAAGGAACCTTAAAAGTTCCTCTAGTTCTAACCCCCTCACCATAGCCAGGGATATCACCTACTAGATCATGTTGCTCAGAGTACTGTCCAGCCTGGCCTGGAACACTTCCAGTGACAGAGCATTTATAACATTTACAAATTATGGTTTTGATGCATAGAAGTTACATTTTTATTTTGAGAATTGACCATACAGGTAAATTAACATTAATCATAGTAGAGTTCCATATTTTTTGTGAAAACATACCAAACAAAAACCAGAGAAGTTTATAAAGTTAAATATTAAATTTTGTTGAAATTACAAACACTGTGATGAGTCTCTGTTAAACGTATTTTTTAACCACCATAGAATGAATCAAGGAGGTGTGTGTCCTGGTGTATAATGAAGTTTTACAAATGCCTTGAAATCAAACTCTAATCATTCTCTCTTCTTGGAGTTGTATTTTAATAGGTTGTATCATTGTCATTAACAGGAATTGATGTCTACCTGGTCAAATAGCATTAAACAGACATAGCAGATGATAGAATCTTATTTGGATTACTTTATTTTTCTCAGCTTTTGTGTGGCTACCATTAATAATCTTAGCACAATTCTAATGATATTTAATTTTTTAGCTATTTAGAACCCCATTTCCTAAAGTCACATAAGATATCAACTTTAAAATAATAAGAAAATAATTTCTAATTTTTGTATTTGAGAAAAAGGTATTAATAACTCAAATCCTGAAGATCTGCAGGACAACAGATCTCCAAAATTATTCTTTAAACACTTTGTGATAATAAATATACCTTAAAATCTTTTTGCATCCAATTCATGATTCTAAGAAAATTATGTTTGGATTAATTCAATCATAAATTGCCAGTTGCTGATACTAGCAACTAGCAGACTGAAAATCAGAATATCTATGACATTAAAATTTTCAGGATCTTAGATAAAGAACCAGATACTTTTGAGACTATATATGAAAGCCAATATCTTCAAAAAGATATTTTTGAAAAGTTTCAAGCAGCAGTTTGAAGCTTTTTTCAGAAGAGAACAAAAGACACTTTGATCTCCAGATGATGCTTCTATCAGTAGTAGCTACAAAAAAAATGATTATACAAATAGCATATTTCATTATTGTGACATAGCAGTAGCAGAATTATTTTACATGTCTGTTATAACTAAAGACAAATTGAAAAAGAGAATGTAAAATGTAATTTTTGAAACTTTCAAAAGAATTTTTATGGAATTTTAGAATAGTTATTTCACAGAATTTCTCTGGGAAGACAGCTTTTTATTCCACTGCACAACTATCTTGTGCAAAAGGTTTGGACTATTTCATCTCATGACCAATTTATAGGCTGTGGGTGACTACCATGGATAACACCTAAAGGTAGCTGAAGGTCTCTCTGAAGATCAATATTTAAGGGCCAAGACAGACTTGAGCTCAATATTACTTCTTTTTATGAATGGAAAAATTCCATCCTAAATTGTTCCCCTACTGCTTCAAGAATTACATGCAATTGTTCTGTTAGTAAAAAGATTGAGGAATATAGCTCTCTGCATGCTGAGATGAAGATTTGCCACTAAAGTCTAATTTGATTTATCAATCAGCCAATTAGTGTATTATTAAAAATTCACTGCAGGGTCAATCTCTTGTTGATTTACATAATTAAGTTGTCTGCTTTCTAAGCTAGGGTGCTTGGTAATCAGTAAAGTCTGTAGGCCAAATTCCACCCTCCCCTTTCTACACAACTTTACAGCCAAGAGTTGTCTCATAGACTTTGGCAGAAATATATAAGTAACATGCCTCATAAATATCATTGTCCATGAAACAAGAGCAGCACACTAGAACGATTCTAGAGATACCTTAATTTCCATAAAGGCATTAAATGAAGGGCCTGAACACAAAGGAAGAAGAACCTTTCTTTTCACCAAGTAGATTCAAATTAATATATGATGCTATGCACTAATGTCAGTTTGTAATTTTAAATTCTAGCTACTTTTCATGACATTTAACATGAAACTTAATTTGAAATTGTTGACCAGAAATGAGACTTTCAGAAGGCTGAAGGTATAAAGATATGATGGAGAAATTACATAAAATGTGAATCATGCAGAATTTAATACAAGTACTTAAAGACGTAGAAGACTAGCAGAGAAATACTTTTTATTTTGAGACGTCTGGAACTCCTCTTAAATCTTGAAATATTATTTTTGCTCAGTTCTATATAAATTGAAACTGTAATGGAAGGTTCCATAAAGTTCAAAAAAATTTCAAGTGATCAGAAACTTCATTTTCTAAAGCTTAAAATACCAGATCCAGCAAATTCATTGTTTTGTGTATGTTCCAGTGCTTTCAGTGGAAACAAATTATGATAAACACTAAACACTTCAGAAAACTGCTCCCCACAATTACTATGTCAAGTCTTTGCTGGCGTATCTCACCTGCTAAAGATGAACAAAAAATATTGATGTCAAGAAGTAGTGAATATGCTGAAAAAATACCATACAATACATACATTATAAGTTTCATTATAAATACATACATTATGTAAGTTTCATCAGAAACTTACATAATGCAGTGAAAACTTCTTTTTTTTTTACTAGATGCAGACTTTTGCAAACCTTGATGATCAGATAATTCTCAAGTCACACAATGTACTATAAATACTTCTTAATTGGGATGATAAATTGAAGACAAGGATGTTTCTTCGGTTTTTATGCTATTTGTAAATGAGATACTTGAGAAAATATACTTTTTTAAAAAAAGTCTTTTAAATACTGAGATATTCAGTAAACAATGGTTAGTTTCTCCAATGAATCATATCAAAGAGCTACCTTTGGTTAATGGTTGGACTTCCTGATCTTAGAGGTTTTTCCAATGCAAGAAATTCTATGATTCCAGAATTCTATATAAAGGATCCTTTTCTGTGCATTTCACACTTCCAACAGATATGCCATGAGAAAAAAAACAGTACTTAAAAAGATTTTTAAAAATTTACTATTTGAATTAGTCATAGACATTGCTGAAAAAACCCCAAACAAAACAACAAAAGCCAAGAGAATTTTTATTATAATTTGCTTCCTAAATACCATCTTAAATGCTATCCACAAAATTAGTTTCATCCTTCTTTTTTGTCGAGTTTTCTGAGGATGCCACTTAATTAATAACTTACTATAACTCTCCTTTAGGCTGAGGATTCTGTTAGTTCTTTAATAATGTCCTTTATTTTGAACTTAAAAGGCTAAGGTGACCTTCTCTTGAAAATCAAGGAAGTTCTGCTTATTTGAAAAGGACAGAGAGGAAAAAAACTCAAATTGCACTATAAATTTAGGAGGTTGTGGATAACAGTAACAAAACTTGTATGGTTGTTCAGGTCTTTCTTTCAAATATATTATTATTTCAATTTTTTTTTACTTTAAATCATTAAGACCCACCAGATGAGACAGGGAAAGAAGGAAATTTTAAGGAAAACTCAGGGCATCCCTTAAAGGTCTGCCTAGATGTCTACGTATTTCAACTGGAAAATAATAAATTATTGACACTCATAATAAACACATTGAGATACAAGACTTTGACCTGTAATTCATTAGAAATAATATTATGATAAGCGGCATCCACAGCTGACTCATATACCACCCAGACATGCCAATATTTTTACCCTACAAATTCCAAATGGGATGAATTTTAATATGTAATATATGAAAAAAAGATTCAGAAAATCATAAGAAACTGATAATTCTTGCTGCTGTTGCTGACAAGAGTGGGACTATGAGCATTTTACTCAGAGACATTAAAAACCAAAATTGTCAGTATCTATAAGCTAAAGAGATGCATTTTAAAGTGACATATGAAACTTAAAACAGAAAACTTGAAGAGTAAAAACGAATGAAAGCTGTGAACACTAACCTTTCTGTTGTGAATATTAACAACTGATACATAAGCACACATAGAAACTGATGCAAGGCTCTGAAATTAATGCTTCTTTTTCTTTTATGTTAGCAGAAAAGATGTTGCTTTCTTTCTCAGTAATTTGGAGATTCATCCAAAGGATAATGTTCACGACTGCACACACCAGCCTGTTGATTATTTTTCCTGTGCAGAAATACATTATATGGTTTATAGCATCATCCCTGCAATGTACGAATACAGGGCACGTTCTCATTTAGAACAGTGGAGGATAACTTATTTAAACATAATTGTCCTTACCTGTTAGTCTGAAAGAGCTCAAAATGATTTCACTGAACACTATCAGTGACAGAATTATGCACCTATTGCTGTTTCTGTAATTTGAAACACAAAGCATTTTCCAGATAATCCAGCATTTTCCAGATAATCCAGAAGGAATAATTGTCACAAGAAATTTGTGGCCAAAGGCGAAACAAATATGTAGAAAGTGAACATGAAAGTCATCTACCACATGTAAGTTCACTGTGAGCTGCACAGCTGAGATACAATGTTCTCAGCCAAATAAAAATTCCTTCCAAAAAAGTATCCTGTCCTCATTAATGGGCAGACTTGAAAGCTTAGGCAAAAGCATGAAACAGGACAAACTGCAAGGCAAGTATACAGCATGTCTCAGTGATCTACAATGTCAGTAATTCTGCAAGACAGAGATACTATCATGTTCAAGTAGCACTAATAATATCATCTGACGGATGAGGCACAAGAGAGACAATAGTGCAAGTGAGTCCTAGATTTGGCTTAGCATCCAGAACTTTTTTGGCTGAAGTCTTTTGAAAGTGTCCTCTCATTGTAAATGCTCACCTCAAAGGCTGCCAAGAGCAGAAGCACTCCACATTAGCCAACAGTAAAGTCCATCTCCTTGCATTTTTCTCATCTGAGGAAAGGAGAATAAGAGTCTTAATTTTTGCGGGTTTTTTACTGGGAAGTAGAAAGACAAGATTAAACTTTGTGAAAATATGACATTTAAATACATCTGAAGAGTAATCAATATAATAAATGGCTACAGTTCATTACCCTTTAATTAAGTTAATTTATTTCAAATCCCAGTGCCTTCTCTAACTCAATTCTGCTAAGTAGATCCTGTAGCAATAGGACAAGGAGTTGTGGTTTTAAACTAAAAGGGGTTAGATTCAGACTAGATATGTTGAAGAAGTTTTTACAGTGGGGAAACACTGGACTAGGTTATCCAGAGGCTTTCTATATATCCCATCCATGGAAACATTGAGGGTCAGATTGAATGGGACTATGATCAACCTGATCAAGCTGAAGATGTTCCTGCCAATTGCAGTGTGGTGAGGACTAGATTAACTGTAAAGGTCTCTTCTAACCCAAACAACTCTATGGTTCTGTGAAATGTAATCTGTACTGCTGGATGGGAAACTATGACACTTGGTGTAGTTACTTACAGTAATCATTACAGGTGTGACATAGCTCCCCAAAGGCTGAATATTCCTGCAATAAATATACTTTGTGTCAGGCCCTGCCTGGATGGTTTGAAGTGTATTTTATCTTCTGTAGCATATGAACATAAAGTTTCCATAGATGACTGTTTATAATGTGCCCCTACAGTGTGTCCACAAACAACACACGGATTCAGGTAAAATTCAAACAGTAGATGTACGACAAAATAATATTCCAGTATTTATTTCACCTACTTGCATGGAATGAAAGTATACCAAACTTTTGACTTAAAAAGTTCTTCATAGCAGAATAACATTCTCAGAAGCTATCCAATCTTAAAACTTCAATATATATCTCCTAGTTAGTCATCAAATTGCAATTAGTGCAATTAGGCTCTATTGTGGTCGGTCATAGCTGGTGCTAATTTATGCTGCTTTAGAGAGTATAAAACCATGTCACTAATGTTTAATTAGAAGGGAAGGGTAGATAGGTGGAGATATTAAAGAATTACAATGCCATTAACAGAGCAGATACATAGAAGTAAAAAATATCATCTGCCACATCAGCAAGGCAGCATTTCACTGTACCTTAAAAATCCTACTGAGAACTCCAGAGACACTGGAGTTTACCATAGACAGAGACTGAAGGGAAATGAGTTTGCAGGCTGCAGTTTCCTCACAAGGGTAGGGGCTGTGGTAGGAGCCAATATCTCCTCATTAGTGATCAGAAAGAAAACATGAGTGAATTGTCTGAAGTTGTGCAAGGGGAGATTTAGAGAAAGGTTCTTCACGCACAATGTGGCTGGGCGCTGGGAGACATTCCCCAAAGAAAAGACTGTGGCACCAGACCTGCAAGATTTCAAGACGCATTTGGACAATGCTTTCAGGCATGTGGCGTCATTCTTGGGGTGACTCTTCACAGGGCCTGGAGTTGGACTTTGGTGATCTTGGTGTGTCCCTTACCAGTCAGATGCTCTTTGATTCTATGGTCCTAAATAAAACCCACTGGGTTTTTGATGGATATTAGGTGGGCAAGTTTTGCCCTTCCCACCCATTAGTATCAGAAGATCCAGACTACAAATCTGTGGGATATAATTTTGTTCAGATTTCGACTACTCTTTTTAAATTAATTTCCCCAGTAGCAAAGTATTTTATAGAACATAAGTGACATCTTATTACCCAGTTCAGTCTGAGGGATATATATTTTATAGGTAGTTAATATGCATCAACAAGATTTTCTTTCTGTATGAATGTTCTGGATTTACTGTATTACTTGGCTGAAACAAAAACTCAAACAAAACAACAAAATCTGTTGATTTCTACAAGTTGTAGCAATGTTGTTTCTAATCTTACATATTTACAGCTTTAGCTCCTCTTTTATAGCAGCATCAATTCCTCACAGAGCAGCCCCCAATAACTAACTGGATTTGCAAGCTAACCAATGTATTTATGTAAGCAAAGAGAGCCAACTGCCTGTAGTCTGACAAATCATAAAAGGAACTGTGGCATGCTCTTAAATTACAATAAAAAACTTATCTATCAAATGGAAAATTGTAATGCTTGCTGATATTTTCAGCTAAAAGAAACAGTAGCACACCCCCTTGATCTCACCAGCCATTTTCTCTAAGTACCTACAAAGCAAAATTATACACCAATCTGAGAAGTGCAGAACAGTGTGTGTGTGAAATACTGCAATCAAGTCTTCTATGCATACATACCATCTTTTACAAAATGCCCATTTGCAAATCACTGATTTTCAGTCAAACAAAGATGTAACCTAAGGGACCTGATGTTTGAAATTTTCCAACTTATATATGTGACACAAATGCCATCTGAATAAGAGGAGAGGGGAGGGGAGGGGAGGGGAGAGGAGGGGAGGGGAGAGGAGAGGAGAGGAGGTGAAGGCAAAGTGGGAGAATGAGAAAGAAGGAAAAGGCGAAGGAGAAGATAAGGGGAAGTCAAGAATAGGCTCTCAATCTCCTGTCCTGTGAGGACAACTGTCCAAGCACTTATATGGGATTTAAAGCCCTAGATTTCATCTTCTGAGCAGTCATTCAATCTTTGTTTCTTGTGTTTTTTTAATATCCAAACCTTACCATTTTAATTTTAATTTAAATTAATGAAAGCATTTCACTCTGTTGTAGTGTGTTCATTAAGTTCATTTAATTCCTCCCCCATTTTATGTATCTGCTCCCCCCCCATTTTGTGTAAAATGGTTCTGCCCTCAGTTTTCCCGCCACAGCCCTGCCAGTTCTATTGTCAATCTGTTAGGTTATATAATTCCTCCTCCCCTTTTTCCCTTATATTTATGCTTTTTCTCCTCCCTGGGCCAAGTCAATCACCCCCCCACTCCACCTAGCATTCCAGAAGCTTCTCCTCTTTGGGGGTTGTGGTTGGCTGTGGTCCTGGGACCCCTCCCATACCTGGTACCTATTGGGCTCTCCACTGTGTCATTTGTGTTAAGCTCATCCCCTCTTCTCCCCCCATTGGTCTTCTGTAAACCCCTCCCGGGTCCCCCTTCCCTGTATAACCCTGAGGCACGTTCTGTTCTTGGTCATTTGCTGGGACATCGTGGGCTTTCCAATAAACCAAGTTTAGCCCCCCCCCCCCCAGCGAGTGTCCAGCTCCTTCCTTCTCGTCGTTAGCAGCGATCCAGTCCGCAGCCAGCACAGCCTGAGGCCTTACGACGCCGAGGGGCGCTGGCAGACCATGCAGCGAGGTGTGGGCCTTAACCTCAGCCAGCCGGACTCTGACCTTCTCTGCTCTAGAAGGCCAAATACACGCCGCTAAATCACTCTACAAAATTAGTTGCCCACAAAAAAAGGAAAATACTATTTGGCTTTCAGAGGCCAGACTAGATTTCATGTTTTTGTTATTCTTTTTTTTTTATGTTTTAATTTAAATTAATCACAATTCTTTAAAATATCTACGTAGGTACAATATTCTCAATTGAAATTGTGTCATGTGAGTGTGTGAAAAATAATTTTTTCACAACAGATTTTAATAAAGAGCAAGATAAAAAACATCCCTATATAAAAACCATCAATTTGTGTACTTTGAACCTTGTCTTTTTTGTCAAGAAATGAATTGTTCAGTGAAAATACATTAATCGCACCCATTACCTTTTTTTCCCTGCGCTTAAATATTAATTTCTGTAAAGAAACATTTTTTTAAACACAAATTTATTCATACTATGACAAAAAGTTTGGAAAAAAAAATCTGAGTTGATTTATAATTCTATTTTCTTATTACAATTGAAGTTATTCGTTTGTTTTCTTTGTTTACTTTTTGGCTCTTAATTCTGAATGCTGTAAATATATTACTTCTCATTTTCATGTTCTAGCAGCTTTAGAATGGCAGACTTACGGTTTCTGTCCAGTTAAGGTAAAGTATGCACAGCTGTATTCCTTATTGGAAAGAACCCTAAATTTAACAGTAAAATCTGTCAAAGTTTTCCTTTCTGTAACTGGAGGATCTTTGATGACTGGCAAAATTACAGATGTCTCACCTGTGTGCTGGTGTATGTGCCTTTCTGTTACTCCGAGGTGGTTTTTCTTCCTGGAATGACCGCATAGACCAATTGCACATCACAAATGCAGCAAGGCTCACGTCTTAACCCTGCTGGATCTGCGCTTCACTTCTGCCACATGATGTAATAAATCCTTTCTATTTTTTTAATTGACATATTTTCTATGTTTGGTTTAAACAGGTTTTTCATAGCCCCTTGTTTTCTGATCGAGGCCTAAGATTCCCCGAGTTTGTTATGTTCCCAAAGACAAAAAGGGATAGGGAAGTTTAATTTGCCAGTGTAGAGCAAAGCACTCTGGGGTGGCTCAATTGTCTTAACAGACAATCCTCTTTGCCCAGAGGATTTATTAATTTTATGTCAATGGCAGAGCATGCTTTGTGCATGGAGGCCATTTAAATGAAAGTCTGTAAGCCATATATACATATGGCATACCTGAAGCTGGTTTCAGCTTGAAATAGTGATTTACACAGTAGCATTTATCTCATCTAAATTTGTCTGCCAAAAAGTTGAGCAAAAGCCCAAGATAATTTTCAAGATTTCTTCTAATGCTAATGAAAGAGACAGGTGCCTTCATAGGGCAATTATCTCTACAATCATTTTGGCCAGCAGTGTAGCACTCTTGGAAATGCTGGTCTGTCTGTTGCCTGTGGAATCATTCTGGAAAGTTAGTTTGCCATTGGCTGGCTAACTTAACATACACAGTGAATTGTTCTTTGCTTTAAAAATTCATTATACATATCTCAAGGTAGGATGTCTTATTTTTGGCTTGTTTCTAAGCAGAAAGTGTTGAAATGTTCAAGTGCCCTAGGTGAGTTTTTTGGGTTTTGCTTTTGATTTTTGATCCTGGCTTTAAACCAGCAGGAGAGTACACCTGTACACACCCAGCTGTATGGGTATATGTGTGCTCTTTACATATGAGTGGCTGCTTTGTTCTTATGCCTCTGAAGCCAGTTGAAGGACAAAGCACATACTGAAAGATTAAATAAACATGAGACTAGATACTGGGCTGCAGCAGGGCTGAGCTGGCACCAAAAGCCTCTAACAACTAGCTCACACCAAACATTGTGCTTTCATACAGGAGGAATCTCAGGAAATATACAGCTGTCATGAAGTCTCTTTCATCATGCCCAGTCTCCAGAAATGGAGAAGGTCTGAAACTGTCCATAAGCACGGTGTTTATGACTACCATAACTGTCCACTAAAGCCACGCGCAGCCAAGGTCTGCTCTGAGCTGTCTGCATATGTGCTGGGAGCTTGGATTGTGCAGCTGGCTATATTTGATGGAAAACAATATTGTATAAATGCCTAAATTCTAAATGAGCACTTTATCTGCTCTTACAAAATAAATTTGATTTGCGCTCAATTAATGACACAAGTGTGCTTCACTGAAAAGTATCCTAATCCAGTAAGTGTTGTGCTATCTTCCATAAAAGTAAAACAAATATGTTTTCCTTGAGATGCTGAAGTAATAAAAAAGCAGCATATTCTCCAGTCAAATAATTTAAGTCTTTTAGGTCTTTTCTTGTCTCCCATGAGTTCTCTACTACTTTATCAAAGGAAAGAACAGAGAGAAAAAATAACTCAGAGGAAAAGAAGAAAAGAATTATTGCTTGCCAGCTTAGCAATTATAAAAAAAAAAAAAAAAGAAAAAAAGAGTATCAGATAAATTTTCTTATTGCTAACAGTAGCAAAAATCCCCAGAGGAAAGGATTTTAATGCCATCCCTAGAAGAGAAAAAAGCCTGAGCCAGCAGCTTGGTATTACAATACTTTTTAAGGTTTCTCTAGGGAGGCTAAGGAAGAGAAAATAGATATATATATAGTGGTGGTGAAGAAGGCTTAGACTTTGATCTAATGCAAATTCTAGTTCAAGTTAACTAGTTAAATCTCCTCAGATACTTTCATCCCGGAGAATTCCTGAGTACAAATGTGCAAGAATAAAATACAGAAAAATTTAGAGCAAAACATGTCACACAAAAATGCTATCCCTTTAGGAGCCTTAGGGAGCCCTTGTGTTTCCAGAAGCAGAGCCTCTCCTGTGACTCCAGGTCCTTAATGGGGAAGGAAACACAATGAGCACTTTCTCATTTGAAGAGTGTAACCTGCTTTCTGGTGTGTTCTGGCAACTGCAGGTTGCCTTTGAAAATGCAGCAAAGCAAACTGCCCCTTAATTCATGGTACATAAGTTGCAAAGTCTCCACATCAGCCACCTTAGCACAAGCAAAAATGCTGTGATTTTTGCCAGCAAAAATTTATGGTAGACAAACTACATTACCTCACAGCAAAACATGAAATTACTTAATCCTCTAAGTCTGTTCCTCTTCCTTGCTTATAAAAAGATGACCGTATTAATGGAATTTATTCTGCTTCTGGTTCAAAATAATTGAAGCGCAACATTTTTCAGATGTAGGGGCCAGAGGTTAGGCGTATCTGTGAATTTGACTCCTCAAGTTTAAATATTCAGCATGCCAGACATGAAGGACAATAACCCTACAGGAAAGGCATTAACAATTAGAAATTTGCAGCTCTGAAGTACACAGAGATTAAATCAAAAGCTAGTTTTTCAAATACTTTTGGGATGGGATGAGAAAAAGAAACAGCAATTTACAAGAAAGGAAGAAAACCTGTGAACTTTACCTATCCAGTTGCATTTTAGAGATGTAGAAAGCATTAAATACAAGGAAAAGCTTTATGGGATATTAGAGGATTATTTAGGTGTTTGCTTCCTGATGATAACATTGGTTATGACACTGAATCATTATAGATATATCGATGCAATAATATCACAAGATTGCCTGATAAACACTGCAGAAATACTGTTTATGCTTTTGGATGCTGTGCAAGCAGCTTTTTGGTTAGCTGGAAATTAAAGCAAACTCCTCAGAATATAGGATCTTGAAGAAATTCAGGTGGAGATAAACAACGTTAAGATAAAGGAAATGAAAGAACCCGATTTAAGTCCAGAGGACAAACAAGCACATCCATACATAAAGAAAAGTAGGCATGCAGTCACACTCAAGAGACTTAATAGATGAAACATGGAGGAGGGAAAATAGAAGGCTGCAGTTCAGTGAAGATCCTTAATTGATTAGAATGCCCACAGCAGTAAGAGACAACTGGAGGAATCAATTAAATATTACAGATGAGTTACGGCAAGCATAAAACTCCTAAATAATCAAGTGAAGGTAAAAAAGAAATAGACAAGTGAAACAGTTCCAAGATAATGAGATATACTAAAGATCTCCTTTTTGTGTCATGCACAGTCAAAAGTTTTCTTACTCCACACATTGCACTTGTTGTATTAAATGCTTCTCTTCTTTGTGGAAGTTAAAAGAGCACATTAAAACAACTGTGAATATTCAATATGACCATCACGTTCAAGTGTGTCAGGAAGGGGTGTGCCATGTGTCTAGCTCAGTCTGCTGGTCGTGAGAGGAGGAAAAGACTTTCAAGCGAAATATGATTTAACAAATTTGCATAATAAGATTCCATATCACCCCCTCATACAGAAGCCATAAATTTCTTCAAGCTGGCTATAAGTTAACCTAACACAGTTATACCCTAACCACTGACATTTTAGATAGTAGTAACTTGTTTCAAGCTTTAATAAACTCTCGTGACTCTCAAAAGGGATTGGCAGGCATTGGTAACTGAGGCAGAGACTCAGTGGAGGTTGTAACCAAGTTGTTTAGAGACCCTGTAAGCCCCAGGTAATTTCATCATGTTGTAAATGAGTTCTCAGGACTTGTGGAAGCCTATTTTGAAGAATATTGGTTTACATGAACTGCTGTAGATATGTTTGGGTTTAACAGAATCTCAGAATATTTTGGATTGCAAGGGATTTCTGAAGTAAAATTGCACAAACACAGGAATATATGTACAGTTATACTGTACTCTGTTATAGTAAAATAATAAAATAGTTTAACCTGCAATATATTCCAAGGTTGTAATTTCATTTATTCCAAAGCATCTCAAATGCCACAGTGAAATTACAAGACTTGTCTTACAATAACTTACATTCATATTATTTTGGATTTTGGGGTTTTTTACCTTAGAAGATTGAAGAGCACCTTAGAAGCCACCTTCAGCTTTCTGTGAGTATTTACTTCTCTGAGGAGAATACTTGAAAATGTTTTTGACATCATCATATACCTGTTCAATCTGTATCTGCTGTTTAAAAAGTAGGACACCACCAATGACAACATAGAAAAGTCACACTGATCTTGACTTGTGTGAAGGTTCACCTCATTTCCAGCAATTTTAAATGAACACAAACTAAGGGGAAAGTAATTTTTAAGTTTCTGAAAGAAACTCTTAAATTGCATGCACATAGTTTCTCAGGATGAAGGTCAAATGCACCACCCGAATACTGACTCCCAATGAGGTAAGATAAGTATGAAACGTTACCCTTTTACTTTTGTGACAGTGATTGTGCTGCTGTCTGTGACTAGACAGAAGAAAAATTAAATATTATTTATCATTTTCTTCTCCTTTGTGCACATAAACACGCTCACCTCACAAACACAAAGGGTAGTCTATACATGTGGGTCATTTGAGCAGATATAAGTAGAGGAAGAAAGCCATCACTGTGAGGGTGATCAAACACTGGAAGAAGCTGCCTGGAAAGGCTGGTTGTAGGAACATATTCCTCAGACAAAAAAACCCTCAACTGGAATGGGCCCTGATCAGCCAAGCCCAGCTGAACCCACTGCCTTCTTTGGAACAAGAGTGAAAGTAGAACAGCTCTGCTGGTCCTTCCCAAACGAAATGATTCTGTAATTCTATGATTATGTAAATCATAAACCCTACTTAGTGTGAAAACTTCTGTACTGGGAAAAAAAACCCAGCCTTCTCAAAGAAAAATCATTCTTCTGTAATCCTTCAAGAAGATGTAGCTCAGGGAAAAAGCAGCTTTCCAGGTAATCTCCTTCCAGGTGACTCCTCAGGTGTTAATTCTTCCAAGTCCTGAAGAAGTACCACAAGGAAAAGCTGAAACCCTTTTATGAATGACAACCATGCACTACACATGTATACTGTCCTAAGCAAGATCTTGTGAACAGTTTTCAACACCTTTCAGAAGTCTCTTTTAGACAGGCACTAGGATCCTTAGTAACCTGCCACTGGAATTTTTTACCTGTCCCTTTATAGCTGGTTGTTTTCACCTTCATGACACCAATGACTTTATCCCTTATACAAGACTCAGTAAAAACTTCAACAAATAACTGAAAACCTCTATGTTCTATAATTCTAACTCAGACCAGTACTATTCACACAAAAAACTAGGAAAAGATGACTACTTTCATGGATATATGTCCCTATCTCAGGGTGAATGCTGTTTCTTGATAATCAGTAAATTCAGTTAACGCAGGCTTTTCCAGCTACTGAGGTAATTGTGGATCCAACCATTTTCTGAAGGTTTCTTTGGGAGAACTCAGATATTAAGGAGAAGAAGGAAACCATAAGGAAATATGTTAGAACTACTGAAGCATAATGAACAGGTTGTGGTATTCTGACTGCATTTTTCCCAGCCTGCAGAAAAATAGCAATGCCAAGGCTACACTTTAAAATGGACAAGTGTGAAGTGATTGCCAAAACAACCAAATCTGCCTATGGTAGCAAAACTTGGCTTGAAATTCCAGAGCAAATATTGCAACATGGTAGAAATTTTCATAGTGCTGCTCTAGTGAGGGAAGGAGCAAACAACACATGGCAATGAATTATTGCAAGGTTCTGCAAGACAGACTTACAAGGGTAAATAAGAAATACAGTTTTTACTGGCTAACGACCATTGTCCTGAACAATCCTACCATGTACCAATTAGCACCATCAAACACCTAGGAAGTAGAATTATACATATACATATACATATACATATACATATACATATACATATACATATACACATACATATATATACCCATACATATATATACCCATACATATACACACACACACACATACATATATATATATATGCTCACACACACAGATATATCTATATGGTAATTCCTAGTCACAAATTTTGTAGAATTTGGTGTGGAATAATAAAAAAAAAGAAAAAAGAAAGAAAGAAAGAAGTCTAAGTTACTTGGCGTAATACAAGCATACTCATACATGAAGTCAATAGGACTATATACACACATGCACACTTAGAGACATACGATTTTCCTCCTTAATAAGCCAAGAATGGAGTAAAGTGCCCCCTTCCCACAGAGCTGCCTGAAAAGCAAAAGGTGCTTACAAACTGGATATACCAATAAACTAGAAGAGGCTGATCCACTGGACTCTTGCTGCAAATCTGCAGGCTGTGAATGGTCTGCAAGGGATTCCTTTTCCTTAACTAAGCTTCTCTGTAAAGAGCTGTAGTTTCAGTCTGTCATCATTAGTGACCACTGAATGGTCAGTCACCACTCATTAATTCTGAGCTTTTAATTCCAGACACCAAAAGAAAGTAGAAGCTGTGTTTCCCTGATATTGCAGGTATTCCCAAGAACTATGTACGGGAAGAAGGAGCATAAGTACCTTCTTATACCAAATGTCAGCTTTTCCCTCCTTAAAGTGCACTAAAGAAAGTGTGATATTATCCACATTACCTCACTCTTTTTCTTCTGGTCTCTTTCTATCTACACATGCAAACATATAAACAAGAAGGATATAAAGATAAAAAGATGCATATTTATTTTCCATTTTCTTGTCTTCAAAGCTTTCCAGGAAAAAAAAATTCTTTTACATTTCATTTTATTTTCAATCTTTTTCTCAGCTGGGTAGCTGGGATTCCTGCTTATGTAATGAACAGCAATCCAAATTCCACTTCATACTGATACTCTTCTTCTGATAAAATTTCCCCGTTTTCTGATTTATCGGTGTATTCAAACTTCCTACTGTTAGGATTGTCTCATATATATAGAAGAAATAACCCCTCATTTGCTGGAGAAATCAATATAAAGTCATTTGGTGACATTTGAATATGTTAATTTGTGGGGGGAGTGGAAAATTTCATTTTAATACACAGGAACTTACATACTTTCCTATACTTGCATTAAAAAATTGTCAAAAACCACTGCCACCAGTAAAAATAGAAGTACACCTCTAATTTCCCAAAGAAATCTTCAAACATCATGTAGGGAAAACACACAAAGCCCCACAATTCAGATTAATCATAGTTTGTCATTTCTGCAGGCTCGTGAACGTGGTGAAAATGCAATATTGTGGGGTGATGTTTGATTTTTTTTTCCCCTTCAGAAAAGAAATCAAAGAAAAATAATAAAATAAAACAGAAAATATGACACAACAGAAGTATATTAAACCCCAAATATTTATACAACAGTAACTACAGAGCCCTCAAACCCCCAAATGTTATTTAAACTAGTACATTCCTTCTGGTGTAAGTAAAGTGTTGTCATTGGTTTGAAGACCTTTGAATAAATCCACATTAGTGCTGTAGGCATTGCTTTCCTAGTTTAGAAGTCCTAAATCATGAAGTCTAGGCTTTCCTTTGTACTTTTAACTTTTTTAATTACCTTTCAGGCATAAGGAAATTCTGAATTTCTTGGAAAAGAACCCAGGAATCTAGGAAAAGAGACTGTGCTTAAAACTAGAAAGCACTCCTGGGGATTTTTCCCCCTCAAAAACGCCCAGCAGCCTGTTTTTGATGGCATTTACCTAAAGATAATCCCAATAATGAGCATATTTGCCTTCAAACCCAGGCAAGGTGCTGTTCACATCCACACTGGCTATGTATATACTTTTGTCCATTGTTGTCCGTTATAAAATTAAGGGAAGAATTTTTTTATAGGAGATTCTTGAAGATGCAGATTTAAGATAGGGGGATATCTTTAGAGAGCTCAAATAGCAAGCAGCAACACGCTGGTAACTACATTAGAGTGCCTCTTTTCATCTTACCTACGACTTGTGAAGTTACACATCTTTTACTTCACGTCCCTCTGATGCCTTTAAACTTTTCTAATGACTTTTTTCTCGTGTTGCATTTCAGTGATAGTAATAACAGAAAGAGAGTATTAATTATCTCCGTTTTGTCCTAAGTCAATCCAAGATGTCTGGTACAAACTGCTGTCCTTAAAGGGGGATTTACATGTCAGAGCTTTAGAAGCAAGCCTAGAGAACTTGAACTTGATGATGTTTCCATGAGGAAATTCCTCAAGACAAGCTAAAACAGAGCTATGGTGAGATATTTCAGGCCATATTGTGGACTGAGCTGTGAGGCTGACACGATGTTTCATTGGAATTTTTGAAAGTAAAAACATTGCAGAGTTTGCAACTCCAGATAAGCTAAGCTTGTTCAACATGTGATAATACTGAGAGGAAAGAAATTTATGTCTTCTTCTGAGAAATAATTCCCTGTATATTATATGAATGGGAATGTGTGTGTTTATTTGCACTCAAACTAAAAAGAGTAACCAAGTTTTGGAAGAATATATTCCAGATTAACAAGAAAGTCATATAGTGGACACCATGAAAAAACCACATGCTTTCTCCTTTTCTTTTTATTTTTGGCTCACTGTTTTTATAGTTATTGACAGAGAACACAAGAAGAAAAAGACTCAAGGTCCATAAGAGACAACTTTTGCAAAGGTCTGAGTGTCACTATAAGTGACTCGCTACATTTCTGTTTTCCAAATTACTTAATTACTACTCACAGATCATAGCAAGAATACACTTTGCTTGTTTGAATTTACAAGTCCTTACCACATAAGCTCAAAATTTATGGCAAGAATTAGGTTATATGGAACTTTGTTCTCTCTTGACAGTGCTTTCCAGAATATTTTCCCTCAGCTACTAATCATGACTGTATGGTTTCAAGCTACCTGAAAAATTCAGTAAACTTGTCATTGACAAAAAAAAAAAAAAAAACAAAAAAAAAAAAAAAACAAAAAAAAAAAAAAAAACAGTTTTGTCTTCCCAGGAAGATACATACACTGCATCAACCTGTTTTCACTGTATTTTTAAGAGACCATTGGAAGCCATTCTTTCAGGACAGGAGGCCATGAGCACAAACTGAAGCATTCCATCTGAACAGGAGAAAATGCCCTTTTACTGTGAGAGTGACTGAGCACTGCCAGAGAGGTTGTGGAATCATTCCAAACCCTACTGGAAATGGTTCTGCACAGCCTGCCCTGGGTGACCCTGCTTGAGCAGGAGGATTGGACTGGATGATTTCCACAGGTGCCTTCCAACCTCAGCTGCTCTGTAATTCTGTGAAAATCTTCAGAGATTCACTAATGATGATACAGTATTGATGTGTAGCTGGAAAAATAGCAACTTTGCAGAAATAACAACCTAGCAGAATCCTTGTTATGGATATATCTCTTAAAGGCAATGTGCTTATCCTCTGCTCTTTAGAAGATGTGGTGGATGTCACTCCCTACAAATTATCTTGATCCCTTTTTGGATGCAACTTTGTCAGGCTCTTGGCATCTCTCCAATATTCATCAAGATTTAGTACAATTTCAGTAGCTCCCTCATCTGGACAATGTGGATGAGGGTACTCAGATGCCTATTTAAAAGTGCTCAAAGATTTGTGGATGTAAAGCACGTGAAAAAAGGAGACACCTTTCTTGCTGGAATTCTAAAACTAAGCAAAGCTTTTAATTCTTTATTTGCAAATTCAGTTCTAAAACTTCCTGCATTTATATTGCAGAAATCAAATCACACCTATCAGAAACTTCAAAGTTACATATATTTTATATTAGCCATTAGCCTGGTAAGCAATATTCTGCAGAGTTAACTCTGATTCCATTCCAAACAGCAAACCTCGTTAGCTACAATGTTTTGATGTGCTTTTATCCTTCATTAGTATTTTGGAGCTTTTTTCCCTCTTCACTTTACCTCTTTATAGGAAAGCATCTCACTCTCTTCTAATTTATGTGTAGTTGTGCCCAGCCTCAAAATGTCATTAAGTTGATAGGTCACACTTTAAATTAAGTTTGTCATATAAAAGTGTAATTTAGATCTAATAAAACAGTTATTACCACTTTTAATTAGGAAAAGTAGGAGTCGGGTCTGTCTGAGAGACATTCTTCGACATAACCATGCAGAGAGCCAGGCTGCAGGTTTTTTCATTTGAGTGGAATCACTGATTATTGCAGCAGCCCTATTCAAATTCAGCTGAGGGTGCATTTGTCTGTCAGCAGAACAAAACTCAATTAAGAAAAGAAAGATATTTGGAAATTACAGTTTCAAGTGTTCACTGGATCTCAGGTTTTAGTAGATTGTAATGGTGCTGTCTCAGATTTAATAAATGTGCAGTGTCCCCCTTGCAAGTGGTTACAGATGCATTCTTGCAACATCCAAGATCATGCAGTTGGGATGAAGGCTAATATTGATCCACCTAAAATCAATGGATTTTTTTTCTTCTGGTTGGTTAGTAGCACTTGTCACACCCTGAGCAACAACTTTTTGTCTGTTCATACCTGGTAGTTTAGAAAGTACAGGTAAATACAGCAATAATTTACAGTCATTTTCTATGGGAGATACATCTGAAACAGCAAACTTAAGTTCTGTGTAGTATAAATCTGGCTGGATGTAAATGTGCAATTTGCAAAATTGTGCATGTCCTTCTGTCTGAATGTTACTGCTCCTCTCCATTTTATCAACAGTGAATGCATTGCCTGTTTATCAAAGAAGCTAATAAAATACCTTTGGAAGTACAATAATCATAAAGTGTCACGTTTTATTTGAGAGACTAGTTCTAGTAACAAGTGCACAGAGTTTAGGTTGGTGGAGCTGTACTGAGTTTAAGAGTGTTACAGCAGTGACAAAGAGGAATCAGGCCTATGGCATGGACTCATCTGCAATTTAAAACCCTCACTAAGATGGGGTTTTTTACATGCAGTGTCTTTTGCACAAAAGTACAGATGTGCTTGTGGCTGCAGAACAAGGATACCATCTTTCACCAGAAAACTAAATGGCAAAATATAGAAAAGAACATCAGTGAGCAAATAAACACTCCTCTATCTAAAAGCAAATATATATCTAACATGAAAAACTGTGACATTTACATTAAAATATAGAGGTTAACGGTTTTATTTAATAATGCTATCTGGAGCTGTCTTCACAATTGTAAGGGATGCGCAATATCCCACCTTTTTACAACACATTTTACTACATCAATTACCTTTTAGGGATTTTTGCTGCAAATTTTATATGTAGAGAGACAGATAGGTAGCTACATGCATACATATATGCACACATATATACACAAATACATATACATGTGAGTACACAGTCAGAGGGACTTTCCAAGAGAGCACTTTCCAAAGTCATTACATTTTCAAAGGACTGACTGAGTGTTAAATGTCAGTATTTTGAAAAACTAGGTATATTTTGTATATCTTTAGTCACCAGGTATTCTTGTTATCTCATATTTTCCATACAGCTGCTCTTTAAAGTATTAGAGTGGCAAGGTTATGTGCTGTAGTAGTTCATCTGTAAGGGGAAGTGATCAGCTCACCTCTGTAATTGCTTTTCTAGAGCTCCAGGCATAGATTTGCCATGAACCTTTAATTCCTTCTCATACACCACCTACTACATCTTGTCTCCTGCTCTGTTCCTATGGCATAGGTACAATTCATTTTCCCAGCATTTTGTTGCAACATCAGCCTGGCTCCACAATCTTATATGCTGAATGCAATAAATCACCCACAAGAAGAATTTCCCAAGAGTCTAGGATAGATTGCTTTTTTCAAAGTTAAACTTCATGTTGTCCTCTTGCCTAATACATGCCCTGATATTGAGAAAGTCCCCTTTCACAGAACAACCTTCAGTTCAACCACTAACCACTGTTTGCATCTGCCACTGCATTTGCTGAGCAAAACACCAAAGGTTTGCCTCTTCTAATGCACCCTATTATTCTGATCTTGAGAATAGCCAAGAAATGATCCCCAGGGACAAATGTAAGACTAAAGTAAGCATTTAGTGATATCCCTCTAATCTTCATCTCTTTGTGGCTTGAAAAGCATTCCTTCTTAGATTTGTAGATAATATGTTCTCCTTACTTTATTTATATATTTGTATTTTTTTACTATTTTTTCAATCACTTTTTTTTAACTATTTATGTTTTCAACATCTGTAGACTATGTCAGTGGTTTGAAACTAAACAGAGCCAGAAAATATCCCCAAACTGGAACTACATCATCTGCTAAGCTGTTACAACAGTCGCTAGCACAGTTTTGGCTTGTACCATTTAGACCTCTCTCAAATAATTCCCAGGCACAATTTGGGAGTTAGGCGCAAGCTAACCATTCCAAAGCTAGACCATTCCCAATAGGTAGTTTGGATGCAGTTATTCTGTCTTGGAGGCTACAAGACTTCAGTGCAAATACTAGCTGTTCCTTGCCAGTTAGCCTCAGTGCCAGAAAATTGCAATCTTAATGTGTCTATATCTAGCATGTCTAGTCTGGACTTCTGAATATAGCAAGAAACTATCCAGTTTACTCCTGATTTGTACTAAAACCAATGTTTTCAGACCATTCCTAATCTACTGCCACATAACTTTTTCATTTCACATTCCCTAATTCTTGTTTATTTACCTTGTTCATGTAATTGCTAAGCCACATAACCAGAAGCATAAAATAGCTGCAGTATCAAGAAATAATCTAAGGGCCAGATCTGAGCTAATGTGGCAGAAAACTAAAGCCAGATGAGGTGTCTTTACTTAAATGTGGTGATTTACTAAATTATTATTTTTAGCAAAAATATATTGAGAAAGTGTTCAGATATGTCGCGTTTAAGTATGTATATAATATGTCAGGATAAACAATTAAATTTATTAAAAGACAATGTAATTGCCTGAGAAGTGGAGTGCCTGTGTCTTTAAAAGCATGATAGCACACTGCTATGCCTGGTAACTCAGTTAGGAAATATTTGGAATATTTTATTAAAAATATGCTTTCTGAAATTCAGCTGTCAGATATATTAATTTGGAGGACAGCCAGGCTCTCTGATCCTATTAACCACATTTGAAAACCCTCATATGGCTGGAAAAATATAATATCCATCCCACATTTCAGAATAGCAATAAGGGAACTCAGTGAGTAATTCACAATGGAAGAATTGCAAAGTCTTCACTGGCCCGGCACGTGCCAGGTTACAGGGGTAACCTGGTAACATTGGCCTGATAATTCTGAGGACCCCACGCTCTCCCACAGCTGGGACTTTGATTCACTCAGAAGCTTTGAGCCAAGACCTCTCTGTTGATCGTTGTGTGATGAATCCCCAGCATGGGAATTCTTCTTGAACCGCTGAGGAGTCACTGGCTGCCCACCATGCTCAAAAATTCACACTTCACATTATAATAAAAAACTAAAAAAGCCTGTCTTTTGTCTGGTTGAGAATATTAACAAACCCACACTCATATTACAGGGCTGCATTCATCACAAGGTCTTTCTTTCTGCTGTTCTGGTCTGTATGGAGAAAAGAGATCTTATTTTATATTAGACACAAATTATAGAATTAAATAAGGATTAATCGTTCTAAGTCTAGTAATTTTTAATGTATTTCTCATCACTTTTCAGTTCCACTATGGTGAGGTCAAAGTTTATACCAGACTGTTTTAATGCCAGAAACAGCCAACAGATAATTAGCTAACTGTAAATTAAAAATAATCACCTCTCTGTTGAGTCCAATAGCACTTATGTGGCTTGAGTTAATAAAACAGCATCTACAAAGCACCCAGTCATTATATGGGGGCAAACAAAGAGAGAAAGGATTCACTAATTCTCAGAGCACAAGAGATCACAGCAGCCACTCCCCATCCCTCTGCCCCACTGAGGGAGATAGACAATTTGTGAGTGAAGCTGAGCCTAGGAAGAAGGCAGGGGTGGGAGAAGGTGTTTTAAGATTTGGAGTTATTTTTCACTACCCTACTCTGATTTGATTGATAACAAAAAAAATTAATTTTCTCCAGGCCAAGTCTGTTTTTTACCATGACAGTAACTAGTGAGTGATTTCTCCCTGTCCTTATCTTGATCCACAAGTCCTTCATTACATTATCTCTTCCCTGTACAGCTGAGGAGGGAAGGATAAAATGGATTTGGTGGGCAACTGATGTCCAGACAGGGTCAGCCCACCACACTGACACCAATAAACCAACCCATGAAAGAAAGACTCTGATCCTGTGATTTCAGAAGGATTGAGTGAAAGTAGAAACAGAGTTGTTCAAAATTAAAAAAAAATAGAAAAGAAAGAAGTTCACACATTCAAGCACAAATATCTTCAATAATTAGCAATAACAGCAAGGGGAACGCAATTACAGGCAGACTAAATTGCTTTTTATTTAAATGTTCTCTTTTTAAAATGTATCCCAGTGTGAAAGTCCCTCTTTAAATTAGTGAGAGCATGCATAATCTCAATGTCTCCACTGGGGGTTGTAAGAATATATGTCCTCTCACTTGCTTAGTTGCGCATTTAGGGGATTAGAAGAAAATTGTACAGCCCTGGGTACTTTATAATGACAGATATCAATAGTAATTTAGCTAATTGAGTGTATTCCAGCTTTTTTTTAATTTACTGGTGTTTTTCACTTTATTCTTTGTTATTTAGTTCTGCCTGAGCATTCCACTATAACTATAAGCCTTGACCCTGCAACTCTTGCTCGTAGAAATAGACTTTTCTTCCCGTATCAAGAAAGAGTTTTACAAGTAGATCTGAAACCATTAAAGGACACTTAAAAAAACTAGGGCAAAGAAATGCCTACCTCAGTTTCTAAAACTTTTTTAATCTATCAAGAAAATAAATCCAAGAAATACTTCTGTACAAAAGAGAAAGTTTCTTAAAACACAAGCAATTTCAATTTTGTTTCTCTCATTCAACTTTGTGTTCTATTTTCTGTAAAATACAAAATTATACATAAGTGAAAATATCATTGAACTTTCAAATTCGTAAGTACTTGATTGAATATACTGAAATTGACTGGTTTTGCCAAGTTCTGATAAAAAGGAAGAAATCCCCCTGCTTGGAGAAAATTTGTCATGTTTTACTGAATATTCTGAGCATGCTGCAAATTCATCTGAAGGGAATAATAGCATCTAAGCAAAAACTACTACCAGTTTGTTGGATAAGAGGAAGGTTTCAAAACTGAAGCATGATCTTTGTAGAGTATTTTCTGGAAGGATTAACTCCTGTAATTCCCATACAGTACAAGAAAGACTGTCTCTTGCTATATCTGCCCTTGCTATAACATCACTGTACTTAAAGACTGTCACAGTATTTAAGACAGTGATGTACTATTGTGACTTGGATAGAGTTCATTTTCTTCATGGAGGCTTATGTCATGCTATTTGTTGGATTTGTGTTGAAAACAGCGTTGTTAACATAGGGACGTTTTAACTATCATCGAGCAGTGCTTACACAGCATCAAGGCCTTTGTGGTTTCTCAACCTCGCCTGATAGGGAGGAGGCTGAGGGTGCACAAGTGGGAGGGGACAATTGACCACAGCTGGCCAGAGGGATATTCCAGATCATATGACAACATGCTCAGCAAGAAAATCTGCAAGAAAGAAGAAGAAAGGGGGAGAAATTTGGAGTGATAACATTTACCTTCTCAGTTTGTTGCATGTGAACGTGACGGAGCTTTCCTGGAGATGGACAAGCACTTACCTGCCCATGCCATGTGCTAGAAAGCAACCCATTGCCCATTTTTTGGTAATCTGTTACTTCCATTTGCAATGTAATCCAGAGAAAATAGCCCATACCAAAATTATAGAATTTTCTTTAATAACTGAAAAGGATGTAGGTCAATCTCCTCACAGATAATACTAAACTAAAGAGCTAAATTGCATTGGGGGTGTTGGATGTACCCTCTGCAATCAATATTTTTAGCTTTTTCTTTTACAAGGTGGAAGATATATTTCTTATTGTGATTAAACTGCTTCCCAAAAGTATTCCAAAACTAGAATTGCAAATATGCTTTGGTGGTGCTTCAGTTTCCTTGTTTCATTTGCAAGTGCTGACCTCCCAGTCATAGCAGTCACCGTTCCCTGAGTCTGCATAAAATCATATCTTTTCAGCCTGGGATTGCTGCAGCAGAAGACACTGAAGACATCCTTGATGTGATCCCCAGTGGTCATGTTAGTTTAAAAAATGCACAACCCTTGTCAGGCCAAAAAATCCTGCTACTCTAACATTGCAATGTTTGTTTTACTGAAAAACACTTTCTATTTGAAAGTTGGATACGCTTCACTTTTAGTTCTACTAAAAGACTGGCAAGGACTGAATTTTAGAATTGTGTTTATAGTTTAAATTAGACCATATCCTAACACATCTTTGCTAGTAGACATTAGCAATTAAAATAACTTTATAGATATGTACTCCCTGTAGAAAACAATAGGTTGAAACCACACTTATTCAAAATCTTTTTAGGACAATGATAAATATAAATCCCATGGGACAGAAACACGCAAAATGGAAATTGTCATAATAGAACCATAGAGCTGGCAATATTAAAAATATGGGTAACTTTGCCCTGGAAAGTCTAGGACATACCTTAGAACTTTACCAAAGTTTCTAAAAAGTCCTCTAAGTACTGTTTTTCCTGAATCTTGCTGAGTTTTGGAGGATCAGCTTTTTTGAGTCAGTGTAAAACTGTTAAAATATTAACATTAATAACCTGACACCACAATACATTTCACCAATCTAACACTGTGGGCATCCAGATACAAAAAAAAAAAAGAAAGGCAGTAACTTTGAGGATAACATTTTCCTTCTGTGGACTATACTGGAAGGGAAAACAAGAAGTGAGTGCATTTTGAGACCCAAAGAGTTTTTTGTTGCCGGGTGGAAACATAGTCCACCATAGTCTAGTTTAGACCTTAGTCCAGTTACACACTGAGCAGCCAGGCCCTCAAATCCATGAGAACTCCGTGGTGTGTAGGCATGGAGTTCATCCATCACTACATTATTGTTTTCTACAGTATATTCTTGAGTGGTTTATCCAGTACAGTGTTAAATTATTCACATAGTGGGCTCCCAATACCTCCTCAGGGAGATTACTATGGACTAATAGTCCTCACAGGAAGTTTCATTGATGCAAAGCCTGCATTTTTCTTGGCTCATTTCCATTCAGTAGTTCCTAGCTATGCTCCCTTGGACCTCTCTAAGCAAATCCTGTGCGTTTTAGGTGTTTACACAAGTCAATTGCCTGCAGACAGATATTGCATCCTCTAGTAACCAGTGTCTGGCCAGTGATATCCACTCTGTTATTTTTTACTCTTTCTTTGTAATCTGTCTTCAGTGTTTTTTTCTGTTGAGTTTCTTGACATGATAATTAGCTGTAAATTGGTAGATTAACAGCTATCCTGAAATCTCCTGCTTTAATGCGTTAAATATATGGACTGAGGTCTAACTCAAAAATCTACTTCCTTGAATACTTATTTTATCATCCAGCATCAAGGATATTTTGAAAAATTAATGTTCTTAGTGAAAACATACCAGAAGTTGAAAACTGAAGTCTCAATTGGGAATACATGATCTAATGACTCTCTCTCTTAACATCAGTCTTCTGCCATTAATTTCCTGAAACATACCATATTGACAAGCATGTCCACAAGTTATTTAGCTGTGACCTGCCACTAGTATTCAGTTGTTCATGCCAAATGGGAGCATACAATGTGACTAGAAGTCCCCTGAAATATTGCTGAAGGTTGTTCTCTGAGGCAGATGCTTGTACTTGACTGTCCTACATATTTCAGTCTTGTATACTATGGAATTCCATTGATTTTTTTTCCTTCTTTTTAAGAGCTTTACGAGATAAAAATTCAAACCAAAATTCAAATTCTTCCTGAGTAATGCAAAACAACAAAAATCTAACAACTCTGAATACATAATTCACAGGTGTACTGTAATTAATAGGAACATCTAGGAATAATTACATGGGATTCTCCTTTTCTTTCAGTGTAAGCTTTTATAAGCTATGCAATTAAGTCTCTAACAGCACCTTCCAGCTTAGTGACTTTGGTGAACCTAAGAGGGATAATTTTATTATTTAAATAATTCTAAAGAGAAATTATTCTTTTTATTATTAAGAAATATTGAATTTTTAAGGAAATAGTGCAATGAGTTTACTCCTGTCTTTTTAGAGTTTTCAATCTTTCCACCAAGTTTCAGTTTACAGCATTTAGTTATAATCCCCACTAATGTTTTGTCCCAATGATTAAAAATGCACTGAAAATAGAGCATGTGGATAATTAAAATCAACTGAGATTTTTTGTATTTCTAACTCAGATGCAAATTTTAATGAAAAAAATATTTCCAGGGACAATAGAGGTCGTTTAAATCACTTATATTTAGACCTTCAGAACGGATATTTAAGTTAGTGTAAGTGTACAGGTTGCCTGCAGAGTGAATGGAGACTTTCAGCTATCAAAGACCTCAATTATTCTTTGGTGACATGCAATGAAGAAAACTGCTCTTGCTTAGGCACTTCTGCTAAATAATCTATAAACAACTAATAATTATGATCTTTGTATTTAGGACTATTCATTATTAGTCTAAAACCAGTGTACATGACCTCCAGGTGATATAACCTGAAGGCAGTTTGAACAATGCATTTAGTCACCACTGCGGCCAGGGCATCAGAAGTCAAGAAACTTCAGGATTCTATCACCTTAGTTGGGGCACTCCTGAGGTACACCCTACGTTTTCAAATTTAGTGGGTCAAGGTCTCTGGCAGCATAAGCCACCTTTTAAATACATGTGCTACATTCCTTTAAGGGCAATAAGAGTAGTAAAAGTTGACGGGAAGACTTTAGTACTGAGCCACAGAAGAAGTATGAGAAAAGAAACCTCCAATGTCCATCTCTACTGTGGCAGAACTTCCTGATGGAGGCATTTGCTGGTCTCTTTTTTCCTTGAAACACTTGCTTTTCTTTCTTTAGGGAAGTCCACACTGTAATTACAGAAATGGTTAAGCTGAACCTTCCTTTGATTTTTCTGACAAATATGCTGGCCACAGTACTAACTGCATATAGCCAAAATTAAAACACCAACTGCCATTTACACATGTACAAGAAATAAATTGTTGGTGTCTGACTCAAAAATATTATTTATGCTGTACTTTGGAAATTATGTGGTGACAGACTCATCATGTCTGTGGGCCCCATCTAACTAAATATCATTTAACATGATTGAAAGAAAGGAAAAATGCCAAGTGGAAGCATCATTTTATGAAAACTTTAACAGCTTGTATTCCCTCCAATTAACTGAAAGGAGGAGTAGCAGCACCACACACTGCTTTGTGCACCCACATCCTTCAGTGAGTCCTGCTACCTGATGGGGGCTTTTCCCATTTAGGTTTGACTGTCAAGGAGAAACTAGCAATGTGAAAAGGTTTCATGGGAACTACTGTCTTGTATATTATTTGTCACTTTTGTTGCAACAGTTGAAAACAAAATAAAGTAGTTGCTCTTAAAACCTTCCATATAAGATGAGAATGACACTTTATTTAAACCAGTAGATATTTTCCATTGTCTAGCAGCAGTTGCTTCAGAGGTGAGTGCCAAAACGTTGCCTGTAGATTATGGGATAGATTTCATGGAGTTATTTCTAACTCACAAAAGTATCAGTGATTGATTGAAATGTCGGGTATGCATGCCCTTTATGTACATAACTCTTTGATCTATACTAATATTCCTCTAAGTTTCATTGATGTAAATATTTCTTATTCCTTCCTTCCTTCCTTCCTTCCTTCCTTCCTTCCTTCCTTCCTTCCTTCCTTCCTTCCTTCCTTCCTTCCTTCCTTCCTTCCTTCCTTCCTTCCTTCCGCCACTTCCGCCACTTCCGCCACTTCCGCCACTTCCGCCACTTCCGCCACTTCCGCCCCTTCTGCCACTTCCTTCCGCCACTTCCTTCCGCCACTTCCTCCTTCCTTCCTTCTGCCACTTCCTTCCTTCCTTCCGCCACTTCCTTCCGCCACTTCCTTCCTTCCGCCACTTCCTTCCTTCCGCCACTTCCGCCACTTCCTTCCTTCCTTCCGCCACTTCCTTCCGCCACTTCCTTCCGCCACTTCCTTCCTTCCGCCACTTCCTTCCTTCTTTCTTTCTCTTTCTTTCTTTCTTTCTTTCTTTCTTTCTTTCTTTCTTTCTTTCTTTCTTTCTTTCTTTCTTTCTTTCTTTCTTTCTTTCTTTCTTTCTTTCTTTCTTTCTTTCTTTCTTTCTTTCTTTCTTTCTTTCTTTCTTTCTTTCTTTCTTTCTTTCTTTCTTTCTTTCTTTCTTTCTTTCTTTCTTTCTTTCTTTCTTTCTTTCTTTCTTTCTTTCTTTCTTTCTTTCTTTCTTTCTTTCTTTCTTTCTTTCTTTCTTTCTTTCTTTCTTTCTTTCTTTCTTTCTTTCTTTCTTTCTTTCTTTCTTTCTCTGATTTGATAAATTCTGCTATATCAAGAACACAGGGCTACAGGACTACTGTATTTAGTGTTAGAAATTCAGCCTATGACAGCAACTGGAGGTACCCAAGGACTTTGCTCTCTCTGATGCTGATGACCACATGTCACTCTCCTTATTTCAGCCTCCCTTCGGAAGCCATATAACCTTGTTATAATAAGTCCTTTGGAGAGGCAAGATTTACTGATTCAGCCAGAGGACCAGAGTTCAAAGGTTTTTTTTACTTGTAACTCAAAGCATGAACAAAGGTTCTTGCACTTACCTGAACCCAGGAGTGTAAACATACCCTAAATGACACAATTTGTTCTTACATGTATGATGAATGTTGACCTCTGACGACTTTTGCAGTAAATAGCAGCAAAAAATATATAGCTCTCTCTTGCTCTCACCTACTAGAGCACCAATATTTTCTGCCATCAGGATTACAGCTTTTAAAAGCATACCTCAAACCCTGCACTCATTAAAAAAAAAAAAAAAAAAAAACAAAACAAAAAAACAAAAAAGAAAAGAAAGAAGAATTAAAGGAAGAAGTCTTTCTCAATACCTATTCGATCTCCTGCATTTTAGAGTATAGCCTGTTCTCAGATAATTAATAAATATCATTAATCTTTCAATATAACATCCATATTTGACTCAAGATTCAAAACAAAAGAAAATAAAACAAAACCAAAAAACTTCACACCTTTCTGAACAGCACCCATGGAACAAAATATGCCAAGAGGAAGCCCGTGTGATAGCTAGCATTCTGCCTGTCAAGGTTACAGATTTAAAGTAGATGTTGAATGTAGCTAATGTAGAATAGAACTAGCAGTAGAAGATATGGGAATGGCAAATCAGCAAGAGGAAAAACCTGAGAGCTAAAACCAGTAAAGATCACAATAAAGTATCACAAGTGAGAATTTTAACCATATGTTAGGGGGGTTTATATATATTGACTTCATGAGATGAAACAGTTTTGCACTAGGAATTAGAAAAAAATTGTACCATGAGAAGGTATAAACAGCTGTAGGAACTTTCTTTCATGGCTAGCTACTGTCAAATTATGATGCATTATCTCCATTAGGGCAGTGTGGGATCCTTCACCTGGCAGTCAGCATTGTTGACTGATGGACAATGCACATCTGTTTCCAAAGTCTGTAACTGATGGACAGAATACATCTGTTCCCAACATCTGCAACTACACAGCATCTGGGGTTTTAAAAGCATCCGAGGATGAGCTCCACTGACTTATTAACTATGCAGCTCTTGTGGCTCCAATGAAAAGCTGAAGCAGGCATTTCATCATCACCTTAGCCTTAACTTCTATTATATAGGGAGAACAGGCCATGCTAAAGTGTGGCTTACTACACCTAAGGTCTGGATTGTCTTCTAGAAATGCCTGTCTCCGTTGCCCATAGAGCAAAAGACAACACACTTCTGACTCAGTTGTCTTGGTTATGTATGTGCAGTACACAGGATGAATGTGGCCTCTGTACTGTGCTCAATCAAGTCCAGCAACACAAAGTCTTTAAAATGCAATGAGGTATGAGGCCACAGAGGAATGTTGAAGAGAAGATGTGATTTTGTGATACTGTTCTGGTCTGCTCATTTAGGATGAATTTTTCTGCCAAACATTCACCTTAGTTCATCTGGAATGATGCTTTAGTGCTGTGAATGCTTTTATATGCACCAATAAATGAAATGTCCCCATGACTCACAAGTTCTGTAGATTCTCACACTCATTAATTAGAAAAGAGGTCAATATGATGGATGAGAAAGCAAGATCTTATTTGGTCTCACCACCCACCATCAGAAAAAAATGAGAAAGGAAGATCCAAAGCTCAAATTTAAGTACTAAGATTCAAAATGCGTCTTAATTTAATTGCATTTCACATCTAAATAACAAAAAATTTTGACTAATAAAAGTTTCTCTTAAATCACTTATAGCTTTGTGTGCTATGACCCAGATCTTGTATAGGTGAAGGTGCTGCAGACATGAATAAAGATTTATAGACTAGGCCAAAAGAGCACAAAGGAAGACAAAGCTCATGAATACTCTCCCAGAAAGAATCTGAACTGCTCAGCTTCAAACCATAGGCTATATCCATCTGATATTCTTGTTTCCATTCATTTGCAGAATAATGGTACTCAGTAGCACCAAACACTAACATTGTCCAAGGACAGGAAAAAAGTCAGTCAAGGAGTCAGGATCTAATTTGTGAAACAATGCAAGTAGTCAGAGATCATACAGAGGGAAGGTGAGGGTCATAGGGCCAGAGACATTAAATCACAGGCAAGTAGTATGTATAGATCCAATTTCAAAGTGACCTTGCACTTAAGCATATCTTTTATTTTGCTCATGATTAATTATATGCATCAAACCTGTGATGAGAGATGTGAATGACTTTGCAATAGACTCTGTGGATTAGTCCAGAAAGGACTTTTTTCATTGTTGTATCTATAGCCATACTACAAGTAAAACAGGATGGGAGATAAAAAATTCAAGATTATGATCAATATCCAGTCCTTAGGTATGATCTTAGGTGTTTACATACCAATTAGCATGCAAATAAAAAACTCCCGTGTCACAGCTGAGAATCACAGAATCACAGAATATCCTGTGCTAAAAGGGACCCAAAATGACCATTAAGTCCAGCTCCTCATCCTGCACAAAATAACCCCAAAAATCACACCACATGTGTGAGAGTATTGTTCAAATGCTTCTTGAACTCTGTCAGGCTTGGTGGTGTGACCACTTCCCTGGGAATCCTTTTCCAGTCCCAAATAACCCTTTGAGTAAAGAACCTTTTTCTAATATCCAGCCTAAACCCCCTGACACAACTTCAGGCCATTCTCTTGGGTTCTGTCACTGGTCACCAGAGAGAAGAGATCAGAACCTCTTTTTCCTTCCTCACTTCAATCCTTGTGAAGAAGCATTTGTCCTTGTAAGGAATCTGTAATTTCCCTCTCTGTCTTCTCTTTCCTAGGCTATGTTTGTTAACATTAGCAGCTATGCATTTGCATATGCCACAGTGTCAACTTGTGTGTTCAAATCTTATAAATAAAAAGCAAACTCAGTAAAATGTGCATTTCTGCTTCACTAGAAACAAATTTGACAGAATTTTGTCCTGACTATCACTTACATCTCTCCACAGTAGCAGGTTCTGAATAAGACATGCAGAACTCAAAAGATCTATTTCCAAATCATTAATAACAGCTATAAATCACATATGTCCATTTCTCCTTTAGCAGAAGACAAGATATGAGCCCCAATTCAAAAGAGCATGTGCATCAATAACTATGTTTATAAATCAAGTATCAGAAAATTAAAATAATGCAAGTTTTCTAAGTGATGTTGCAGAAACCATCCTGAAAAAACCATTTGTGACACCTTCTCTAACACTATCAATTCAGGAACTTTGTAATTATCTGAATTGCAACAAAAATTAAATGTCCAGATACCACTAATATATGATAATTTATGGCCTATTCCTTCATGGCAAGTGAGGTATTACATGTATTATACTTAATAAATCCTATTCCAATTTTGCAGAATGACAGAATGGTTGAGGTTGACACAGACCACTGCAGATCATCTAATCCAATCCCCAGCATATTCAAAGACCAGGCTGCCTAGGACTGTGATTAAAACAGTCTTCCACATCTTTAAAAGTGGAAAACATACAAGGTCTCTAGGCTTGAGCACTGTCACAGTAATAACAAGAGTTTTCTTGTGTTCAGAAGGAATTTCATGTGTTTTGATTTATGATCATTGCCTCTTGCCCTGTCACTGTGTACCACTGAGAAAAGTCTAGCTATGTCTCCTTTCCCTCAAGTCACATGCTTATACACATTGATAAGATCCCCTGAGCCTTCTTATCTCCAGGCTGCTCAGACTTAGCACACTCAGCCTCTCCTGATATGACACAGGCTCCTGTCCTCTAATCACCCCAGTAGCCCTTCCCTGAATTCTCTACAGTTTGTCCTTATCTCTCGTACATGAGGAAGCGGGAAACTGGATCAGTCACTCCACATTGTCCCACCTGCACTGAGTGGACGGAAGACTCGCCACCTTTGGTCTGCTGGCAGCACTCCTCCCACTGTGCCTGTTTGCTCTGGACACAGCTGGCCCATGGGCAGCCTGGTGCCCCCCGCACCCCCAGGCCCCATTCTGCAAAACTGCTCCCCAGTCTGTGGGCCCACAGCATGTATTGGTGCATGGAGCTTTTCCTGCCCCCTGGCAGGACTGCTGAACTGCATAAGATTCCCATCTGCCCCTTCCTTCAGCGGGAGTAGGGCTCTCTGGATAAGAGTACAAGCATATTGTCCATCAACCACTCCTCCCAGCGCTGTGTTCTTCCTGGCAGCACACTTGATCCCATCACCATCTGGGTCATCAATGAAGGTGTTAAACAGAATCTATGTTGGCCCCTGGGATACAATGCTGGTGACTGCTCTCCAGCTGGACTTAGTGCTGACAGTGAATCAGGTAGCTCAGCCGGCTTTCTCTCCACATCCCTGGCCACCCAACTGCCCAGAACAGACTATAATTTTAACAAGTTATGTTAATATTAATATGCATTTTATCTTGCTTTAATTTGTCTGTGCTAAATAGCAAAGCAATTCACCTGTTGCCAACCACACAGAGTCTGCTGTGATAAATCATAGCTGCCCATATCTGGGCAAAGATATTATTGACTGGTTATGTCTTCCACCTATCTAAACTCATGACATCCCTGCAGCCATGGAAACATGTAATTCTGGCTCATCTATAGTCAAGGAGTCAAAATCAGAGGGTGCATTGTAGAAAGAAATATAACAGCAAAAAAATCCTCCCATGGCTACAGAAAAGGGATTGTTGTGCTGAAGTGGGACAGGAACAACATTGCTAACTTGGAACAAATATATTTACCATAACTTTTAGAAGTATAACCATGGATAAAGTTGGACAGCTATTAACTGAGCAAAATTCCATCAGGAGTAGAAGTCTTATGCTCTAAATCTAGAAATTTGATATTTTCAAGTCTGAAAACATCACTTAATACTCCCTTTAAGTGCTACTTGTGAGTAATTAATCTAAACCTAAGCTAGACATTTAAGATAGAAGTCAATTTTTATGGATATGCCTTTCTGTCTCAATGATTATAGAAAGTCCTTAGGGTGTCTAGGATTAGCTTAGATGCCCAGTTCCTAAAGGTAGACATAATGAAATCCACAGTCTGAAAATTATCTGAATGAGGAAAACAGAGACCTTTGGAAGCAGTGCACCTGCACAGATCCACAGAGAAAGAAGTCTTAAAGAGAATAAATGGGTTATTTATGGAGCTCAGTGATCAAGAGCATGATGATGGAGGTGACAGTGACAGAAGAAAAAGAGGAGGGGTGAAAGCAGTCACAGGGCAGGACAGTAGATCACACATGGACTTGTAAAGTTGAAACTGGCAGCAATCTAACAAGGAGATGTCAGATTTCTGCATCACCTTGATAAAATAAGCAGAGGGAGGCAAACCTAGAGTGAGAACTTAGGTCAAGATCTAGGAGTCACAGTCATTAGGCATGTGAGTGGGTAAAACCAGTTTAAAAGGTACATATAAAATGTGATAATGAAATATGTATTAACTTAATTAGCAGCATCAGAGACAAATCATTCTCTTTTTATGTATTTAACTAGTCTATGTGAATGGAAAAAAGTTGAAAAAATTTAAATGTAGACTAAGGACAGCAAAACAACATTAATGTTCCAGACAGATGTCAAATTAACCAGTCAGCCTTTGATGACAGTGTTTAAGAAACCTAAAAATGTAATTATATGAAGGTTGCAACGGTAACTCCAAGGTAGGAAGTATTTGTTCCTGGAAAAATTGCCCCAAATGCGTTTGAGAGACTTACAGACACTTTCCAGGAATTAATATCTAGAACAAAAAGAGGAATCTATTTTTTCACATTTCCTATGATTTGTAGGGTATGTGGTTTACTCTGCTAGATTAAGAGCTCCTCTCTTTCCCCCAGTACCAACATCCCTATGATAATATCAACATCTCCATAATGCTGATATTCATGTCTTTTAGACAGGGAGTTCTTCTACTTTCTCCTAAGGATTATGCCTATACACATGGAAATATTCAACTCTGAGTGGTTCCAATCTTGCTGCTCCTGGATATTTGTTTTCTTTGTTATTTTAGTCTGCCTCTGATCTAAATATTTTGCCTTCTGCTTCCCTTCCACTCCAAGCAAATAAAGCATCATCCTGACCTTAACTTGTTCTAGGAACGTTACACCAGAGTCTTGAATAGATTCTTGTTTAGGATGATATTTTACATTTTTTCAGTTGTTTGGACTGTGAATCAAAGGAGCTGCTCTATCTGTGAGATAACTTTGAAAGGCAAGAAAATAAATTATAAGAAAGTTATGAGTAAACTGCTGTGCATGGAAGTAGGAAAAGCACAGAGATGAGTACTGTTATATTTTGCTTCATATTGTCCATTTTAAAAATCTTCACTGTAAGCTTTTATCAATATAACCATTTATTAATATAACCATGTATCAATATAAGCAATTATTTATATTGATAAAAAGACTACTCCTGTTTAAGGTAACACAGTATTTATCACTGTGTTAATAAAGAAACATTATAAAATCCAATATTCTGTATCCAACAGTAGCCAACTCTGTAGACTCCAGGGCAAATGCCCAGTGCACTCATTTGTAACACTCTGCATCTTCAGCAGTGATCTATGTTGCATGTTTCAAGTGTAACTTTATTATAACTGAAAATTTAAAGCACTGCATGTATATTATTTGCTTATTTGCTGAATTCACTACAAACTGTTTATTATTCTTTGACGATTTTTTCATCATGGGAAGGAAGATGCCCTGAAGGGTTGAGGAGAATGAGTATACATATGTAAAACCCAGAAACATTCGATCTCATTAAGCAATGAAAATTGTCAGTGTAGCACAGGAATGAAAGAATATGACATCGCTAGTCTTATTTACACAGATGATTAGAAAGAGATAAAGTAGCTGACCCAGACAGCTAATAAATGCAGCTTTAAAAACACAGCATTTTCTGCCTTATTTTTTCTGACCTACTTTTCTTTCCCATAATTGTCTTACAGTTATATCTGAAGTTCACATATTGGTTGCATCCATTATTCTGGCTTCCTAGTTATTTGTTAAATTTAGTGAGAATTTGTTTGATTAGCTTTGATTTAGTTCCTCTTGGGAGCCCCGAAGGACTGAGAAAGATAAGCATAGTAGGTCCTACACATGTACTCTATCTCATTAAGGAATGAAAACTGCTGGGTTAAGGGGAGAAAGGAGAAGAAGGGTTATTCCTATTTGCACTGATCTTTTCGAAAGCCAAGGCATGATTCTCAATGTTGTTAAATTGGTTTTATTCTGGTTTAACTATTTAAAGTAACTACATTCAACAAACTTTGGAGTTCATTCAAAACCAAGGAAGTTGAGTACTTCTCAGTATATGACGTTTGCATCCTTAATGAAATTTTTAAAAATTACTGGATGAAATTTTACTTTTTCCCTATAAATCTACTTTTTCAAATCACTTTGTCATAATAAGAGTGCCTCACTAATGTGCACTTCAGATCTTGATCTTAAAAATACTGGTTGCTGGCCTTAAAAAACCTATACATTTATTTAAGAAACAGAGAGACTATTTCAACCATTAACAAAGGTAGCACTTGGTACTCAGTCTTCTTACTATAGTTACCTAGACCCCTTGCAAGAAGTAAAGCAGAAAGAAAATAATGCAAAATGTTAATCCTTTATTTTTTTGCTACTGTGGTCAAACTGAAGTGTGTGATTTATTAGATTTTCTATGTACTCTTTGTGCAAAGCTGTCTATTTCCACATTGTGTGTCAGGCCATCCTATGCAAACTGGTGAAGTCTCATTCTACCAGCTCATTAAAATTTCTGTTGCACTTTTTAAAAGGCTCTTTAGTTATATTTGCAACTATAGTATTTGCTCTTGAGAAGGCAAATGAAGATGCATTCTTTTCAACACCATGATTATTTTCTTCTTTATTTTTTTTCCAAACCTTTTTCTGCTTTCCCATACATACATAATTAGCTAGATAAACACAGAGAGAGGTACAGTGGGAACACATTTCCTTTTACATTTTTTCCTCTTTAGAGTGTATGTATTTTATCTTCATTGAGAATTTCAAATAAAATTCCTGATAAACATCAACTTTGAAAAGTTAATGAGTCACCTAGATGCATATTCAAATATAGAATTAGTTCCTAATAGGTTTGTACCTCACTGAGCATATGACCTTCCTTTAAAAGACTGTCAAAATTACAACTCCAGTATGCTGGAGACTGTGGAATCAGAGAATCAGAAAATGGAAGGGATCCTAAAGATCATCCAGTTCCAGTAGACCACATTGCTCAAAGCTCCATTCAACCTGCCCTTAAACACTTCCAGGGATGGAACGTCCGCAACTTCTTTGGACAACCTGTGACAATGCCTCACCACCCTCATAGCAAAGAATTTTTCCCTAACATCCCATCTGAACCTACCCTCTGTCAATTTAAAGCCATTCCCCCTTGTCCTATCACTACATTCCCCTCATAGTGATTTTTCCTTTCATGCACAGGGGACAAGGTACAGACAACCATGCTGGGTCTTCTGAACACTTCATAACTTCTATGAAAACACAAAGGCTAGCTCTTTTAAAGCATAAAGGATAGCTCTTTTAAAAATTAATTTTTGTTAATGATGAAAAATGAGATTCTCATGTAACCTCTTGGTAAAAGCACCTTTACCCATCTGGAAAGTAATCATCCCTTGTTCTGAAAGTGTACATAAAAACCAAAAAGTTGATAATGCTTGAGTTTTCTATCTTACCCCATCCTTACCCAGTGCAGAAGATTATAACTTGCTGGTTATAATGTTATTAGTTTATGAATGCATGACAGTCTTGCTGTATTCAGTAACACACTGAAGGATTACAGAAGCATAAAATGAAATTTTCTTTCAAGGGAACCCAGTCCCTGAAGCCAAGTCTAAATATCTCAACAGAATGATGAGGATTTTTGAAGGAATCTGGGAAAAAATCACCACTTAATGACAGCACTTTAGAGACTGGTCAGAGGAGATCAGACAGAGAAGGATGCCAAGGCAAGTGTCTAATCAAATGGAGAGACTTCTACCCAATGAAACCTGTACTTAATGAAATAATTAATAAATTTAAAATTAGACACTTTTCTCAACATGCAGTCAAAAAGATGACAGGACCTTGTCCTTTAGGGACAGCAAAGAGAATAGCTTTCACAATTTCTAAGAATTCCCTACCAAGATGTTGGAAAAGCCATAAAGCCTCATCAGAGCTAATATTTTGAATCCTGGCTCTATCTCCTTTCCCAAAAATGGCTCACATCTCAGACCCTTGATGATCACCTTCATTGCTAGCCCACAGAGGGATCAGCACAGAGCAGCTGCCCAGCAGCCAGGTGCTCTTCACAGCCTGGTGGCCAGGGACAAGATTTTTCCCTTAGTTACAGCTTGACACTTATCCAAGTGTTGTTTTCTGCTGAGACATACTGAGACATTATAACTTGCACCCTTTACAGTTACTGTGAGGCAGCTTGTTCATTAAACAGACAAACAAAACATAAATAGGGGCTCACTATTAAAACCTAACCCTGTATCTGTGCTGTATGATTACTGCAATGTTTGAGGCCTAATTTAGTGAAGCCTATCTGTGCTTGACTAAGAAATGAGAACATTAAATAGGTTTTGTTTTGAAAAAGGCTTTTATTTTTTTATTCTTATCTATACCAATTTGCATTCCCTTGTCCTTACTACTGTCTGGCATGTACCATAATATCATCCTATCCCTTTAGTTTTGTTCACTTTCCTTTCATACTATCACTCAATTATCCCTTTTGTACCTCTAGTCCATGGTCTCTGGGTCTCTAATACATGGCTGCACCAATTTCACCACCCCCAAGGCTAGTCAGGTTAAAGATTAATGAGTAGACCTTACCCAGAGGCTTTATAAAGGTTACACATAATTACAAATGGGTCTTTTATGCAGTGCTGAATATGTGAAAGCTACCAAAAAAAAAAAAAAAAAAAAAGGGAAAAAAGAACAGAACTTATAGGATTTAACTCAGCCATTTAAATCTTTTTAAAAAAACCCAAATAAGTTAGGAAGTTCTACCCTTTGTTCCAAAGATGGTGATAAAAACAAAAACACCATATGGTAGAAATTAGTCTACATCTCAATCATGCAACATCACTGCCTACTAATTCTTCTTTCAAGTTGAGTAAAATGTTTTGCACTAAGATGTAGAAACAAAAAGGTTTAAAATTGCTGGTAACTCTTCAGTTAAATAAATTTTCATATTTGACCATTTGTTAAAGGAAAAAACAACCACCACATTTCTCCTGTAGGGAAAACCTTAAAAGATTGCTTAACCTAACTGCTTGGTGAGAAAGACATATGCTGGATAATTATCTTAATCTTCTGTCTTCTTAACTCACAGAAATACCTTAAAATGCAAACTTAGTATCTTAGACAACACTTTCATAAGTGCAAGTTTAAATTTAGGTTCACAGAACCATGGTATCATACTAATGAAACAGTCTGACTTAAAATTTTAAATTCCACCAAGTCCCATTTAAGTTAATGGAAAATACTTTGGAGTCTGTCTTCGGGCACTGCTTGTTTGCTCCCTTGTTTTAAATCTTTCAGTATAGCAGATAAATGGAGATTAATAATAAAAAAACATTTTAAAAAGACAAAAAAAAAATAACCAAAAAAAACAACAAAACTCCCCTCTGCCTTTCATATTGGGGTGTTAGCATTTAAATAATGGGCTAAACCTGTCAGAAAGGTCCAAGAAATTTGATACTTCAGTATCAAATCTTTTTGCTTCCAATTCTGGATTGTAAGACTTTGTTCTCAGAGGTGCTTTGTCTCTTAGTTTCCAGTTAAGCTTAGAGGTGACTGAAGCTCTGTGGAAACACTGCAAGTTTTAGTACTATTGTTTTTTACAAATCATTACTGGTGAAATGACAAAACCTGAATACTCAAGAACGCTTTTATGCAAAAAGTTGCACCATTCACTAGTAATGCCACTCTTCAACAGTATGAGACTAACAGAGAACCCATAAAACCACTGAAGTCCTACAATTGTCTTTGAAAGTGATCTAAACCCAGATGATTTGTATGTTTATTTGGATTCTCATGTAAGCATTTGCAATACATGTGCTCTGGTTTTGTCTGCTGTTTTCTTTCTCTTTTGCCTTCTCTTTTGCCTGGGAGCAGTATCTATCTAGCCTTTATTCCAGTCATATATGAGTTTAAGTCTTTCAGCAAAAGTCAGTTGAAAAGATATTATCTAAAATTTTGCATTTGACCACTAAGCAGCTGGAGTTCTTATTTGAAACACAAGATAAATTGTTGGATTTCATTGTCTTTCTGATTATGAAATATAACACTAGCATTGCATGGTCAGGGACCAGGTCCCTAAGTGATTTGATACACATTATGCAAACAGCTAAACAATCTTTGGATTAATTTAAAAATTATAATTTATAATAATAACTTGTAGCTCTTATGTGGTTTATGATTAGTTTATTAAATGTGAATACCAGAATTTGACATAGAGCTCAGATTTTTTTTCCTCCCACAAGTGAATTACTGCAACTCAAAGCAAACATTACCACTTTCAGTTTCGAATTTTCATTTCTGGAATTGTTCTTTCTATTCAGTAATAACATACTTTTATAGCTGATTACAAAGTAAATTTAACATCACAATATTTTCGAGAAGGAAGCAAACACTGAGTACCAAAAGAAAAGTAAAACCATGCAGACACATAAGAGAGCACTGGTTTTCACTGCAAAACTTGTCTTAAAAGTGAGACAGGTTTATTTAAGTTTTTTATTAAAGAGTGTTGAAACTTTGCATGATATGTAAGATACTTCCACATATATAACTAGCTTCTATCTCTTCTCTCGACAAAGTTGAGCTACTCTGCAAGTAAGGAAGTGATGATCCAAAGGCAAAAAAAACCTCAAAATATGTGAAGAAAAAATTCTTAGAGTGCTTAAGCTGGAGGAGGGTAATTATTACATTTTTGCTTTATGGTAGTTTTTCGACTACAAAATTATTGCTTAGTGTAAAAGAAGCCATGCTTTTGAGACCAACAGACACTGCCCTACCAGTAAGAGGGAGCCAAGTTCCCTTTTGCAGCATAATCAGAATCTCTTTATTTTTTCTTTTTTTTTGTTTTTTGACTTTGAAGTAAATTTTTTTACAAAGTATTTCTTTGTTTTCTGAGTCATAAATAAGAATTTCTTATTTTAGGAAGAGCATTGCCAGCAGGCTGAGGGAGGGAATCCTGCCCCTCTACTCTGGAGAGGGGCACATCTGAGTGCTGTGTCCTGTTCTGGGCTCTTCAGTACATAGAGCTCCTGGAGCAGGTCTGGTGTAGGGCTACAGAGAGCAATAAAGGACTGGAGCATCTCTGCTGTGAGGAAAGGCTGAGGGAGCTGGGCCTGTGCAGCACCAAGAAGAGGTGACTCAGAGGGATCTCATCAATATCTATCAGTATCTGAAGGCAGGGTGCCAAGAGGTTGAAGCCAGATTTCTTTTGGTGGTACCAAGCAATAGGACAAGAGGCACTGGGCAGAAACTGATGCCCTGGAAATTCCACCTGAGCATGAGAAGGAACTTCTTCACTGTGCAGGTGACCATGCACTGAAAAAAATTTCCCTGAAAAAAATTTCCCACTGAAAAAAAAGAGAGGTTTTGGAGTCTCTCTCACTGGAGATATCCAGGAACCATCTGGCTACAATCCCATGCCATGTGCTCTGGGATGGTCCTGCTTGAACAGGGAGGTTGGACCAGATAACCTCCTGTGGTCCCTTCCAACTTGATCCATTCTGCAATGGGTACAGAAGCAGGAAATATTCTGTGTCCAGATTCTAAATATTTTATTTTTTGATGTACCAAATTAAGATTTCTCCTGCTGCCTTGGAGATGAGGAAAAGACTGAAGGAAAAGAAGAAAAGAAAGTAGAAAGGAAATTTTGTATTGTCTACTGATAGATTCTGTTTTTCTTCCAAAGGCTATTTTAAAATTACAAAGATGTCTCACAGTTCCCATCAATAAAAGATCCAGCACAATTCTTTCTCCCTGGGCCTGCAGAGCTGAGCCCTAGTCATACAAATAGATTCACAGTGGTTTCAGTAAAGCCGCTTGTTGGGTTGATACAAACACAGACATATATTCATATAAAATTCTGTAATTATCAATGTGCATAACAATTTGCAGGACAGCCACCTCATGTCTGTGTCTGACTGGCTTTAATTACATTAAGCACAGCTAAAAATTCTTGTCCTCCTGCCAGGCTGCCACACTTTTAACTCTGTAAGAGGCTTCTAGGAAGGAAAATAAGCCTGTGTGCAATCTTTCATATTCTATTGTTTATTTTACTTTCTTCTAAGCTTGAAGTAAATAGGTACCTCAGTTATCAATATGAAAACAGAGAATTTTGTATAGATTACAGTTTGCATGAAAGCAAAGAACAGCACAGCGTGCTTGCCAGTGCAAAGTAGGAGAGTAGAGGCATAAACCACATCCTTATATTGTGCAGAAATCGTTCTGCTGGAACTTCCAATGTGCATGAGAGGCAGGTTTGAATGTCCAGCTGCATTTTCCACTCTTCCTTCTGAAGGTAGAGTGTAGAAACTGGAAATATTTTGATTCCTAAGCAGCATACTGAAAAAAATTTGAGAGGAAGTGGAAAGAATGAATATAGCATGTTCCTTTCTCTAAAGGGAATAGTCAAAATTACTGACAAAGCAATTTCACTGCATGGCTGTGGTTTCTACTGCTGTGTTAAGACTTCTCTTTTTGTCAGTGCCCACATCTCAGTACCTACAGACCCATGGCGATGTTGCACTCTTACATCAGTATGCCTGAGTACTAAAGGTATTATTATAAGCCAGTAGTATGGGCTGCAAAGGACTTTGAGATAGTGACTCTGGTACATTTCCTTTAAAGTGTGCTCTATTGATTTGGTGGTTTTTCCTGCTGAGTATGTTTGGATCTTGATGGCTTGCATATCTCCAATCAAGTGACATAGGAAATACAATTTAGAATTTGTTTTATTCAGTTATAGATCCATTTAACTTATACCAAATTTGCTTCAGTTTTCAGATGGCTGTAGCTCAAGAACAGTGAACTGTACCAGATGGGTTTACTGCTACTGAAAACAAAAAAATTAAACAGCCAAATTGAAGTCTTTCTTCATCTGAATTTTTTCAAAGTCTTTTTCTCAAAGTTTTTTGGTGACTTGAATTTCATAACAATTGTCTCACTAGGTGATACATGGAAGTGTCCTCAAACCATGAGCCTAGGGGTGTCACTGCACTCATGTACCAGCAAGTAATTTAAACTGAACAAAATCATAGATCTTGGAGCATGGTAAAAGCAGTATAATAAGTACTTCTGCTTTTAACTCAATAGCATGGGTTTTATTCAGGTTGCATTCTAAGAAATATGTAAGCTAATGATACCTTCTGTTAATATAAAATAACATCTTCTATAATTTTTTCCTACCTTTTATGTGGTTCTTTTTATTCCAAAACCACTTTGTTGTTCTCTGAAAATATACATACAGAAAAAAAATTACAGCTATTCTGCATGGTGGAAATATGAAGAGATTTTGAGTACATTTGAGATCAGATGGATTTCTGAAACATGCAATATAAGTAGGGTGCTTCCGTTTTTAATGAACGCTGCATTTGTAGCAACAGAAAAAGGGAATACATGCAACATGCAGCCATTTACCTTAGTGCTACAGTGCTGTGCTTAGCCTGAATGTTCAGGGCTTGAAAACATGTGCAGCCAAGTTGAAGTTAATATGCTAGTACCCCTAAAGAATATGTATTAATTATTGGAGAAATGTAGACCACTAGGAAAATAAACTGGGTTAAACCAAATACCCAACAGTCCATCTCCAACAAGGGCCAGCAACAGATGCCAATAGAAAGGAGTAAAATAGGTCAAGCATACAATGATGCTTTCTCAGCCTCCAGCAATATGTGGCTCTTGGCTTTCCTGAGCCAGAAATGTCATTTCGAGGTGGTGTTTGGGGCCAGATTATTAAGAGTTGGGTGGCTGGGAGGGGAAAAAAAAGGTCTTTAAAATTGAATGTTTGTACAGTGAATGAATGTAAAGTGTCTATAATAAATTCCTAAAATACTACTCAAATTCAGTTTTCTTACAGATTGTTTACGAAAGAAAACCTATAGGAGCCTGTAATATTTATTGCTAATTGGGAGTGGGAAGGAGGTAAGATTATGCAGAGGAACTGAATGTTTTCATTAAACTATGAAACCTCTATGATATAACTCACAGTACCTTAAGAAAAATTACTCCCTTGTGAGTTGGTTACTATTCACATGCACTGATGTACCTACTCTTGTGGGCTATTGAGAAGTAGAAAAATTATTGAAAAAAATCCTGAAATGCCACAGATGTCCCAGTTCAGAGCACCAGAGCCACAAAACATTTAAGAGGGGAAAAACTTCCAACTAACCAAAGAAACCCACAACAAAGCAAACAAACAAAAAAACTCACCAAGGAGCAAAATGAAAATAAGGCAGCATGCAGGATACAGTGTCATGTAACCTTTCTACCCAGTTCTTACTTCCCCTCACACTCTACTTCTCCCCTGAAAACTCACCTAAGGGAAAGTAATCTCAACCTAGAATCAGCTTCTTGGAGATATAACCCCACAAAAGCATACTGGGGAACATTAATAGATGGGTGGATATATGGATGAAAAAGAAACCATAGTACCTTTAATGCTAATCAATAGAGCTTAATTGGAAACAGATCTCACTGACAGGAACTTCTTTTGAGATCACAAATATGACATAGTCATTTAAGAGTACATAATTTGACACAGAAGTTCATCACATTCTAAATAATAAATTTAATATATTACCAAAAAAATTCATTGTGGTATATATACATTCAATGAATTAAAAGTGGCGGATAACCATCACCTAATAGGAATATTTTTAGTCACATCTCACCATGATCTCTTCTTGCCTCCACACTAGTCAATATTGTTATCAATGATCTGGAAGAAAACATCATTAATGGTAAGGTCTACAGATTACACAAAAGCAGTAAAGGGGTAAATTAGGATAAGGATAGGTCAGTTTGACAGAGCAATCAAGTTCACTTAGCAAGATGAGACCATCTAAGCATTATGCTTTCTAAAGCAATTGAATTTCAGGACAAGCATCTGTGAAAATGGAATTTAGGTCAGAGATGAAGGAAGGAATGTTTTTGAAAAAGTGCTGGGTTTGAAGTGATAAATAGACAGTGTTTCCAACATGACCTCCTGGTAAAAAAAAGGAAAAAAAACCAAGCTATATTCAGAAATGTCCAGCCAAGCATATTCAGAAATTAAAAATAATACTGAGAAGTACAAGCTACTTATTCCACTGTATATAACAAATAATAATATTAACAATATAGCAAAAAAAATTCTGTTTGCTGCAAAAGAGGATGTTTATAAATTAGAAATGTTTAGTGAAGATGTAAAATAGCTTCCTAAGACCTGGAAAATCTCACTTTTCCTAGAAACCTAAAGTTGAGTCCTGTTAATGTACATGGGAAACATTTTGAGTTGGTTTGATCACTGCCCATGTCAGGGAAAATATTCTGGCTAGCAAACAATGATTAAAAAATCTTCCACTGGTTTAGAAGTTAATCTAGACAAATTGAGAGTAGCAATGGGTGATTTTTTTATCAATAAAGCTATCAATTAGTAGAAGAATTTATTTCACAACATGGTAGAACTTGAAAGCCCTACCTCCTGTAAAATATATTCTTCACTCAAACGTGTAGATCCAGGAAAAAGTATTTACAGAAAACATGCTCACAAAAATATGTACATGAGTGATCTAAGATGTCACTATGGATGAGAAAATAAAAAGAGAGAAAAAAGATGCCTACACTGAACCAAGAGGAAAGTAGCTTCCTTGAAATGTAAAATAAGATTACTTCACTAATGCTGATGAGGTATACCAGGATAACCATTTAAATATTTCTCAACTTTTTACACTTCAGTATTCATCTCTGCAGTTCTAAACAAGGCTAGTAGCAGAGGAAATAGATTTAAGCACAACCTGGCCACAAAAGGAGAGAAGGGGACGCATTTGTTGGAAAATGGATTGCTGTATAATTTGGACAAGTTTGCTGCTGTTGAGGCACTCAGTAAATGAATGTCCAGTCACCTGTGGTTGATGACCCTCAGCCAGCAGTGTAAGTGAAAAGAAAGTGACACAGGTCAGAGCACAAGGGGAAAGAATCATGTGCAGGACTGAGTCTACACAGGGATGTTGTAGGGTTGGATAAACATTTTGCACAGTATGTACAGAATTGTCGCTTCTGTGCACTTCATGCAAAACACACGGAGCTCAGCCAAGCAAGGGAAAATATGCACAGGTATTGAAGAGGTCCCCACAAGAGGTAGCCCCCCCCTACAAGATGTGTAGCTGTGCCCACCTGTAATAGGTGAGCAGCTTCTGATGATCCAGTCTTCTCAATCAGTCACAGAGACAAGTCAGAGGCTTGTGTATCTCACATACCCCTCAACTTCCACATTGTTGCCACGTTTCTGGTTATAACTTGTGAAAACATGTAAATACTTTCATATTCATATTCCACAGATAGATTAAATCATTATTTTATGGTTAGAATGTTACCTAGTTTCCTTTTATTTTTGAAAGCAAAGTTTAGGCAATCTAATTATCTCTAGAGTTTTATTTTTCTGTTATTATATTCAAATCAAGAAGATCTGGGCTATTCACAAGAGTATTACAATTGGATTATCTTTGATGATATTTACTTAATGTACCCAATACAGGTCAAAAGCTGCCTCATCCATATCATAGTCCAGACAGCAGAACCTTACATACTTCAGGCTGCACCATGGGCTTGCATACACTCTCCCTGAAAGCCATGTATCAGCCAATCCATCAGTGTTTCCAGCAGCTGTGAATTAGCAACATTCCAGACTGGACTGCATCATGAGTCGGTGCCACAGAACAACTCAGGGCAGCCTGTTTGTGTGACAGAAATGTGTTCTCAACACAAGTGCAGATTCTGCCTGATGAAAGTTTTCTAAGTATTTGAGCTTCAGTGTCCCCGTGGCAAATAAAGCCAGAAGCTCTGTCCTGTTTATAGCTGCAATATATAAAGGTCAAGGAGGACAAGTCTTAGAGAAGCCCGTTTGCTCACAACTGGACAAATACTTCTCAAAGCAGCTGTTTTAGACAGACAATAAAACTCTCTGAGCATGACCCCATCTCTGAATGCAATAATACATTTGGGAATACTACTCCAACTCCTGAACTAGTATATACTGAGGCAGCTACCTTCCAGTCTCCTACCTTGCTGGAGTAGGTAAAGCTTTTTAAACCTGCTAATGACTATTAGTGTCATAACATGGAGGGAAAAAAAATTCTGCCAGACACTCAGACAAACATGTCTTTATTTTTAGGACCAAGAAAAAGCAATTTCACCAACAGCATCCTCCTGGAAGTTTTCAGCCAGTCAGAGTACATGTTCAGCACCCAGGAAGATATTATCTTCTATGACTGTCAGCTTGCAGCTCAAATTCACAGCTCTTCCAGCAGAGCAATTGCTAACACATGTTGCCTCTGTACTCTGTAAATGTACACTCACCCTTTTACTCCATTTTGTTGGATTCAACTTTTATTTCAGAGACACATAAAGGCCATCATCACTGGTAAGAGTGTTTATAATGGAATAAGAGAAAATATCCTTGATCTATCACATAATTTCTATATGTGATGACTGAAGCTTTCTAGGTGGGCTCTCTGTTTAGCAAAAACCTGCCTTGAGTATCTCACTGGTATCTCTGGTAACACAATGTGAAAAACAGTGTCTGCTCTATAACACAATAAAATTGACCTATAGCTCAGTCTGTTTCTGCTAGCTGAAGGTTATTTTGCTTTGACATATCCTTGCAGTGTCCTCTGCTTTAATTAATAATGTTGCTGCCATGTATTATGAAAGTCACTCTTTTGCACATAATGGTATCTTTCCAAATTAGGCATTTTAAAGTTTAAGCCTTAAGAAATGCATAGAGTATTTTCAATCAAAAGTCCAATCTATTTACATGCACAAGAGCTGAAAGATTTTTCATGCAAGTTGTTGTACTCTTAGGTTTTTATTATTTCTGCTTGAGCAGAAAGCAATAAATATGTCTTGAGACGAGGGAGAAAGTTAATAAAAAACTGTCCTTTCCTCTTTGTGCTAGACCCTGTTTTAAAACCAGCTTGTCTTTCATGAACAAATTAATTGGATTAGCTCTGCTTCAGCCACAAAGGACAACATTTTGAGGCACAGGCATATTTGTATAATGAACCATCACTGCACTGGTATAGTAGGGGACTGATCCTGAAATTCAAACAAGTATTATTACTAGCATCAACATTACAATTCAGTTTGTGGGATGCAAATAAGATGATTGAAATTAAAGAAAAAACTGTATGGTGAAATAGGGTATAGAAGGGAGGCTTATCCTACACAGGCCAGTTAGTCAGAGGGAAGGTACTCACTATCAAAAGATATTAAAATGGTGACCCTAGAGATATAGTCAATGAAAATTTCACCCTGCTTTGAGAATAGGTCGACAAAAGGAATAAGATTTTATTAATTTTTTTTAAAAGAAAAAAATAGCCATCTATTCATCCTACTCCCCTTCATCATGTTAATAAAATTTTAAGTTGAAACTATTACACAGTTCATTTTACCCAACACTGCTCATTTTTGCTTATTTTAATGATTTTACCCTTCTCATAATGGAATGCACTCCAACCTCTATACTTTACAGCTTTCATTGATCCTCATTTATGTTTTATAAAAATAATTTTGGGGGGTTTCTGAGTGTTTGTGAAATAGCTCAGAATGGGTCTCTGTCTGCTACTATAAGGAATAAATGAATAAGAAATAGAATAGTCATGAAGGAACCTAACCTATGAAATTGAAATGGCTGCAGTTTATGAAAAAAAAAAAAAAGTTCTCCTTTAAAAATTAAAGTGATCTTTTGTTTCTGTTGCTGGCTATTCCAGGGCTGGCTATTGATACTGGAAGTCCTATTAATGACTATTTTCCAGGGTATTATTATGCTAAGTCCTATATGGATCATTTATCACAGAATATTATTATTATTTGATGTTTTGCCTAAGTGTTCAATAATCATAATGCTTAATAAAAAACAATTGGAATTTGTTCTTAATTGAGTTCCCAGTAAATTTTTTAAAAGAGGACTGACTTGTCCCTTAGTGGTCAATGAAACCTTGCCAGGGAATTAGACCATAAGGACAAATATCCTCTCCCTCTCCAAAACATACAGAACATCTAGTCATGGCAGACTTTCTGTTGTTTGGGAAGTTGATTTCACAGAGTTATTACCATCAATTACTGCTATTTTACTTTCTTCCATTACACAAGGGCAACAGCTTAAAATAAAACCATAGCTTCTCATTCTGGCTGTTATACAAACAAGCACCAAGAAGCAATGAGGGTCCCAAGAAACTTTCAGCTGCAGACTAAGGAGGAGCATTTATCACTGAGCAGCACATCCTGAAGTTAGAGATTTGCAGCTGCTGCTAATCTAAGGCGGGAGAGAGGTTTTTGCACCTACACCTGGCCTGAATTCACACAGGGTACCATGCATGACGGAGGGCATTGTATTCCAGGCTTCTGCATCCAAAGGAACACATTCACAGATGTCTGGAGCTAGGTCTGGAAGATTGGGCATTCTTTAAAGAATCTTTCTATGTAGTCACAACCTGTGGCTTGCACAGACTCTTTCTTTCTTCTTCTTTCTTCCTATATTGTTTGTGAACAAAGTACGGGTGATGAATTTTTACCATCTGTATATATCCACTTGTAGAATCTAGATACACCTTTCAGTTATGAGAGGAATAAATCCTTATTAACTATTAACTACTGTTATAGGTAGCATAGAATTATTCAAGCAATAAAAGAGTTTATTTTTTCCCTTGGTTAGTTGTAAATGAGCCTAGAGGGAGCCCAGGAGTTCTAAGTTAAGCTCATTTCATACCTATAGCAATAGCTTTAAAACCTAATCCTGGATATGTTTATACATTTTTAATAGGACCCCAATTTTACATACAGTATCCTCCAGTGGCTTCAGCTGCTGCAGAATTCTCCTGAATAGTTTTTTACTGTTAGGCTCAGCAGGTTCAATGCTTGATTATCTTTCCTCCAGTTCAATATCTTCTCTTTTCCTTTTGTTATACACCAACAAGGGGACTATATGCAGGTTCTCTGTGGAGAATGTCTTGTACGTGAACATGCAAGCAATGTGGAATCGATCCGGCTGAATCCAGTATTCAAGGAATTTAATTGAATTATTGAAATTCAGGGTTGAACCCCTGGGACATTGATCCTGTATTGTCAGCCTCAAAACCAAGGTGCACTGGCTGCTTGATAATGTGTTCATGGGATTTGCAGGAGAAGGGGTGGTGAATCAAAGCAGTGACAGTATCGCTAACTGACAGAAAACAGAGGAACTGATGCTGAAATCATTTAAAAATAAATCAGTATAGACTGGCCTGATTGAACAATTCTGGCAACGTGTTGTGCTGGCATGGCTGCTGACTTACCAGTTTAAGAGTAGGCTCAGGATTCATGGTAGCTGGAAAGCTGGAGAGGCCGTTTGCTGCAGCAATGCATTTAACTTCAAGACAGAGAATATTTGCTCATCTGTTTTCCTTGCCAGAAGCCAGAAACTATTGCTGCAGCTGCCAAGTGAAACAAAACAGGATTAAAAGAAAAAATAAATGAAAAAAAAAAATACCTACAAAGAGGTAACAAATAAAAATCCAAAGAAATGGCTTTCATCGATACTAATATAAGTGTATGTGCTTTGCTTGTTTTCTGCAGATACTAAAAGGATCTTTGAGAATATGAGGCTCAGGTCAACTAAAAGAAAAAAAGAGAGAATGAGAAAGTTTAAAACCATTAATGCAAATAATGCTCAGCCCTTACTATCTCTACTGTGACCTGAGTCACATCCTTCCTCAAGTCCAGCTGCTGGAAAAAGGAGACAAAGCAGAGAGAGGTGAAGGACTATTCTGCACCACTGCATGTTGTTTCACCCATTATTCTCTCTCACCAATTTGCCTGCTTCATTCCATTTATCATTGTCTGCTTCCCTTAAAATGAGACATGAGAACACTTGTCTGAGCTGGATTACACAGCTGTAGCTTTAGCTGCAGCAAGAGGAGGGCAGCCTTATGGCCTTTCTGCAGCCTTATTCCCTTTGGGGGGAATAGGTAATAGACAGTCATTTCTTCTATCGCCATGATGTTCTGAAGCACTAAGCCAGTCTGTCTTGTCTTCCTTCCTTCCTTCCTTCCTTCCTTCCTTCCTTCCTTCCTTCCTTCCTTCCTTCCTTCCTTCCTTCCTTCCTTCCTTCCTTCCTTCCTTCCTTCCGCCCCTTCCGCCCCTTCCGCCCCTTCCGCCCCTTCCGCCCCTTCCGCCCCTTCCGCCCCTTCCTTCCTCCCCTTCCTTCCTTCCGCCCCTTCCTTCCGCCCCTTCCACCCCTTCCGCCCCTTCCGCCCCTTCCTTCCGCCCCATCCGTCCTTCTGCCCCTTCCGCCCCTTCCGCCCCTTCCACCCCTTCCGCCCCTTCCTTCCGCCCCTTCCTTCCTTCCGCCACTTCCTTCCGCCACTTCCTTCCTTCCTTCCGCCACTTCCTTCCTTCCTTCCTTCCGCCACTTCCTTCCTTCCTTCCTTCCTTCCTTCCTTCCTTCCTTCCTTCCTTCCTTCCTTCCTTCCTTCCTTCCTTCCTTCCTTCCTTCCTTCCTTCCTTCCTTCCTTCCTTCCTTCCTTCCTTCCTTCCTTCCTTCCTTCCTTCCTTCCTTCCTTCCTTCCTTCCTTCCTTCCTTCCTTCCTTCCTTCCTTCCTTCCTTCCTTCCTTCCTTCCTTCCTTCCTTCCTTCCTTCCTTCCTTCCTTCCTTCCTTCCTTCCTTCCTTCCGCCCCTTCCTTCCTTCCGCCCCTTCCTTCCTTCCGCCCCTTCCTTCCTTCCGCCCCTTCCTTCCTTCCTTCCGCCCCTTCCTTCCTTCCTTCCTTCCTTCCTTCCTTCCGCCACTTCCGCCACTTCCGCCACTTCCGCCACTTCCGCCACTTCCGCCACTTCCGCCACTTCCTTCCTTCCTTCCTTCCTTCCTTCCTTCCTTCCTTCCTTCCTTCCTTCCTTCCTTCCTTCCTTCCTTCCTTCCTTCCTTCCTTCCTTCCTTCCTTCCTTCCTTCCTTCCTTCCTTCCGCCACTTCCTTCCGCCACTTCCTTCCGCCACTTCCTTCCGCCACTTCCTTCCGCCACTTCCTTCCGCCACTTCCTTCCGCCACTTCCTTCTGCCACTTCCTTCCTTCTGCCACTTCCTTCCTTCCTGTCCTCCCTTCCATACACAGCCAGTGTATTATCAGTGGCAAGATCAACAGCTCCAGGCCTTCAGGGCTGATTCCTTCCTTAGCTGAGGCCAATTGCTTTCTATCCCTGCAAAGTCCGGGGGCTCCATGGGGCTGATCCCATCATGTGTGTATTTCTCTGTATTCAGACTACTCATGGGCATTAATGCTGTGCTGTTTGTATGGAACCCCTGACTCCAATGAGAGCCGAGGTCATCCAGCAGTGCACTGGACCATTGCCTTACAAAACTGCAGTGTGTGCTAGGTATCTGCCTAAAGCCAAGGTTTTGAGGAATAGGGAGAAGTCAAGGAGACAAAAGTAGGTGCTTGGTGAGCCCTCAGAAACCACCTTTCACTTGTCATTTAATCAAAGGTGTATATGGATGTATACAAAGTGAAAATTACTCTAAAGCCAGAAGAAATCTTTGTCTTTGAGGCCTTTGTGCTGTAAACTTCAAGCTAAAAGCCAAGCTGTTACGCTGTCTGCATTAGGATGACTCACCATGTAATATGAGAGGTAATATCAGGTCCGAGTCCCTCTCTCCACACCCTGAAACTCCCCATCATGCAGATCCCCCTTTCCACCCATGAATCTAGAAGATATAAAAACTCCACTGCTATTTTACAGCATGAATTGCTCTATATTTGTTAGATATTGGGGTTGTCACTGCTTTTCAAGCAACCAAGAGAGTATTTTAAAATCCATTTATTTCAAAATGTATTCCCAAACAATTTTCAATTTTCATCCTTTCTTGTTTGTTTGTTTGTCTGCTTCATTCTACCCTATTCATATTTTACTTCTGTGAATTCAAAATAATAAATTAATTTATTAGAAAAATGACACTGTAAGGGCTGACATAACAGAAGACAGAAGAAGTGATGTTGAAAACGATTCAAAATAAATAATCAGAGCTGTGTCAGGGGACACTACCTTCAGTTCTGGCAAAGCATTTGCTATCCTGAAATGATTAATGTTATGCCAATTTCAAAACAAGCAGGAGTTTTGGCAGCAAGAATGCAGAAAAGCCTTCTAAATGGTAAAACACTTAGTTTTCAGAACTCACCGGGCATGTCTATACTAGTGTATGAAATGAGTCAAGCTGTCTGTTCTCTGGCCATGAGGGGAAGTGACAAGGCAAAGTCAGCATCCCTGCACTAGGAAGCTCTCTTCCTGCTAATGGAATGGCTCCCCTGTCCTTCGCACCCAGGGCTGCTCCAGATCACACCCACACCCATGCTGATAATCAAGGAATGTGTCAGGGAACATATTAACTATGAAATCAGATCCAGGAGGGAGAAACACGACTTGTGTCCTTCCTTCAGCTCATGGGAACTTCATAGTCTCTAATTCTTAACCAGGTAAATAAAGCGAGTGACCCTTTGCAACGCAGGCATTTCTGCAATTCTGAGGAAAGAGAGCTTTGGTTTCAAAGTATTTGCATTAAAACAAATTAAAAGAAAAACAAACATGCAAACATGCAATCAAAGAAACAAAAAAAACCCCACAAAAAACTCACCCAACAAACAAAATCCCAAACAAAAACTTTCCAACAACCTTCAAAAACTCCTGTTTTCTCTTTCCATATAGCTCTTTGGAAGGTGGGACTGTACTTTTTATGGTAATAAGTTTTATTTAATAAAAGCCGTTAATGAACTTCAGTATCTTTTATCCCACTAAGGATAAGAGCTAAAGCTCAGTTAAATCAGTGGAAACACTCCTGAGGAACTTAACAGGAAATGGATCCAACCCTCTTGATCTTTTGCTTCCCCTGCAGCATTTTCATGTTGGTTCCCCTTTCTCTTTTTCACTATCATCCAATTACCATCTTCATTAACACAAATCAAATACTAACATATGATCAGTTGCATTCAAGTAAGTACAGAAGAATATACTCACATGCTAAGTGTGAATTCAGAAAAATTAAATACACTGATTTGTAAAAGTTACTTTGCTGACACTTCAGTAAGTTTTTATTTAGAAGAGATTTTGCTTTTGGAGAATGCACTAAAACATTTCCTGCATGTTTAGAGTTTCTCTGGTCTATGTGGAACCCATTATTGTAGTCCACACACAGGAACTCTGGGGCATCTCTAATACAGTACCAGAATTATTGGGTAGATCTTCAGTGGGGGAAAAAAAAAGGCTCTCTGAAAAAGCTTTGGACTGGGCAAGTGCTATAGAAATACACTGTTTATTTGCACAAATAAAATTTCTTTTATTACACTTCAGGAGGGAAAAGAGAGAGGAAGCAAAAAAATATCTTTAAGTTCATTGGTCTCAAGCATTGGTTGGTGCAAAGGAAAATGAATTCCTTTTCCCTCTTTTGTGCAACAGCACAGAGGGAAATTACCTAGGAATGTTAATCATTTCTGTACTGCTTTTGCTGAAATAAGAGTGCTACTGCAGGGGAGACTAGACCAAATAGACCTATGTGGAATATTCAAAGCAAAATTTAAAACACACAAGGCACTCACCATCGCAGCTCCTGGGACTGTAGAGGAATTGCAGTGCTCTCTGCTAACCCTGATATATCCACCAGCCCTTTATCAGCACTCAGATTGTTTTCAGCACTTCTGCATGCCAGGGAGAGATTCAGCATGTTGTGTTGTGAAGCGTATGTGTCTCTGGTGATCCTAACTGGTTCAGATTGCATGCTCAGAAGAAACCATCTGGATTTCATGTGCTTAGATATTTTATGGGTCAGTATTGACAGAAGACATCAAGTATTGACCCGGCAGGCAGTTTCCAAAGAGACTTCCAGAGTGCTTCCCAACTCCTGGGCTTCTCTGCATATCCTAGCCAGACCCAGACTCCTTGCTCGTCAGCCCTCCTTATGCCACTCAACACTGATCAAAACTGGATTTACAGATTAAAAAAGAACAGCAAAGTCTTCCTAGGTTCTCAGAACAGAAAATATCTTTCCCCTCGATTAAGTAATACCAGATTATGAAAGTAGTTTGGTGTCAGGGTTGCTAACAACAGGGCCACTTGCAGGGGAAGGGGATCCTTGGATGTTGGAAGGATGTTGGGCAGTAGCAGGGCAGGCACGGAGCAGTGTTCTGCCCAGCATGGTCACAGACCACTGTGCCTCAGCCAGGCCAGCAAAGTAGGAACATGGACAGACAGACACTGTGATCTGGCCCTCAGACCAGGCAGCCAGCCCCTGGATAGGGAGTGATGCCCACAGGGCCCTGAGAATTAGCTTAGATCAGTAAAACAGTAAAGAGGGAGATCTACATACAGGTGTGCAATCATACATGTCACTGACATGCACATACCAAACCGTAGTGAAAATTTCCCATTGGGTAATCTCTTTAGAATTTTTTATCCTTTCTTTCCTTAGTCTTCTGCAAGTTTTAGTCCCATTGTTTATTGTTTACTGCTTTGTCCAGATAAATGTGACTTTGGTTTCAACACACCAGGTCTATATGCATAAGGACAAGGTAGGTCTTAGTTAAACTAGATCTTTTTTGACTTCATTTTCCAAACTTCAACATGAATTCTCTTGCTCTGGGACACTTTTCTATATCCAGCTTTCTTTCATCATAATCAATGTCATTGTCAAGTCCTTTTCACTGATAACATTAAGGATTTAAACTAATTCAGGTGTTCTGCCACCACTACTTCTATTACTAAGATTTTTGTAGAACATATTTTTTTCCATTTTGATACCACATTTATTATGTCCTATTTAGGTCAAAAATGTCCCTAATTGGGCATTCTTTTACTTTTATCAGATTTTATCATATCTTTATACAAATAGACCAAAAGCACTCTTGATTTTTATTTCATGACATTAAAAATTTTGATAACATTTGGCCACAAAACAGTCTAGCTGTTCCTGCAGCACTGCTATTAACTCGTTTCCTCTCTTCACCTGCTCCATTAAGAGTTTAACTTGTTGAGATTTTATGACTGGAATTCTAAACTCCATACTAGATAATGTCTCAACAGTGCAACTTATAATTAATACTTAATGCTTTCGTTTTGCAAAAGCCTCGTTGAATACATCTGAGAATTGTATTTCCATTTTTTACTGTTACATGCACCTAGGTGGTGCATAATAATTCTTTGACTGACTAATACCCCTAAGTCTTCCTGTTTCAACCAGTGGGCCTTCTGATTGAAGAAATTCTCATTGCTCCCTGTGTTCATTACTTCGCATTTCAAACTAATTAAATCACATACCTTGTCCCAGTTCTAAAGCCTATCCATTTCTTCCCATGTGATGTTCTGATCATTTTCCATATTGTCAATGTCTGGTACATTTGTATTTCTTGAAAAAATATTAACACTTTCCTATAACTTCTATTCAAGATATTGCTGATATTTTCCATAACATTGGATCGAATTCTGATTCTTGAGGAATTACAGCCAATGATTTATTTTTACTTTAGAATAATTTTTGTAGTTCACACACTATGATTTTGTGCTAATCTTCCTTTTATTACCAGTATGCAGTTATTTTCCATGCACACTGAGTCCAAGTATATTATGTGCTAAAACAATCGCTTTAGACAAGCTCAAAGTTCAGTTAGATGCAATCCACTTGCTAATTCAAAGGCCATTTTATCTTTTTCATTCATCTCCCTATTCTTAAATATAATACAAATGGTGTCCTTAATCTTCATATACAACTAATGTAAGATTAGCAGGTTTTATTGGGCCATTTCTAATACTTTTCTCAGACAGACCAAGTATCGCTCTGCTCTTGCTGTATCTTTACCACAAGATAGAGTTACTGCTTCCATCTTCTTCTGAAATTTGTCTGCTATTCTCTCTCCTGAGTAGTCCCTGGTCCATGCCTGAGGAGTTCGGCTGTCTCAGCAGGATACACTGAGCCCCAAGGCATCCCCTAAAGGCAGCCCCAGCAGTGCCAGGCTTTCTAAGGGGGAGCCCTGTGTGAGCAGGTCTGCTGGTTCAGTCAGGGATCAGGATTTCCAAAGAGGCTCAGCAGCTCTTATTGATCTAGACTGAATCTCCTAGGAAACAGCAAACTGAAGCTGTACTGTCTTTTTCCTGAAGCCTGCCGATCTCCAGTCTTACAAATAGGCACAAACAGGCAGGAATAGAAATATTCTATCCCTTGTGTGGACCACCCTGCCTGAAGGGATGCTGGGAGCACCATGCAGGGTGACCCCAGCTAGACATTCATGCTATAGATGTTGGGTTTGCCTCTGGAGGGGGTGATCTAGCTCTGTGGTGTCAGTACAGGAAGGAAAGATAAAGGCAGAGTGGAGAACAACTGATGAAAGGCAGGTCCCGAGACCAAAGCTCTGTAGGAGGTAACACAGCTTTGTGGAAAAGGTGTGCACTGAGTGGAGACTGCAAACTCCAAAGATGACTATTGTATTTGCAGGGAAAGGAAATTCTATTGAAGCTTTTGCTTCAGTGCTTGGATAAAACCCATCTTTTTCAAAGCAGTTATTGAAAATATTGGACTATTTATTAATGAATAAGGATTTTCAGTTCAGGGATGTCGTCTTATCATGGGTGATAGAATGAAATAAAACAGAAAAATATTTAATCATAATTTTGTAGACTATATCAAATCCAAAACATAATTAACATATACCATAAAAACTAGATAGAATGTATATGATTTTATGAACAAGAAAGGCCATTTTTGAATATTTCTTTAAAAACACTTGCCTTGCTGATAAACACCAATGCAATTGTCACAGACACATATTGTTTCTTTCTGCACATGAATAGTAACAAGAGGGCCTAAAACTGAATTTTCCCACTCTTTCATTTTCCTTGTGTCCACCCATAGCTTCTGGATTTGTTCCAGTTGCACCTGGGCTCATTAGTGTTCCATAATCCAAAGACTCCTGTGCCACATTCACTTGGCTTCTGAGTGAGGTGTATCCACCACTGTGCCAGGTGAACATTTATAAACTGGGGCAAGTAGGATGTTAAATAAAATGGAGGGCATGTGCAGAGAACAAATAAAAAGCATCCATTTTGCACAGTCCCTGCCAGAAAATCTTAAAGGCTAAAGCCTTCTTGCTGCAAACAGCTTGGCATTTACATAGCTTAGCTGTCGGAGTGTGTCTCTACCCATTCAAGGATATAGCCCAGTCCATAAAATTATCCATGTGCATAACAGCTGATGGGTTTAGAACAGCAGAGGTAAATGACTTATAAACAGATCTCACAGATGGCAAAACTGTTCAAGGAAGGTTCTTTTTCCCCACTGGTGTGAAGTTGACTCTGAGGCACATAACTGCTGAAGCCTGAGAGAGGGTCAGAGAGCAGGTAGGAAAAAAGAAAGAGGTGGTGCAGCCTTGAGCCCTGCTAGTGGCATAGAGCACACCATCCAGCCAGAGTTTATGCAGCAGATATAGGCTCTCAGACTGAAAATATACATAGTTTGGAGTTGTTCAGAGTTGGAATAGTGGCTTTTACAGCAAGGTGGTCCACATTCTGCATTTAGTGTCTGGAATTTAATGCGACTTTCAGAGTGAGTTCTGCTGAATAAAGGCCATTAAGGGATACTAAAAAATAAGCAAAAAAAATCAATATTGCTCAGAAAAGGAGAACAGGAAGGAGGAAGAGACAGAGAAGGAGTTCATATGCATAAGTAATATACCCTGCTAGAGAATAAGGAATGACTGTTCTTAGTTTTACAACACATTACTACAAAAATTTTCCTGAAAATATTGTACCACAAAGAAAAATAATATGAAGATGCACTGAGATTTACAAATGCTTTTTCACCTGATTTGATTTACTATGAATTCCCCAAGGCTTCTCTCTGCTTTCAGGTCTCTTTACTTTCAACAATAAACCAATTGCATTGATAATTTAAAAATCCACACAATTTCCTTTTCAGAGAAGCAATGTCATATGTAGCAAATTGAGGCTTCATGACATTTGAAAATTATTAATAAATAAATTCAGGTTTAGAGATCAGAGAAAGCAATGTCCATGAACTCCCCTCATTACCATAAAACTTTATGTTAAAAAATAAAAAATAAATTGGAATGTGCAACACTGGAAATATTTCTGCACTTTCAGTTCAAGTCACAAAATATGTATTTCCTCATTTATCCTCGCTATCTTAACAAACAAAAGCTCAGTAATATGGGGAGAGCATTCATGCATGAGCTTGCAAACCCAGTACGTAATAGGAAGATTTGCAGTGTCGCAGGCAAGTATTTTGTCAGCTTCTTCAGTTTGCATGTTGTTTACAGTGTTAGGTATTTAGATTCTGTGATAATAGGCTCTACATTGGGAAAAAAAATACTAAGAAACTATCTAGCTAACTTTGTGGTAGATAGATGATAGATAGATAGATAGATAGATAGATAGATAGATAGATAGATAGATAGATAGATAGATAGATAGATAGATAGATACAGGTTTATTTAGGCTTTCAAATATGGTTTTATTTTTGAGGCCTTGTTGACCATTAAGCTACAAGTAGAATTTATCAGCTTTCCCTATTTCAAGTATGTGTTATGATATAGATTTCTTAATTTGATAACTTGTAGATATTTCAAAGACAGATCATATCCCTAGGCCCTGGCACAACAGTCAAGAGTTAAAAGTACTGAATATGACTTCTAGAATAATTTTGGCTTGAAATTATTCAAGGGGAGAAACTGGATTTTTTTTTTAAGTCTGGAAATTCTTTTTTTCTGCAAATGTCGGCAATAACTAAGTATCCAAGGGAAAAAATATTTTAAATAACCAGAGAACTCAATGGTATGGTTTCTCACACATCTCTAAATCACACATCCCTACTTCAATTTTATTTTGTTTCTAGACTAAATCTTAAACACTGGTTACTAAGCAGTAATAACTAGTCCATAGTAGTTTTCCTATAAAAAATAAGACCCCTTCCTCTTGTTGCGATTACAAAAATGCAACAGCTTGTTATGAATAGGTGCTGCTGCACATCAACACTTCTGGACTGTATCTTTGTTCAAAAATTATGGCTATTTCTGTCAGCAGGATATCTGCTAGCAAGAGTAGCCACCCTACTCTCAAATCTAACCGGCAAGCCTCTTGCATTTTTATACTATTCTTAGTGTGAGATAGCTAAATGGGGCCACCCCCTGGCCATGGTTCACCTTTGGATAAAAAAAATCAGTGATTTTTGTGCTTGACTTATATTTTACTGAGACAGAACTAAGATAGGACAATCTATGCCTTTGGTCAGTCTGCTTAAGGCAGCCATTGGAGTGGCATACATAGCAACCATAGTGTCCTAAGGACACAAACAGAGCAATTCTTGTATGGACTGATATATTTTATTGCTAACTACCACACTTTGGAAAAAAAATCCAAACCCCCAAGCAAGACAGACTCATGAGCCTGAAATGATCTAAAGAAAGACTATTGTGCCTGGAAAGTTGCCTGTTTTGTTCATCTCATAAAGATGAAAAAGATATTTTCTCTTCCTAATGTCTTTGCATTAACTAGAAAGAGTCCTTTTAGTTCAGGATCTTACCAATCTTTTCAGTAGCTAGAAAGTAGTACCAGGTTTCATTTCTACCAAATGTTCTACCCCATCTTTTGTCTAATACACACTGCATCTTTCTGCCAGCCTAGGCAAGATGGTTTGTATCTTTTCTGGAAATTGCTCTTATCCAAAAACACGGATCTAACATCCTTCTTGTGATATAAGCTTATGCTAAGAAATGTCTCCACACTTCCCAAAATTACATGTGCCTGTATCATTATGTATTCTTTGATCATGTTGAAAGGATGAATCCATTGTGCTTGTTTATTAGCCCCAACAACTGTGTTCAGTACATGGGTGGAAACATTCCCTTCAGCACGTTAATTACAAATTCACACTAGGGGTTCCTTTGTGTTCTGAGAGAATACAGTTCTTTGATTACACAAGACCTAAGTGGCATTTCAGAATATCAGCATTAATAACTCATTCCTACAGATCTACCAGGTAGAATTAAAATTAGGAAGAAGGGTTATAACTTGTCAAACTATGTTTCTAATTAATGGAGCTGTGTAACAACAACTACTTGCTCCTTCACAGATTGCACTGTTTTCCTAAATACTTTTGTTCTGATGTCACATGATGGAAATCTGAAGTTTTGAAAATCTACCCTTATGAATGTACAGGTTAACATAAGCAAATATATAAAAAATATATAAAATCTGCTAAAATAGGGTTTATTGCACAAAAATTTTGAATATCTTTCTACAGAATGTTTATAGCCATTAATGATTTCAGATTATTTAATTGGTATAATTTAGTAGAAATAATACTTTTCTTCAATGGAATTGATAATAACTTCCCTAAAAGCTTTTGTTACAAAAACTTTGTTATTCTTATGGAGAAGAAAAATATTCTCATAGAGACAGAACAGGGAGCTGAATCTTTCTGTGTTCCAGCAGTATGGTTGTGTTTTCCTAGGAAGCTATTAAAATACCCACTCCCTTTAATTATTTTTTACCCTTTTTTTTATGTGAAAGTGGGTAATTTAAACCCTCTATGGGTGGGATATATCCCTTGTAAATTAAGCATCTAAACTGCTATTGCCTAAGTACAGAATAATTCCTCCTTTCCTTAGAGTTAATGACATGCAGTAAAGTGGTCAGCCTCAGATAAAAATCTAGCAAAGACCAGATGAATTCCTCTTTACAGATGTTTGTTTCTTTCTATTAACTACCAAAAGACCTTTGGGTGATGAGCTCAGGTTTTAACTTTCCACCTTCAATATGCATGGCAAACATTCCTTCACAAATCCACATAATTACTGTCAAATCACTATTTACAACATGAATCCCTGGTGAAACCTACAGGGCTTACAGACAATGGACAAGCTGTTAGCAAGCTCAGACTTCTTCTGCGATAATTTGTTTATTTTGTGGTTATCTTATCCACCCTTTTATCCCTGGTGGATGTTTTACACACCTATGTGTACCTTGCCAATCCAAAAGCAAATCGTGGCTCTGTGGAAAATGGCAGGGCCAGGATCTCTTATTCTCCCTCAAATATCATAAGATGTATGGAGCAGTTAGGACTCACTCCTTAAAATAGTTCACTAGCCTCTACATATTATTGCTCAACCAAAAATCTACAAAGCACATATAAATAGACTGATCAAATAAAATAACTGTGACAGTAAGATCAGCTTGTTCTGATTCTAGGGAAAAAAAGAAAGAAACAAAAACCCCACAAACCAACACAGAAACCATGCAGTGTAAAATGATCCTTTCAATGAAAATTGAGTTTTTATGGTTCCCTATTAGAGACTTCCCTTACAACTAACTATATTAAATTTCTACATTCTCTGCTTTTTCTCAACAGTAATCTCTCAATCTCCAAATCTGTGAAAGTAAATGCTTAGTCAGTGTGCAAATTGAGGACAATTATCATTATGACCACTCAGTTTTGCAAAAATAATTAGACCATTGCTAGCAGCAAAAATATAAATCAAATCAGTTTGTAATAGGAACATTAATAATTTGTTAAAGATACAATCTATTGCACATGAAGATGGGAAAGCAGCTGAGCTGCTGAGCTGAAGACAGTCCTTGTTTTGAAATAAAGAGCACAGAGTTCAGTGTATGTGCATCAGTGATAATCTAGGGGTGATTGTGTTCAAGAGAATTTACAACCTATTCCAAATGCGTGAACTCAGTGGAACTGGGAAATCAAATGGCTGAATGGTATTTATTATGCTACCCTTATCTTTGCCAAGGTGGAAAGAAAGACTGGAACAGTTCACTTTGCCTCCAGGCATCCAGTAATGAGCCAACCAGTGGTGCATTAGGAAGTAGTGGGCAAGTGGCATTATCATCAGGTGCATTTTTAGTAGCAGAGTCAAGTAGCACTGGGAGCATTATAAGTAGTGCAGTCGAGTGCTAGAGCATTGGTTATTATAGCACAGAATGCACAATAGCTGGAAAGCTTTGGGAAATATAACAAGCAGAGTTAGGCCTGAAACATCCACTTTAAATACTGTCAAACTTTGAACAGCAGCAGCTCTAAACTCAGACTTTCCCTTTGGCACCTAGGGATCAGTCTAACAGGCAAAACCTGAGTATCAAATTTGAACTCCCCCAAATCCTAGAAAATCCTGGATGCATTTCTGATGACAAGCAACATGGTCCAGATTCTTTCAGACCACAATAGAGAGTACAGCTGAATGCCACAGAGAACATTTCAAAAAAGGAGCTATTTGGCATGGTAAGCATTAGTAGTCAGGGAGCCAAGGAAACACCAAATGTGCAATCTAAAAATTATAAAAGAATTACTTAATTACTAAAGTCTTTCCAGATAACAATACTCAAAAATCCTCTTCACAATGTTTTGGATAAAAGTAAATTTTAGACAGAGGGATCTGTAGGATAAGACTTTCAGTGGGAGGAGGCTCTACTGCATCACAGTAACTCTGTATTATCAGGCTGTCAAAACCAGTTCTGAGGGAAATGTATGCCAGGTGGAAGTTAGAGCACAAGGACTACTTCCCAGTCCCTGTTTTTCTGCTGCCTTTGCCCAGAATCTTCCATTCCCCATATGTTCTCCTCCAGGGACCAATTGACCTAAAATACACAGTGGGTCAGCTCCAGCATTTCACTGGCAAGGCACAAATTTTGTGAATCAGGAAGGGGTGAAGATCTACCTTTCTCTTCAGAGTGGTTATGAGAGGCGCTGGGATAAACGCATGATGAGGTGACATACAGCAAAGCTGGTCTAAGAATCACAGAATAAAGCAAAACAGGAAATAAATGTGGTCTTGTGGATGCTGTTACAATACTGATATATATTTAGAGCAGGTAGCTACCTCACAGAGAATCAGAGAATTATTGAAGTTGGAAGAAACCTCCAAGATCATCGCATCCAACCTCTAACCTGACACCGTCAAGTGCACCAATAAACCATGTCTCTAAGTGCCACAGCTACACATCACATCACCCTCCAGGGATGGTGACTCATCCAAATTGCATCAGCTTGAACAGCACATATTTAGACTCAGGGTATTTGTGCACTGGGGGTGTACCATCAACAGAAGAGACATTTGATTGAAATGAGGTCTGGACTCTAGTCTTACAGCTCTATACCACCAGTGAGATCATAGAAATGCTGGAAATTGTTATGTTCTGGATGGGAGACACAGCAAACTCTCCATGTCTTTTGCTGTCCTCATTTCTAAATCCATGCAAAACTGCAAACCTACAGAATCTTTCTGGTTCTGCAGCCCTAACCTGCCTAGGTCAGCTGGCAGCTGAAAGTCAGAGGGCAGGGGAGATGGAACATCTGTATAAAACTAAAGTCCTCCACAGGAAAGACTGGGCAGACTGTGAGGAGCGCTCCTCACTCTCTGAGGTGAGACAGCAGTGAGCAGCAGGAAGGTTAACCAGGAGTAAGGTCTCAGGAAATACTGCTTAGGGATAGGAACTGTTTTTCTCCACATCCTCTGACAATTGCAGGTATCTTGGACTGAGTGCAGCTTATATCTGCATTAAACCCTGAAAACAGGAATGAAAACTGCACAGTGATAAATTCAGAGCAAGTAATTGAGAGTCCACTATTTATTAAGACTTTCCTCTGTGTTTGGTGACAAGGAAATGCTTTAGTGATGGTATCAATCATGATAGGCAATGAAAATGTGGCTGGAATCTTCAGTTGGCCTCATGGGGAGCTTTGTTTTATCTGATGCACAAAAGTATATGCTAGCAGCACTATCTGTGCTCACAGAGCATGAGAATATTTCTCTGCAGATAGCCAAGAGGTGACTCCCACAAAAGAAAACCAAAGACAATGAAAACCTAGACACTGAAATCTTAGCCATTTAAGTGGGAACTAGAGACTGAAATCTGAAAATGCTAGCAAACGTGCAATTATGTTGTATCAAATCAGAAAAGCAGCTCATAACACATTAATAGAATTACTGTAATTGCTTCAGGAATACAAGGAGTCCAAAGGACATTTTCTTCTTTTTTCCTAACACAATAATATTTGAAATCTGTCACAAATCGTTTCTCTTCTAAAGAAAAAGAAAACCTTCACTGTTGCAGCAGTTACTGCATTTCCCACTTTTCCTTATCTTCCGTTACTTTCAGCTAAAAAAAAGAGAAAAGGTAGAGAAAAACAAGCATGTCATTGGCAATAGTATTGCTATTAATGAAAATTTATGTATCAGTATGTATTACACTATAAGCAAACAGTTCTTTTGCTGTCTGTGCTCTCTTTCAAATAAAATTCATAAGAAGAGAATTCATAAGAAAGTTGCACTTTACTATAATGCTCTTCTTCTGCTTTACTTTAGCACTGGCTTATACAAACACATTTGCTCTTGAAAGAGGATTTCTGCAAGGCTGCTTCAGGGAGGCACCGGTGCTTTTGCAGTGCCTGGACTGATACTAAAATCCAGACTGTTTGGATCTGTAACTGGTAACAAATTGAGCTGGTCCAGCAAGAAATGTAGAAATAATGCCAAGATAACTTACATTTTTCTCATGTGGAACTGTCATTTATAGGGTATGCTTCTTCTTCTTCAGGGGTCGGTCAAAACTGATAATGTGCTACAGCTCTTGTAAAAAAGGTGCACAGAAACAGTGTCTGTGCAGATTCATGTCTGAGCTTGGTGAGTGCATCTCCTCATATATCTTACATTAATTTTTATGAGATATTTTCTCTCCTGGAATTCTGGATGCTGTTCCCATTATTCAGCTGTTTTCCACATTTGTGCTGTCTGCCTACCTGTTTCTGCTGACAGCAATCAATTGGGACTAGTCCTTTGCTATGCAGAAAGGAGATCTTTCTCCTCTGAACTTTAAAGGGTGTCACTCAGAACACTTTCTCCTACAGTACCTTTAACTGTCTGCAGAGTTTTTCCCCTATTTATGGTATGTTACAGGTTTGGTGGTGGGAATCCCCTTGATAAAATAGAGGAGATAACTGACTTTGACCCATATTCTCCTCTGTTACTTGGGCCCCTTTTCTCTACATAGCTATCTATGTTTGTGAATTATAAAATGATTTAATTTTTTTTTTCTTTTTGCCATGCTAGGGTCAACATTGCCAAAAAAGAAAAAAAAAAAAAAAGGAATGGATAGACAGATAATTATCCCAGTCACAAAAGATATGTTTTCTTGAGAATGGAGTCTAAAATATTCCACATTAACAACCCTAAATGAGCTATTTCTGTCTGAGTGGTGCAGACAAACCTGCATATGTTGGGGCTCCTGCTATCCCTGATGGGAGTTTTAGTGTGCTGATGTCCTGCTTCTTTTATTGTCCTCCACTAAGCTTTATTCCCTCGGGAGCAGAGGGAGTGGAGAAGACACCACTCAGAGCAGCAGCCAGAGAAAGGACTGTCAGTGCAATGGGAAGTCTTGCCCAGGGGAGGGAATTACACTCTGAATATTAGTCATGCAGATTAGCCCTTCTCAGGGGGAACTCTAGAGAGACTAGCTTACAGCACTCTAACAAATGTTTTCTGGTAGTTCCATCAGTAAAAATAGCGTTGCTCTTTCAACTTTGCAATGCACAGTTTGAAATTAAGAAATTTCCATGTTTTGACCAGGGCTAAATAATGTGAGAACTTTATGTACACCTCAGTGTGTTAGTGTAAGAAATCTTCTCCTGAATTAGGACATATGTCCTCAGTGAACATATATGCAACTCATTTGGGATTTTATGCATAGTTTTTATTAGAAGTTTACCCAGGTTTTCCTTTCTGTTTAGTAATATTTTTGATATTTGTATCTTTTAATTCAAAAAGACTATAATCAGATCTTATTTTATTTCTTGCTACTGCCTGCGTAGCAAAAAAAAAAAATGCTAAAAAGTAGTTCTGGAGAAGAGGAAAGAGCAATACTTTCTGTATTTTGTAACAGTAATGTGTGAATGGTAGAGAATACCTAAGTGTCATTATATAGGGTTTTGATTTACACAGATAAATGACACCACATTCTCAGAACATAAACCAATTCATAAACTTCAGTTATACCCTTAAATCTCAACATCTTGAGGACTTGAGAGGTTTAATTGCTTAGGGAAAAATTTTATGTTAGTGAAATAGAAATACTTACACTTATTTTAATAAATTTCTAATCCAAACCCCATTATAACCTGAGTCACTTCATTAACTTCAGTGAGATTTGAGGATCAGGCCATTTGAGCTAAGGGATGAATAAACAGACTTTGACATTTCTCCTTAAGTGCAGTGTATGTGAGTTTTTTGCAGGGTTTTCCTCTGTAAATGCCCTTTTGTGAAACCCTGAGATGTAAATTCAGGGACTTCTTCAGTGCTTTGTTTGATCTCCAGTGCCATGCCATGATTTAAGAAGAGGCAGTTTCTAAAGTGCACTTGCAGCTGACTCAGACAGGCCTTTATAGTATTGATTGCAGATAATGTTTGCTTTATGTACTGTTCAGTACGGTAATCCTAGATATATTGAAAGTGGGATCAGGGATCAGCATAAAATGATGTGACAATGTTTAGAAAAAGGATATACCCCCTACCAGATCTTTGTAATTACAACACAGGGAAGTTTGATGAGGCCATTACTGTACTAATTCAATCTCTATAAATGTTACTGTTAAAAGGATCAACAAGATCACCATTTTTAATAGAAAATACTTATATTTGGATCACAAGAAGCTTTTTAGCATAAATCCTCAAGATTTCTCATTGATTTGTTTAGACAGATGTCTCGAGTAGTTCAGAATTATTCAACTGTTTCATATATAATGAGGTCCATAGCATTAATTATGTATGTAATTTCATTAGAAGAAATGTTCTTTTGCAGCTACATGCAGTATGCTACATTTATTCACACTATAAGAAGTGCCACTTTTAAATCTATCAACATATATCACTCCCATAACTGAATACAGCACTGTGAGAACCTTAAACTCCAGCATAAATCTGCACTTTTCCATCAAAGCCTGGTCTCTTTCATACTGACAATATTCCTGATTCATCTCTCTGTACTCAAGCTGTAGATAGTATAAATTACTACTAAATTAGCTGTCAGTGTATGGTGGAATTCTTTTATTTTCCTCCAGGATTACACATACCAGAACATGGACTTGGTGTTAAAAAGAAAAGACCCCAATAAGTCAGAAAAAGTTAATTCTCAAGAGGCAGAGGATCAACAATAAGTTTTATATAAAACTTACACCTAAAATCCCCAGCAGAGCTGGAGCAGAAACCTCCCAGTTCCTTCATTCACTGTGTGCAGCTGGGTCCCTACACTAAAATTGGTACCTGATCCATGAGCAGAGTGGGACAGTTGCAGCTTCCCTTGCTGTGAACCTGCCAGTGGAGAAAGCAGTAATAGATGGCAGCTCTCTGTTAGAGCTGTTAAATAAGCTAATACAGCTGGAAAATGCACAGTGGTATGTATAACATTTACAGAGCTGGTTTTAGTGTAAGATTACTCAACTGTTCTAGGATTTATAGCTGTTGAACTACAAATATTCCCCACTGTGGACAGAGTTGTGCCAATATACCAATTCATTTGGGAGGTTTAAAAATCATTAGGGAAGGTTTGCAAATGATATACCCTCAAGATTCACTGTGTTTTACCACTGTGATTTACAGCTTGAGATGCTTTTGCATGGGATAATCCAAATGCTGCTTTAAGCTCAATCACTTGAAACTAACTAACCCGTTAATTCCTGACTGATCTATGTCTAACCCCTTTGCACTGCCCAGGATGGTTTATCTTCAGGATCAAGAAATACAGGCTGAAATCCTATAGGAACAAAATACTAGTGTGGCTGCTAAACAAATTGAAAAAGGAAGAGTGCCTTAATTGCAAAGCTGTAAGTTGTGCTGTGAAACCATGGAGTTATACACAGTAAAATGCACCCACTTTTTAGTGATATCCTTGCAAGTAAAATCTCAGATGAGAGGATGAAATTTATATTTTCTGAGTTCAATTACATTGAAACGATTGATTGTCATAAAGTCTGACATTTGGTTTTATTTCTGCTTAGCCTCAGTCATATTTAACCCTCAATCTTCCTGTTAAAAAAAACCCTTATGTGACTGATTTTCCTATGTAAATTCCCAAAACCTGTTTAAAATTCATGTTATGACTGCATACATTTTGATTAAGTAGGTCTTGTTTACAATTTTATAATTTGGGAGGGAGTGCAAACCAACTACAGTAGGTTACAAATGGTATTTTTTGAAGGGGGTCTTTTCTCTGCCAGCAGCCGTGGCCTATATTCTTGCTCTCACAGTGATGGAAGTTTTGGTGTGGTTTTCAGCTTCTGATGTCATTCATTCTCCATCTGAACACATCTGTGCTCTTCCTGCCAGGGAATGCCTGTTGAGCACCTGTTGTGTTGTCATAAGTGTCCATGACAGAGTATGAAAAATTTAATGCACACTCTACATGAAAAAGTCACTGCGTTAAAAAAAAAATCCCTAAAATATGTATGTTAAACCTTGGGCCATACTAAATTAATTATGTTTGCTGTTCCATGGAATCTTGTCACCTTTAGCAGCCCAGTAACACAGCGTCAGCAGTGGATTGAACTCACTTCAGGGTACCTCATACCCTGGAAATGGGAGGTTTGTGTAGGGTGTATGTGCACATGTGCCAGGCACAGTCCTTGGGCTCCAATCATCCGCATGTTTGATATCTGCAGCGATGCTGCAATTGTGTCAGCAGTGTCAGCAGTTGCACTGTAGATGCACACAAGCTCTGAGCTCATCTTTTCCTCCAAGTCTCTGAGGAAGAAGGAGAAAAAGTTGGATTTCAGGTTCCTGCTGTGCTACCTGTACCTGAAAGACCTAACCCACCTGCAATACACACTTCAGAATCAGAAAATACAGGATGAACTGCTGTACTGATGGAACGAAGAAGCCGTGGGAGTGTTACACCCTATTTCTTCTTTTGGGAAAGACAGCTATACACACACTGGCTGCTCAATCTGGCAGTAAGCCCCAGGCCCTCAGGGAAGGGAACCAGTTTATCAGTACCTCAATCACCACTCCAATTTGCCATGCAGAAACTCTCTCAGAGCTGCTGCCTGGCACCTCCTTCATGGTGGTTCTATGCAAGATCCAGCCACGGGCACCATAACTGCTACAGGAGACCAGAGTTTTGCCTTGATCATTCTATTTTTCCAAACTACCCACTGTATTGTGATAAGGCAGCACAGAGATGCAGTGGTGTCTAGAAAATCCCCATATTTGAGGAGAAAGGATATTCCTTGCATCCAAAATTCCTACAGTTGAGGAGAAAGGTGATTCCTTGCATCCCCTGCAAGACATGCTTCACAGGGGACCTATGACCCCCCTCACAGGCAGAAGTCCCCTAACACATCAGGGAATCTGGTCTCTGCCACAGGTTCACTTGCCAAGTTCATTTCTATGCTTTGAAATTATATTTTTTGTTTAAATGAGTAGTGAAACAAGTGTATTTGCTATCCTCTCCTCTCTTCAAATGCTTGTTGCTTTGGAAAATGCATTTTATCACAAGCTACAGGGTATAATTTGGTGGGATCCCCCATGCTAATCTATTGGCAGTGTATCACTGAAGTGCACTTAAAACTAGGCTCCACTATGAAAAGCCATGTGTTGATTAAGCACTGCCAGCACACTTGCCACTGCCTTGAACATAAAAAAAGCAAGTCTCTGCCCCAATGTGGCTACAGAAAGGGCATTCCAGAATCAATCCCTGTACAACTGGTGCTACTTTGCTGCAGTCAGCCGTACGCCAAAGAAGGTGTGTGCTGTGCACGACAAACTGGGGGGCAGGGGGGGTGCCCCACTTTTCTCACCCAGAAACTTATCAAACCCCATAATATCTGTAACAAAGATGCACAGGGAGCTGAGGCAGAGAGCCAGGCACTCACTGAAAGCTGCATCTCCAGTCACACACACACACCAGATGTAGAACGCTGGAACAGTGGCGAGAGATCGCACAGAAACCTTCTCCCTGCATCCCTTCTTCTAACACTCCCACTTACAGGCACCTTTTATTTCTCTACATGGAGCGATTTCCACCTAGGTTTGCGAGTGGGAGTCGTGAACGTAGCCCAGCTCTGTACCTGAAGGGGTCTTCTTACTTCCATCACCCTTTTTCAGGCTGGCCATTTCTCCTGCTTGTTTTTACACGACTCTCCGCCCTGGCTGCAGCGGCCCCGAGCCAAGCCCCGGTCTCGGCCCATGCCCATCTCAGTCCCACTCCCACTCCCCATCCCCATCCTTATCCCCATCCCCATCCTTATCCAGATCCCCATCCCCATCCCGATCCCCATCCCCATCCCCATCCCCATCCCCATCCCCATCCCCATCCTCATCCCGATCCCCATCCCCGGCCCCGGCGCGGCTCGGGGCGAACTGCGGGCGGGCTGTGCCACCTTGTGGCTGTTAAGGGGAAATAAAAACCCCAACCCGCTGCTCGCGTTACAAATTAAAATCTCCTCTCTCATAAATATCAACTTGTTAAACTCTGACTTCGGTTTTAAAAGGCAGAAAATTAAAATGTATACCTCTGTCTCAAAAATTTCGGTAATTAGACATAATCCACAGGTGTTATTTTAATGATGCCAGCTCTTCAGACACACGGGCTGAGCAAATGTAGTGTGCTGTTAACTAATTATGTTGTCTTAATTTGCCAATTTAAAAAACTTAAATGTCCTGAACAAATAAAATCATTATCTCGGGTTTCTTCGCCGTACCTGCTGCCTCGCTCCGTCTGATGCCTGGCGCTCTGGGCTTGGCTGCACGGAGCAGCATTTGCAGGGCTCTGGGTGCTCCAGCAGCCCTCCGGCACCAGGCAGCAACTGGGTTTGCAAACCGGGGATGCTCACACCATCCTCGCTAACAATATCTGATAGCGGCTTTAAAAGCCAGCTTGTCTCCCTCTATTACCTCTCCAGCCCGTATCTTAATTGACCAGGGGGAAAGCGACGCTCAGGCAGCGTCTCCTGCTGAAGGGAGCTGAGCTGATTCCCCCACCCTCCCTGCTTCAGACAGCAGGCAGGCAGGGGTGACATCTTCTCTTTCAAGGAAACACTCTGCATGTCTCAGTGCCACCGTGGCCAATGACAAAGTTCCATCTAACTTTCTCCTCTCAAAAATGTAAAGTAAGAAAACAAAATGTATGCATCATTTAAAGATGCCCCAGGATAGCTTTGAATTATGCAATCCACAGTTATGTGAGCTGCTGTTTAAGGGATTCTTTGGCTCTTTTGTGACACTGATCAATCCCCTCTTGGTTTTATTTAAAAGACCTAGTCACTGAAGCATTCAAACCACATTATTCACATCTCTCATTCACATGCCTGGAAAATAATGCAAATAAACACACAAGGAAGAATGAAATATATGCTAACTAGCTACACTTTTCACAGGTTGGCCCCTCTGTAGAAATCATTCGGAGAGGAAATAATGGGAGGATTAAAACCAGCTTTCAGTCTATTTTAATCCAGGTTCAGGTCATTGCCCTTGTCATTCAGAGGGTTTGTTCCTAAGGTGCAATCAAGTTGCACAGGTTGAGGCTGTTGTGCAGAAAGGTCTTTTGCTCTGTGAAAGGTATTCCCTTGGCCTGTGTCTGAGCACTCCACAGGCTGTTCTAAATTACCCTGGCCTTTAATATCACAAGGTGCCCAGAAAAGAGATCAAGCACCTGTTTAACAGGGCATATCAGCCACCACACCATTTCCTCTCTCATATCTCTGCTTACCAGTGGCCAGCAGCAGAACAGTGGTGTGGAATGCCAGGACCAACTCTGTGTGATAAAGGTGTGCCCAGCCCTCTGGGGGCTAATTATCTGGGTAGAATTTTAAGTGATTACCGGAGAATCTGCTCCCAACAAGGCTGTGTGTCAAGGACTGACAGTTCAAGCAATTTTCCAACATCCACAGCTGGGGTGCTTATACAGGAGGATTTCAGAGCCATATTAAATTACCTGCCTTGGAAATCCTGGTTCTGAATACAGACTTGGGTTATTGATTTTTGGAGGAGTCCAAACACAAATTCTACTGCCCAGCTTCAGTTAGTCTCCTCCCCTGGGACCAGACGTGGGAAATGACGCTGTCAAAACCGCTGCCCACCCTTTCCAGAAGCAGCTTTAGCCTTTGTCTCTCTCCTCTCCCAGCAGCAATCTGACTTTTCCATAGCTCATCCTGCAAGGTTATTTACCACTCTTGGAAGGACAGCTGGGAAAAATTCCTAAGAGGAGGACTATGTCCTAAAATCCAGATTCAGCATCCCATCCAGGAAATTTTAGCCATCCTGAAAAGACAAATGCCCTCTCACAAACATAACCAAGGCAAATATATGGCCATGTACCCTAGAGGATGCTATCCTGGACTGCTATTCTGTGGACCTGGACTGCAGCCTTGTTCTGCCTCTGGCTTACTTTGTATGCATTTTCTCCACCTTGCAGTCAATTTTACAGTAGCTTCTAGCTCAGGCACTTAGGCATTTGAACTGCCAAATGAGGTTTTGAAAGGTGTGCTCACATTTGCATATATTTTCCAAGAACATGTCTTTATTTATGCCTCTCTCTAGTAGTAAATTTTAATCCTGCTAACAGCAGGAATAAATGTAGTGGGCAGAATAAAGTAGGATCTAGGAGCCTAACTTTTTTTCTTATTCTCTTCAGACAATATATAGCCTTTCAAGCTTGCCTTTAAAGGACAAAAAACCTCTACATTGAAAAAAAGCTTTCTTTCTTTCTTTTTTTTTTTTTTTTTGCTAAGCCATAGACAAACTTATGTCCCTCTGTAGAAAGGGAAAAGGAGATTGAAACAGCCTTAAGACAACTGAAGTATCTTTTATTTCCTATACTATTTAACGATGGTTGCTATTACTTTCAGAATCTAGTATTTTGCAGGTAATAAAAAGAGTGAAAAATCAATCAAAACAACAGAGCTCATTCCTAGAGGACAAAAAATCTTCAATATATAACTGACTGCCAGAAAGCAAGTGTTAAAATATCCTGCATCAGGTAGAAGTGCTGCAATAAGGAATGGAGACAAAACACAGAACTATAAAGGAGACAGCTCACATTTTAATTGAAGAATGGAACAGCGGCTGACAAGGCTCTCTGCTCTGTTTCCGTGGACGCTTTCAAAAGGCCGAGCTGCAATGCATAACACCCAATTCAGGCTGCAAGGCTCCTGAGAGGGTTCAGGGACACAAACTGCTTTTATTATTGTTAGTTAGGCATCAGCAATCCACTGAAAGTGAAAATCAGACTTTCCCCACTAGGCACGCTTGGGAAGCTGACACAGAAATCTTACTCGAAAAGGTACAGAAAGGAAAAATAAGCAGGAGGTTTTACAGAGTCTTAGTGAGAAATTATTGTCATTGCTTCTCAAAGAGAACGAGGCTGTCTCTAAAGCCTCAATTCTAATGCCATTAAAGTCGGTGGAAGTTTTAGAGATACTTGAATAGCAGAGGGATTTTTTTCCCTCCTTCGGTTTTCCTCACAGATCCAATTAATACAAAAAGAAATTGACTGGTTCACCTATTGTTCAGGTCTCGCTTGCCTTGCCGTATGTAAAGCTTGCTCCTGAGGTCTGCAGAGCCATATAGCATTTATCACACTTGTGAGCACTCCATAAATAAGTAGCATGAACTGTAATGAGAATACTAATGAAATGTGTAGCTTTGTGATTGAAAAATCTCCTTTCTTGAGTTGTATTTTTTAAGGAAAATTAAAGGGATGATTTGTAGCACCTGATGTCACAAAGCCTCCCAAGCTAATGTACTGGTTGCCAAGTCACAATATTATGGAAACATTGATATTTTCTATGTGACCCAGTCTTGTTATTTGAGAGGTATTCCACTGCCAATTAAAGATCCAACAGCTGCCACTGGCTAGGCAAAATTTCATTTTAAAAAGAAAAGAAAAGAAAAGAGAGAAAAGATGTGAAAAGGAGAAACGTAGCACACAGGCAGAGGTACTTTCAACATGCTTCAGAGGAGCATAGAGGGGATCCAGCAGGGCACATGCTGCTGACAGAGGAGGCTAACAGAGGGGGGGAAGGCAGACGGCTAAAAGAGCTGCTGATCCCAAATGCTACCTTCAAACTGAAAACAGGAATTGCCATGTGGCATATCTAGTAAATGAGGCTCAGAGGATTAAAATACCACATCTGAGGCTCTACAAAGTATTGTTCTGAATGGAATTAACGTCAGTGCTTCTGAGTCCTCTTGATGCTCAGCTGCATGTCCTTCTCATGTAGCAAAGAAAAGGGTTAAATGAAATCATAGAAGCAAGTGACTTCAGCAGATGTCTGACCTACTGCAGAGATTGCTGTGGAGATCTGCCATGGGAAACTGTATCAGGGCACACAGATTAGGCTAATTGCTCCATGAGGGACAGAAGTCAGGAAATACACACACATTAAAAAAGCGAAATGAAAAAAATTTTAAAAAAAAAATTACTTTTTCATATTCTAAATTTGGACAGACCCAAGGACCAGAGTTTCCCTGGGAAAAAGGAAAGGGAGCCTGTAGAAAATCCTTTTGCCTTGCATTTGTTTGAACTCCTATTCCAAGCAGCTTTTTGCATCTCTTTGAATTTAGACTGCATTAACAAGCACTCTGTCTAACATTTAGGCAGGTAGCCAGTAGGGATCCTGACATATTTAATGTCCCTTGTTCCTTATGTATTTTTCACTTTTTAAGCTTAAGCCTGTGAAACCAGGCGTGTAAGTATTTTGTGTAATAAGACCTGTAAGGTCTTATTATCTCTGCCTTCCATTGCAGAACCTCTTCATTTCATGATGATGCTGTGGTTTTGGATAATATCATAGTGGAAAAATCTTTGGAACAGAGACACCTTTGCTATGTGTTGTTAGTCTCCTCAGCACAGGCGATCTCTAATTCCACTGTTATCTCTATTTTTGTATTTTTGGGACAGCTTCATGTTGACAGGTGCTGCTCTTGTCTTCCACCCTGTTGAGTCATAACATTAAAATAGATATTCAGCTCTCAAGCAGCTGGATGCTGATGGGAACCCATGTTTTTACAAAATGTTTTTGGAGCACAGGTTTAAATTATGAGTTTAATAACATACAATGGCATGGAACTTCTGTTAGTTAAACAACTCAGCAGAGGAATTAAACGTATCCTTCTCAATCAGCCCTACAGCAGCAGAAAGCATTTTATATTCAAGTTTTAAACAACCTACAGAAATTATCAGGAGATTCTATTAGACTTGGTCAGAAAAAGCTTTGGCAGTTGATAAAAAAGTTAGCAAAGCCAAACTAAACTGATTTAATATTATTACAGTTCTTCTTCTAAAACATATGTTGTTTAACAACTTTTGATGCCAAATTTTACAAAAACAAGCCCCTTTTATTTTCATGAAAACATGAAAAATTTCACTGCCACATTTTTCTGTGAAAATTTTCACTTTGATAGCAAAGCAGCTTTTGGTTCAATGAAAGTTGTGAATGTCTCAAAACAGATGTTTGCTGATAAATTAATCTCTATAACTGAATAACCCTTCTGTAAAGCCATTGATATAATAATTAAAATAAGTAAAATTCTATTATATGGAAAATCCTTAGCATCTATATTTTGTTTTTAAAATTTACCACTTAAGAGGGTGGGTGAGATAAAGCAGCTTTCACTGTCATTGTTTTCCATTATCTCCCCTTAAGACTGAATGAGAATATTCATTTCATGCCAGTGCAGAAGTTTCCTGTCACCAGTCCCTTGATAGTCTCCATATCGTCAGTTCAGTGTCTTCAACACCAGTTTTGTGGTTGCTTCATTTCTGGGAATACCTCCGTTCAATAAAGCTTCTAGGACAGTGACTGCAAGAAACAAAGAAATTACAAGAAAATTACCAGTAAATAATTAAAACTAAACCTGGACTTAATACAACTAGGATACCATCTTCTGAATACATCTATAAGCCATAGTTAAGAAAAAGACATTTCTCATAATGCAAAGGAAAATAAGAAACTATTTCAATGTTCAAGTTCTCTACTGGAACTATGTGCATATGGGATTAAAGTTGTGTAAAATTATTCACAGGTGTAAATTTTATTCAGGTTGAAGCTTCATATTATTCTTGATCATGTCTCATTCCTTCTTTCATTTAGAAATCTCTTTTTGAGACTCATTTCAATGATCAATCTTTTTATTATAAAATTAAAGTATTTGCTGTAACATTAATTAATTTTTCCCTGCTGTAATTATTAGAACTGAGCAAATAATTCACAATGAATAATTCATCTGCTGAATGTAAGCTCATTTTCTGCTTGCTGAATATCCAGTAACAAATCTACTTTCCAGTTTATTTGTTAATCAAAACCATCTGATCATTTTGTTAAATATTTTTTCCATGGATTGAACCTGAACAGTTCCCTGTAAGCCTTTGACATACAAAGCTTGTGAGATTGCTACCTGATCTGCATTGGTACATTGTAGCTGGTGTGGTGAAGCATGTGGCTTTATTTAATTTTCTCCGTTTGGTGAGTACTGCACTGTGGGCATGAGCACATCTGTATGTGAATTTAAGTATTGTTTTCCTCCCAGTAGAACTCAATTATTCAAATCTCTTTGGGGGAAAGACCCCCTAAAGTAAATGTGAATATGTGAGTCTATCAAATGCTGAGCCAGTGTTTCCAACAATTTACTTACAGCTTGCAGTAGGTTTTAAGCAATTATTATGTTATTGAAAGACAAAATCAGTAATATCAAATTCTGGGGCCATATTTTCTGACCTTCAGCTAAAAAGTAAATTGTTTCCATGCCACAGTGGATATTAGGGAACACTTTGTGTAGCTGAGAAGTCCTTGCTTGTCATAATGAAAGAAATTGTGTGGATGATGAATAGTACATCTCTAAAGATTTATTGTCGAAATTGGAGAAACTGGATAAAATTTTGCCAGAAGTGAGAACATAGGAAAAATGGTAAGAGGTGATTCTTACTTAAAGCAATCTATTCCTGACTGAAAGGCATTAGGTACTTTCAAGTATCCTTATTTTTCTGTTATGGTTTTAAGGTGCCACTCCTTACCTGAGTGATGAACCTGATGAATCTTGTCCATACAGTAGTGGAGGCCCATCTCCCGTGTACCTGTAGGGCATGAAAAATATCACCCTTCCAACAAATGCACCATCCTCAGCCATAACCTCGTGCCCAGAATAGCTGGGTGACTGATTTGTGAGGAGACAAATTTCTTCTCCTCTCTTCTCTGCATCTTTGCTCTCTGCACCTTTGCTTTGATGAGATTTGTTGTTTTTTCTTTTCTTGAAAGACACATTCAAGAAACACTGTCTGTGCTTACAGAATTCAGAGACAGCATGTGAAATAGTCCAAAGGCCATTTTCTTCACTGTTGCATAACCAGAAAGGAGCAGATCATTATGACATTAATTCAAGAAAATATTCTACCAAGCAGAGTTATAAGCTTTTCATAAGAAAATGCAGAGGATATTGGGCTAATGGGCAATGTGTAGCAGAGTTCTGCCTGCTTGATTCCACAAGAAAAACTGTTGTTATGCTTGTTAACTGGATTAATGAGTTTTTCTTGATTGGCATAGGGTTCTGGTAAGGCAAGAATTAAAAAAAGTCGAAATTAACATTACCATTGCTTTAATGCAATTGTAACAATTGCCTTCTCATTCTCCCAATAACTTCTGAGTATTAGCTTTAATAAAATAAGATTCCAAAATTTTAAATAGTGTTGTATTACATTCTCAGTTTAATAAAATAACTTGGCATATAATAGTACAGAAACAAGGGAGAGAATATAACACCAGCAGGGTTTCTTGTTCATTAAAGAATTGACTTTTTAAACTCTCAAGCAGATAAATTTGCAGCTTCTCAGCAATAAAGCAAAATGGTACATTTTGTGCTTCAAGATTATTATTATTTCTCAATAATCTTAAGTCACATAATAGGAAATTTTACACAGCTGAATGTTTATTTTCCTTTCTGTTTTCTCCTCTTTATCTTCAGTTTTTTTGTTTTTCTACTACCTTAGAGTTTCTCAGAATCAATGTTCTGTAAAGCAAACTCTTCCGTTGCCTCGCTAACCTTATGTACTCTGAAGAGGCAACTATAAAAGAGGCAAAACTGATGAAGATAGGACACTTATAATTCAAAGACCTTTTAGTCTCAGTCATCAGGCAGAAATCTTAGGTGGGCATCCTGGCATAAAGTAAGTTTGATTAACATGACTGGAGTACACCTGTCTGTACTGTCTGTCTGTACTGATGCCTACATTTGTGTCGAGAACAAATGTTTCCTTTGGAGTCACTTCCAATGCACAACCCACATAACCAATGCACAACCAACATGTTAGATATCATACCACCAAAATTCTTCCAGAAATGTTCATTTTTGTGCATTTTCTTTTAAGGTGGTCTCTATGACTAGCTCAAACGTAGGATTTTGCTTAGAAGATTCATAAAATATGGTGTCATAAAACAAGGTCTAGTGAGGTAAGTGTAGTGCTTTCTAGGTCTCTAGTCCTATTCTTAGGCATAAATTGACCATGAAATTTCAAAGGGCTTTTTTTCCTCGGGTTAAATTGTTAGGCACCACTGCTGTTTCTCCCTTATTCTGAAGCATGGGCAGTAATGCCAAGATGTAGCTGTCCTGATGTCTCTCAAGAGCAAAACACTGAAAAAAGACTGTGGAATGTTATATTTATAATCTGGTCTTTAATTAATATAGGGTTGCTGGGAGGCATTTTCGGATGGCAGGTATAAAGATGTGTGATCATGTGTTGTCTGGACCAGGCTTCAATAGCATAATTTCATTATTTGATGTGACTGATATCACTGAGTGAATCCACTCAGTGACCTATAATGCTTTCCTCAGTCTTCAGGGTGTTGAACATGTGTTCTCCTAAAAATATTTTGCATTGAGCTATTTATTGCAAAATAATTTTTTTCAGGAGCTTGTTATCTGTCAACTTGAAAGATCTTTTCTTATTTGAAATAAATTTACTGGTATACATACTCATCAGTTGCTTGGTGTGCCTTTAAAAGGAAGTCTGGGATATCACTTACAGGAGCACCCAGAATGGAAAATGACTGTCAAACTGTCAAAATTTTGGAGACTTTTCCTTTGACATGAACTTAGAACTTCTTTTCGTTTTTTTCTTTGTTTTTTTAGCACGTTACATCTTCAAAGCACTTATAAGCATTTTGTGATCACGTTTATTATTTCTATTTATAAGAAATGACTGTCTGGAGGACTAACAAGACCAAATTGGATTTTTTTAAATTCACATACAGAAAACAACATCATCAAGTTGATAATTTCCTTATAAAGCCTCTCCTTCCCTCCACTAGTACCTAAAAAAATCCTATTAAGTTAAATCTAAGAGCTCTGAATTAACAGTAGACATTGCTTTGATGTCTCCTTACACCAAAAGATTAATCTGGGAATATTTGAAATCATCTGTGGTTTCAGCTCAGCTTAGACAAGCACTGTGGTCAGACATAATTTTCCATAAACTTCACCAAAACACTGTGGCAGCCCCATGAGCACCACACAGTGCAGGCTGGTACTGCCCCTCATGGAAACACTTGTGGCTGGAGGGCAGGAAGTTGTTTTCTATTCCTCCTGTTCTCTGTGTGCATCGGAGCTCAATGAGTCTCCCTTACTACCAGAAAAGTATTCATACCATCAGGCATTCCAATATTTCTAGGAGCGAGCTCTGCTTCCAAAGCCCTGTAGCCAGCAGAAGTGGTTAAAGCGCTGCTGAAGCAAGGACTTCAACTGACTTTCATACCTCCAAGCTAAAATGTCACAACCCGCAAACTAAAGAACCAGGCTTTCACATTTATTTCCCTGTCTGTCAAAATGAATACTCAATTATTTACAAAAACTGGAGCAGCTTCAGCAAGCGAGACTGAAATGCACCAATAGGCATGCTAGAGAGATAGAAAATCTATATTTAAAATCAGAGAGAGAGGGGAGCTGAACCTGAAGCTTGCACTTCCCAAAAGCTGCTGCAAAATATCAGGATTGAAGAGACAAGAAAAAGGTGGTAAACAGAAGAATATAGCATGATACATTCACTTTTTAATTAATTTCCCTTGTCAATTCAATACTTGTTCCCAAATTTCCTCTATATTACTACAGTGGCAATAAATTTATCCAACATTTTCAGAGTCAACCAAGATAGTCCCTTCAATCTAAAATTATTTTAATTTTGATTGTCAGGAGCTGGAGAGAAGAAACCAAACAAATTTTCTTTTTGGGTTGACCTAAAATGGCTTTCTTTTGTTTTTGAACACTGAACCAAAAAATATCATGGATACATCTCTGTTTTGAAGGTCAAAAAGATTCAGCAAGGCCGCTAGAAGAAAACAAGGAGTGCTTCTAAGAAGCAAAGGATATTTTTTCCATAAATTGTGTGATTCAAACACAGGAAAACAGCTGTGAGAATTATAAACTTGAGCAAATCACTTATTCTCAAACTGACAAGCTAAAGAAGTGTGAAGATGACCTGTAGGACAATAGAAGCCTAAATAGTTAAAGTTGTCATTAGAAGTCTAAATTGTTAAAGTTGTCATAGAGAAACACTAGCATCATGAACCTCTGCCACAACTAAACTTAAAGACAGTGAACAGTTTGAAGTACTCATTACTTAATCTTAATTAGGAAAAGCTCATATTCCTAACCAATCTCATTATTAACACTAAACTAGAATCACTTTGGACTACCTCAGATTCTACGTGGAAGAAGAAGGGACAAGACAAGGATAGTACATGCATGGAGAATAGATGGCAGCTTGATAGCCAGAGATAAGTGGGGGAATAAAGTCCCAGCCCCTGGTCTTTGCTGACAGAATATTTTCAGCCCAGTAAGCTGATTCCAGAAATAAGAGGCTGAGATCTAGCAAAGCACTGAACTTGTTAACTGTAGTAATTTTGCTGTCAAAAGTATCTGGTTCGGGAGGATAAATATCCCCTTATACTCCAAACTTGTAAGTTGTTTTCCCTGGCCAACTGATGTTGCTTCCAACAGAAGCTGAATTTCCCTCATATATTTTGCATTCAAGTCCTAATTTTTGCTGTACACAGCCAGGAGATGCAGCTGTCTCAGTAGGAAATCATTGTGAAGTCAATGGAGCAACAGTATTTACACCATATGGATATCCAACATGCAGACTGCAGTATCACACAGGAAGACAAGCTATTCTACCCTGTCCCTAGCAAAATTTACAGGCATAATACAGCTTTGAAAGATCCCAAAGGAAAATATTTAACATATGTCTCAGAAGACTCATATAATTCCAAATTACTAAAGTTGCTGCTAAAGGTCCCTACAGATAAGGAGACCTGGCTAGCTGTTCCAGCCACCAGCTTCATTAAAACAGTCCAGAAAATGTCAATGCTACTATGTTATCACATTTGGGAGGCAAGGAGCAGATTAAGAAAATGGGCTGCATCAGGAATGCAAGTAACCCCATGGTGATATTCAACATCCCTTATCCCTTTGTATTGGGAAAGCCCCATCCAGAGAAATGAAATTCACATCTCCCTGGAGGGAGCAGTGTCTCTGCTCTTGCATGAGCCTGTGCCAGTCAGAGGCAATCTGCCTTTCAGCAAGAGGCACTGCTTTTACAGAGCTCAGCAGCAGCCCGGAGATTATTGAACTCGACGTGCTTCACATGCTCAGCCAGTGGTTATTCCTGAGGCTCTCTGGAACTAAAAGTCTGGCCTCCCCAGGTCACTCTGACTGTCAGATCAATCACACCAGTGTGCCTGCACCAGCAAAGGCAACGCAGGGAGTGTCTCCTAGGGCTAGAAGGACAACATGCAGAGCACAAGAAAGGCACGGGGCCAAGTGTTACAATGCCGTGCGTGGATCCAGTTTGGAAACCTCTAATACATCCAAACTTGAACAAACTTGGGTTATAAAGAGGAAACCACGCTGGGAAGCAACTACACATCTGCAGTGCATACTTTCTTCAAATGGATCCAGAGAGCATCAGGAGGCCCAGTCAGTGAGAAGCAGCTGTAATTCTGCTGGAGGAGCTGACTTCTCTCTGGCACCCACAAGTTCAATTAATGTCAATCCCAGAATTATGAGAGATAGGCTTGAAGTGAACCTGAGAGATCTTCTGTCCATTCTTTGATCCAATTGCCATACTATATCTGTTTTTTTCCAACAAGTATTTTTCATATTTTGTTGGGGTTTTTTTAATGCACAAATGGGGGACTCCAAATCTGCTCCAGACACTCCAATCCATTGTTTCTCCTCCCTTAGTGTAAAGATAGAGTCCTTTCTTTTGAGGAAATTCTGTGTACCCAGCAAAGTGCAATCTTGGACATGGATACTGGATTATTACCTTCCTTTTTATTGCAGCTTTGCATAATTTCAGTTAAGATATCTTTCCTATGTAGAACACCACTTAATCTCACTGAGACATTTTGCACAACATTCCCAGGGTACAGGTGCTCTGCAGATTACACAAGAACAGAGGAAACCGTGATCTACTGGAAGCCCTTCCTCAAAATTCTCCTTGTCCTGACAGAAGACAGTGGATAGTGCCCAGCCTGCTGCTAACAGCAAGGTGGAATTCTGTCCTTGTGTTCCCTATCTGTTTGAGAGGTATTAGGGACAGAGGCTGCACTTGCTCTGTGCTCCTGCCACACACAGCTCACAATTATCTGCCTGCAGTGGGACCAGCGCAAACAACACTGAATAGTTTGAGGGGATGGTCAGGTGAGAGACAAGACCAAAAAAAAAATAAATCATAGTTGAGCAGTGAAGAAAATTCCCTTTTCAGAACTGGTGTTATCCTATGGTATTATCACAAGGACATTTGTGACAGACTAAGGATCACTATTTTAATTATTTTCAATACTCCACCCCCATCAGTTCAGTGCTCTGTCTTGTCAAGGCAGTGAAAAAGATAAACAGTTATACAGCAAAGCCATGCATTTCCTAAAAACATAAAACTGAAATATTCAGAATATAACTCGGTGAATGAGAAACTTGTGGCTTTTATTTCATTAGAATGACTTGAAGTACAGCTTATAATGAATCAAAATAATTACTTTATTTTTCCTCTTTATAATCTCTTCTCCCCTTTGTGATATATTGCAGAGCCAGAATGAGTATTTTTTTTTATTTATTTATCTATTACTTATTTATTTTTAATGAACTGACTGGTCTTGGCAGTTTTTTTTTTCCTCTTTCTACTAACTGACTTAATTGGAATAAAAACTAAAGTCAGTCCATGTTTCAAAAGATAAAACTTTTCCCTGGTGGGATTGAGAGCAATTCCCAGCATCTTTCAACAGAACGTTGATTTTCTATTGCCATAGTTTTGAAAAGCTTGCAGATCTGCAAATAAGAAAATGTAAACTGCATGTCAATATAATGTTCTGTCCTGTTTTTTTATTCCTTGATTAGTTTCACTTTAGCCATAAAACAGGAAAGTAAACAAATGAAAACATGAATCTAAAGATCAGTGTGTTATAAAGGAAGCACAGTAATTCAATTCAGTAGGCATTACCCGTTCAGCAAATGTTTCATGGATAAACTTATTACCAAAGCTGCTCAGGGACATTCCCAATGAACCATTTTCTATCAGAATATGCAGTACCTTCAAAATCCTTGTGAAATCAGGTCAGTTTTCCAAAATTTAATATTGGAAATAAAAAAGGAAGATAATTCTCCAGAGGGTTGAATTCCCTTTCACAGTGGATGCAGATCAAAGTATTTTATTTTTTTTTAAATATCTATCATAATTTGAATATTTTATTTGTGTATTACTATATTTTGTAATGCAAAAATTGTCAGCCTCAGAATTAAATGCCTCAATATTTTTGAAACAAACCGTTTCTAGCCACCTAACAAAACTTCAAAGGAAATTTCCTTCAGAGAATTTTAAAATACGTTGTTTCAATTCTCATACAGAATGCAGCCCAACTGTAAAATTTCAGAATATTTCATGTAGTGGCACCTCCTTTCAAATTCCACTTGCAGTGCTCAGGAACATGATTTGGTAGTGGACGTGGCAGTGCTAGGTTAACAGTTCGATTCAATGGCCATAAGAGCTTTTCCCAGCCTAAAAGATTCCATGATTCTAACTCTTCTACTCACTATGGCATATAAATCAAACCCTCCTTGCACCACTTAACATCTATTTTTGTCCAGAAGAACAGTTTCCTCTGGAGGACAGTGTGAGAGCTGTCAAATCCACTTCGAGATAGTGCAGGTCCAGTGAGCAGCTCCAGTTAGGAGCTGATGTTTGAGGCGCTAAAAAAGGCCTGAAAGTCCCAGATTCTGCCAATGTTCTGCTATGGTTTTCTGTCTTGCTTTATGTAAAGTCAGGATAATTTTTTATAAAGAAAACAACAAGGCTAAAAGGAAAATAATTAAAAATACCATAAGCCAGCATTTTTTTAAATGGTATTTTACGTAGTTTAGCTTGTTCCCATTGTTGTCAGTTCCCACTACAAATCAAGCTTAGAAATATGATTCCCATTTGAGATTGAAGATTATCAAGTAGCCAGAATCAGAACATTCCAGTCAAAATACAAGGATTCTAATTTAATATATGTTACTTATGCCCTAATAATGCCATAAGATGCATTAAAGAAGCACACGTGGCATTTCTTTGTCCTGTATTTGCTACTGTCACTCCATTTTGAGGATAAAGTAATCTTTCACAGGTCTGCTCAAGAGACTCCAAGTTTCTTTAAGCCTCAATTTTCATTACTTCTGTCTTCCCTAAGGATTTTTCAAAACCAGGTCCCCACATTTCCCATCTGTTGCTTTGGGGAAAATCCACAGTGAAAACTTTATATAAGATTTGGTTCTCTTTAACGAAAGCCATGGTGCACCAAGCAAGTATTATTTGGCCTCACATGAAGAAGAGAGCATGGAAATAAACACAAAGATTCTAGTTTCTGTAAAGGACTGCCAGTTACCCCTGTAGACTGAGTATAGCAAAGGTGTTTAATGTTGAGACAAGAAAATGAAAAATATTTCAAGGAAAGAGAGAATTTACTTCAACACAGATGAAGCAATCTAAATCCTGGATTGAGGAAACATTTTGCTAATGCAAATGAAAGAAAAAGGCATGACCAGGACACTAATTAAAATCTGTCATTTAAAACTGAGATGCAAAGAAACTATATGTTGCAACATTTATCCTATTTTAAGAAAATGTTTTTTCTTAAAAAAATATTATGCTTTAAACACATTTTTAAACTTTAAAAAAAAATTCTACTTTAAAATAAATTATTTATCACTCAGCTATTATTTTGTATTTTAAAACATGATAGTGTAATTCTTCATTTACATTCATACTCAACAGGTGTGGATATGCTCTCTGTAGAGATCATTTTCTCCAGCACATAAGGCAGCTGAACACATACCACACAAACTTTGCCAGATTCTGTAAATCTGATCACTTCAAATCACAGACAGTTTAGGAAATATGTGTGTATGTTTGTACTTCCAGACACAGCAGTAAATTTTACTCCTTATTCTATACATCAGAATCCTGAAAAATCCTGAGTAAATTTCAGATTTACATAAATATGCTTTCAAGTTCAAAAGTGTAACTTCCTGAATCTTTCACCTTATAACTTCTCTGGAGTACTGATTCATTTACACACATTCCCCAGCCTAGTCAGCTTCCCATTGTATTGAATCTGACCTTTCTCTGTGTGGTCAGATCTGTGTCCAAGTGTGAAGCACTGAAAAAAGATTTGGATGTAACTGCTGGGAAAAAACAAAAGCCCAAATAGACAAAACAAAACACACCTCTCATATTTTATTTTAATGTAAATCATTGATATCATTCAGGTGGGTTTTTTTCTCTTGAATGAGCTGCATCATATGTGTTGTAGGACATCCTTTTCAAGGTAGCTAGAAGTCTCTGTGCATTGAGTCTGAAGCAGGCTAGTAAAAATCCTGTAATTCTTTTGCCCTTATCCTTTTAAAAGTGCATTTACCCCTTTGGTCCTTGTTCTTCTGTTGAATTCCAAAGCATATTTCCATTCACATTTCCTCCAACAGCATTGTGGTATCATATTTTTCCAACGCTTTTCCCTATCATGAGCATTGTTTTACCACTTCTCATTCCCTAATGCTAGCAACCTCGCTGTGGAAGATTTGTGATATCTTTCAGACAGAACAGGCAATATGTGTCAGGAATCTCGCCAGCTCTAGGTGGCTCATCACATATGGTGGCACCAAATGAAACAGTTTTTTTACAAAATTAATCAGAATTTGTAATCTGAACACAGCAGATTCCCCAAGTCACATTTCACATGCTCTAAACACTAATTACAATCTGCCATTCAAAGCTGAGTTTCAAAGAAACTCTATATTGCAGCATCTATTTTTTTGAAGAAGAGATTCTCAAAGGCAAAAGGGCTGTGATATGCTTGTCTCACTAACATGCAGGAGGTATTAGGTGCTGCCTGGCTGAAAATTACTTCTGAAAATGAGGAATTTTACTGTGTTTCATATCACATCACAAATTTTTCATCATGCCATTGCAAAGTCATAACTCTGTTCAAGTTCATTCAAAAGGCTCATGAACTCCAGCAAACCTTTTGATAAATATCTGAGTTTAAAGGCAAATTTTATGTTACACCATCAACACTACCAACAGTTTTAATACACCTCAGTATGTTGAGTCTGTATGTGGCAGCATATGCAATCCAGGCAACCAAACAAATCACTGCAGCCATTCATTCCAGTCTGTGAGCCATTGTTATTAATGCAATAATTTTATACTCATTTTGCACTAATTTGGTACTATTATCACCAAAATATGTTTCTTTTTTTTCCACTTTCATGCATTCATCAGTTCTAGTCACACAAAGATTGTATTTTTTCTTTCTACTCCTCTTCTTCTCAGCCTTTCTCTCCCATAAAAAAGTTAGAGATCTTCCAGAAGGAAAGGGACATAGACTGGCCCACCTCCATCTCTGGTTCTGACACATATATTAAGAACTCTAATCAATTATTGGTTTTGCTTCTTGTTTTTGATGCACTACGCTGCACACAACCCTCATCTCTCTTGTCAAAATTGAAGTCATTCTTCTAACATCTTCTGCCCTTCATACCCACATATAGTACAAGTGCAATTAATTCTGTTAATTCTCTGATTTCTTTTGAATAATATATCTATATATGATATCTATCTATCATATCTATATCTATATCTATATCTATATCTATATCTATATCTATATCTATATCTATATCTATATCTATATCTATATCTATATCTATATCTATATCTATTTCTATCTATATCTATCTATATATATACATATATATATATATGTGTGTGTGTATGGATAGAGATTTTATATGTATATAATCAATACTTTTTAAATAAATATACTGGAAGGGAAAGACAAGAGGGAAACCCAGTTATCAGTTTAGCACTGTCCCATGTGGTAAGGGACCACATCTATGGTAAGTTGCATGCCATTTGTGTGAACAGAGGTGATCATGAGAGAAAGGGCCAGCCCACAGAGCTCCTAGATTCCAATTTAAGCCACCAGTGGGTTTTTAGTATGCATTGTGCACACAAAACTAAATTGTCTGAGTGAAAGGAGCAAAAAGTTGCTCCCCTGCATAGAAGGAACAACCAGATGTAAGCAAAAAAATTCATTTACCTTCGAAGTAGAGGGTAAATAGCCACTTCTCTTGTCAAAAACAGTGCTGAAATTCAATAAAAATCAACAACTGAGACTGAGAAGTTAATACATTTCATAAAGAATATCTAAGTCTCACTAAAACATCCATAAAGTTTCTTAGACTGATCTTCTTTTACCTGCAGGGTTAGCAGTGATTAAACAGGAACAATAACATTAAGTCTAAGATTAATTTTTCTACTTACAATATTTTATTTTTAGGAATGTTTTCTGTTCACCTTAGAATTACCATGCTTACCAGGTTACCTGTATCTTTTAAACTTTGTTCTGAATTCCTCACTCACACCTCTATTGAGCACATCTCACCCAGGAGATGACACTGGCACAGTTTGCTGTACAGAAGAGAACTGGGGAGCACCATCAAGCTCTGCACCCACAATCACTGATAGTCCTTCTCTGCTACTCTTCTCATCTGCTCAGCTCTTCAAAGCTTCTTCCCAAGGCAAGGGAAGGCCTGGGATAGCTGTCACACCAGGGTCAGATCCTGGGAGACAGCATGGATGGTATTGTACCAGACTTGGCTTCCTCCATCTCTGTTCCTCTGGAAGCGACACAGTCCTCGCAGCGTATGAGATCCTTTATGGACAGTCATCAACAAAAATGTGGAAGATCCCAGTTTTCTATCACGGATCTGCTGGCCACTGAGGTACTGGGGTTTGTAATGTGGTCTATAAATTAAGCATAACTAAACAAAAAGAAACTCTAAGTGAAATAGCTCAGCAGGCTTTGTACTCTCAGGTACAACGTGCGGTATAGTGAAACCCTAGGTATGCAGAAAGAACCTATTTCATCTTATAATAAAACAGCACTCTGCTGGGTGACAACACAGTCTTCACATCATTTGAGTGCCTTTGAACAAAAACAAACAAACAAACAAACAAACAAACAAATTCACACAACATAGCTACTTTTTCCTAAGGACATCACATGGGCTACAGATGAGGCCAAAACTGAGTGCCACACTGCACAGAGAGTCTACTTGGAAGAGATTGAACTTCATCAGTGAGGGGAAGAGCCAGGCTATGCTGACCCTCTTAGCAGCAAGAAGACAGCTGGGGGATTTCACTGCCTGCCTCCACAGCTGATCACAGCAGATAATCTGATTCACAAATTCATCATCTTCTTTTTAAACCTCTGCACAAGGACAGAAGGGAGTTTTGATGTCACTAGTCCACTTGGCAGACACTTGGAAGGATATTCTGAAAAATCATTACTCTGATCAAAAAACACTCTTCTAGCTTAGAGCTCAGCTATTCCTAGCCAATTTACATACACTTGTACTTAGGCCAAAATTATTCCTTAGGTTAAGTAGCTCTCCTTTTTTCCCCTGCTGCTTACTCCTGTTTGATGCATTTGTCTGAGCTGAAGAAGTTTTAAACTTTCTTTTATAGGTGATAAGTAATTTGTCTCTTTGGTCATCTTAGCAGCTCTTCTCCAAACCCATTCTAATTTCTATTTATCACCACTTTAAAAAATGGTTATTTAATGCAAAACATGTTCTAAAGTCTTCCATCTGCTGCAATTACATTAATGGCACAGCAGAAGCTTGATTTCCAGCTCTTACAGTGAGCATCCTTCCTTTATTGGTCTGTACAGTAAGAAGTCAGACATGACAGATGCCTCTAAAATCTGGATTTCTAGGCTTGCCGTTTTGTGCCTTAAAAACATTGCTTATTTTTAGCTATGGGAAGCTGTATTGGGCACCATTTCTTTCATTTTTCTTTGGAGGTTCAATTTAGCAGCCTTAACATAGGTGGTATAGAGTCTGGGTCCATGCAGCTGTCATCACAGTCTCCTGCAATTCTTGTGTTGAATATGCCATTTCTTTGCTGCTGTGTTGGGTTTGTGTGGCAAGGTTTTTGTAAGGGGGAGCTACAGGGGTGACTTTTGTGAAAGGCTGTGAGAAGCCTTCCCAGTACCAGGTGGGTCCCAGACAGACACTCTACTGGCCCAGCCCAAGCCCATCAGCGATGATGGCAGTGCCTTTGGGGCAACAGAGCCACAAAGGAGAAGATAAATCTGCGCAACAGCAACAGAAGAGCAACAACACATGAGAGGAACAACCCTTCAGACCCCCAGGTTAGGGCAGAGGGAGAGGGAAGAAATGCTCTGCAGCAGCTGCAGAGATTCCCTTGCAGCTTCTGGTGAGGAGAGTGGTGAAGCAGCTGTGCTACTGCAGCCCATGGTGGCCCCTGGGCCGCAGAGATCCAGCCAAGAGCAGGTGGATGCCCAAAGGAGGCTGTGACCTTGTGTGGGAAGCCTGTGCTGAAGCAGTCCACGACAGATTCATGTCCCCATGGAAGAGGATGCCAGGCAAGGGCAAGTTTGCTGGAGGACATAAGAACTCATGGGAGGGACCACATGGGACCAGTTTCTTCCTGGGGGGTTGCATCCCATGGAAGGAATATACAGTGGAGTTTATTAATAACTGTAACATACAGGAAGGACTTGCATCAGAGATGTTTATGGAGGACTGTCGACCCCACACTGGAGCAGAAGCAATGCTTCTGGAGCAGAGGAAGAGTGTAAGGAGTCCTTCTCCTCAGGAGGATGGAGCAGCAGAGACAACGAATGATAAAGTGACCATAACACCCTTTCCCCATCCCCCTGAGCTGCTTTCAGGAAGGAAATAGAGAAATCATGAGTGAATTTAAGCCCAGTGTTTTAAAATTATCTATTTTCTCATTATCATACTCTGATTGGATTGGTAATAAATTAATTTCCCAAGCTGAGTCTCTTTTGCTCATGACAGTGACTAGTGAGTGATCTCTCCCTGCTCTTCCTTTGACCCATGAGCCTTTTTTAATATTTTCTCTCCCCTGTCTAGCTGAGGAGGAAAATGATGGAGTAACTCTAGTGGGTAACTGGCATCCATCCAGGGTCAGCTCTCAGATACCTTACAGCACATCATAAGGCACTAGAAGTTCACATATGGGCAGCTGGACCACATCCTAGTATACCTCTACTGGGGGTATTCTCATCTGAACCAGTTGCCCCATGTAATATGTAAACATTTCCCTTTGGTGACATGAATTCCATAATCTAATACTCAAACAGATGTATCCAAAGTGTAGTTTTGACTTCTGGCGAACTTTTATGACAATATTTCTTTAAAATATTTTTCGAAGCTTATTTTGAAAAATCTTTAATGGCAAATCAGGGTTTTTATACTTATTCATATATTTCATGGTACAAACAGCAACATGAAATACAGAATATATATTTTCAGAAATACAAGTAATGACATGACAATCTACATTGCTGCTAACATTCCTTCACATGAATAATATGAAAATTAAAATGTTCTAATTTTTGAAGTGTTATTATGAACCATGATTACCCAAGACTGATAGAAAAATCTTATCTTTTTAGATTAATCTATGTTGTAATTTTAAAATGCCATACTTTTCATCTAGAAAGTTAGATGACTGTTAATTATTGAAGGAACAGCTTTTTGCAGTATCCTAGAAAATTGTTTCTCTGCCAACACCAACATTTTGGAAAGACCTTCTGCACTGAGTATATTGGCCCAGATTTGTCCTGCTCTGCTTTAGGCATCAAACTTAATGTCCTAAATTGCAGTCTAGATTAATCTGTAATTTCTTTCAGAGATCTTTCAACTGGCTAGGGCCATTGACAGAAAAGATTGCAGGGGTAAAACAGGACTCTTTAAAACTATGTTCTCCTTTAACACAGCAGGAAAAGAAGTGCAGTGTCTGAACACCTGCAGAGAAGGATCCTTTAATAACATCACATTTTCTTCCGACAAATCTAATATTTTCTGCAGTTCATCTTATGAAAGCTGTCAAACATGTTTGCTATGAATGTAAGGAACCAATAGAGCATAGAAACTAGTTCAATCTGCCTGTATCTGTTTCACCGTAGTACATTAACAGATCAGAGCAAGAATCCCTCCTTCCATCTAATTTTCTCTGACTCTTGCTTTACTTGCAGCACAGGAACTCTGTTTCAAAGGCTACTTCCAGGGTGTTTGCCCACCTTTCTGCAACAGGAATGACGGCTTAAGGACAGCCTGTTTGCCTGCTCTTACTTCCATGATGAATGGTCTAACTTGCTCAGCAGACAGGCAAAAATTGATGATAAACTTATCTAACACTCCAGATTTCTCTAGCAAGTTACTTCTGTAATATGAATAGCTTGGGTGTCTCAACAGGGCTTGAAGAAGCCCTTGAGGGGGAAATAAGTGCTCAACTCCCAAGTATGAACATGTATAGATCCCCAGAGTTAGATGCCTAAGGTTCAAGCTAAGCACAGAGATAACTAGTAAATTTAGATGGCATTAAGCTTAGGCAGTCCTGAAAATCTGGACAATTAAATTGATGCCTGGGACTTAAAAAATTACCAAGAGACTAGGTTCCCAAATGCAGGAATTTCAACTGATGTTTCTTATTATTTCTTGCTACCTAAATGTCACTGGAAAAAGAGGTATCTCCAGAGGATTATTCATTCAACGCTGTGAATTGTGAATTGTGACTGTGACTCTGGAGATGCCCACCATCTCCACCAAATCAGTGGAGAACACTGATTTGAGAGTCAACTGAGTTTTTAAGTAAATTATTAAGCTTTAAGTTAGATGAGATGCACATAAACCTGATTACTTCCATTATTTTCATACTCCAGGTCTTGGAAGAGGATGCTCAACATAAGAAATTATGCTTGATAATATCAAATGGATTGAGTACCACCAAATATATCAAGTAGTAACCACTGGTTTATATTTAAATACTTTGGTCAATATATGATGTCATTGCTGGACATTTAAGGGACAGTTTCTCTCACCTCACCTTGACACATATTATGGAGATTCCCTTTAGAGTCAAAAGGGTGAGGTAGGTACTTCATTGTTCAACTGGTATACTGAAGTTGTCTAGCTTGAGTTGACAGGTGGCACACATTAGAAGTGCCCTTCTCCTTTGCCAGTTTTAAAGCAATTCTAAATGGCTAGCTCTGATCTGGATGACTAGAACTCAAATGTAGTAAAAATTAACCTCTCCCCAATTCTACTTGGTATACAGTAGAATAACATGCAATTCTGTTTGTAGGTTACGAAATAATAAAAAGATACATAAAGAAAAGCATATTTCTGATGGTTATTTTAATTTCAAACTAAAATTTTGTAAAATGTTATAATTTTCTTTACAAATGGCTTTGGGGCAAGCTAACATTAAAAAAAAACAGGCTCAGAGAAAAATTGAAAATCTGGACATCTCCTGTGAAGTAGAAATGCTCAGTTTGAACAAGCCTTTTCACTTAACACATAAGTATTTGCATAGATTATACTAGGGAGTGATAGAAATATCTGTTCCTTAAAATCAATCAGTTGATGATGTGTAGGTACAAAAAAAAAATCTTTTCGTGTGGTTTGGAATAAAAGAGACCATGTAATTTTGTATTTTACACTTAAAGACACTCAGCTGAGAATGCCATGCACACATTACCATCCATAATTTAATTTTGCATGTAATTTCATGCACACTGTGAATCCATCTCAAGCCTACAGTGTCTACAGAAATCTCATATTTTGTAAGTAAATATCACTTAGGCTGCACACCTCAAGTTATTATTAAGATAACCAATGAAAAGAATGCAGCCCAAAGACACATGTACTAATTTGATAAATTACTTCCACAGATGTATTTATCCCTTGACTAATGAAGACTTAAAACCCCTAAATAAGTGAACAAAGGAGTAATGTTCCCAGAAGCATTTGCCTAAAGTAATTTGAGGTTATTTAGCAACCAGCACAATGCACGAAGTCACTGTAAATTCAAGATTGCATGCTGCACTCTGTTCAGACTTTACAGACTGGCAGGGAACTGAAAGAGCAGTTCATCCCCTGCTTCAGTGATTTCTTACGAGCTAGCTTGCCATAGACCTTGCTGGATTTTTTAAAAAGGTTTTAAACCAGAAAAAATTTAACCTAGCAGGCAGCATATATTGAAAAAAGTACTGAAAAACATTGTGCTGTATCTTCCTTTTCCTTCCATTTATTTCACTTACAACTCTAACACAAGGCTCAGATTTTTAGTAGATTGGCTTTGTAATATATCACCTGCCTTGAGACTCCAGTGCAAGGTTACTCTGCCTCCAGCTCCCACTCTCTGCTTGGATGGAGTTCAGAAGTGTTTAGAAGAGAGCTGCTGGTTAATCCAGATCCCTTGGAGTGGCCCAGCACGTCAGGACCAGATTCCACTACAGGCATCGTCGCACCTGCCCAGATGTCCAATATCATATGCAGCCTTGGATCCACATGGAAATCCACTGAGTTGCTTGATGAACTTCCACTGCAGCGTCCCAGCAAGCCGGATGAACCCAGCCTAAACTTCTCCTACTGCACATGCACAGCTGCCTTGCAGCCACCACACGTCCATCAAGGTGAGCGAGTGGAAATCCACGGAAGACAAAACAAGTCATCAGAAGTCCTTGATGCAGGAGCAGGAGGCAGAGAAGAAGGTTTGCAGTTTCTGGTAGTTAAGAGGTGAGGTGGCCTAACCTCAGAAAAGGCCCCACTTCACAGACTAACCATCAGCTTCATTGCAGTTGGGAAAACATTGGAAATGTTCAGAGAACTGGAACTAAATAAATATTATGGGGTATTTTTTGTTGAGCAAAATAGCCTCTTCTAATATCTTCACATAGAGAACTGTTAAAAGGACTGACTTTTCACTGAGAGGAAACAAAAAACGCCTGTAGATTGCAAGACTGAAAAACATGCACGAAGAAATCTGTAAAAAAAATTAGTAAGAAAATATTCTTGGAAACCTATTCAGTGAATAGCAACTAGATAAAAGAATTTATTAAACAAAAAATAAAACAAATATTTTATTTCTAAATAAAGGTAGGCTTCTGACATGATAATTTGAAAATTGTTATCAGTGTGTGAGTTTCCTGTGAAGCCCATTTAAACTCTCCTCACAGGAATAAAAAGATTATATGCTCAAAGCAGGAAAATACACACTTTCTTCAGCAATCAAAAACCATTTCCAGGTTCACAGTTTTACAGACTTATTTTAAAAGGCTCACAGTCTAGTGTAAAAAAAGGTGTGAAAATAGGTAATTGCCTTTTTTCCTTTTCTCCATATATATATATGAAATCTATTCTGTAGGGTGCAAAATTCAACTAAAAATAGCTAAATGTAATTGTAAATTAAAGTAAAGCTGCAAGAGTGTTAATAGCACATTTTAAATACACAAAATACTTAATAACATGGGAAGTATGTTTCACTTGACAGATGCTGCCAGTTCATATGCAGAATTACTGCTTCCAGTGAAAAAATCTTGCCAAACAGACCTGATATCTTGTTTAGATATACACAGTATTTTCAGGAAAGAAAATATTTATCTTTTGGTATGGAAGCATTACCCTTAACTTTAGAAAACCAGTATGTACAAGTTTGTGGATTGCACCTCCCGCTTTGACTGGCATTGCAGCTCAAAGTCTGGTGCTCTGAACCCTCAAGTAGGCAAATTAACTGTACATTTAACATGTAACATTTTAATAAACAAGAAACAAAGAAAAAAGTGCTACTTTGGTAAAAGTAGGAATCCATGGTTGGAAGACAGCTACCCAGACTAACTGTGGATGTTTCAGGCCCTGGAAGTGTCCCACGTGAGGTTACAGGGGTCCCCAAGTAACCTGATCTAGTGGGTGACATCTCCTGTGGCAGGAGAATTGGAACTAGATGATCTTTAAGGTCCTTTCCAACACAAGCCTTTGTTTGATTCTCCGATTCTATGAAGGAGCAAGTCGAGATAATTAAAAACTCTGTCCATGGGCTAAGCCCTCTTCAGCACCTTGTTCTGGTGGGAGGGTGGTGTCAGTCCTTCTTGACCCTCCTGTCTCTGAAATTCTTTCCCTATGAAGAAAATGTTGTGACAGAGGTACCTGGCATAGAGCTGATGGAGAAGGCCACATGTGGCAGTAGGATGCTCACAGTTTTACAAAGAGCTCTCAGTTCTTTGGGTGCCTTGGAAGCCAGGACCCCTGAAGACTCCTTTCCTTCATCAGCTCTGGAGAGAGGCAAGAAGCTTTGAAGTACAGCAAGTGGAGACACCCAGCTTGGAGACTTCCTCTAGAAGTTTATAAAGGCCCTTTCTTCATCAGAAGTTCTTCTCTAGATGTCTAAAATTTTTTACAGAAGCTCAAAGTCAATGTTAAATGAGCTGGTTTTCCCTCTGGCCTCGTCCCAACATCCCTCATTAGCAACAGACACACAAGTAGGGATAATATCTACTGTATTTCTGTGTTGGAGATGCTATCTGCTAAAATCAAGAGAAGGCCTTGAGAGCTGAAGGAAAGATATAGAAAAAATATACATAAATAATGTATCAGAGAAAGTACAGATTTAATAAGTAGAAAAAGCCATAGATAATAAATTTGACTTTTAAACAGGAACAAAAAATGTCACTCTTACTTGAGTTGGATTTTAATGCAATCTTCAAGGTGTAAGAAGTGTGGCAAATCAATAGCAAATCCCAGTGTCCTTATGCTGAGATATTCAAAATGTTAGCTCTAATGGGAGTCATATAAAAGCAGCCATAAACCAGTGCTGATCAGTTCACGCATGTGCTGTAAAGAGATACAGTTCAGAATTTAAATACCTCATATATCTTTTGTAAAAACCTTCCCCCCCACTGCAATAATAAGTTTAAAAAACATTGCAGTCTTTCTCAAAACTGAGGCCACAGATGTGAAGATAGATAATTTTTGAGAAATTATTTTCTCTTCTTGGGTAATTATCATTAATGAATGAAAAAAATTCTTAAATCCTAATAAATCAGAGACAGAATTGACTGACCATGCATCCAAATTGCTGCATTATTCACACTGGAATTACTCCAAAGATTAGCTACAAATTGAATTTATGGTTTCATTTTTCATAACTACTGTGTTGTGACAGATGAGAGGAATCTCTGAGAAAAATGACAGTGATGGACCCAATTTCTTAGTGCTCTATCTCTAAGACAGAACTAAACTATCTCTATTTACTGTTAGGTTTTGTACAATCTATTTTGGCAAGCATAAAAAGCTTTTATGAAATACAATATATTCTATTTTATACATCAGTCAGTTAAAAAAATCAGAGAAAACCTCAACATTTCATTTGAAAAAGGAGGCCAATCAAATTAAAGTGAAGTTTCACAGACACTGTGCAGACAAAAATACCACTTTATACCTATTTACAATCTTATACTCTATCATCACTGTGCATTTTACTCTTTTCCAAGGGATCATCAATGTTTGTGTAACACATAGAATATGGAAGAAAATTAACATACCAGTGTATCATGAAGTGGCTACATCACACCAGGGTGTGGGATCTTTGTGGGTGTGTTGTTTTGTGTTTTTCTTGTACTATTTCTAACAGAAATGGAGCTGCACTGGCCAGGGTATTGTGTCATTACAAGCTATAAATAATAATTACAACAGTAATCTCCAAGTTCAACAAAGCTTCTGGGCTAGTACATAAAAACTGAAATACTAGACTACCAGATATTAGATACAAATGTTTTTCTCTGAAATGGCTCTTATGTATAACTTGTATCAAAGAGGAAAAATAAAAACATGGGGTTTTTTCAGGTTTTCAAACTGGGTTTGTATAGTCCAGGCCTCTTGGGCTAGAAATAATTGAAAGCAAGTTTGAGATTACACTTAGGTCACAAACACAGTTGATGCCTGAAGCTTTTCAGGGACAAAAAAATATGGGAACATTTATAATGTAAGTTAGATAAAGTCAACACAAGTGCCACAGAAAACTGCAGTTTAGGTATTGCTAGCACACTAAATGAGAACCGGAATTTTTCTTTTGTATTAGAAAAATATGGTTTAATAACAGCACTAACAATGAAAGGCCAGAGTCTTTCACACTTATTCATATTAACACTCAACATCCTTTCCAAGCAATATCACTGTCTCTGGTACAATTTCCAAGTTTGAAAAACAGGATAATCTATCCCACAGCACCCACTGTTTATGGTGCCCGGTTTGATTTTGGTGTGCTTTTCTTTCCCTACAGAGACTCATCTAATGATTCCACGATGAGTACAGGAATTCCAGCAGATCCACTAGCTCTCAGAATTTCTAGCTCTTCTCCCATAATTCAACTACTAACATTACCAATAACAGTGACATTCGTGATAATTTGATGGAAGTTTTCATTATTCAGTTCTCCAACTGCATTGGTATTTGTTCATGTTAAAAATACCAAAAGCCAGGGACAGAAATTATTTTGCTCAGAGAAATTCTGCCAAACAGAACCCATATCTCCAAAGTCTTAGTCCTATTCACCAAAGTCCTCTAAAAGTCGATATGAGTGTTTTATCCAGAAATTCATCTTAAACTATGGGGGTGATGAACCCCATCATGTGTTACAAAATGTTGATTTCCTGATTTTTGAATTTAATGCATCTTCAATGTGCTTTGTACCATGCAGTCATATTTCTTCAGAAGATAGGATAGAATTCTGGCAGGGGAAGACAGAAGATAATACCTGCTCAGGCCTTGCTCAGATGGGCAATGAGTCCATGGTGGGCACCCTGGTCCAGCAGCAGGGTAATTCTCTCTTCCCCTGAATACCCCAAAAGTTCCTTGTCAACTCCAGATAAATTTAAAAATATTCCATTTGCTGTCCTGATATAATGATAAAAACAATGGCATAAATATGCAGCAGGATAGATCAAGGAAGAAAAATTACCTGCCTTTGATGATAATTATTTATAACTGTCAAAAAACTCTGTGGTTTTCAAAGCACTGCACAAAAAAAGTTAAACTAATGAATCAACACAACGCCATCCTAGTTATTACAAAGCAAATTAGATGATGTTAACCTTGTTTTACATAAGAAAAATAGAAAAGGAAGGACCTTATGTTTTAAACTTGGCATAATTAGAGCAGCAGCACATTTATGATTGCACACACATACTTTCTCTGTGGAAAAAGAGTCCTACATTGTTTATTCAAGGTCACAAAGAAAGTTTAAGGCAAAAAAATAAAAGAATAGACCAGTGCTCCACCTAATTTTTAGGCCTGTATTTTAAATGAAAGGCTCTCCCTCAATATGCACGCAAGAAATTGCTAGTCTTATTCTTTTAAGTTTTTCACTTTGGCAGATACACAATCTATATGCAAATAGTTATGCACTTATTTTTCTGTAAGCACATAAGCAATGATTTGAACTGGCTGCATTAGGGAGCAGAATGAATTTGGCAACAGAAATTACAGATGTGAACATTTTCATGTCCACTCTGTCACAGCCTTAAGACACTGGTTTGGCACAATGAAACCAATGGATGCTGAATCCCAGTCAAACAGAGCATGAGATGGACTGTCTCCTAGTTTTCAATTTGCTTCCATAATAAAGGATTTTTCATGGAAGAAACATGATCAGTTTGAAGCAGGGATTACAGTAGGTACTTCTAACGAGAATCTTATTTGACCTGACTGCTCTTTGGCTTGAACTGTGAACATGTTTTTGTTTAAACTGAACTCTTTTATGGGAGCATAGTTTGCAAAGAAACATATAGGAAAACATACAGCATTTTCTAACTTTCTCATTAGTTTCTACTGTATCTAAAATTTGCGAATTTCATGAACCATTTTTTAGACATTTGCATTCATTTAATTTTCTACAATAATTTTTAAAATATTGAATATTAAACTGCTATTAAAGCAAGTCATAAGTTATATCATTATATGATTGTACATAGAATATTGTCTGCTGTGACGTTTCTCTGTGCTTACTAACTGCATTACTTTCTAATATTATTTGAAGTTACATATCTTGATAGCCAAAAAAGAAAATCTGTAATGCTCAACAGTTTAGAATACCTGCTTTTGTCATAATTTCATGAGAAATGTACAAATTTAGGCCTTTTTATTCAGTTTAGAGGTGAAAATGGTATGAAAGGATCAATAAGCCTAGAAGAATGAAATACCTCTCTCCTGTTCTCCAGCTAGCTTCCTTTCAAAGTGCTCCAAAGAGTGCTCTTTCTTACTTTATAAGTTCCTATCAATGAGTAAGAGCATCCGTGGTACATGATGCTGAGGATTATATGCATTTGTAGATCTGCATCATCCCAACCCTGAACATTGTGCTAGAACACAGCATTCCTTGTTAGAAAATAAAAAGAAAAAGAGAAAAATAGAATTACCCAAATGGAAAAGTGAGCACTGAATGGTAGTCCCATTACAAGTCTGAGAGGGAAAATAAACACAAGTAACTTAACCACTGCATTTACAGTGTCTAGACACTGCAGCATTTCAAATGCCTAATTTAGAATTATGCTCAGTTAGAGGCAGACTGCTCTCATGGCTCTCTGTTTCTTGAGCTGTGTTCCTAATGGTTTTTGCAGTTTGCAGCATTAGACTTTTCTGTTTTGTTCTGTTTGAGAGTTAGTGTGTTTTGCTGTATTTGCTTCTGTTCACAACAATAAACACCAAAATATCATGACAGTGGTTCCCAATGTGACAACACTTGGAGCTATCAGTTAAAAATGTAACAAAGTCTTAGATTAAAGCCTTTACCATCCAATTTTTAAGACTCAGAGGAGCTGCACTGTTCAGATAAATCACAGAGACGTCTCAAGTCTCTGTCTGTGTGTGACAAAAATGAGTGCGAATTGCAAAGATTTTTCCAAAAATTACTCAACCAAGAGGTTCAAATGGTTTTGGGAAGTAGCAGATTTCACCCCACAAAAATATGATCATTGAAACTGACTGAATTCTGAAAGTCACATGCCTTCCTTAGAGCAGAATAAACACCAATACTGACTCTAGATCAGGCAAATTAATCACTCGAGTTCTGGAGTACCCCCAGTTATCAGTATCAGTTCTCCATTATCAGTAAAAGCAACAGTTGCCACAACAACAGGATTTTTCCATTGGTTTTAATCTCTAATTTTGAGGCTATTTGTTCTTTCAGACTGTTCTACATTTCCTCGTCCTTTAGCATCAGAGCTATATACGACAAAAGATAATACATCTCCACTCAGAAAGTTCTCAAAATTGTTTGCTAAATCTCCGGATAAGTCCCTGTGCGGAACGTAAACAACATATGAAACCTTGAGTGAGCCATCTTTTTTTGGAGGAAATTCACAGTGAGAACAATGTTCTGGGACAATTCTCACAAGAATAAAAGTTACTGACTTTTTATGTGGTTCTCATTTTCACACATCCTGTCTTGCTTCAATATTTCACAGCATGGAACTCCACTGTGTAAAATACTTTTCTAGTCAGTGTACACACAGTGGTTCATTAATTAGGAGCTCAGGATCTTCTTTGCCCCAACAGAATACAATTTAAGAATTTTGTACTATGGAAATGTGCTAATGAGAACAATAAAACAGCAAATACTGTGATACTCACTGTGCTTTCAATTTTCTTGCATTTATTGTGAACTAAAAAGATATTTTAATACATAAGAGTCTGGTTTTCTTTTTATTAGGCCAAGGAGAGATTGGAGATTGACTTCAGTGACATCAGACATATTGTCAAATGTGAAAAAAGCAAAGATAAACAAACTGAACTTTATTGATGGGAATTCGCCAGTAGAGAATTAAATATAGTGCATTTTATGCATAAAAATGTATTTTTAATGCATTATATCATTTAATTAATAGACTACTTACGTATGGAACAAGTTTTCTTTTTGCAAGTATAATCAACCTCTTAATATCACCATTTCAAGTAGTTTTGGGTTTTTTTGATCTAAGAGGAACTGGAAAAAATGAAGTCTTATTCTATTAGGATCCAACATGCTCTGCTATAGTTGTCCTATAATTGAAACTAATGCTGAGTGAGGGTAGCACTCCTAGGTTTGCTGCACAGTGTTATTCATGGATCAATTAAAGTTAGCAGCAGAATATTTGTCAAAAATGTATCCAGATCAGTAGAGATTATGTGTGGGGCAGAGAGGAAAAAAAAGCAGGTCTCCATTTTTTAGGGAATTAATAATCAATTTTTATATCTTCAGTTAAATTAGAAAACTGATTTTTTCCAATATGTATAGAAGCCATTTTGACATATAGAAGCATGGCAAAGTAAGACATATTGTAATAATTATCTGAATTATTCTTGGCATGCCATGAACAATTACAGGATTAATAACTACCCAACCAAATAGTGTTATGCTGGAAAAAATTGACCGACAAGGGTTTTCAGTTAGGAAATGAAGCTGAGATGGATCATCAATAAAAACTACTGCAGAGAATAGACTTTTGAGAACTTCAGTGTTTTACATTTACAAAATATGGATGTGATAACTGTGCTTAATGACTGGAAGAAGCAATTTAAAAATTCATTTAGATTATTTTGCTCCCTTTAATTGCCTGGTCAAAGCCACTGTCTTTGACAGACACACTAATGTGCCATGCAACCTATATTTAATTTTGTGTCCTGATCAAAATAAAACACCTGATAGAGCCCTTAATTAACTCCCTGCCTTCTGTACAGTTTTTACATTTGCAATTTTGCTCAGTTTACTGCAGGTGACAATGGGTTACTTATGGCATGCAACACCCTGACATAGAATACAGCACTGTTTATTAGGAAGAGTGCAATATGCAAAGTCAGACTGAAATTCAGCAAGGTATTTAAGCACATTTCTAATTTGGTGCTTGCAAGAAATCCCATTTGCTACAACACAACTACTACTACATCCAATGAAGCCCACAGTTTACTACATAACTGAATCAGGATGTTAATTCACACTATTGGAGCTTTTCCACCCTTTTTGTAAGAGATAAGATTTATATCAACAGCACAGGAGGTTAAAACACATATTAAAACATGGACATTGGCAGAGCATAAAAACTAGAGCAACACAGCTACACCAGAATGCTCATATGGACTTAGAGCCATGTTTTAATTGTTTCACTGAAGCTATCAACAGGAGTCTTATGCCAGGTGAACATTAGTCCAACCCTACGATTTTATTGGCCCTCCCAAAAGAGGATTACAATTAATTTTTCCCACCATGGCTTTTTCTTTTTTCAGCCTATGAAAGAACACTCCAGTTTTTATGCTATTTTCAAAGTGCACTATTTCAGAAATGAACAAAAGAAAACTTCCATTAACTCTCAATAGCAGGTAATATTGACCCATTAGGTCAATGAGGAGTCTCTGAAAATGCCGCATTTTTGTGGGCTCAGAAAGCTGACACACAGCAGGCTCTTGCAATCCTTAAAGCTGGTTACCACACATCCCATTAAACACGAAACTCTTGGTGAGGAGACTGCTCACTGACTGCTCACGACTGATAGGATCACAAGATGTGACATTAGGGGGCTGGGCAGAGCCTAAGGACTTGTTGCTCCAGACTGTGTTTTGTGGAGGTGGTACCAGCTGCACAGCAGTGTGGGCCACAGAGAAAGGAGGCAGTTGGACTGGGAGGCTGATCTGGGAAAGTTTCCTTGATGGCTGAACCATCAGGGATGATGAAAGGCCTACAGAAGGTGGTAGTGGAGCTCCACTTCGTGACAGGAGTCCCACTGAACAGGGTGGCAAAGGCAACTCACAGGCAAAAGCAGTAGTGTCAATAACTCCCTGCAAAGACAGCTTACTTACATCTTTACTTTTTCTTTTTTTTTTTTTTTTTTTTTTTTTTTTTTTTTTTTTTTTTTTTTTTTTTTTTTTTTTTTTTTTGTTTAGGTCTTTTGGAAAGGAAAGGTGCAGCCATAGATTAATTTTTCCTTCGATGTGTCCTTTTCCCCTCTTCTTAAGGTTCTGCCTCAACCCCCTCCCTAAGATTCTGGCAAAAGTTAAGTGTCTTCATTACTCAGATGAGACTGAACATTAAGTGCTTAATCACATATTTTCTTGTGCCTGTAAGGGCAAACTGTCAGGCTGTGCCATACAAATGAATTTGGAAACTTTTCAACTTATTCAGACAAGACTTCCATAGGCAGCTGCGTTGCTTGCTTGTTTTTCTAAGCCCACCTGCTATCCCAGCACTATGTAAATTTGAAGTCTTTATGAGTTTTATTCTTCATGTTTTCAATGCTCTTTGGAACCATGTGTTGCCAAGATCACTACACACTCTCATCCACAATGCGACCTCCCTGCAATTTAAAGCTTCCTCTCCCCTGGGAGTCTCTTATGCACTTTTGCACATAATGGGCAACAGATAAGAAACTAGCACCAGAAAAACAAAAACAAAAACAAAACAAACAAAAAAAACAAAAAAAAAAAAAAAAACCCAAACAAAAAAAAAAGAAACCACCACACACACACACACACACACACACACACACACACATACACACACATACATGCCTCCACACCCCACCAAACAAAATAACCAGCTGGTTTACAGCTTTGAGGAGGAGGAGGAGGCTGGAAGATCACATGCTTTTTTGAAAAAGATTTTCATGTGACCCCCATATTGCATCTGCATGTTGCTATCATGGAAATAATAATGAAATACTACACTATTCAGCTAATAAGCCATTTACTCCAACAAAGGCCAAGTTCATAATACCCTGCAGACCAGATATATATAAAACTGCTATCAGATTTATTTCCCTTCTAGATCAGTCCATTGAATTTACATACTTAAACAAACTAGCATCTAAAATTTGTCTCCTCATCATTGCTTCTTTTATAGTCCTCAAAGGAAATTATTTTAGTTTCACATTTTATCCTGCATATCCAAGCATATCCTCACCTTGTTGCTGTAGATTTAGAGACCATTATCATGCATGGTTATATACCTGCTAAATTGACTTTAGTCTTTCAATGTGATCTAAATTGTGTTTAATCTGCTCCCTTAATACTAATGGTGCTCTGAGAGGTGAGCACTTCACAAGCTGAGGAACTTTAATTTGATGCCTTTTGTAGAGCCCAAATCTTCAAACACATCTTTATATGGATAAAGGCTCTGTACTTTCTGCATCAACATTGTCAATGTATATGTAACCTTTAGAGCAATCTCACTGCAAAATTATTATTTTCCCCACAGGAAAGACAAATCACTCATTAAATTACACATTTACCTGCTCAGAATTTTCTTCAGCTGTGGCTATATAACACAGCACTTTTGCCACATCTAGCACCCTCACTGGTGGGGTTTTCTGGGGAGGAAGTTATTCCACAACATTTTTCCTCTGGGGTATTCCTACTCTTACAGATTTGAGAATATATTCACTGGTGAACTGGTTGTTCCAATTGTAATCTCTTTTCTTGTTAACATAAAGGGGTTAATAGTCTTTCCTCATTATTATTTCTGTCCTCTTTTGTCATTTATAGCTTTTGATGAAACATCAAAATGTCCATGTGTAATACCTAAAAACTGCATACTTAACACAAACTACCCAGAGGAAAAAAAAATGGAGAATACAGGGATAAAAGCTAACTTTGAATCAAGCTGTCTTTTTCTCTGCAACTTAACAAGACTGCACTAATTGTTTTCAATCCCCTGCTTTTAGGTATTTTATTGTTTGTACAACAGCTGTACAAAGAGCTCTTAACCAACAAGAATCTACTGCATACATGTGAACCAGGAGGGACCCATTTGTTTGAGTAATTTCCAATAGGAGGGAAAAAGAAAGAAAAAATTAAAAACACTAATGTGGAAAATTACCCCTGGTTAAAAAAAAATAATTATGCATTATCTTCGGCCTTTTCCACTCTAAAACATACATATATATCTAAAAATAAAGCACACATTGCTGAGATTTGTCATGTCAGAGAAGTACAGTTTTCTTTTCCTAGAAAGAAGGGACTGATCACCAGTGAGGTGGTGGTGAGCTGTAGGTGACTTTGGAGGTATTGGGAGACTGCAACTGAATTATATATCACTGATGCTGTGACGTTCCAGGGAAGATGAAATCTAGATCCCGAAACTGGAACACCATTGCTTTAAGCCAGTAAGCCACAGTGCCTGATCCACCCTGAAACATGAAGGGAGAACACATCTGGCCCTGAAAGCAATTGATTCCTTGTACTCTTAGCACAATTTTTGCCATAAAATAGTAACCCTTAAATAGTTATTTAAAATTTTGAAAAGCTCACTGCCTTTATTTTGCTCCGAAATATGCCTGGCTTTGACTAAACAAAAGAAAGCTTCCATTGGCCTTTTTATTTTTTTCTCATTTCACTCTGAGCCTGGAAACTTAAATTTTCAATACTTTCTGCTGTTGCCATATCTGATGAGTATCACCTGCCGCAGCATTCACCACACTGTCAGCAGTTGTTAACCCCCCTTGGCAGATTTTTGTTTGTTAACTTAGCTTGTCATTGCCAGCCTTGAGGTTATGCACACACAGATGGCTTATAGGCCTCGGTTTTCCTTTGTGTTTATTGTAATTGGAGCTAAAGAAGAAACTTGTAGCAAGCAATTTATTTTAAGAATTTCATTTTTTCCCCATTCGTTCTCACTGCCTATCCACTGATCTTGAATCTAGCCATCATTTTAATTTAACTGAATAAAGTCAGGAAAAAAAATTTATCTAACAATTGGATTGTAAACAAGTCAGTGGCACCCTTCGCCTTGCCAGATTTGAGTTGTTAAAAAGCAGTCTGTTCAAATATTCCACTGTTACTTGTTTCTTAGGTTACCTTTAGGACCGAGTGCCTGGAATTGTGTGTAAATGCTGGCATTAATGGATGTTAAAATTTGCTTTTGTCATAATTTTTCTACATGTTCTTAAGCTCTATTAGCCTTTACTCTTTCCCTACAAGAGTCTTCCAAAGTTTTACTCATCAGTAGGGTTATGCTAGGGGCTCTACACTGTACCTTAATGAGTGTAAGAAATAACAAAAATAGGAGCACATCATGCCTTTTTAAAAAATGTCTAATATGCACAGCATATATTCACTTGACTCAATTCACTATTCTGAATGGGCTCCATGGCTTTTAAAAGAACTTGAAGCAAGTGCAGTTTCTTTGTGAAACTGTCACTTTTGCCTATGTCTGCCTTGTTTTTGCAGCATAATTCCTTTCTGGTACCAAGAACATCTCTAATCTGACCTGAATTTTAGGATGGGCATGATTAGCGGCATTTCATGCACAAAAAGTCACTTGCACTGTTGGCTGAGCCTACTCTTCTTTTTTTATTATTAGCAAATTATTTTAGAATGCTGATCCATTCTGCACAAAGAAATGAAAGATACAAGCCAGTGAGTTAAAAAAAAAAATCCACAGTAAATAAACACCAAAGCCAACAAAGAAGCAAACACACCCTGCCACAGAAAACCCACACACAGCTTCATTTGCTCCAACAATACCAAAATGATTGTCAGAGGGCTTCCAGAGTGGAATAAACATAACTTTATTGAGTATATTGAGTAAGAACCCATTTCAGAAAAAAAGAAAAAGTAACCATCTTCTTTGGGCTTGAAGATCCCAGCAGAGTGCACTGTGGGAGGGAAGGGAGTCACTGCAAGTAGCTCTTCACAGAAGGCTTACTTTCAGTGGTAAAAAGCTGTCTCTTTTTCCATGTGCAGCTGCCTGTAATGGCTCTTGTAATGTGTTAGAACAGCAGCTCTCTCTCAGAGCTACAAAGAGCTGTTAGTGTTTTCTTTCTCCCTCTCAACATATCAATGCACATGTAGCCTAATTAGTAGACTAGACCCAATAAAGCTCAGTAAACATTTTGTGATTTGCCATATATCTAACTATATCTATATGTGTGCATGTGTATGTACATATATATATCCATATTTATATATATATTTTTGTGTGTGCAAATATGCTGGGACTTTTTTTAAAAAAGCTTTTCTCTTTTTTTCTCCACCTCTTTTCAGAGTGTACTCTGGACTCCCCACATGGGTGCTCGTGCCCCTCAGAATACTAAAGAAATACACAAAGGGTTTTGAAATAAAAGTTAGATTTTTCCTCCTTTCTCCTGAAGCCACTGCCCCTACAGTTTGGAAGCCTTTCCTTCCTAGAAATCTGTCTTTCTTTCACTTTTCCATTGAAGCATTTTTTTCGCTGAAGCGCTCTAGTTTCATGTTTGTGTCCTCATGCTAGAGGCTGCTGATGGCAAGTGGCCAGGATCTCTAGGCTATCCCAGGTCATCCTGAGATCAGTGGACATGCTAATGACCCTTTGTTTAAGACAGATGTCAAAAGAAATTAAATTGCTTAGTGGCTTAAACAGTAGGAAATACCAGAAAATACAGTCAGACCTCTGGAACTACAGAGAAGGAAGCAAGCAAGGCTGAATGGATATTTTACTCTTACTGTGTTCTACTCCAGTGCTCCAGTCCTTTCCATTTCATTAAATCACCTGCTAACTGACACCCACTCCCACAAAATTCTGTAGGACTAATATGACATTTTGTGTCTCGTCTCAAAATGACAGAGACAGAAAGAGGCATGTGCATTTCACCATGGGCAGAGGCCACAGGCTCTACCTTCTTTATAGTCTTGCTGTGCATACCAGTCTCTGACCCCAGTGTACCAGAATCTGGCCCCAGTTTTAGCATAAACGGGATCTACCACTGAAAACAGGATTGCCTTTTCCTCAAAGCTTATTTTTTTGTATACATCTCATAAGCCCAGAGATGTATAGAACTGATTTTTGTATCTGATCACAAATTCTAACTGTTTCTAACTAGTATTTTTTCACAGTAATGAAGTTGCATATAATCTTAGGGAAAAAAAAAAAAGAAAGGTTATCTTAAACATTTTTGTGCAATAGAATATCAATGGATATTTAGAACCGTATTTCTCACATGTGCAAAAAGGCATCTCTTAACTGTAGCCCTGCTCTGACAGCCAAAACTGGACATTAGCATTGTGAAAAGTAATTTGGGTTCTAAGCGATCATTATATTAATTATCTATATTCAGGCAGATGACATCAGCCTTCAAAACAAACTTCTGCTTGCACCTCCAACCAAAGTCTGAACGTAGCAGCAGATGTCGATGCATATTAATACACAAACAGCTGATACAGCCACTAATTCTGGAAGCCATTTCCAGACACATGAAGGACAAGGAGGTGCTCAGGAGCAGTCATCATGGATTTATGAATGTGTCCAACCTGATAGCCTTCTACAGTGACGTTACTGGCTTTGTTGGTTAGAGAAAAACAATGGAAGTTATTTTTCTTGACTTCAGTAAGGCTTTTGATGCCATCTCCTGTAACACACTCATAGAAAAATGGATACAATACAGGTTAGGTAGGTAGACAGTGATGTGGACCAAAACTTGACTTGACAGCCAGGTTAAGCAGGTTGTGAATAGTGGCACAAAGTCTGGTCAGGACTTAGTCAGTAATGGTATATCCCATGGGCCAGCTGTGGGTCAAATTGTACTTAACTTCTTCATTAATGGCATCAATGATGGGATCAAGTGTGCACTCAGCCAGTCTGCAGACAACGTGGCGCTGGGAGGAGTGGATGATACATCAGGCTTGGTCAGGCTGCCATTTGAAAAGACCTCTCTAGGCTGGAGAAATGGACAGGCAGGAACCTCATAGAGTTCAACAAAGGAAAATGCCAAATCCTAGATGAATGAACCCAGGCACCAGTATATGATGGTGAACAACAGGCTGGAAGTAGCTCTCCAGAGAAGGAATGGGCATCCTGGTGGTCAAGTTGAATGTGTCATCAATACTTCTTGAAGCAAAGGCAGGCAATAACATACTGCATGAGGAAGAGCACTGCCAACACGTCAAGGAAGGTGATCCTTTCCCTCCGTTCAGTTCTACCGAGGCCACACTTGAAATTTGGGATCTATTTCTGGGCTCCTCAGTATAAGAGAAACATGAACATATCTGAGAGAGTCCAACAAAGCACCAGAAGATGAGTAAGGGTCTGCGTGGAGCACCTCTGATAAAAGGAGAGGCTGAGAGAACTGGGAGGACAAAGCCAGGCTCTTCTCAGTGGTGTCCAGTTACAGGTCAAGAGAGAATGGGAAAAAAATAAAACGCAGGGGGTTCATCTGAATATCAGAAAAAACATTTCTGCTGTGAGCATGACAAAGCACTGTAACAGACTTCCAGTGAAGTTGTGGGGTCTCCATCAATGGAGACAGTCAAAACTTGACCCATCCTTGGCTATCTGTTGTAACTCACACCGCTTGAGCAGGAGGGCTGAAATTTGTGACCTCCGGAGGTACCTTTCAAGCTCACTTGTTGTGTGATTTTATGATTCAGTAACACTGGTTATCAAAGAAAGGAGGTGTTATAGAAAAGTTGTAGCTCTTTGTGCACTTTTTCCTAATGTTCCACACAGCTTTCTGAAACCTGTGAACTTTTGAGAGCATGGTTTTAAGGTATTAATAAAAGAGTCCCCAGGACTGCATTTTTACTTCAGATTCATTCTTGACCGGGTCAGTCCCTAAGCTGATGAGTGGCACAAGGAATCCCTGTGAAAGGCAGACAAGCCTTGCAGTGAAATTTCCCCTCTCCCTGCCAGTCCCTGAATTCGGACACTGAAAACAATCATATCAAGCAAAAAACCTCACCCTGGCCAGTGCTACCTTGGCTGCAGCAGAATCTCCATTATGAGTGGTAATATCTGCTTTGATATCTCACCTCTCCCCTTGACAGCCAGCAGGGAAAATAGTCAACGCTTTTCCCTGGAGATGTGTATCTCCCAACTGTGGGAACCCAAAGGAAGTAAGTAAAAGCATTTCCTTCCACATATGGGATGGACTGAGCTGTACGTAGAACCACAGTCTGCCCTCCAAGTGCCAAAGCTATTTTGTGGGTCAAACCAGACAGATACTGTACTCTTGCCTGGTGATTTTGCAAAGCTTATTATCAGCAAACCCTTGCCAGACTATTTCACACAGCATCCTTTCCAAAGTTCTTATTTGTCTTGCACATTTTAATTAAATCATTTCACTTTCATATCAGCACTAATTCTGAAAGAGGACTCAACCAGTATTTGTTTATAAAAAGCTTGTTATAAGCAAAGCACTCATTAGGCTTTGCCTGATAATCTCCACTGTTCATTATCGCAGGGCAATTGCTATTGCTGTATCATTAAGCTTTAAATACTTTGCTCCCTTTATCTTCGTTAGTGATACAGGCTTTAAATTATCACAAACGTGACACATTTTATCCCCCTTAGCTGACACAAATGCCATTTCAGAGACTTCTGCTATAACAGTAAATATCCTCCAAAAAGCCTCTCTGAAGACCATTTCTTTCTTTCAAAAGCCTTTTCTCCACATACTCATTAGCTGAGTGAACTCAAACATAAACCACATCTGTTCTCCAATGGGAAGCCACAAATCTCTGCTGTCAATGAGAATCATATACTTTTTTAACAAACCACTTACATTTATTGATTTCAGGAATTCTCTTTATTTTGAAAACAGTCTCCGTAATATACATTACTAGTCATTTTGGAAAAGAAATGGAACAAACTGATTCTTTCCACCTCCACACAGTATATCCCTATTTAGAAAACAACAGCCCTCATGAAACCTTTTCCAAGTGGGAAGTCCTCAACAAAATGAAAAATAAATGTGTTTAAAAAACACTATTGAACTGCGATTTTTCTTGGAAAGCCTCTATTTTTCTTTCATTGTACTGGAACAGGAGTGAGTTTATCTGAATGACACAGATAGGTGTAAAAATTGTTTAGGAGGCTGCTCTGGCATCTAAGTTCAAATAAGCAATGAGTGATTCAGAATGGCTGCCATCCATGGCTGCCAGACCTTGGATCCTGACACAGTCAGTGCACAAAGAGTTAGGATACCTGAACATTATGCTTCCACATGAATACAGTCCCTATTTCTCTCTTCATTGTATAATATCCCTCCAGGCAGAGTAACTGCAAAGCACAGTCTCCATTTCCACACTGTGTGCATGTAGCTTAGCATGAGAGAGCATTAGAGAAATTTCCATAAAAAACATGGGTGAAAAGTAAGATGAAGTAGAATCACTCAAAGTTTGGCTTTCTCAACTGATCACATATATTACATTCAACAAAATCTTTAGATAAAAATAGGAATGCTTACTGGCACAGGTGCCTAGAAATGCCTCATCATGCCTTATCTGTCCTCAACTTATTTAACCTTGCCATATCTCAATATGCCCCTTTTCTACCTCAACAGGCTGTCCACTGCACTATTGTCTTTGCTGCATTTCTCTTCTTTGGGCATCTTTTGCCATTATTAGGAACTTGAAGACAAAACTACACACAGTTCAACGAGCTAACAATAACTATGGGTGAATAGCACCCACCAGGAGAGATCAGTCATATATTTGCCACCCCTGCCACAAGTTACCAGGTGAGTCTCTTCAGCTGGTAGCATGGGGAAGCATAAGACCCTATAGACCTGCAGAACAGGCAGGTCCTCAATCCTGCTGATGTAATCTTCCACCTCACTACATTTCCTCCCAGAGTTTTAGACCTTTTCAGGTCAGTATTCTTCTGAGTCCTTGACATACAACTACTAGCACAAAAAAATTCACTTCTCTCTGTTTTTATTTTTCATATTTTGAGTGGTTTTAGTGTATGTATTTTTTTTCACAGCACAACAACTGTGCCTTTTCTCTGTAAATCTGAGCCAAGGTCACACAGCTGTGCTTCACAAACCCAAGCCCTGGAGCACAAACAGCTGAACCTGTGGGCTAGTCCACAGGGTTACAAGCTTATATTTTTGCTAGCTTGTTTACTGAACCAAATGCATAGCTGGAGCAAGTTGAAGATATTTGTTCCATACAAACATCAACACAGCCTCCACACTAACCAGGAGCTGATTATCCAGGGAAGAAAACAAGCAAATCAAAAAACCAAAACAAGGAAAGAAGGGCACCGCTCAGCAAATTTAGCTAATAGGCATCACGGAGTTATGCTGGAAGGCTCATAAAAAATAAAGACAGATACACAATCAATGGTATGACTCAGTAATTGCTTTATGCATGTGAACAATGTTTTCAAAAGTCGAAAACAATGTCTGCAACAGAGATGTTAGCAAGACGCAATGCTAAATTCCTCATATTCATTAGTGAATGTCATAGTGCTGGGTAATGAATTATTCTTGACACTGCTAAAGTCTTCTGTTGTCTGAAACCTTTTATCTTTGGCAGTCTAAAGTAAATGGCAGAATGGAAACGTGTGCTTCTCAAATGTATCCTGGCATCTTCTTGTAGGACAGAAATTGGCATTTTGTTGACAATTTTCATAGAGCACTTCATACTGCATTGTCAATACTCCATCTAGTGAAATGTCCTGCATCCAAAAGTGACCTAAGCTGAAAAAAGTTAATAATCAAACATAATGCATCTTGCTGATTCTGTTCCCTGATGACACAATCCCTACCCTAAAGAGATAACCCTTGATTTTGCAGTAAAGGATAAGGTAAACAGGTGCAGGAGCCAGGCATTTACAGTATCAGAGGTTCTCAAACTGCCATCTGTGTACAAATGGCCACGTGGCTTTGAACCTTCTGTCTTATTTTTTCAGCTGCTCAAGCTCTTTAAGAGACAATTAGAAATAAATTTTCTAGCATTCAACAAAAAAGCACATTTTCCTAAAATTGCATTTACATTTGCAAAATAATTACTTGCAAGCTGAAATACAAAGTGAGAAAGGAGTGGGTTCTGGGTCTATGAGTGAAACACGTGTCTCTCAAGACAATCTTAGCATGATTTCATTTACCTTTGATTGCTGCTATGAGTTCATTTCTTCCCAGCTTCCTGTAAATAAAGCTGCAAATAATTCTGTGCTTTAATATGTTGTCTCATTTGGGTACCTACACTCTGCCACAGTGCACGCTGCTCCAGTCAGTTTTACAATCCATCTGCACAGACTTCTAATGGCAAGATCACAAAACTGGATGCAACATTCATGATGATGAGGTGCCAGATGCACAATCTCTTGTTGTTTGCTGCTGCTTTGTGGGAAGAGCTCATTTATATGAAATCCTAGTCTACCTCCCTGACTCCCAGTGACTAGAGGAGTAGTTTTTCCTTTGATTCCATGGGACTACTGCATACAATCATTTGTGTTTGAATACCTACAACTCAGTGTGACTTAGTGGCAGAAAGCGGCATGAGGAAGAAGTCATCTGTGACTAGGAAAGGCTAGAAAACATAGTGCAAATAATATATACAGAAGGGTAAAAGAAGACAAAATGGCAGAACCCTGAATGAAGCATTTCATCTTTCTGTATCCATTCACAAGCAAATAATTAATTTTGTGTGTCAAATGTATATGGAAAGTCTCCTGGAGTGGTTTTCACTTAAACGATTTCAGCTGATATAGGTGAACATTTGTTTTACTGCTTGATTTTCAGTTACCACTTTTTCTTTCAAGTTACCAAAAACATGTTCATGCCATTGCTAACCATTTGTTTACAGAATTCTGCTTGAGTATTTGTAGCATTCAGTGAAAAAGTGCTTTAAGTACATTATCTTTCTGACTCTTCATTCCTTAGCAAGAAAACTATGTAAAAATACCTCGCCTCTCAGAAAATCAGCTGAGTTACATCTCCTTCATAAAGAAACTGCTTAATTCTTCTGCAGATACTTCTCTTAGATTCTCTTTTGATATTTATTGAATTCTTATGCTGCCTCTTTCTCTATTCTTTTGCAGGTAAAAGTGTTGAGATCATAAATACACCTAAATGCTTACATACCTATCTAAGCACACATTTGGGAACTGTTAGTATTTTGACTTCATTTGTGTTTCATAAAGTTTTTTATGGGAAATGCTATGATAACTTTATTTCTTGCAATTTATCAATCAGGATTGAAATCCTTATTGTGTATTTCCCAGCTCAATTTGAAAAGGGGTTTAATGCTGTTTAAAGGTGATGTAAGCACACCATTGTTCTATACCCCAATCAATGATGACAGTAGAAAAAACTTATTTCTATTGACTTAGTGGGCTTTGAATTAAATGTCTACCAAAAAAAAAAAACCTATGTCTACCAAAAAAAAAAAAAAAACCAGCAACTATGACTTAAGAATATGTCTGATACCACCAGTAGTGTAATTTTCATAGTTCATGACCTTATGCTGTGCATGATACATTCAGCTATATGCACCAGAAGTTGTTCAGTTAATTATATACCTAAAAACCTCTGTGGTCACAGTTGCCTCCATTAAGCTCAATATAAGATGTAGGTAGTGATCCCTTTCACAGAGGACATATTTTCACAGAAATGCTTAGTTTGCATATAAAGTAAAGGTGTACTTTGACCCATGCATTGTTTCAACAAACTCAGAAGAGGATGAAGTTGAAATTTGATGCTGTGAGAGATGATAAAAGTAATGATCATGTATTAAATTTGGAGTCCTGGAGCCCAGCGTAGAATTATGATGGCTGTCAATTAGCTGCCTTTTGAATCGTTCTTCATCATGTGCAAATATAAAAAGGTCCTACACTGATGTCTTCTTCAGGCTAAAGGCATTGAGCTCATGCTGCATGGACACATTCATAACAATCTATCACAGGGAAAAAGCCCTAGAAATCTAAATGAATAAAAATAATGTTTTCTTTTTCCCTATAAAATATTTTATAACTAATTTTGTAATAAAATAACATTAAAGCTTTATGAAACTGAAACCAGAACACATATAAACACATGCCAAGCCACTAGGAGAAAGCCTTCTGTGCCAGCAGAAATAGGCGTAAACAGGGACAGGTGACAAAAACGTACAACTGTTTCTGTAGCACATTTCGATTTTCAACGTTTTTATAGTTATTACTGAGCTATCCTTCTTGGCACTGCAAGGTGTTAATGGCTGCTAGCAAGCCTGTCTTTGAACTGCAGACAATCACAGACATCATTAAAGCTATTGAGAGTGCTAGGCATTTAGGCTAAGTGTAAGAAACCACTCATGTACTAAAAGTGCTGAAACAGTAAATGTGACTGTCCAGAGCCAGACAGAAAGCTGTGATTGAGCTAACTCAGAGAAAATGAGAAAGCCTCCTTTCTCCCATAATTTTAAATCTGAAGTCTGACCAGCTGCTTCCCTCAAGCTTTGAGCAGCACAACCATGAAAGGAATGTCAGGAGACACTGAGATAAACATCTAAAAGCACAGTCACTAATGGAGGCAGAAGATGAACTTCTGAGAGAACAGGACTCTCCAGGAAAAGCAGAAAAAAAAAACATCTCACATCACCTTGAAAGAAGTTGGAGGTTGAACTTGAAAAAAGGCATTAAGTCTTCCAATAAATCCCTTTTCTAGCACATCAGAACAGGAAGGTTGCTGGAGAGCCTGTGCCTACATCCATTTCAATCAATGAGACTGAGAGCAGGGAGCAAGGTCAAACACTGGAGTACTGTAGTCTCCACTCTTTAATTCCTTGTTCATTCTTTGACTCTGTTTATATTTTCCCCAAACTCCTATCTCTAGGACTAGTGTTCCCTACGGCCCCAACGAGCAGGTTAGATGTAAGGTAGTTGGTACAACTTGGCCTTGGAACATGGAATTCACCTGCCAGGTTTCCTTTCCTTAAAAAAAAGGCAAAGTCCAGAGTGTCAACAGAATCAAGGAGTGCACAATGAATGAAGTCCAGGATTTTCTGTATCTGCATTGCAGTGTAAAGGAATCCAAGAAAGTTTACATTTCATACTACTTTTTATTCAGAAGTTCTGTCTTAGATCAAGCAATTTGCTGATTTTATTAGGAAAAAAAGAGGTTAGGAATCAAATGGATCAATGGAATAGTCACATATCATCAGTTCTAAATGAACTCAAGTTGAAATAGCTGAACTTACCACTGCATGTCAATTCTCATTTAAAGCTGCCTTGTTATCAGAAGGCTTGGGAAGTAGCTAATATGGCACCAGCCTTAAGAAGTTACAGGGAAAATCTGAAAACTACAGACCAATAAAAGATCTAGCATATTCACTGAGTACATATGAGTACAAAGCAATTAGGCCGGTTTATGGGTACACATGACATGTTCTAAAACAGAAGAGTCTCTCTTATAAAGAGACTTTTATGTCACTTTTAATGATGATAAAATCCACAGGAATCTGCTGAGGGTACCTTAAAGCAAGCAGAAAACAATCTAGTGCAATTCCCAAAAGATATGTGTCAGAGTCCTGTGCCAAAGGTTGTTTAGGAGCCCAGACTTGCATGGCAGAGCAGGGAAGGTCCACACTTATATAAACAGCTGGGAGAAAGGAAGAAAACAATGTGGGAGTAAATAGTCAGCTTTCCCAGTAAGAAGGAGCCATGAGTTGTTTCCCACAGGAATTTGCACAGGTACCTGGACTGTTTAAAATATTCATAAACAATGTGGAAAAAAAGGATGAAAGAACTAAGATCACTCACAATATTAGGTATTCTAGATTTACTGTGGAGAATAACAGAGGTGCTGCATGGATATTATAATACTTCTAAATAAAACAGTGAGGTACTCTTTCCAGCCCTAACCCAAATGGTACAGGCTGGTAGTAACCCACATTATACAGTACTTTCAACTGGCTTTATCTGATCTTCTTAAAGCTACCTTAAAAAGTATGAATTTGGTTTGTTTCTTTTTTATATTTATGTTCAAAGGGAATAAAAAATGTGAGGGCAGAACTACTTCATCAGAGTGGCATTTTGGTAGCAAAGAAGCACATACTGATTGTACATTTGCATTTGGCTTGAAGGTAGGTATGGATGCTGCAGAGTAAAAAGTCTGCATTATATACTGCTGGAAAACTGTGTGGGATGAAGTGAGCCAAAAGTAGAATTTTCTCACCCAGCACATACCATCTCCAAACCTTGAATGAGCATTAGTTTGGAGAGTACTAGTTGTACCAGTTGGCAGGAGCGATTTTCTGACATGCTAAAAGTTAAACAGTGGCCTAATCTAGGGCTCTCATGGCCTCAGACCCTGTCTCATGCTTTCCTGCCTTGTCATTTGTCAGCATGGTGTGGTGACCCCTGACACTGTTTTTGGATAAAACCTGGTTACTTTTTGGGAGGGAAGGCAATTTAGCCAGGATGCTTCCTAGTATAAACCAGAAAACTAACAAACCAATGCTGTGAAGACAGCAAGGAGGACAGTAAGAAGAAAGCCAGTCTTCATTTTTTCCCTCTTTTTTTTCTTTTTTTTTTTTCTTTTTTCAGTAGGAAAAGAGCATAGTTCTATTTCTGTAAGCAATGCTAGCCACCTTGAGGGACAAGTGATCATATTGGATCTACTAAATTTTCCAGCATTGACAGATGCTAATCCCAGGGGTACAGTGTTTGAAAGCTTTTTGCTGCCCTGATTCATTTACTAGGATAAATTCAGAAGGTCTACATGAGAAGGCAAGGAAATAGTGAAATTCGATATACATGAATTTAAAGGGAGGATCATGCGAGGAGGAAAAGTTCCTAATTTTATGTATAAATTAATGAGCTCAGAGATGTATAATATTTACAGAAGTATGAGATCCTGGTCTTGCAGACCCAGGACAAATTCACCTTAGTGTTCAGTAGTGACTGGGGGTAAGGAAAAAATAAGTGAAAATTATAAATTATTAGAAAGGCTGATAGCAGTCTGAAAAACAAATTCAAAGGTATGAAACAACTTCTGTACAGCACCGGAAAGGAGAATATGATACGACACAAATCTGTAAAACCACAAGTAGTACAGGAGGATGTCTAGCATAAGTACAGCTGGCTCTTCTAGTACCAAATCTGTGGGTCATCAAATGAAACTAGCATGAAATTGGTACCTGCAGAACAAATGAAACAGAGTGCTACCACTCACTCACTCACTCACTCAGTGAGTTTTAACTGCCAACGCCTTGCCCCACAGCCCTCACTATAAGTGGGCTCATGAAGCAGCTGGGCAACCTCACTGAAATCTCCAAAGCAAATCTTGTCTCTGAGCCACAAATTACTGGTCAGTAGGAGAGCATACAGGGAAGTATCAAATACACTTGTTATGATCCTTATCTCTTTTGCAGGCCTCTGGTTTTGGCTACCATCAGGCACTGTGACAGATGGACCTCTGATGTGGCTTGGAACAACCATTGCTACATTCTTGTGCCCTAACTGCGTTTTACTACTACGTTCAGAGATGCAGGACTTTCCCCAGACTCTTTTCAAATTAATAGGATTTTTTTTGTGTGTGTAAACACACAAGACTGATGTTTGCAATTGATTTCAAAGCATCCTGACAAAGGTTAAAATATTGCCTAACTCCTTGAAGCCAAGCAATTGTACACACTTTTCTTTGCACATACACATGGATATACACAGGTGCTGGCTCAAATGAACACACTAAATCTGTGCATGTTTGCTGCAATGCAGAAAAACTAATTTAAAAAAAAAAAAAAAAAACAAAGGCTGGCATATTCCAACAATAGGTTTAAAAACACTTTACAAGTTTTAGTATCCCATGAATGTGTTTGCAAATATCTTGCAGGAATGTTTAGCCAAAGGGACTTAGTTTTTATCAGACAGGGCGTGAAGCCAGAATGTCTGCCAGTATGGCAATCTGATGGTTGGGCAATTTTTGTCAAATGAATGTGTGTGAAGTGAATTTGAAATGTACAAATTCAGACCCTGGCAAGAGTTCGAAGTCATGTAACTGTCACCACTTCCAGCAAAACCTGAGCTCCTCACATTCGGCTGCCAGACACTTTGAATCAGCTGCTGCCAGACACCCAGATATCTGAGACACCTTTCCATGCAAACATTGGATCAGAGATTTCTAAAACAACACGATTATCCCTGAGTCTCAGCCACTACAAGGTAAGAAACATGGAACAGAACATAGATTGTGTTAGAAATAAAACAGCTCCAGATAACAAGTATGGTAAAAGATGTTTACACCTTGAAGTATATTCAGCTGATTCAATGCCTCTGCTGCATGTTGTGATGGTGCCTGTCTGGGGGCAGAGAGATCGCTTCCTTGTTTATGCAGGATCCCTTTCAGTTCAAACCTTGTTTTCCAAGGAGGATTTTGCTATTTTTCATGCATTGTAGATATGAGAAGAAGTCGGTGAGGAGGAAAAAAAAGGGGTTCAGAAAATAAGAGTCAGCAGACAGTAAGTGTCACAGTTTAGCATTATAAGTGTATCAACAAAAGACCTTCATGCTTAAGTAGGTGGAAAAAGAAATTTCAGGAATCCTTCGCATTTTAGTACAATAACATGATGACAAAAAAGGCCCGTGACAAATAACTTTGTGCCCTTCTAATGTGGAGTCACTGGGATTAATAGCCTTTAAAACCTTCCATTTCTCTTACATTTGATAGGGGTGCCCTAAGGGGTTGGTTTTGGTTAAACCATAGAGTGACACTGACTCATTTGAGGTCTCCTAATGCCTGTCTAGGAACTGCTGGGTCTGGAGCACCTACTGCTAATGCTTAATGTGCTTTGCATTAGTACCTCATGTCAGGAGAACCTGACATTGGCAGATAAATGGATGTTTTACAGTGCAATGTTCCCTTCTGCTTCTTAACTAATCAGCAGCAGCAGGAAAGGCAATAGAGGGGATTTGACAAGGTTTAATCACAATTCAATTTGAAAACAAATAAGTATAGCTTGAAACCTCACTGGCACAGTTTTTACAATAACTTCTAAGCCTCCTAGCCTATGGAAAACAAAACAAGGCAATTCAAAACAAGTAAACTAATGATGATAGAGCAGCTGGCATGTGAAGATTAAAGAACACTTCACAACTTCACAAACATTACCGTCAATATTTTGTTGACGTGGGAGTTATCCATGGTTCATACATAAGGAAACTGTGGCACAGTGGAGTTGGAATAATTTTTTGAAAGGAAATCCCCAATGCCAAACTGCATACAACCACACACAAATGTGGTAGGCAAATTACTTACTAAAGGTAAAATTGTCATTTGTTCAGTTTCCATGTTCTCAGCTGAGAAAAAAATGGGCTTCACCACAGCTTTTCATTCCTCTTCTGGCTGTGAGAATTGCTGAGTGCAATCTAGAGAGATGGATATCCTAAAAATGCATAAAGGGAAATGATTCAAAATTGTGCAAGTGTCACTTTCAGGGAACTCTAACATCAATGCAAACTGGACAGTCTGGGCACTGGCTGTCAGTACCAAGCTATGTTTTATTCAGAAGGCCATGGGTTGGATGGGGCTTTTAGGCTTGTCTTGGGAGAGTTCAGTGTTAAAATCTAACACTAGAATGAGGTAAAACCAAGTTTCTTGGTACAGAGTTTGAATATTCTATGCATCACTTCTCCACTTCATCCTGTGCAATGACCTCCCACCCTTTTTCTTAGTTCAGCAGAAAAAACAAGTACTCTCAACAGCAAGTGCAGCTATAATGACAAATGCTTTTACTTCTAGTGGCACCCTGGAAGATTTATCTACCGTCAAAGACATAGGTATGTCATGCTTAAGCTATGACAAATAATGTTACTGAGATGGCATTGTATAAAAGTCAGGAAATTATGCTCTCATGAAGATTTAATGGGATTCCTGTCTATGTTGTAATTAGGATGCAGCATTTTAAATGTTGTGAACAACTCCTTTGCTGTTATTTTGTAGCAATGTACTTACATGGGTAACTTCAGGGTATTTTCTAACTTTCAAGAATTTAACATTGCTTTAAAATCTTATGCAAAATCTACATTAAAACATCAACCAACAAATGAAAACACTTTTTCTTGTGTTTTTTTAAAAGTCGAAGAAGTAAACTTGATAACGCATTACTCCAACAATCCAGATAGATAGACAGATGGAATGATAGATAGATAGATAGATAGATAGATAGATAGATAGATAGATAGATAGATAGATAGATAGATAGATAGATAGATAGATAGATAGATAGATAGATAGACAGATAGAGCAAGCATATTTTGACCTCTGGGACTACAGCACAGCAGCACAGGCTGTTTTCATGGTAGCCAACTAGATGGCTCCTAAAGAGCTGTACTAACCAAAGAAGTGATGTATTCATGCCTGAATGAAAAAGAGTGGTCATGAGGGAGAAGTCAGTCCAGGTCTTTCACTCTCCTTTTGTATTCCACAGACCTAGAGAGCTTGGGTGTTATGGGAGCAGTGTGCCTTACCTTTCCTCAGCAACAATAGCACTCTTCTAAATTCATGTACCTGGACCAAAAGCTACCTGAAAAGAGCAAAAGGAATTTCATGCAACAGATAAAATGCATTTCTGCTGCCCTGAAGTATTGCTCCTGCAAAGTTAGTTCACAAACAAGAGAAACTTCTCAAGGACATTTGTAATAGAATGCTATGAACAGACTAACTGCTGTTAAAACTACTCGTTTTTTCCATAGGATAAGGCTTTTATAATATTCATTCTTACAGAGTCTCAAATCTTCTTCATTAGGGAAAAAAAAAAAAAAAAAAAAAAAACAAACAAAACAGAAACAAAACCAAAGAATCACCTTACCCCTTTGAGTGGGGGATGTTTAATGTAATAGTGGTTAGCATTACTACTGGTGATGCTTCATGTGTCTCCTCACCAGTCCTGAATGATTTCAGAGAGTTCAGAAAGCTGATGAAGTATGAAAATACACAAATGAGGTTTTTGGAGGCTGGTCCTGTACCAGAAATGAACACATGGATCAGGAGTTTTTACAAATAAACTGCCAATTAGAGAGGTGTAAGAGGGAGAGGGGATTTTAGTTTGGTGGACTGAAGAGCTGTTTTCTAGCTGAGGAGTTATGTGGCTTGCACTGCCTCCAGCACATTAAAGGGGAAATCAATTTTACAGGGGACAAGCTGACTAGACTAGCAATAATGGCATTAAACTTACAACAAAAGGGGAGATTAAAAAGGGGCAGAAAATAAACACTCATTTAGCACAGTCAAGTTGTCAAGAACAAAATTAATCAAGACACTGAATGACAGAAAGAAAATAAATTCTTTAATTGCCTATTCATGAATGGCAGGAGCTTGTGTGGTAAACAGGAAGAGTAGGAACTACTTGTACTATGAGAATGAATTTGACCTGCTCGATATTACTGGAACTTGCAGGAAGATTTCTGTGATAGGAATGTTAAACTCACTCTCTCTAAGCAATTTAGGAAAAACGCAGTGGCAAGAGAAGAGGAGGCACTATGTGGCAATAACCGATTTCAACTCACTGACAACTATGTAGTAAATGCCTTTGTGTTTACAGATCAATCTCCCTTGTCACAGAGACTGTGACAAGGACAATTAGATGCAGGCAGCTACTTACCATGAAACTACCCTGTGGAGCAAGATGATTACTCCCTTAAACCCCTTCTTAAAAGGTCTATGAAGAAGAAGAAGAGAAAAGACCTTTTGTACTGTATGAGCTTTTAAAAAAATAGGTTTTTCACAGGTGAGTATCTGGTTGAAAGATGTAGCTCTACAGGCTTGACATTTCCAGCAATAATATACCTTTGAAATTCTGAAAAAATGATTGATAAAAATTTCCTAATCAAAAAGTTGTGTGTCTCTCCATAGAGAATTCTGTACAAGACATCCTGACAGCTAAATCAAAATTTATTCCAGTACTAAAAGTTAGCTATTCCTTAAATGAAAGCAAGAACTTGATTACATTTGTTGCATAAAAATAGAATACAACACAACATCTTCTACTTTAAAATGGCCACATTGAAACAGGACAAGTTTGTGCCTAATTAGAAAGAGGAAGAATTTCAAAGGAAAGAGGTATGTCAGCAATATTAAAGATATTTGCTTTAAGAGATGATTTAAGAATTGCTATCAAGTATATTCTATCCTAGTCTAGCTGAAAAGATGAAGACAATGTGAAATTTTAGATGTAAACAGGTTGGCAGGGAGCCAAGAGAGAAAATGGACTAGATCATTTGAATTTAAGATTGGAATGGCTACTAAAGACAGAAGAATATAGGAGGAATTCTATGGCTATCTCAATTTAATATGCTAAAAGGAACATTTAATATATCTGGTATAAAAGCAACCTTACAGAAGTTTGTCCATTGTTAAATGGAAAGGATGCAGTTGTCAAAAATAACACAGAAGAGAGTGAAATATGGAATAAGTATTTCAGCTCTGAGACAGTGAAAAAGCCAGATGTAGTCATATCATTTGAAGAAAGAGATGAAATATTACACTTAAAACAACAAAGGCAGCATGTTCCAATACCAGCTATCTAGGCTATGTCTTTTATTTAAAAATGCATGTAGGTATGTTAGAAAAAAAAAAAAAGAGCCTAATAAGCTTTGTTAGGCCATTTATTATTATTATTTGTAATAAATCTTAGATTTCTGAGACAGGTCCTGAGCAATGAAAAGAAGTCAAAGTTATATCCATATTTTGCTTTCAAATGGTGGACATCATCTACTTGGATTTCTCCAAGGCTTTTCATAGAGTGTCCCACAGTGTCCTCCTCAAAGAAGCTTATTATGCATGACAGTCTAGACAAGAGGCCTGACCAGGAGCACACAGAGTGGTGGCAAAGAGCTCCTTTCCAAACTGGCAACCTGTCACAAGTGGGGTCTCCCAGGGATCAATACTGGGCCTGATGCTGTTTGATAATTTATCTGGAAGTTTGCCAAGGATACCAAACTGAGAGGAGGAACAAGCACTCTGTAAGGGAAAGTCATCCTGCAGGAAGATCTGGGTAGACTGGAAGAGTGGGCTAAATAAAACCTTTTGAAGTTCAGCAAAGACAAATGTAAGGTCTTGCACATGGGAAAACATATTCCAGGAGTCTGGCACAGGCTGGAATCTGCCCAGCTGAGGAACAGCTCTGTGGAAAGGGGTCTGGGGGTCCTGATGGACAAGCAGCTGAATACAGGTGAATGATGTGCAGCTGTAGCAAAGCAAGCCAACAGATTGCTGGATTCTATCAACAAGGGTATCACCAGCAGAAATAAAGTTATTTTTCCACTCTGTTCAGCACTTGTCAGGCCTCACACTGGAATACCATGCTCAGTTTTGGTCTCTGCTATACAAAAAACAGATGTGGACAGGCTGGGAAAGTCCAAAGAGGGCCTGCAAAGATGATGAAAGGACTGGGAAGCCTGGCATGTGAGGTTAGGATGAAAGAATTGGGTTTGTTCAGTCTCAGGAAAAGACTAAGGGGAAGCCATCTCACAGTATTTAAAGTGTGGCTACAGCAAAGATGGAGACTCCCCTTTTACAAGGAGTCATATGGAAAAGATGATGGATACAAGTTACTACTGGGTGGATTCCAACTGGAAACAGTAAGAGCATTTTTCACAATGATAACAGTGAGCCACTGGACTACTCTTCCCTAGAAGTTGTAGATTCCCCTAAACTGGACACTTAGGATTCAGCTGGACGTGGTGACTGGCCACGCTTTTGCCGAGAGTGGTTGAACCAGATGATCCTTGAGGTCCCTTCCAACCTGGTATTATTCTATGAATTCTATGATAAATGGGGTAATCTAGGTAGATATAGGCTTGTCTGTCTGACATCAATCTTGGGAAAAGTAATGGAACATCTGATGGAGAAACTGATGAATAAAGAATAGAGGGTAGCATATTTAATGCCATGTAACATGGTTTATGGACAAAAGAATTTGTCAAATTACTGAGGTACACATTTTTTATCGGTACAGAGGCGTGAGGTAAAAGCTGCTAGATTTCAGAAGAGACTTACGCAAAAGCAGGGTGCCAAATATTAAATTAATTTTAAAATAGCTAAAAGACAAGGCTTATAGGTAATTTTAAATTGGAAACATTAGGAGCATGTGCATTTTATTTTATGTTTTTGCAAGGTTATGTTCCGGATTCCATGCTGCTAATACATTTCCACAATAACCGAGAAAATAATTAAAACAAAACTGATCAAATGTACATATGAAAAATGTTGAGAAAATAGTAAACAATAAAGGGAAAGGTCACTCAAGCAAATCCATTCTAAGCCTCTTGGTAAACTTGACAAGGATATTGTTATCAGGCCATGGAAACGACAGGCTCCACTGAAGTTTTATGAGACTATTCCTGAAAGCAGTTTCTGTGCATGAGACTAGGTTTGCAGTCAGATGACTTTGGAATATCTATAGAGCAATGACTAAAAGTATTTGATTGATTGGTTGGTTGTTGTAGGAAAAGAAAGCTACTGGAGGTACATTGTACTTCACATATAAGAAAAGCTGAAATTCCAGTTCACAAGCCAGGTACATATAAATCCTCAATCTTCCTCTTCACATGTAGTCCAGACCTTCTAGTATAGTTCTTTGGGAGGGAGAAGAAGATGGGAAGAGAGAAAAATGACACAACTACAACTAGATGGTCAATTTTATTCAGATCTTGTTCAATCAGCATCCAAACTAGGCAGAAGTTAGAACACATACTGGATTTCCCTTGAACTTTTTTTGCATATAAATGTCCTCCTTATGGAAATTAAATGAAAGTCAAAGAAGAGAAGGATGCAGAGGAGACAGATGGAAAGGGGTGACTGAGTGCTGCACCAGTCCAAGCTTTTTCAGCACAGCAAATGAGACAGTGATCAACACCATAATCTGTATTGAAGAGAATTTGTCCCAAATTTCTTTGAAGTTTCCCTACCTGGATTACCTATTTATTCACTGCATAACTTATTAAAAATATTTAAATCTCAATTTTTTATACCTCTGGTGATTCCATATCCATACTCCTTTGTTGCTATTTAGGTTTGCAACTTGATTGGCTCAAGAAAGAGAGGTTCATAAGGAAGAACTGACCCAGAGAGACGAAATGCATAATATTACACTGGATGGCTGATTAGCAAAAGGCAAGTTTATCATCTGGAGGTTTGCAGTTCTCTAGCATGTATAAATTTGGCAGTTCATCATGTCAGAATTCTCCTATAATCCAGCTAACTTGATTCTTCACTGTGGGTGTATTTACATTTCTTTAATTTGCCCAAGAGACATGTTTCCTTAACAGAATAATGTCACTATGTGCAAGAAATGCAGCTGCTTTGTGGATCCACCTCAATGTTAAATATTATGAACCCTTTTATTATTCCCAATAACCATCCATTAGTGATGCAGTAGATCATGCTGAATTACAGAGAACTCAGACAGCTTTTTCTTGAGTATCTCTCTTCCCCTCAAACAAATCCATGCATTACCTATTACCTCTCTTCATATTTCTCATCTGCCTTCCCTCCCCTTCTCTGTGGTTGGAAGCTCTTTATGTCTTCTGATCTCAGACATAGATAGGCACCACCTTGCAAAGACACAGGCCTGAAAAGATGTGCTGTTTTTTTGTGCCCAGTTTCATACCATTGAAAACAAGACTTTAAATCATGTGCTTATAATATTTTCACAATTAAAATTAAAATACATCTGCTTTCTTTGTTTTGACCCTATAATTATTATTAAAAACCTGTTCTTAAATGCCATGTGTTAATTTTGTCTGTATTTTTCAGGCAAAATGTATTCATGGTTAGTTTATATCCATCTGTTTCCCTGCTGATGCCATCTCCTGAGTTAAATACTACAAGTATTTAACTTATCAAGTTTTATCTTATAATAGTTTTATGGACAGTAACATGTCCTTCCTTCCCTTTCAGTTCAGTAGGGACAGCAGTCTGAACCAACCTAGCTCTATTTATAATCTCCCATAAAACAAAACTCCCACTTATTTCAACATATTTCTAGGACTTCTGTATCCCCACACCACATCAATTGCACCTTTCTTTGAGGCAGGTGGCCAGAACTGAATATTGCTTTTCAAAGAAGGTCCCTTAAGATCATGGCCTTAGATCTCTCTGATTTCTGTTTCACTTTCATATCCCAGAATTGATTTAACTTTTTAAGGAAATACATCAAACCAGCAGCTCGAATTTATACTGTTTTGTTAGTAAATAAGATTTTTTTCATCTGCTTCTTCTTCTGACTTATGACAGCCCCCCCTTTATTATTAGTCCCTAAAATTGGTTCGTACTTTGTTCTATTAAAATTAATCTCATTTCTATTGTTCTTCTTCTCAAGACATTGCAATTTTTTTGTTACCATAAAATCCTGGTTCTCTGCTGTGCTGAAAATGCCTCTGAACTTTGAGTTATCATTAAATCTTGTTAGCAAACTGTAACTTTATGTGGCACCTACTCTGCCACAATAATTAAAGTGTTCTACTTTCTTTACAGCTAATGTTGCAGTGTGCTGAACTATAGCAGTCATGCCTCTCTGTAAGAAAAAGCACACCGATCAGAAAATATCCAGGCTCTTAATGACTCAAGTCTGGGTGAAATTCCAAGTTTCAGTGCATGATCACAAGTTAACCTTGCGCTAGCACATTACTGTAAATGTAAAATACACAATATTGTTGTTTTACTTCAGTTTCAGCACAAAAAATAGGCTTACAATGCTATAAACTCGAACATTTGATTGTTTTCATCCTACTGATGCATTGAAGCAAAAAATAACCTTTTCAATATCTTTTATCACTAAAGAACACTGACTGCTCCAGGGAATTAACCCATCTAATGCATTCAGAATCTTTTCTTGCAAATTTTGTATCAGAAAGTTTGTTTTTATTTTGGAAAATACAAGTAAGGGAAAGATGGAGGAGATGGGGATAACATTTTCACTTGGTTCCCACATCTAAGTTGCTTCTTTCTTTCTTTTCTCAAGAGCTCAAATATCTCCCTCTTGAGGGTTAATACTCATCATTACATTTTCTGTGAATTTCCAAATGCATGCAACATTTGGTTTGAGTTTGTTCTTTCTGCTGATAAAGAAAGCGCATACCCTTGAAGTAAAGGATGAATAAAATTTTAAGTCCTTGTGCTAAAGAACAAAACCTAAACAAAGGGATAGTGGTGGTGCAGCTTGACAGTATGATACCGGGATCTAATTCTTATTCATCATAAGACAAAACATCTTTCAGTTATTCTTGTCTTAGACTTTACTTCTTGGACTTCCTTATAAAAGATGAAACACATCTTCTCCTTTGTACCCAAGTATACAATAGGTGTCCTAGTTTAAAAGAGAACAAACAATGAACCAAGAGAACTGGGAGGCTGACAGCAGGGAAGTCCATCCCCCTGAAGGCAAAACACACTTCTTTTTTATTAAAGTGTGTCATGGTCATGCTAAAAGGTATTCACAGCCCTCGGTCACAGTGTTTTAAAAACACCTGCTGTGTCAAAATGTTTCTGAAGAGACATGGACCACACTAAGATGTGGAAAATCGATCTTCTGTTCCTCTTTCCTTTGTCTATTCCTGTCAATCATACATTTCAGAAACCAATTATGATTATGATAGCAGAATACATTTAGCATTGCAGTATTTGTGGGCACATGTTGTAACTGACTGCCAGTGGTGAGGGACTTCATATGCACATATTTAAATATCTGAGTCATGTAGTACAATTTTTGGCTGGTTTTGCCACACTCCAAGATCATCTTAGCTTAACCAAATAAAAATCTTTTTCTTTTCATATTTTCTTTTATAAAGTGCTCATTTTCTGAAAAGGATCTATTCAAAAGCCTTATCCCGGGAAACTCTGAGGACACTGTATCACAAAGACTAAATATGTACAAGGCTCAAACTATCATACTTGTAATATACCATGGGAAATATCCGGGATGGCTGCATGGCTTATGAATCATTATTGCCAAGGTATGTCTAGGAATCCTATGACATTTAAGTATTTTCTTTCCCCTAAAAGTACTGAGGGATAGTTTTTGAAAGATTATCTATATTTTAACATTGATATTTTTGTTTTCCTTCTTTTTTTAACTAATTATGTGTTCTAAACTTTTGTGTACCTTTTAACTGTTATTGGACTATCCACAGCATGGAACAGTTGGCCACGTCTAGGGGCAAGGGGACAGATTACATATGGGGTCATAAGGGAGAACAAATAGTTTGAACTGTTAAAAATTCAGGGGGGTTTGTCCATTCAGGGCTTTCTTGGCTCACTGATGAACTATGAAGAGGACACTGCATGGCTGATATACAGATGCCAAATTAACCATACCTGTTCAGTAGTTACACAAACAGCTACACATTTTTTTTCCACAGGGATGCACAGCATCAGCTGTTTGAATTGGGGTACACTGGCCATATTCTGTGTAATGCTTTTCTGAATATTGTTTTGTTGCCAGCTGAGAGGATCACCATGGGAAACAAAGAACAAACCCTTCTGGAATACAGCTACTCATTTTGAAATAAAAGCTGATTATTCCTTTCTTGCATGACAACCTCTCCAAAAGCACCTTTTACTATACAGCATGAGCATCAAGGTTTTATTTTTCCAATTTCCAAGGACCACAAGTGCTTTTTACTAATACAAATGTGAATAGAATATTTCAGTATGCCTTGACATGCTGTACTAACCCACAAATAAATAAGCAGTCACAACGAATTTTCTCCTGCATCATATCAACATTTGATGTGGCACAAATATAGCAATATGCCTGAGGAAACTTCATGCTTAAAGAGAATATATGTTTCAAATAAAAAGTGTAATCTCATTTATATTTTAGTGGGCAACAATATATGCACAGGTAAAATATCTAAAAAGCAGAAATAAACAAAATCAAAGACAGAAGAGAAAGAGAAATAGAACTATATACTTTTTCACTACCGAAATGTTAATCCATAACATACTTAGCAGTTTCACTATTCCACCATTTCTTGAATAAACTTGCCATTAGATAGCTTGGACATTAGACAGCTGCCTAAATGTAGGTGCACAGTGCCATCCTGGATTACCCAGCTTCACTTTCATCTGCCCTTCTTGGAGCAGATGAATCTCCTGCAAATTCTGTGCCACACCTTCATGCTCCAGGCTGACACGTCAGATACACTTGCATGTACACCATGACCCTAAATGTCCATGTTAGCCAACAAAATACCATTCTGCACCTCTGTGCCACAACTGGACATCTAAATTTAGCAACCTGCAAATGTTGTGGGTTGCTTTGAGCTGTAGGGGATGTCTTAGGATACCAGAGACGTGGTACTGGCTGACATAACATGGGGCTTGGTGGAGATCTGTGCCCTCCTGGAGCAAAGCCAAAGTTCTCTCTGGAACACTTTGGGACCATAAATAGTACTCAACACCTATTTCTTGACAATCAAATCAGACTCATTAATTTCTCCAGCCTTTTCCAATGTATCCAAGTGGTTTTCATCAGGACTGTACTTTGTATCTATTTGTAAACAACAAGAAATATGTAAAGCTTACAATAATACAGAAATAAGATCATAATGGTTCAGCAACAGCCTAGCCCTTTCTAATTTTTTTGCAGAGGATTTAGCTGATTTTGTCATTTTTTGGTGTGCACAGACCATACAAACAAAGCATTTAAAGTTCAAATGCAGAAATTTGGCCACAGCTACAAACGACAAATTGACCAGCCTTAGCAATGAAATTTTAATTGCTGTCAGAGAGATTCGGTTCACAATAAAAGACTGTACCGTGCTTAATCCTTGCCAATTTAGAAATTTTTTAGCAGATATGATTAACAAAAGAATGAGTATATGGGGTGTTTTCATATGTAATATGTAACCAAAGAGTCACCAACAGCCTCGCCTGCAGGGAGGGATCTGTGAACACAGAGCTGCCATACCTAGTTGTTGTTATGGGTTTCTTTTTCTCTGAGGTTAGAGACCTAACAGCTGTATGTGGTAAAAATGATCCTTCTTCTTCAGCTTCAGTTCTCCATATAATGTATTAATTTCTCAATTTTCAAGCCTGGAAATGGTTGCCATTACACACTATTATGAGCAGTAGCCTGGTGAGAATGGTCCTCTTGCAACTTATACTTGGTCTTCCATACTGATTCAATGTAAAAAGCAAAACACTGCGATTAAAATGTCAAAGTGAAAGACTTTATCCTGTGAATTGAAGTTACTCAGAGAAAAAAAATGGGTGGCTAGACCAGAGTTTCTCAGCCTTTGTAGGGTGAAGAAGATGATATTATGCCAGGAAAGGGAAGCACATGCAGCCCCTGCCTTTTACAAACTCTGCCTTAAGCCAGACTCAAGTTCCACAGAAAACACTTGACACAGAGGAGAGCAAGTAGCAACTGTTTCAAATAAGCTAGAAAATGGAAATGAGAAGTAAAAATATTGTAACATTCCTGCTGTTGCTCATCTAAGACCTTATGCCAACTGCCAACCTCAAACACCCAATCCAAGTAATCTGAAGTTTAAAAGAAGGTCTCTATGCCCAGAAGAGTTCCCACAGGCATCTTGTACGTAGTTTTTGTGTATGTACACATCTGTACACTTGTTTCCAGTCTATAGGCTCAGATTTTGCATGAGACCAAACTCACTGCGCATCCAACATGAAGTCTCCCTGACAGTCCACAATAAGGGCAGCCACATTTCAGACTTGACACCTGGAGACTGTGGTGTTTGGAATCTGGCACTGCACACCCAGGTCAGCAACCCTAGACTTGGAGCCCCTTCATAGCTGGGGCTGGACCCCAGAGGGATGGTAAAATGCTACAGAACTGAGCAATCTTGTGGGTTTAATGTGTGCTCCTACACAGCTGAGTGAGGTTCATCACTCCCCACTGACTCCACGTTGTCTCTGCAGAACAATAATTTTATTGCATTACGAATGGCTTTTCATTTTGCTAGGATGAGGGCAAGATCTGGGGCTGGACATATGAAAAAAAGTTTAAATCTGATGGAAAACATATGTTTTCAGATAATTGGCAATTAAATTATTGCTAGTGTTGACACATTGCCATCAGATTTCCAGATTAAGAGGAGTACTTTTTCCTGCTCAACCAATACTAGCCACTCTGGCAATTCCGCTTTCGGAACATTTAATGCATAAGGATGTGCTCTTTTGCTCTTTACACATGAAAAAAGATTAGTAAAGAAATCCTTTATGCCCCAGATGACCGTGATTACAAGATGCGCATAAATATGTTTTCCCTTCTGACAACTATACTTCTCACCACACTGGTTTTCAAGTGCATGCAACATGCTGCTAAAGGTCAGGAAAGCTGATGAACTATTACTCCATAGCTGTTTACTACCAGAGAAAACACAAGGTATCTCAGACTTACATTTTGTGGCCTATATTTTGTGAATAAATCAGAAAACAGTGAAATCCAAAGACACTTACATTTCCTGGATAACAGCTCATTAAGATTCTTTTCCACTTCGGTGGCAGAGCTGTGACACTTGCACCAGAGCTCTATCAGATCCTCCAGCCTGATATCATTTCAATCAGAACGTGAATTTCATGACTGCAGAAGGTCGTCAAGTCAAATACTGTGTCTGATTTTTAAAAGGGTTGGATAATTTTATGACCATTAATAACACTTGCAGTTCTGCATGTTAAGACAAGGTAATCAAATGTCACGCTTCGGAGTGTAGGCTGATTGCCATATAGGTCAGGAAGAATATTTTTGCCAATCTACACCATCGCATAAAATAAACTTGCAAGTAAAGTTCAGCAAGTGAAAACCGTAAAATTAAAAGCTTTAGCTTCTCTATTAAAAGTCTTGTTTATATTTGGGTGCTACATAAAACAAAGGAAGTGTGAAGGACCAAGCAGCTTGAAAAAAGCACTCAAGCAAATGAAGTCTCTAAAAAGAATCAGATGTGGATCTACTTCACAGTCTTTTCAGGTGTTATTCAAGATCCAATGATTAAATATCTAGCCCTCATTGGAAATGTTTCTTAGCGTAGAATCACAGAAAATAAAGACTGAATGGGATTTTGGGAGGTCATTGAGTTCATCTCTGTTATCCAAGCTTGGATCAGTTAAATTTGTACCAAGGAGATACTTATCTAATCTCTCTTGAGACTCCAGTGATGGACCTTCTACAGACTTCTTTTTACCCAGAATTAAAATTTCTATGTTATTCTCAGCTCATAATTTGAATCAGGTAAATTATGTTATGAATACAACATATATGTAATTCAAAGCAAGCACAGAATGCTGTTAAAACTATCTTTTGTCAGTTTTTTAAAATGAGCTGCTAAGTTTTCACTTTTTCTGAAAATGACCAAGAACATATTACACCTGAGGGTAGCACACACTACCTGGGATTAGTAGTTTGTGGCTAAAGGATTGCATTCTCAGCTCTATTTTCTGAAGTACATTTACAGATATTATCTTAATATCAGTATATATTTTATTTATACAGTCTCCATGGTCAGTCCATTTCTCAACTTTTTTAAAATCACCTCCCCAAATCTACAGACTTCATCGTTGAAATCTACAAATCTGACCCAAAAAGGCATGTTTTTATGATGCATCACACAGGAGTCATAAAAATACCTGCTTTGAGGTTTTTGATTTTTGTTTTTGTTTATTTGGTTGGTTGGTTTTGGTTTTTTATTAATAAAAATAACATATAAAAGATTCAGCATTAAACTAAACAGCATGGAAATTAGATTTCCACATCAAGGAAGTCTGAGAGCTTTTACAGAGAGGCATGAGGGAGACATGTTTTGTGCATGATGATAAAACTTTCACAGTTTAATCTGCCAACAAGTTTAAAAAACCTTCAGTAATGAGGGTAGCAAGGGTTAGGTTTAGTTGTGACCAAAGAGCTACCTTTTAAAGAGTCCTGCATCTGACAGTGATTTAGACTGAAAAGTTGTCTATCCAAAATATGATATGTGCTATTTTTACCTTTTAGATTAGTACACAGAATAATGAAGGTCACTTTAACAATGGCAGTGAAGATTAATATCATTATCACTATAATATCAAAATTAGTTTCAGGAAATTAGTTTCTTTATTTCCAACTGGTTTACCCTTAAATTTTTCAAAAAGGAAATCAAATTTTTAAGAAATTAAAGCTCGTTGGTACATTACTTTGGTCTATGTGCCCCTTAAGGATTTTAAACCAGATATCACACATACATTTTCCTTTTATAAATAGACAAATTTTTCAACATTCATTTTACTTATGTATTATTCTAGAGGTAGATGAACTGAAAGAAAAAATGGGTAAAATTGTTGGCCATTTTTTAAAAATTATTATTTGCTATATATTTTCTAATTTATTTATTTGATTTCTTTGGAAGATAAAAAATGGGAAAATAAGTTTCAGAAATTCATGGTTTCTTAAAGAATTTTAACTTACAACAATATATTTATGAAACTATAAAATACAGATTTTTATGTTAAGTAACAGCTATACAAACCACTCAAGCAACAATAATTCTAATGTGCAGTGACAGTAGCCTCCAAATCTTTGTTTTACCTGATTCTGCTCTTTATAATTAATCTATTATCCCCAGTTTGTGCAAAAGGCATGGGGCAGGGGCTGTTATTCTGCTCTAAACCTGCCTGACAGAAACTGAAAGTCTTCACTCACTATTGGAGGGCCAAAACAGAATAACAGCACAACATGGGAGCACAGAATGTGGTCCTACAACTAGAAGAAGCAGTCACAGCAAAATTAAGGCAGGGGTTTCAGCTTGGGTCTAGGAATGTGTCAGCAAGCTCACATGGGTTTTGATTCCAGGGCACCCAGATTCTGCCCTCTTCATGTGGCAGAAAATTATCTCTGCTGCCTACTCTTTTTAACAAGATATCAATAATATCTTAATTTTAAATTATCTTAATAATAAAATAATAGATAATCTGCAGATTTTTAGTGCACAGAACCAGGTTCTTCATTGTTCTTTGAGAACAAGAGACATGCAAACAGTTTATACTAAGTCATTTTAAAGTTTAAAGAATGCTCTTTTATGTTTTCTTCTGAATTGATGTTAATTTAAATAAAAGCATTGAAACCTGCCTGGAAGGTACCCTAATTCTTAGCATTTGGTTGCCTTTATTTTATCCCTTTGTAGGTCTAGGCAAGTTTATTTGTGAATTATTTAATTTGAAAACATCTCTGAAGTTTAGCATATATATAATGGAACATATAGACTGTGAAATGTTTCTGGCTATCAAGCTGAGAACATTAAAAAATGCTTTCTTTGTGTGAGTGTCTTCAGCTAGCTGGGCTAACAGAAGATCAGACAGCCAAATTAGGGAAAGTGGTTGATTTTCTTGTGAGGATTGATGGGAATGACAGAATAATAGAGGACATGCAGTTAGTATCTGATGCAGTCACGACATCAGGGAAGGTGCGCAAGCTGTGAATTCACAGCAAAAAGTTTACTTCAAAGGCATGACATGAAAAAAAAATGGAAGTGAGAAGAAAAGGAGACACTGGAAAAGAAGCAAAGGTAAGGTGAGTACTTAGAACTGAGTGAGTGGAGTAATAGTCTTGGAGAACCGAGTCACTCAATATCAGAAAGCCTGCGAAAGGCTGGGGAGAGGAGGCAGATTGTGGCTTAACATGCAAGGAAGCTGTCGAACATAAAGATGTATTCATAATAGGAGATCAATGAAGCACTTTATAGAGAGCCATTTCTGTCAGATAAGCTGAGATAAAGGAAAAGTATCGGCCTACAAAAGCTGAAAATATTACTAAAAGTTTTATAAGAGGTCAGAAAATTAGCAATTAGCTGATATAATTGGAAATTATCTGATGTTCTGCTGGTGATATAAGGTAAAAAGGAACACAACCAAGAGAGATTAGAAATGTTACCTAGAAATAGAAATATTGCTGTAGCCTTCACTTGACAGAACGTGGCCAAAGGGCACCTTAATATTTGCAGCTGTGGTTAGGGTACTGAAATATCTTGGTGGCTGCACTCCAGGTGTCATTTGTCATTTATTGTAGTTGCCAGGGTGCAGAGAGGGATTTAAATGAGCACACAGATGAAGGGACCAGGACCTCAAGGACCATAGTTTGGGAGCATGTCAAGCTGATTCTGTGAGCCTGCAGAGTCCATGGGTGGGACTCACCTGCATCAACAAGAAAGGCAGCTTAGGTGCCTGGGCCACCCTGTTCTGTCTAAATTTTAGGTTCCCAAGTTAAATCAGATGAGTTCCTTGCAGGCCTTTGGCACAAGTGTGCAGCTTGGTACAGACACTCAAATCAACCAGAATTATTCAGTTTCTATAGTGACTGAAAGGCTGTGTTTTACCTCCTGTCAGAACTCACAGCATGCATTAAGCCAAATGCTTGCTGGTGGGGATGGTAAGTACAAAGAAGGTTTGCTAAAAACATATGAAAAAAGTAAAAGTCCACCTAAGGTTGGAGGATGGATATTACATTCAGGATAATAAAAGTACCTGATAAAAAGTTAAAATATTCTTGCAGTGAAAATACCATGCAGTGCATAGGAAAATTAAGTTATATAGTGATTACAGGGATCATGAAGGGAAAACCTGCAATTTTATCTGACAATTGAGGCAGTTAAGTGTAATTTATAGCCAAATAGGGAGTCAAATGATTTTCAGCAAAGAACCTTTAGTGAGGTTAGAAAAAGTAGATCATGACAACCTTTTAGAGATAAGAGACACCTCCTGAACAAGGCAGAAACATTGATCATGAGGCATTTTAATTACACTGATATTGATTAGGATAACAGAAATGCAATTATAAAGAAAACACGTCCCTAATTGTTACATATTCTCAGTGCAGATGTTTTGTTTCAAGTAATTTCTTGAGCAGGTTTTATAGTCCAAGGCTATTTCATGTCTAATACTGAGAAATGAGCTAAATACAAGAAATCACATTTAAGACCCAGAGCATCCTGGATCTACTCATCAGCTTATCATGGAGTTCAAAATACTCGTGAGAGAATGCTGTGTACTAGAAGTGTTTTGACTTTGAGAAAGAGGACGGTGAAAGAAAGCTGGGTGCTCTGTGGAATGTTGATTGGAATTCTATAATGTATGAGAAATCTCCTGAAGAAGGGGAGGAAATATAATATTTAAGAAACAACTGATTAGAAGGTAATTAAAATTCATCTCAAGCAAATAGCTGCTCTGCTGAATAGAGAGTAGAATGTCAAGTAAATTAAATGAAAATATAACAGAATAATAAGTCTAACTCAAAACTGAAAATTGGAGTATGTTTTTTCTCAAACCTTCCAGTTCAATTACACACCCAAAAGTGACTGCATTTTTCTACCATCAACAGAGAAACCCTAAGATAAACAGAACTAGGATATAAGAACACATTGCCAACAATTAAAAGCAGATTAAATCAATCACACCTCTTGCACACCATTTAATTGAGAAAATGTCATGAGTGAATTGCCTAATATTCCAATCTTGTTTATGCTACTGTTAAAATTCTTGATCTTCAATAAAAGCAAATCAAGACAACAATTCAGCCATGAAATCGCACAAGCTTTACAATTTATATTGGTTCTTTCCTCTTCTCAGACCGTGCAGCAGCTCACAGGAGGCGACCTCCCCACTGTCTAGGTCAGAGACAAAAATACTTGGCTGAATAGAACAAGAATTTCTGGATATGAGCATATCCTGGAGAACAGCATCCAATAGATATTCTGTATGGACATTTTCAAACTTAGAAACCTGAGAAATGTTCATCTGCATCCTGTATTCTAACACTCTGAAGACCTGGCCAAATGCTGGTTTATGACCAACCTCAGTGTCTTTGTCTTAATTCATCAGACATGTCCTAGGTCAGAAAAGTTATGTTCAACCATGACATACAGAAATGATTCATTCTGCTTCTGTTTGAACAAAATCACTGACATCCTGCAGACCAGATTTACTAGGAAGTCATAAGAGATTAATTCTTTCAACTTAAAAATCTGGGGGTTTTTGTCAGAGAGCAGAGCTCTCCAGCATGCTAATGCTTTCTTGGTTTTGCAGAAGCAGGAACTGCTGGAAGGAGTTTCAAAGGATTAATGCTGCTCCCAGGACAGAGCCCAAGTACATGTATTATACACAAATGCTTACTTTGAATAAAATGATTGCTGTGTTTTTACCCACCAGTATTAGCAGGATTCCTCATCTTAAAGACATCCTAGATCCCATAAAATCTGGGCTCTCTCTGGAGTCATGTAAGCTCCAGCTCTGGCTGTAATTGCACTTTGTGCTACAGAGCCCTTACATCTGAAAAACCCTGCAGCTGTTTAATTCAACTGATGTGGATCATTCTAGACAAAAAAAAATCTAAGGAATAGAATATTTGAGGACAGTTTTCTTCTTACAGCAACTGTAACCACTGAGATTTCAATTATATGAGCCCTTGCTTCATAATTAAAACATAATCTCAGTCAGTTAGTATACATACATCTTGGTCAGCCTCACAGCTGGGTGTGGATCTCTGTGGAACTGAAACCTCTGCCAGCAAAGAGGAATCTGTAAAATTTTCAATCTGTAAAACTGTCAGATCAGATGTGAGACTGAGGTCTTTAAGAGAGGTAACATGAGATGAACACACCTTTACTTTCTCACTGTCTTCACTGTGAAGGGGCAGAGGGCTGGTCAGATATATGGCATTATTTGGTCCTGATGGCTTCTCCTTTTGCAAATCAGATTCAAATGTTAATTCATAAAGTTAACTCATTGTTTTGGTAGCCTTCTTAAGAGATTATCCTGCTCAGAATAATGACCTTCCCACAATTTGGAAATATGGGGGGTTTTTTTCACTATTACATTTTATAACTAATATTTCTCTGCTTTCTCCACAATTTCTAACATTTCTGTTATATTTACTTTTTCACAACATCCCATTCATAGCTCTGAGGTATCCTTAGAGTATTACATCAACTAAGATATCATTTCCAGGTGGTAAATTTACACCTGATGATATTTACATGAATGACCTTGCATGAGATGCAATTAGATTTCATCCCACTTTGCAATTTTACCCTCTAAGACAACTAGGTCTCCCTCTGTTAATAGACCAGACTTTTGAATTATGGTGCCTCCCAGCTTGCATCTGCACATTCCTCCCCACAATTTTCAAGTGAAAAATTAACATTTATATCTGTTCTTAAATTCCTTTGAGGATCTCTATTGACAATTTTCCTTTCAAACCAGGAATCTTACTTCCTAACATAATCCCTTGTTGTTTAACTTTTGGCCAATTTGTTAATTTTCACATAATTACAGCTGTCTTCTCCATATGAATTAATATTTTCCCATGTGGCATATCTGTTTCTTTTGGAAGATCAAAGAGATTCTTTTGGTTTTTTACCCCTACTGGGAACATACACTATCTTAGCAAAAAGTGTTTTAAGTTTGCTTGGCATTCTCATTTTCTCAATTTTCATATCCTTCACAACTTGTTTTGGTGTATTGTGGAGAAAAGCACCATTCCTTTCTCAATAGGCTCATTACCTGAAGCCTTATTATCTAATTTTATGAGCTAGTTTTCACAGTTAATATGTTACTAAGACCATCCAATTGATTTTAGTAATTTATTTGAATTAAATGTTGCTGTTCCCGTTTCCATACCTCATTTTCACAGGCCACCCTGGCTTGACCCTAGAGATTTATCAAGTGCTAAAGTAGGTCACAGGTGGCTTTAATATTAGCTAGATGGTATCCACCCACTAAAAATATTGCCTTTTTTTGCCCCACACCCTCTTATTTTAAATAGCCAATAAATGTTTATTTTAATTTCCTTCATGAGCACAAAAAAACCCTCAAGTTTTGGTACACCTCACATTTCAGGATATGCAAGCTGTAGCCTTCTTTTCTGATTATTTTCTTATCATTCCTTCTTAATATTCTTTTTTCATTCCTTCTTAACTCTTAGCTAATCACCAAGGTCCTGTCTGTAGTATTTTACATGTTTACGTCTGGAAATCATGCCAAAAATCTGTACTAAAAGAATAGATGAAGAGCCATTACAATTTGAAATAATTTTTGGACCACTGGTATTTATAAGAAAGCTTTTTCCAAGGTCAGATTTAGTCTCGCTGACCTCACCAAACATTTTCCTCAATTCCTCAAGGCTGAGTCTTTGTGACAGAAATGGCCCATTTTGCTTTCTGTCCATTTGATATGAACTGAGAGCTCTCCAGGTCCAAATTTATTTTCTATTCATGACTGAGGCTCAGCTTTATATTATTATATAGATTTTGAATCTGAGCATAGCCATCCATATTTTATTTCTAACAACTTCTCCACAGAATTTGTTTTGAAGTTCATCCAAGTCACATTTTTGGATACCTTAGCAGTTTATGTTTTCTCAAATCTTTCCTCTCTCTCATCTTTGCACACATCAGTACTCAATATTGCTACATGACTTCCATCCTTACTTCAGTTTTCTTCTTTTAGAATACATACTTTAATTTTATTTGGATAATTATTCCACTGTATTTCTAACAACAGTTAGTGCTTATTGTCTACCCAGCATGCCAGTAATGTCTGCTTTTGTTTTTGCCTTAGCATTATACTTCAAACATTTGCATTGATTGTTTCTTGTTTCCACCTGCATTTTAATTCCTTTGTATGGTTTGGTGGTTTTTTTTTGTTTGTTTTGTTTTGTTTTGTTTTTTGGTTTTGGGTTTTTTTGTGAGTAAATATCTTGAATTTGCTAATGGAAAGGTAACATTTGAAGAAATCTTGGAGCCCTCCAGGCACCACAAATGTTCCCTAGTTCTAATTGGAAAAAGATTAATGTGGAGCTGTGCCATCCTCCTGCAATACCACATCATCTTGGAACACTTTGCTCCTGCAAGTAATTTTCTTCAGAAAAAAAAATCACATTAAACAGTAGGTGTCCAAACTAATGGCAATATTTCAGTTCAGATTTTGTGTTAGGTTTTGCATCATGTTCCATCACACAGCACACGTAGTAAGATTTATCATATTCCATCAACCAGTTTTGCTAAATGTCAGGCTTTTAATAAAGGGAAAGGGCAAAAAGTTTTAAAGGGTTTGCATTGCCTTGTTAATCAGCACTTGAAAAAGTTTTGAAGAACTCAGTGACTCATTAATTTAAGAGCAAGTTTCTGGAAGCTATTACATATCTGAAATCCAAATTTTCTTTTAACAATCAGGGGACTTCAGCTGCTAGATTTCAAATGTTAAAATGTATACTTGTATGTGCTGCAAATCTGGTTTGCCTAGAAAATATATGCAGGCAGCAAAGTAATTTGTCAATACTGAATAGAAGAAGTTATCACAAGAACAGACTCTGAGCAGTGCCAGTGCCTCTCACAAAACCATCTCCCCACCTGCTCTACAGGACAGACAAAGTTCAGTAGCAGCCATTACCAGATATTAAAAATTACATCCTCACACTTAAATGGATGAGGAAGGACGAACAATTCAGCATCACCAGGCAAGTACAGTTGTTGCTTGCCAACATTACATGAGAGTCATTAAAAGTCTAAGAAAACTAACAGATGAAAACTTTCACTGTAGTGCATTGAAATTTAAAATAACCTCACCACCTTTTTTGCTGTAATTCATAATTCCTTGTGAGTTCCCTCACAGCATCTAGCATACAGAATTGAACTCCCCAATGCCTGCACACAGTGGGTAGCATTATTTCATCTGAATAGTTCAATTATCCTCTGTGAGGGTACTTCAGTAACAGCTGCTCAATGGAAGTATGGGTGGCAGAATCAGACCCTCAGCTTGTGTGGAGTTCAGCATCCCTTCACTGTTTACTTTGATTAACTACATCACTACACATTTTCAAGAGGAAATGCAATTTTTGCTAGCAGTAACTCAGCAACTTACAGTAAAGGGGTAAAAGCTTTGAGCAGACAATTCCGGGTGCTGGAGATAGTGCAAGTGATAAAGTGATGTATAAAATGACATGATAACAAACACTGACCATATCTCTGATTTTTCTTTAGTAGCAGACAATATCATCATTCACACAGCTGTGAGCCATTCAAGAAGGTATTATCCTGTGAGTTCTGACATCAAAAAACTTATCGCTTCCAGCCCTACAGTAAAGCAGTTTAGTAGGTAATAAAAATGAGCAGGAAATTTCCAGAGTGGTCTGAGTTGACAGCACAGACCAAATTTCCACAAAGTGGTACAGTTATATATAATTTATATCTCTCTGCAGCATCTAATCCTCCTGAGAAGATTAATTCTGGCTGAAGGCATGCCATGGAAAGACTAAATACCTTGCCTCAGGGTCTGCAGTTTTTATTTCTTCCAGAGGTTCCCCAGGAATCTTGTTTACAAAGGCCAAAAAAAACCTTTTTTTTTTTTTCTTTAAGTCATTTTGCAAATCTTCTACAAGTCCCTCTCTATTCCTAATTAAGATGAAGCCCCTGGTTTTGTTCTGTCCTTATTTTTCAATGAGCTTTAAGCTAGATTTCCCGATTGTCATGGTAGGACAGGATAATAGCTAATAAATAGGAAAAGCTCAGCAGTAGTCTGTAGTGTAGTGAAAAGCATAGCACATCTACTGTGACCAAGATTCAATTCTACCTGTTCACACTGCTGTTTTCCAACACTGCAAGAAGTCAATTAGTTAAAAGGTAGCTATGGCAGAAAAATCAATACTCAATACTCAAATAAACAATATTCCTGAGTTCTGTGTAAATAGCAGCATTGTGCAAACTCCTGTGCCACAGGTATCCTTTGTGAACTCACTCCCCAGATTCCCATTATTTAAAATGCTCTCTTTCCATTTCACATTGACAAAGGAAATAAACCATGGAAGATATGGTCGGTGTTGGAAACAGAGTCAAAAACCCACCAAAACCCAAGAGCAGGATTCAGTTCTGGACTGTAGACACCTACCCATAAATATGGACCATCTGCTAGGTTTCTGAGCTCCTATTTCAATTGGAGGAGTTCCAGTCCTCTATTTAGCATAAACTTTGAGTGATATTTGAAGCACATGTGAGAGTCATGTCTGACCTCCGGCTCCTCTCCCCTTTCCTGTAAGATGTTGGATATTCTGGCTACTTTATGGCATGAATGTGACAGAAGATGCCTGCATTCAGGAAGCCGAACTGAAATCCTGTTGACATGGTTAGTGGCATCTGCTGAGCCAAATCTCTGGGTTTGACTGACCCTATTGATTACATCTCCCTTATCTATAATGAAGCTTTAGTCTCCCATGGTAGGCAACACTTGCAAAAGTACACATTTATAAAAATGTGCATTTGAAATGTTCTCTGTGCATCTGGACTGGCAGATGGAGGACAGGGTGCAGCATGAGATGTTTTTATTTAGGCACTTGCATCAATCTCTTAATTATATAGATATCTGCATGTGGATGTCTTAATGTAAGGGCTAAGTCCTACCCTGGTTAACTGTAGTTTCCTGACACTTCAGCCACATATCTAAGCCAATAAATTACAAACTTCTTTAAAACTGTCTTTTCAAGGGTCCACCCCCTTTTCAATCATCTTTGAGGGCATAGGTTTTTTTGAAAATCTGGTTTTACATTCTAAAGTATCTTCAATATTAAGTTCATCATCCCTCTTCTATCCCTCACTGTGAAATGGATATTTTTTTATACACCTTTGTGCCACCACAGTCTTGTTTATTTTTCAAATCTTGAGATCTTTCAAGAGATCCGTATATCCCTTGTCTCTCAATTTCAACTGGACAAATAATGAAAAAATATTTCAAGTAGCATATTGTTTGGAAACAAATTGTTGAAAAAACTCTGCAAATACTAGGTGAATGATTCACTCTGACAGGTCTTTTTTTTTTTGCCCATTTAAATTTTTCTTTCTCTCACACACAAGTAGACACACAAAAGTACAGCACAAAAAAAAATCAGCTCACGAATCTTGGAATTACAGCTTTCAGAAAGCTATAGTGTTCTCAGCTACCACGTCTTTTAATAAGATGTGTTTGGTCTGGTCACAATTGCTGAAATGCTGTCTCTGTCATGGGTACACAGATAGCCCTCTTCACTCATCTAGCATTCCTCACTCCATGATTATTTAATGTCATGATTCCCTATGAGGAAAGTACACACAGCATATTCAGAACTCGGTACAGGGTGGGTGATTTTTTCATGAAACAGGTTGTATTTCCTGACTTTCACAGAAAGAAGGAAGCAGTCTTTGCAGCAAAATATCTTTTCACACAAATAAGCAGGGAGGCTAAACTGCAGAAAATTTACTGCACTAGTTTATTTCTGATACATATGGATGCTTTTTCTTTCCTGACTATTGATTTTCCATGTACTTTGAAACTGTTCACAACAGCGAGTGCTAGCAGACATTTTTGGCTTTTCTTCACTCTCAAAAGAAAAATTCAGTCTTATCCACCACCTGCCCAACAACTCTGGGCACAGCAGTGTCCCATCCTTTGGATGACTCCAGGAAGTACTACAGTTATAGTAACCACCCAGGGTGCTTCCCTGCTTTAATCTTTTCCTTCCTTTTCTGAGAAATACATCTGATAGAAACTCAGTTTCTTGTTTTCTGACTGCATTTTTTATATAATTATGTAAGCATCAGCCCTACTGGGAGCTGTGAGGTGGCAGACTTCCCACACAGGGGTGGTAGGTGGGACTCGGAAATGAAGTATTTTGATTGCAACACTACACCTCCTTTTCTGTAAATGACACTGCCAGTCTGTTTCACTGTGAGGACTGGAGTCACACTCACCTACATAGAGGTCTTTTTCCTTGCTGAATCCAGCATTTTGAATGTTCTATCAAGTTCAGTTTTTCAAGAGCAATTCACTTGGACACAGGTTTTCTACTTCAGCTGTTACCCGACACAAAAACTGGTAAGGACCAATCTGTTGGATTTTTGTGTGCAGGAAATTTCAGCAGTCATGGGAAGAGTTGCACACATAAGGGTGACTCAGGGTATGAAGAGCTTACCAAGATGGACCCAAAGTACATCATTACCTGAGAACTGGTATCTGTCAGCTGACCTAGTGGGACACAAGAAACCCTGGCAAACATTGGACTGCTCAGTTAGCATGCCCAGGATCACTGAGCACGGGGAACACTGCATTTTAAATGTCACCCTCCCTATATCTAACTTATTTACCCTTATAATGGGGAAGCTTATTTTTTAATTTATTTTCTAAAATAGCTTTAGGTAATACTTCTGGTCTACATTAATAGGCAGGAAGGTTGTAATTTTGTTAAAAACTTTATGCAATAACATATCCTTGAGAAATTTGATAAGGCCTGTCTGTGCCACCATAAACATACTAAGTAAAGCCTTTGTATTAAGTTCATTTGAAAGAGCTTGCTAAGAGCTAAGGCACAAAATAGTGGAATTGAATTACAGTGGCCTAATAAATTATCAGCCATTAGCTGAATTTCCTTAATTGCCTGCGGGCATGCTTTTAGTCCACTCCAATTGTGAGGTAATAAACATTAGTGAAAGGGACTTCAGAATATTCAAAGCCCATAGGACAGTGGGGAGTCTAAATAGATTTTTGGACTGGTGCCCATGTCCTCATATGATATTAGGTAGATCAACAACTGATTTTTCTATTCATGTTTATAATATTATTTGTGATATGTTACTTGAACCACAGGCAAAGAGCAAAAGGTAGAAAAGCTGAGGGACATAAGGAGGAAGAAAGAGATACCGATGAGTCACAAATTTGGAAGGCCTGAAAATCCTTCTCAAAAAGGGTTTGAAACTGCCAAAACATATTAAAGTAAGGGAAGAAGAGGGGGGAAAAACAACCGACCAACCAACCAACCAACCGACTAACCAACTAACCAAAATAACAACAAAACCAACAAAACCAAAACAATAACAAAACCAACAAAAAAAAACAAAGACTTGCCAAGATAGAAGGCAGAGGTTTTTCAAACTGCACTATCTAAAAATACAGATTAAATGCCTTTATTGAAGAAGTACTGTGGTAAGCACTTTGTGCTTACCTGATGGTGTTTTTCGTTGGCTAGAAATGGGAATATGGTTTAGTTTATTTAAATCAGTTTATCTATTTTTTAATCTATATGGATAATTTTATTGGTCCAGCACATCTCTAAATTGCAAAGTTAACATAAAGAAAAATTCTACTGTGAACATTTAATTAACAATTAAATCTCCAGAGTATTTCTGACTAGATAAAATTCTGATTTATTTAATTCATGTGAATCTGTAAAGACAACTTGCTTATCATTTGAATTTCTATTCACAACTTTTAAACATTGAGCATTCCTATCACTTATGTCCTACCATGTCATGTAAAAATACATTTAGCAGTACCTAGTGGCAATGCATGCTAGGTCTTCACAATCTTATAATGAGGTGTGACTTTGCAGTAATTCCTTATATGTGGAAATGGATTTTGATGTAATTACTGTGTAGGAAACAAAGGGTGGTGTGATTAATTGTTGCTGTTTCTGAAGCTGGGCAAATATTCTAAAATTAAAAATTAACTTCTTATGGTCTTACTTATCTGGATTCTTCCAGACTTCTGACATCTGCTTTCTGTAAGAAACTTTACTGGAAAATTATTACTTCACATGCTTGGATAGTCATGAAAATGTGAATGATAAACATGGACATGCAAATATTCACATAAGGATCTGGCATTTATATGTGAAGGGGAATACCATTTGACACAGATAAAAGAGCTCTTTAATGAGCCATAAAAAAAATTCAATCATACTATTTGCAGCTAGAGTAAACTGTACACATATTACTGAGTTCCAATTACAGCATTCCTGCATATGCTCCATCAAATACACCTTTTCAATAAATAAATACTCTTTGGCATATCAGGATTAGATATTGAGTCACTCAGCCAGAGCTTTGCCAAATGAAAATTTGGCTAGATATTTAACAACTAACGCTCCATTTATGCCCCTTCATTCACTTGTCTTTGCAGTGCCTCTTTCACATCCATTCCATTCTTCACTGCATGAAGCCCTTGTTGAACTTTCGAAACAGCCATCACTTAAAACATCCAAGTTTTAAGCATGCACTTAGACACATTGTAAACATATTTGTACATAGGTTCATAGTACCTGTAAATAGGTACCACTACTAGAATACCACTACTAGAATGAAACAGAAATTGATATTCAGTAGACACAGAAGTAAAGCAAATTATTAGAAATGTGCTGTTCAGATTTGTTAAAGGCAAGAACAGTATTAAAATGTTTCATCCTAGAAATTTAATACAGATTTGAATTTACTACAGGAAAACGAGACCTTTCCATTCATGAATTCATTTTTGTGCGACCTCTGAACTTCTCTACAGAACTACAGCCTACTTTCATCTATTACCCCAGTGTGACAGGCTAATAGGGTAGTATCAAAATACCTCTGCTTTCTTTCCCTTTCTTCTATTCCTCAGCCAATTTCTCTTGCAAAATAAAAGGATTTTAAAACTGAAATTCATTATTTAAATTTCATGTCTTGAAATTTTAGAGTTTAAAATGAAACTATGTACAGTCTTAAAATTCAGTACTCAAAATATATGTAATTTAATTGCCAAATAATAATGTCCCACAAAGCGTCAAAGAATTATCTTTCATGCATATCAATGTCTGTAATCAGTATTTCAGAGAAACATGGAATGATTTGTGTTGGAAGGAACTTTAAAGACCATCTAGTTCCACACCCTTTGCCATGACAGGGACACCTTCCACTAGACCACCTGTCTCTAAGCCCCACCTATCCTGCCCTTGAACACTTCCAGGGATGGGGGAATCACAGCTTCTCTGGGCAACTTGATCCAGTGCAACACCACCCTCACAGTGAAGAATGTCTTCCAAATATCTATTCTAAACCCACCATCTCTCAGTTTAAAGCCGTTTTCCCTTGACCCATTACTAAATGCCCTTGTCAACAGTCCCCCTCCAGCTCTCTTGAAGCCCTATTTAGGAACTGCGAGGCTGCTATAAGGTGTCTCTGGAGCTTTATCTTCTCCAGGATATTTAAAATAATCAAATTCAAAAAAGCCATAAAGATGCTGTTCAGCACCAAGATTGTCCTGACTTGTATTCCCTTTGAACAAAATTTTCATTTCAAGGTGAGTTCTGTACTGCCATTTTTTTTGCATGGATACAGACAGGCAAAGGAATGGATAAGAAAGGGGTACAAGGAAGGAAAAAATAGCAGGAAGGAGGGAGGCAAGGGAGAACTGGGGAAGATGGGAGGGAGATAAAATCTATTATAGAGTCTAACAATCAAAAAAAACCTTAAAGAAACATAATATATTCTGGATTTATCAATTAATATTTCTACAGAACAATGAAATCAAATGATTGTAAATTACCTAAAAGTATGTATGGGATGCAAAATAGTCAATTACACAATGTCCAGCATGTCTCCAATTCAATGCAAATGTGAAAAGACAACTGCTGTAAACATGTATTGGATAAAACAAGTTCACTGATGATGAGAAAGTAGCTGTGTTTAAATGGGCTTGTCCCCATTCACACTTGTTCACACTTTTTCAAAGATAAATTTAACAGGAGCAGAGAACTACCAGGATGATGAGAAGAAAATGGACATTTTCTCAAGAGAGAAGAATAAAAGAACTTTGCTTGTTCAGTAGAGTAAAACAAGACTGAGATGGGATATGACCATAAACATATAATGAAGGGACAGATGTCAGTGGGTGAAAGACCTGAAAAATCTCAAAAATTATGTCAGCACAAAACCAAAAAACTGTTAGCTGAGTATGATATATGCTTAGACTGTAAATTACAAGGTTACGTGATGTGTATTTTGCATTAGCAAGAAAACAGATTAATGGCCCCAAGGGGCCTGGTGTGAATTTCACGTTCCCAACCAAGTTTTACTTTTAGGAATTTGCCCACAGCTACTGAAAGTTTTACTCCTGGGACAGGCAGTCACCACACTGCAGTTCAACTAAGCTGTCATGGTGAGTTACAGAGAAAAAGGTAGCATGTCAATTAAGCATAATGATGTGGCAATTAGCTTTTCATTTCAACTTTCTAAATATGTGCCATGGAATAACTAAAAGGATGCAAGAAATTTAATCTCTTCATCTTCTATTAAAAAATGGGGTATGTGAAGAAATGAAAAATATTTGACTACTCAGAAAATCTATTTGTCTTCTTTGTTCAGCGTCTCCTGCTATTGATCACTATCAGTGCTGACAAATAGCTTGAAGCTGTGATCTGGAATTGATATTTAATTAAAATGAAGATCTATTCTAATTGTATGGTAAACACATCAGAGTTCTGTATGTAAATAATGTCAACAGATGTGGGATAAGAGAGGAATTTTAAATAAGTGTTAGAAAGTTTGCAAAGGGGCTAGGGAGCAAATCATGCAGAGAAAAGCAATAATTAAATTCTGTCTCTAATTTATTTTTACAGTGGATTCCACTCTTATTACACTGAGGTTTAAAGGCTGATTTCTTATTCTCCCTGCTAGAATGAATAAATTACATGTACGATATGGGGTTTAGGGGGGGGTTAAATCACAAAAGTAATGTTTTCTTCATCAAAGTGTGAAACCTATTTGTAGTATGAGTAGACCATGTGTCTTCACGACATTGAAACATACAAAATGAAATTACTGAAGTGCCTTATAGAGAATGATGTTTTTCAGAGAACATTTTGTCTCCCAAGTCTGGTCAGCAGCCTTCTGTCACTGTGCCCTTTCTCCAAACCCATATATATCATTAATGGGGAGAGCTGCACTGGTCTGTTGCCTACTCAGAAGTCTCAGTCAGTTTTCCTTTATCAGATCCTCTACAGGCAGATAGGAACAGCCTCACATTTACAAGCCCTGTTTTCATGGCCTCAGACACCCTGACATCTTCTGGAAGCACAGCACAGAGCAATGTAAGCAATTCAGGAGGTTTCTGGGGTGCACTGATGGTAATTTCCCCTTCTGAGAGATGGAAGAGTCGATGAGAAGAGGCACTGTGCTGAACTTCATGCTCACAATGAGTGGCTTGTTGGGGATGTGAAGGTCAAAGGCAGCCATGGCTGCAGCAGCCATGAGATGGTGGTGGAATTCAGGGCAGAGGGGAGAGTGAAAAGCAAGCTCAGACTGCTGGAGAGGGGGAATGAGGAAGACAACATCAGACTGCTCTCAGTAGTGCCCTGTAACAGGACCAGAGGTAAAGGGCAAAAAGTGAAACACAGGAAGCTTCTCCTGAACATCAGGAAGCATTTTTTCCTGCGAGGGGGACTGAGCACTGGCAGAGATTGCCCAGGAAGACTATGGAGTCTCCATACTTGGAGATATTCAAAAGCCACCAAGTTGTCCTGAGCAACTGCATTTAGGTGGTCCTGCTTGAGCAGGGTGTTGGACCAGATGATGTACTGACCTCTTCTTTTCCCTTCTGATACATGAATTACCTACAGTATCTTCAACAGGTTTTGGTAGTACCTGTTTGGACAAATGGTTAGTGAATATTCCTCATACATGAGTGAAGAAAAAAGCGCTCAGGAATAGAGTGTATGCATACAGCATTCGCAGCTTTTATGTGCTTAGTCATTATTTAGGGAAGAGAGTGAAGAGAAAAAAAGTTTGAAGAAAATTGTCTCTGTAATTAAATGGTCTATGAGGCAGTTTTTCCTCTCAGCTGGAATTCTAGGATTCAAATTATATTCAGTAGGAAGCCTTCACTGTTTTTTACTGGCACTGAAAAAGTGCTCAAGAAAAATATGTGTCCATTAAATCACAGTTCTTGAATTTTATTCATTTTAGTAAGTGGTTTTAAGTAATTCTTTAAATTCCCATTTTAAGATTTTTTTATTTACATACAATTTTCTGATGTAATTTTTATTTTGAAATGACAAATCTTCACAATGCAGCCAGCTGTAAGCAGAATTTTTTATTTTTCTTTCTTATCACAACTGTGCTTAACCATACTGTAATTACATTAACTGCTCTGTCATGTTTATCTTTACAAGGACAAAAAGCCATCAAAGGTAATCATGTCTGTAGTAGAATGCAATACCAGTACGTTACTAAACTGTGAATTATTTCTTCTACTGTGGGATATTAAAATAGATCTGACTTCAGCCCAGCAACCTCAGTTAATGTTTGTGGGAGTTACTTTTCCACTTTGTGTCTCAAATCAGAGAAATGAGATTGCCTTGGCCAAACAGTAAGGTGTGAAAGCTCCACTAACTTCAGCCATAGTTTAAACAGGAAGAAGGTATCAGTCTAAATTCCAGAATGAAAAGGTTTTAGCACCAAAAGCATAGGTAGGGTAGCGCAGACATGTTTAAATTATTACAGGGAGTTAAACCATGGGAAGTAAATGTACCTTTTAGTGAAAGCTTATTTTTCTGTGGTTTACCTCAGTCAGAGACATGCAAAGAATAAGAAAAGAGTCAGGCACTGTCTTAGGTGAAAAATATTCAGCTGCATAGCTGGCACATATATCAGCCTTAGGGAGTGGTTCCTGCATACAAAGATGAGGTTTGGAGGTGCATTTTCAAGGCTGTGTGCATGCATATGCCCTCACCCACATCCCTGTATGGCCAGACTCTTTCATCAGCAGCCTGACTGATAATTTAGTAATCATATAGCAACACCATTTTTCTTTTACCTATACTGTAAAACTTAGCTGGATTCCTGCTTCTATATGCATTCATTTACCCTCCTTCTTAATGATAAATATATAGCATGCTCAATTTGGTTCATAAACATTTTACTTTCCTGTTTTTACTCAAAATATCTTTTGCCTTGCCTATTGAAGAGCGCAAATATGTTTCACTCAGTTATAGGGAAGTCCATGGTAATTCACTGTTGCCTGAGGCTCTCTGAGTTATACCTCTTTCACTCCCATGACAAAAACATAATATGGGTGCTTCAGGGGTAATATTTTCCATGGCAAGATGTACCTGGAAAACTATACAGTGCTAAAAAATAAAAGGAGCCTCTCATAGGTTGGCTTTCCTTCCTGAAATTTTGAATATTTCCATGATACTCCACACTGAAAATGTTGTTTCTCTGGGTGAAATTTTGTTTATTGTGAAACACAGCCCAGTAAAGCTACAGTTTGATATCTATGTTTGAAAGAATAGAAACACAATAGTTAATACCATCTTATTTTCAAGTCAATAGAAATAAGGCAAAAGTTTATCTGGGGATTCCTTCACTCCTCAAATGTCTATATGGGTAAAGGTTTCCTGGAAATCTAGTGGTATAATTGTTTTTCATCAGAAAACACCTGTTGGAAAACAGGCAAAATGCTTTGTGAAAATACAAAAATTTGCATTACCTTTGTTTATAAATTGACATATGGAAAGCTTTTAAATAAGACTGAAATAGAAATTCCTTACTGTTTCAAATATAATACCTGGCTCTGTTTCAAAATTAGCTGTCATGCAATGTTAATTATAGGTGCTAGGAACTACTTCAAAACTAAAGTGAACTGCAAAGCAAAATACATTTGAAGCACTATATATGAATTTAAAGAGTTAAAATTCTGGTATATCCTAGTAGTGTTCATTTAATTTTCTTATAATTCTTGTGAGGTTTTAGATGGGCAGAAACAGCTTTCTACCAGTTAATGCTCTTAATAAGTGAAAATTAATAATCTGTTGCTTCTAAAATTTTAGTCATATTATAGGTTGTTACAATTCTCTGATATTATAAATTATTTTTTAATATTTTTTTATCATTAGGTGTCAAGCATTACTCAGAAAGAATGAAGATAGTCCCTGATTCAATGAATTCTCAATATATGTAAAATATTGTAACAGCAATATTAACAATTATTTTCCCTATGTACCACTTCATTAATGATCTGTTCTCTACTTTATCAAGACCAATATGTTGTGTTAATATATGAACTGTGGAAATTCACCATAAAGTGTTTAATTCTGTTCCTTCTTTTTTTTTTTTTTTAATATGCTGTTGTATCTCTTAATAATTCCTTAATTTTGCATAATAAGAAATAATGCAATAACATGGCAAAGCTGCTAATTGTTCTTCAGTTGCAGCAGGAGCGCTGCAGAGACTGAATAAAATGTGCTGGATAATGTAGAAAGAGGGAAAAAAATGAGTCCGGTAGAATTAGGTTAGCAAGCAGTAGTTAATTCTGGAAGATATACATTTTGATTTCCAAATCAAACAAATGTAGTAAAGAAATCCAATATGTTTTGAGGAAGGCAAGGCTAATCCTACAGATACAGACCTAGGCACTGTGAGCTCTTACTTATATTTGGGGAGCCATAGTGAGCCATTATCCACACTGATATTCCCACTGAGGGTGGGAATCTCAGCTTCCTTTCTTTCACACAAATCCATGGGGATACCAGAATAAAATCAGTACAGAGCCCAACCAGTGCCTGACAGCCAAAATACGTACACATAGATCAAAAAGACTTTTTTTAAAAATTGGGCTGCAAATAGTTTTAGAAATTAATTTGGTCCTTGATTACTATTCATTTTACTTATGTTTTCTGCATACCTTCAGCTAGTAGCTAATATACAAATCGGAAAAACAAAGGGATTCAGAGGATTTATTTTGAAGTATCTATGGAGAGTATATTTCTGTTTTGTAATGTACATCTCATTCTAACTGCTACATTTAAATATAAGGAAAAAACACATTCATGGTGATGCTTGCATCAGTTCAGAGGTTCTGCTTCAATTACCACATATTCACAAGTCTTTACAAATCACTAAATACTCAAAAATGACAGAATAGTGAATACACAAAGAGGGAAGGGGAGAAGAAAGACACAACAAAAAACTCATAGCCTTTTTAAAGACTATTATCAAATAGAAAGTAAGTCAAAGCTTCCCAAGAAAGATAATAACCACAAGTTATTTGTCCATCTCCAGGAATCCCAATAGTAATAAGTTTGGTTTTCAGCTTCAGAGGATCATTTCCCAGCATTTTAAGGGTAGGTACAAGAAAAAATATTCTTCCCATCAATTTCTATTACCTGAATATGAGCAGCACAAATTCTTATAGAGTAGCTAAATATTTCCCAATAGTGTAAACAAATTAATAGCTCTGAAAGATGTGTCTCTTGTTTTAAATTATTACTGTGGATACAAAAAATCCAGAGACTAAAGAGATTTTCTTTTAAATGAAAGAACACAAGGAAAAAAATTAATAAAAATTTCAGTCTACCTATGGAATATCTAATCCCAGATGTTCACCACCAGATGCTGTTTCTTTTCCCTGCTTTCTCCTTCCCCTTTATACTTGCTACTAGCCAAATATGAATTCCTCCTCCATTTTTATGCTGTTTATCTTTGTTTTCCCCCCTGGAACCCCTGGAAGGATGGACATTTCCTGCTCTCCCTGCTGCCAGTGCCCTGCAGAAGGCTGCAATCCCCACACAGCCTCTAACACTGGCAGGCAGGGAGTGATCAGAGGGTATACTGTCTTGGGGAGTTCAAACTCACCGTGGAGTGGCAGGAGAACAGCTCAACAGCAGGAAAAGTACATTTCCTTCTATTTATTTCAGCTCTGCAATAGCAATGAGGAATAAGTCTGAGATCAGGAGGCAGTTGCCCCTTCTGCTGCCCTGTAAATTATATTCTTGCCAGGCCATTGTGTAAACTCTTTTGGTTTTCTGAGAGATTTCCTGATGGGTCACCGTACTGGAAGTGACACCTACAGCTATTGGAAATAATGGCCCATAGCTGCAGCAAAAGAGAATTAACAGCAGCACTTTTTATTCAGGATAACAGCCTCATAATCTGTATCATCACTTCAGAGTGAATTCATACAACAAAACCAAACAAGAAGATATTTGTGCTGTGAGTAAAATGAAAATACCATTTTTCCCCCCCTACATTCTATCATCATTATTTTCCATTTTTTTCTCTTCTTTTGAGAAAGCAAAATGGTACAGATAACCTAAATGGATGTGAATAGGAATCATGGTGTTGTACTACTGTAGACACAGCTTAGAGAAAACCCTTTTCTGTCACCAGTGAGTAGTTGAGGGATACATTGCTGAAGACCCAAGGTTTTGTCTGGTTTTTTTTTCAACAGAAGAGATATCAATATGCTTTTTACAGAATCCTAACTGCAGTTTCGGTGTTGATCTGAAAATAAGAAAATAATTCTTCATGACACATTTTCAATAATGCTGTAGATCTCTTTTTGTATCTCTTCTACAGGATGTGTCAGCTAATGCAGTAACATTTCATCTCTCATGTAGTGCTCTGCCTGATGCACCCCACTAAGCTGTGCTCCCACGGACACTCGTGGTGAAGGAAAAGTCTGGTTTAAACGGAGACAAGAGAAACCTGAATAGTGCCCCAGTCAGGAAATTCCAACAGTATAGATCACACCTCTGGTGTTGTGTTGTGTCATGCCCACAAAGGTACAGAATACATGGCATGAGTGGGATTTGGCTTCAAATGAAGGTGTCTTTAGCTGTGTGGCATCTGTCACCCATAGGTACAAGTTCCCACTATGGGGAGGAGAGATCAAGGCTCCAGTCAGTATTGCAGTTCATACAGATGTGCAATTCCTTCTAAAATTATTGATGATACCTGTGATAGCTTCAAACACTTGGTAAATAGGTCAGAACATGCACAGGAGAAAAATACTTTGCCAGACCTTTAGCTGAAGGATGAGATATCCAAAGAAGTGTTCTTAAACCTCTCTAACTGACCATATTAAAGCACCTAAGTTACAACTTGTGAACAGTGAGCTAAACCATTTTCTAGGCTTCATTAATGTAAGGATTACATTTCTGTCAATGACTGTTCAAATCTCCAAGCAAACCCCTCTCTCTTTCTCTAGATTTATGAAGAGTCCTGTGGAGACAGCTGAACTCACCCTACATAGGAAACAGTTTTGAGAGGAAAAGGTCAAGCTCAGGTTCTGGGTTTATTTCAGCCTAGGGGACTGCCCTGAGGCACAGCCATCCTGCTTACCCCTTCAGCAGCTCTGTCCATGGATCTCTGCAGAGATATAGGCATAGGAAGCATTTTGCTAATGTGCTACCAATTTTTACTCATGTCATTATGCTCTGACATGATTGCTGCCATCTGAATTTTAGAATTATTTCATGGGTAATTTGCAACATTTAACCTAAGTAACTTGGAAACCATATCAACTAGTGACTAAAGAAAATAATATCTGCATAACCTGTTTATTCTTCATTGAATCCTTCAGAACTTATTATTATTAAAACTAAAGTGATCCAAATATACCAACAGCATTTAGGGTCATAAACTCTGTCAAGTTTCAGTCAAATACTAGTGGAAATGTCCCAGGCTAGAAATCAGACAAAAGAAGTTAAATAACATAACTTCTCAGAGATCTTCTATAAAATAAAGACTTTCAAATGAAGGAAGAAACTTATTCAAAATAGATGTAAAAATTAATGACAACTACCTGATGCTATTTAAACAGACAATTATCATCAATAAAAAAAGGTTTAACAACTGTGTTTCATCAAAAAAATATATTAACTACTTTTCACAGTCTGAAACCATCATCAATCAATAATAGATAATATTTACTCTCTCCTGCTGGGGAGCTTTTTTTTCTGTTTTAATGGAATACATTGAATGTAGGTTACTATAGTTACAGCAGAATTTCAGAATGAGTTTTGTTTTATCATAATTGCTGCATATTAGTATATAAACAGCTGAACCCTGTCTTCCACTGGTAGCACTAATTTGTGCCTAGAGACAACTCTCTCCCCTCAGAAAATCGAACAGCGGCTTAAAATATGCTGTAAGTTTGTGGTCTTTCCCAGTGGGAGTGGAAAGTTTCTGCAAGTCAAGCTGTTTGTTGTTTAGAGCCTGGGACTGCTGGGATCGGCAGCATAGAAAGGTGAAGCTGCAAAAATCCATCACCAGCAGTAAAGGGAAATTAAAAGTGTTCCCTACCCCACCCCAGACATGTTGAATTATAACCACAATACTTCCCATCACTATTGTTTCTCAGCAGAAGTGAACACTAATGAATTTGTCTGGGATTTTTACAGAACCATAAGAGAGTTCAGAAACTAACAAGGAATGCAACATAAGCTCTCTATAAAGATCCAGTTTTTATCATCATGGTGTTTTCTAACACAGAAAACTATTGTTCCCAGGTTGCAGAGGCCAGGAAGGAAGAGCTTCTCCATCATGCATTCTTTATTAATCCGCATAAAGACTAATACCTATCAGACACCTCCTTCCCTCTATAGAGAATGGAGTTGTCCGAGTAATTTTTTCCTGTGTAACTGGATTTTTAATCTCTCCCAGATATATTGAAGAGCAGGAGATCACAGCATCATGGAAAATTTAGGTATGAGGTAAGAGGTAAAAAGCCTTACTGAGATCTCAGCTACCAGCTGAAGTGCTACCTTCAACAAGTTACATGTGCAGAACTTCCACAGCACTTCCATATTGCTCCACATTGAGAAGTCAAACAAATCTTCATGTAATATGGTGAAGTACTTGAAAAGCCAGCATATCTGAAATTATGGCTGTTATGTTTCCCTGAGCAAAAAATAAGTCTTCCAAAATTACTGACTGGTCAATGACTGACAGCCCAAGAAGGTTTTGTTCTGTTGCCTTTAAAATGCCATTGTCCTCCAAGTGAAATGCAAAGGGAAAGACAGTATGTCATACTCAATATGGAAGGACAAGAAACTAATGTCAAGTCAAAGATTGCCTTCTCCATTGTGACAGCAATTGTATGGATGAGTGGATTGAAGGAGATAGTAGTCTTAAACATGCTACACTTTAACAACTACAATTTTGTAACAGAAGATGACTCAAGTGGCACATTGCATAAGGAAGCACGGAAAAAGAAGGCACATTATCTTAGTAATAATGCCTCTTGTTTCCCTCAGAATCAAAAAAAGAAAATCTTTTCATTTACATTATAAATGACAAATTACTTTATAAAATCAATTTAAATATGTCTAGTAGTATTTAATCGTCTTTTTATATCACCTTTTTAAAGTACGTGTTTTGAGGACTATTGTTATCAAGACAAGGAATTAAGGCTTCACATTCTTGGGTTTATTCCTGCTCTAGTCTAGAAGGGCCATATCTTCATAATCTTCACCCTTGTGATCTTATGGATAACAATGTCCAAGAAAATACCTATTTTCCTTTTGAACATGAACTTAAATATTTACACATGAATAGTCTTTCCTGAAACACTTCCTCTTCTTTAACAGAACAAGGTGATTTACTTAAACCTAGTAGGTACAAAGGGTCCCACACATCAAATAACTTTCCTCACACAATTAGAAAAACTGAGTACTTTGACTGGAATCCAGAGCTGTCCACAGATCATCCAGGAAGAGAAAACAGCTGACATCTATTGGATAAACTGCTATTTCTATCTCATCCAGCTCCAGTTTGGGGCCCATTTACTTTGTGTTTAGAGTTACAGCTGACAGAATAAGTGGGTTTTGTCATGCTCTGGAGAAGAAGCAGGTGCTTGTGCCCACCAAGGGTGCCTGTTTATTGCTTTTAATGCATCTTTTGATGTTTAGTTCATTTTACTCCTATTTTCCATTCTTGTGTCTTTCATCCAGCAATATACAATACTGACTGCAAAGTGCATCATGAGACCAGTAAGATTTATGTATAATAGTGTACAAGTACACAGAAAGTCAGTCTTTATCCTCAAATATTTTATCACAAATAGACAAGTTCAAGACAAAGGATGGGAAAAAAGCAGCATAATGTCTTGTACAAAATAACATAAGAAGAGAGACCAATCTCCTCCATCCTATATACTCTTTATAGACAGCTTTATGGTGACTTTTTTACTAGTGCCTTTGATTAATGTATTTGCACCAGTTTTCTCTTTTTTATTGCATACAGAAAATTCCAGAGTATTTAAATACCTGAGTCGTGTGAAACATTGACTGAAATTTTCAATATCACTCAGCATTTAACATCCAGCTTTCTAAACTCTTGGCCTTCTGTTTTGAGACATAAATGAGACATGAAGCACTATGAAATTTGTTTAGAATACAGGGCTTAATTTTGGCCACTTATGTGCAGGGAATTGGTGTGTCTCCCACAAACTTCATACAGAATCAAGGCCCTCAGTCTCAGCATGAGACTTCCAAGTTTTTCTGGACTGAGGTCCTACTTCATAGTATTTATTTTAACATTCTTCATACATTTGTTCTCTCCTGTTCAGGAGAAAACAAATGTATGAAATATTTCCTTTTTCCATATAGCATCTGTATATGTTAATGTAGACTAAACCAGTAATTAATCTGCTACTTACTGCTTTTCTTCCTCAACTCTACACAACAAAAATACAGAGATGAAGAAATAGCAACTGCTAAACAAAGAATCACATGTGTGTAGAGAAAGCACTATAAGAAAGAATGGGGAAAAGGAAGGGAAAAGGGAGGTTGTCCTTTAAAAGGTATTGAACCATTGACCTTAAGAGTTTTTTATTCTTGTCTGGAGAGAAGTTGCTAAAGTACCTCACCACAGGAAAGAAATGAGAAATTTTGAGGGCTATTGAGCACTGAATTCTCATGGTGGCTCAGCAAAATGTTACTTAGAACAGGTGTTTCTGTAATTGTGATACATTGAGGAAGTGTGCAGTGTTCAATATCCCCTCAAGACTTACTAATACATCTCTAATGTTTCTAGAAATAGTATGCTGGACTGCCAAAGAGTACAGAATAAAACGTCTCTCAAGCCTGGTTGAAGATATTTACAATTCAGTGTATTTTTTTTTTTTTTTTTGTAGAGCTGGCTTTTTACAGAAATGAGGAGTTTTGGAACAGGCCCTAATAGAACCTGCCTTAGTGCAAGGGGCTTTTATTATTTAAGAATGTTTGAGACTTCTATCCTGGAGCCTCGACCTGCCTCTTCTCAAATAGAAAGGGAGAGCTTTTATTTCTGAAAACAGAACCTTGGCTCTTCAAGAGATCAACCTGAAGGGCAGGAAATCCCCCATAGGACAGGTGCAATTTTAAGGCTCTAGGCCCATGCATCGTGAGAACAGTTGGGAAGCAATCTTTCCCACAGTTTTAAATCCAAACGCTATTATTATAGCATAAACATAATATGGCAAATTTGCAATTTCAATTAACAATTAAAATATAACTATTTAATAAAAATGGAAAACAGATGGTAAAAATAAAATGCCCATGGCTATCAAATTTGAGCAGATTAAATGGAGGAGCAGGAAAGAAAAACACATTCAATAAAAAAATAAAAGATTTACCACCTCTGAGGACATTTGGGAGGACTGGAAGAGAGAAATGACCAGAATGCATTCTCCCAAAGTAACTTAAGCATTTTTTTATGCTTAGATTCTGTACTTCTGAACTGGAACTATGACAAGTACTGTAAATAGGAATAAATATATAGAATATGAGTAAAGTTTGGTGCAACAATGTGACAAGTGACACTGTTAGGTATCATTAAGAGTTTAGCACTGTAGAAGGTACCTGAATCATTGAATGGGCTAGGATATTTTCTCTTGTTAAGAAGAAAAATTGACATAATTAGGAGAAAAAGGAGGTGGTTGGGTTTTTCACAGTGTCAAATATGTAGGGTTCCTTTTTTGTACTTAAAGTAGAGCAGGTACTTGAAGCCCTGAAAACCTGCAGTGGGAGTGAACTGTAAATAAGCATGCAACACAGCAAGGTCACAGTTTCTGGCCTCTGTGATTATCCAGGGATATTTTACTAGCTGCAAGCCATTTTATTTCATAGCAAAGATTCAGAATGGAATAGAATTCAGTACGTTACTTCAAGCTAGGCCTGTGCAAACTATTCTTGGGAAATATTTTAGCTAATAAATTATACCCTTTTTTGCTGGAAGATTATTAGGAAAAATTTATAATCCCTCTAAATGTGTTCATCTTCTTTAAACAATTGAAGTGCTTTGGACAAACATTTTTCAATCAGCCTTCCTGCTGTAAACTATTCATTTAATTATGTCCTTTACTATTCAGCATGCATTATTTCTTATTTCAAGGGTGGGATTGGCAACTTCAGTTTCATGGCAGTTGCTCTGACTATTTGCCTGAATTTCTAAATGTTCATAAATGGAGTAGAAGAATAGCTGGGGTAAATAAGAGATATCTGCATTCATCAGCAGATGGGTTTGGGTTTGCAGGCTTATTGGTTAATGAATGGAGAAGATCCAGTCCCAAATTATCCTGCTAACAGGAACACTGGCCAAATGTTCAGTGCAGATTTGACATGTGTCATTTTAGCAGGTTTAACACAAGTTCCTTTAGTCCAGTGAGGCACCTGAATCCCACATTGTCACAGTTCTACAGCCCTTCTTCCTGTGTGTAAGACAAGCCAGGATATTTTGCTGCTAATCATGTCTCCCCTCAAGGACCACTGCCTTTGGCCATAAATACTGCAGAATTGAAAAGCAATTCAGGACTTGCCAGAACGCTGACAGTTTCTTCCGCATTTTCCAAGCTCAATTTCAGACAAACAGTACCATGATGATATAGCAAGTACTCAATACCAACATTTCAAGCCTCAGCAGAGAGAAACTGAACTGACGGTGAGGTCCTTAATCAGGATGCATGAACAAGCAACAATTCCGTTTACTCTTGCAAACCTGTGCTGGGACAAATAAATCTTCCCTTAAAGCTACAGGAGCTGAGCTAAAAAGAATCTCCTCCACAAAAAAACACTAAAACCAAAAACAAACAAAAAAGGCAAAACAAACAACCTGCCCCTCAGAACCCAAACCTGACTATTTTTGAGTCCATTAGTTCAGATAAACCAAACCTGAAGGCGTTTCTGCAAAACTCAAAATCTCTCATTCTCATATTTTCCAAGCAATACATTGCACCTTCTGAGCCTTTTTTATATCGTAGTGGTGTAGTGGTTATGGCTTTAGTTGCTCTTTCAGATAATCTTTGAGCATCACACCTAAACTGGTGACAAAAGTGACAGAGGCAATTCCAGCCAGTCCCATCACAAGGGATTGCATGACCATGATTTTACCCCTTCACCCCATACACTAGTACTGTAGTACTAGTACTACAGAGCCCAGAGAGGAGCTCTGCTGTCATACACCTCTGAAAACCACCAGTCCTGAAAAGGAGAGGCACCCTGTCCTGAAAGGTTCTCTCATCTGAACGGATCCCCAGTTGGCAGAGGAGATGTGGCCAGAGCCCTTAGATGGGGAGAAACATGCCTGTGTCTCATTGCTGGGCAGATCCCTGGTGTGAGCTCGGTAGGTGTGTGCTGTGAAATGCAGTGTGCAGGCCATGAGACACCGTGCCAGCTGACACATTACTGGTGTTCAGAACACGAGTCTCAAGAACTCTACATATGTGCTACAACACTCCCTATTGGAACAGGTACTAGAAACTGGCTTAGGGATTCCAGTTTTCCAAGCTTTCTCCCACTCCATCCATCAGTTTCAGCCTCAACTACAGCCAATTTTCAATTTTACACATAGGCAAAGATATCACTATGCTTCTGCATAGAGTTGTCCACTGCCTTGTTCCTAGGTGAGACTCGTAAAAACAAAAGGTACCAACTCTTGGTGTCTGGACTAGCAGAAGTTTTCTTCCTGTTTTGCACTCTGTGCAGGATACTTGGCTACATGGGAGTAAGGCAAACGCATTCAAATGATGGCAATTTAAGCTGGGAAGAGCCAAATTATAAAGTAATGTTATAAGACCATAATTACCCGAGAACTGTGCCTCATGTTTAACAATAGCTGTCTGCAGTGCCATTAAAATAATGACTTTCAGATTTGCCAAGACTTTTATTATAAGAAATCCTGGCCACAAAATCTTATAGACCATTTCTTCAATTGGTTTAAATTGGTGTACATCCACTGAAGTCACTGCATGAAGATATGACCTTTATACTCAAAAGACCCAAAACATTCAGCAATTAGGTAAGCAGACAGTTCTCTGGTAACACTGGATATTATGACACATGGCTCAAATTTGCTCAGAGAAACTGAAGTTATTTAAGCTGATATACTTAAAGGTACAGAAAATTTTGAATGTATATCAGATGGGGCAATTTCCATACTTATTTAGACCTGTCACAGCAGAACAAGTCAACAATATGCTGTCAAATGTCTGAATATATGTAATTTTTAAAATGCTGACTCAGAGGACAAATCTAGTCTTTTTTTCTACAGCCACCCTTAGCAGCCTCTCATATAGTGACAGTCTGATGACCATACTATGCTGTTATGTCTTCTTTCTGTTGAAAATATGCCTTAATGAGCTTAAAAAATACAATTTGATAATCATAACTTGCCATACTTTTTTGATACAGTATCAGAAATATGTATGTCTTTGTTTGTATCAGGTTTCTACCACACAGCAAATGCTACTAATTCAACACTCACTCTTTTAGAGGACAGGTTGTCCTGACTTTGATATATTCACATATCTAATGTCAGAGACAGAGCAGTGATGTGGCATTGAATGCTGACTTTTTGCTGAATTCTACTATAGCTCAGATAACACCTGATTTTTTGTCATGGTTTTCTCCTGGGGCCATAAGAGAAGCACCCAATCCAGCCTCCTGACTGTTGTACTGTCTTTGAATTACTGCCTTATCTCTAACTGACTTTTTTATTTAATTGCATTATGGACACAGTCTGACTGCACACACTAATAGGCATCAGAGTGTCCACAAGAGCAACTGTGAGAAGGAAAAGGAAAGAAAAGGAAAGGGAAAAGAGAATCAGAAAGACAAATAGAGAGGTTGAGAAACAGCTTAAAAATGCCACATAAAAAGCTTCACATGGACATGGACAGTTATAAAGTATTAGTTCACAAAACTTTTGTTTCAATTAATATAACTTATTAACTAGTATTGCTTTTTAATTAATATTGCTTATTTCCAGCGTGAGACATTCACAATGCAGACTTTCCTTGTGCCAAATTTGTGTGTGGAGTTTCCTCCTCTGCTCAGTCCCGTTACCAGGAAACCAGCTGGTGCCGCTTATGGTGAAACCATGGATCTGCCTAGCTCCTCTTTTGTTTGCTATTAGTCTTTAAACCTCCTCACTTCTTTGCTTGAAACCAGATAATGGATTTATTAGATACTGAAGAGATAAGAATCTGAGAAACTGTGCAAACACAAAGCCCTCATTTTCTTCAAATATTAAGTTGAAAATAATTCTCATGTTTCTATTGTTCTTTTTTTTCCTTTTACTTAGTCAACCAAGGCATTGATCACAAGTGTATTGGGTGGTTACTCCATTGTTGGGGTTTTGCTGAAAGAATTTAAGTTAGCCTTCCACAAATTTAGACATTAGATTCTGTAGTTTAATTTTAAGTATTCCTAATTAGGTAAAACATTTTATGCACCTAATTTTAGAATAAGAACAGCAATACAGAGTGATAGCCAAAGTGTATCTAACTGAAGATCTTCAGTGTAAGCCGTAAAACTTTGCATTTATTTCATTTATTCGGTCTTCCATTTGTAAATAGAGGCCATTTGTTATACCAGCATACATTTTTGTAAGGTTTAAACACCCCACCAGCAATGTAGTTCACAGTTGGTTTGTATGTACCATCTGGGCTTTGTATATAAAATGAGGCACCTAGCCTTAATTTTGGAATCATTTGCAGGAGGATCTATTATATGCTGTTCTGGTTTAGTCTGCTTCATGTTTGGAAGGTAATAATTCAGTAGTATTTCTAGGACTTGGCATTTGGCGTGCCATCTGGGGTGGTAAAGACTCTGCATATGGGAGATGGTATAGTCCCAAGTATTTTATCTCTCTAACACCCTTCCCACTAAAGGAACATTCACTTAAAGAAGCAAAATTCACTGCAAGTGTAGTGTGCTGCCATGAAAAGAAAGCCAAAGAAATATATACAGTGCTTTTCTACTCATGCAGTTTTGCTCCTTCATGATACACATATGACAAATAAATGTGGATTGTAGTCACCTAATAGTATTTTTTCTCAACTTTCTCCCTTTGTTCTTGTTTATACTTTTCTGCATGACACAAAATTCCTCTCCATTCTTGAGATTTATACTTTGATGTTTGGAGACAACAGGCTACCCTTCTACTTGTTAATTAAGCATACACAGATAGATAAATTTTCAGACAATCTAAGCTTTTTGATACTGATTTCTAAATTCATGGCAAAAAGGTATTTCAATACTCGTACCAATGTTTTTAATCTAGCCCCGTGTAGTTTATCCATTTAATCTTTCTTCACTGCATCTGACCATTTGTCTATCACTTCTGTTTCTTATAGTTTCTTTCATTAATCATTCCAAAAATCCAATTTTATGCTTTGAGTGCCAGTACTGAGTGCACCAGGACTGTTTCTGTGCTCAAAATTAAACTCCTATTCTCATATATGACTGTATCACCTTATTCCATGAGACAATAATACATATGCACCTATAACTTCACTTGCCCTTTTTCTTGCCCTTTCAAGTTGTGCCCATTATCTGCAACTATTGTATTTTATTCTCTCATCTTTTCCAGATTGTTAAATCCTCATTCAATATTTGCCTCAAATTATACCATCAATGGTGCCTTGCACTTTTATAATTTATTTATTATTTTATCACATCTGTCTCTGACCCACTGTATTTTTTTCCCCGTAAGGGCATTTAAACCTCCTCCTAATTTATGCCATGTGTAAATGTTGTCAATGAGTTGATGTATTCTTCTCTCCAAATCAGGAATGAAGATGTTAAATAAGCCTTGATTTACGACCAGCATTGCAGCAAATGACTGTGTATCTCCCTTCAACTTGATCCATCAATATTCTTTGTTTATGGCCTTTGAGCTAATCTTCAATCCATGTGACAGTCCACATATTTGTCAATTTGAATTAATTGCATGAGCTTTCATGGATGCTTTACCAAATGCTTCACTCAAGTCAAACTATATTAGGTCTGCCATTTTCCTCTCATTTGCTTATTTGGTAATGCTATCAAAAGAAGTAATCAAATTTGTCTGATAAGATTTATTTTCATAAATCATGCTGCTTACTTTTCATGGTTATCTTATCCTCCATTGGCCGTTCTGTGCCAGTAAGAGCTGGTTCAGCTCAGTAAATAGTAAAATCAGAGTCAACACATTGACTCTGATTTTACTATTTACCCCTCAAAAAGCAAATTCATTGATCAGCATGCTATTCTTGATGCCCAACACTAGGTTAGAGATCTATTTCAGCACTAATCAGCAACAGCATTTTGTATTTATTTCAGTGAATTTTAGGTTACATCATTGCACCAAAGTCTGGGTTATTTCTCCCATGTATTATGTGGGGTTTATTGTGGGTGAAAGAAAACCAGCAAAACTAGTAGAATCAAGAGGCAAAGAACAATATGTCCCTTTTGTGAATTACAGAAAACACATCAGCCATTTCCAGCTAAGACTCCTAGCATTTGAAAGGTTCATTGCCCAGGAAATAAAATCACAATCATTTCAAATACCAAGGGTTGTTCACAGCCACTGCTTTTACAGTTGCCTCCCTTTTACCTGACATAGCAGAGATTAAACAAGAGACCTCCAACATGGAAATAGATTAAACAAGATACTTTATAAAGCCAAACTCTGTAGTTAGAACTGTTAACATAATTACAACTTGTGCATTTTGATTTTCAATACACAGCACACTTACAGGGAGACATCCTCACAGTTACTTTGGCAATACTAAAACTATCCTATTTCTTAGACAAGAGAGAAACAGAAAATCACAGCTAATGTCCCAGTAAAATTTTTATGTTCTCTGTACAAAAGTCATGTGGTCACTGGTCTGGTTGAATGAGGCATGGGCATTTTGGGTTATTTCTGCTGAATTTCATTTTCTGTTTGTCTCAGAATAGTAGTCACCAGACAGGGCCCTTCAGTTACCCACCAGCTCCATAGGTTCTTAAAATATATCTGTCCCCATTGTCCCACTTCTGCCCCCACCATTTATCTTCCAGCTCTGTCCTTCACAAATATATATTTATTTCTACAGTGAGTTTCCAGTTCTCAACTGGTTTTCAGCTTTCCTTTTAGGTAAGACAGATGAGAAGAGAGGCAGGTTTTCTGAGAATCTTCTTATCTAGCTTCAGACATCTAAAGGACACATGAAGAAACCCAAATTTCCTCTCTAAGCTGCCCTTATTGCCAAAAGTCCTTCTAGCTTCTAGCAGACAATGTGATCTGTCCCAGAGGCCTATTTTGTATTAAATAATCTCTGCCTACAATTCAACTTATCCAAAAGATGATATCTATCTATTTCACTACAGTGATGCAAAGGAACTTAAAACAATGAACACAATGAACTACATTTTAGATGCCAAAGTTATGGTGCATGAATGTCTCATAAAGGCACATAAAAATAATGTCATAAGATAAACTGATAAAGGTCTTTGTGTCTCAGAAGAGCTGCTCCGAGTAATGATCTCAGCTGAGTGTAAGTCTCAAATGACAACATTTGCCAGTTGCACAAATTCTGTGGATATGTCATTAAGGGATGATGCTATCAGATTATCTATCCTGTGGTATAAATAGTCACACCTTTATCTGTTCCACTAGGTCTCTATTGATTAATACTTGCTGAGAAGTGATTTGCATGTTTCAAATGTGATAATGGTCTTTATTAATAACATTACTTCTTGTTTAGGAACACGGGTGTTTCTCTCCTTTTTTGTTGACACAAAATCAATGTAATGATTTACCCTAAAATTGCATTAAATGACAACTTACTTGACGTCTTTTTAAATTAATTTATAAATCTGTGGTATTTTTGCCTCTCTAAAACCTAAACCTACATGCTGAAACAGTTTGCTCATCCACAATTTATCCCTAAAGTGGGTTTGTGGAACTACAAAATTTCTCACCCTTTCTCTCTATGTCGCCTTCCTTGGTTTTCTTTTCTGTCCAAAAGGGACTTATTGTACCTGTCTAGCTTTAGCTCTGAAAATGTATGGGCCAATCTAAAATATATTGCCCTTTCCCCCGAAACAACAATTGACACAATGTAGTCCAGTTCTACTTACACAGAAGTGAGAGTTTCGTAGTGATCCATGACCTTGTAAGGCTCATTATTAGATAGATACCAATTTGTCATGCTGTGCCTAGCTATCAGCTTTTCTAGTCACTCACTTCATGCTTCTTGTGGCAAATTATATTTGACTTTCAATTTAAAATCCAGGGTACTTTAATGTAAAACCTCAGTATAATAATGGTGATGAAGCAGCAGGGCATGCAATTTGACAGAATGGATTTTTCTAGTTTATTGTGGCAGACTCTCCTCCCCCAACCCCAAAGATAAGAAAAGAAGGAAAGAAAGAAGGGAGGGAAGAAGGAAAGAGAAAAAGAAAGCCAGCAACACTCTCCTGAAACCCTGGTGGAAGCTGGGAAGACTGTAGATACAGCAGCAGGCTGTCATTTGAAAATGGAGGCTCTTACTGTTGCTCCCTGAGCACAACTTAAAATACATTAGATGCATCATGACAAGCTATAATTCATGAATTCATGAATGAAGATTTAATTCCTTTTTAATGAAAAAAAAAAATGTTCCAGCTTCTTTGGCTGAGTTACTGAACTTAATATATGTTACGCAGTTCCTGTCAGACATAAGTAATACTGATCTCTTTTGTCTTGATGCCAAGCACCTACTATTAAAGGTGTCATAGGCATGAAAACTGATATTAGGGATGCATTATTTCAGTACTTTTAAAAGAGGATTTGCTTTTTAACAATGCCTTGTACAGGATACTGGGGAGGGGAAATTTCCCACTTCAGGCAAAATTACTGTTGTTTGGGATTTATATTCTTATTATAATGTGAATTCTGACTAGACAGTATGGCACATTATAGAACTTTTTTAATCTATGGGGTTTTTTTCACCTTTCTTTTTCTACGTGTAACAAAGATCATGCATGTATTTAAAATCTGAGCTTCATTTTGAGAATAATAATCATCAAATTTGGTCACCTAGACATTAAGTAACCATGTAAAGCTAATTCTCTAAACTCATTTGAAGAGCCAACAGAAAAACAATAACTTTAAGAATAACTCAGCCTATGTATTTTAGAGTGGGATTCATCCCAACCAACTTCAGGCTTTTAATACTTACGTATTGAAGTTCTAGCAGTGCCTTGAAGCATCCTTCTAAATAAACAGCTAGAAATATGCATTTTTAGAAGATGAATCATCAGATGAATCATCTGATTTACCTTACAGACATACTTTAGGATAAAATTAATTGCCCTTCAGGCAAATTTCTTGCTCTCTAGCAAGGAAAATATTGAGTGCTTTGATCAGCCTTGCACATCCCATTTCAAGTCATACAGGTTAGCAAAGGTGTTTCCTCACACTTAGGTCACAAAATCCTGATAAACTGAATGATCTTTCAGACAAGACTTGTCTCTTGTCTCTCTCATGAATATCAAATATTTGCTCTGGATGATTAAGTTTGAGATAAAGAAGATTGTAGACAGCAAGATTTCATTCTAAAAACTCACCCATATAATTTCTGGGCATAAAATGGCATATAGTAAAGATTTTTCCAGGCCTCAGTCTTTAACTTCTAGACTCAAGCATATTGATACTGAAGTAGTAAAGCTTTGGTTTGTCAATGAATTTTTTTTCTGAGCTATGGTGTAGTACATCAGACTGAGGTATGTCACTAAGTTTGGAAAGGACCTTAAAGTGCATTGAGTCTGCCATAACCCTATCACTGCCAAGTCCAATACTAAGCCATTTTCCAAACTACCACATCTGCATGATTTTTAAGCACCTTCAGCAATGGTGACTCCACCATTTTGCTGAGCACACTGCTCCAATGCTTTACAGCCCTTTCTGTGAGCAAACTTTTCCTAATATCCAATCTAAATCTCCCCTGACCTAATATTTTTTGACTCTAACTCTGTAATTTGCTGGTAAGTTGAAGACCCCAACTAACAGGATATTTCAGCAGAATCTTCATCCATTTTGGGTGGGCTATAACAGACTCCCACCAAGATATCTGCCTTGTTGGCATTACCCTGATTGTGACACATAGAGAGTCAAAACACTCCCCCACACACTGGGCTCTCCCTCCTTGCCTATTCCTTCTGCAGAATTAACAGCCATCCATTGCAGCACTCCAGCTGTCTGAGTCATCCCTCCATGGTTCTGTGATCGTGACTATATCACAGTTTTCCTGCTGCACAGTGGCTTCCATTTCCTCCTGTTTGCTGTGTGCTTTGGTGTAGATGTACTTCAGTAAAGCTATTGATCCTGCCACAGTTTTGGGAGGAAAAAACCTTAATTCCTACAAGACCATTCTCAGGTGCTTCCATGGTTTCTAACAATTGGTAGTAAAAGCACTTCTTTCCTAGAAAATAGTAACGCTGACACTCCAAAACAACAGACAAAATATCTTTATTTTTTAACCAGGCAGCTGCAGCTGAAAGGAAAGGAGACAGTAAAAGCAAAATTCAGAAAGAGCACACTAAACGTATAATTTGATCATCTAAACAGGGCTATTTTCTGTTGCTTTAAGTTCCAAAAAGTATCATTTCTGCCCTTTAGCTTCCATCAAAGAGATATGGATCTGCCATCGGTGAAAAATTTACAGCCCATGTGGATATTCTGGATAATAAAAACTGTCAGTGGTACTAAGTGCCTACATATGAGCAACTGAATCCCATCCTGTATGTCTACATCTCAGCTAGTTGCCCTATGTTTCCTTTACAGTTATGAGGCACTCATAGAGAATAATTCATTTGAGCAATTTCAAGTGTCCAGAGTGGAATGAATTGCATCATTCAATAAACAACTAGATTTCTTCACTGACTCTAAATGAAGTCCAGGGTTTCTCTTTTAAGCACCTCCACTGTAGATACAGCCATTTAATCAGAAAACTCTCATCCTCAATAGAACATAACAAACATAACAAGGAACATAACACAAGGTGGCAAACATCACAGCTTCAGTCTGGTTCCATAACATAATTCCCAAAACACTCCAAACCACCCCAGCTAAGGACTTTGAGTAAAAGGGATTAAAAGCCTTGAATCCAGTGTATGCTACAGGGAGAAAAGGTAAACATTACATGTGCCACTAATGTCAAAGCCCCTTCCTACAACAGAGAGTGTAACATGACAATATCCAGATGACAGGTGTGGACCACAGTCCACCCTAGAGAGGAGAGTGAAAACCTCCTAAGCTGTGTCTGGAACTAGGATAAATTTTCTTCTTGGCTTAAAATTTCACAAAATATTTGACATGAAGGAGGTAATAAAAACTTTTAAAACAAAACATGTCTTTCTTGTAATCAGGATAGCCACTGTCTGTAGAAATGTCCAATTTCTGATCTTCCTGAGAAAGAAAGTGAGAGAAGAGCTATTAATCTCAGTCCTTGCAGACAGACAGGTGAAGCCTGGATATACCTGCATTATTTCACTGCTATAAAAATCAGGTACAATATTTTTCTGATACTGAAACTAATTTTTCCTCTCCATGGGCATACAACTTAGCTTGCATGAGGATGCTATCTTTTTTTTATTTTCAGTCTGTCCCTTGTCTCTCAGACTAAGAGTTGGATGGCTATAAATATTGTAGAAAATTCTCTAAATTGAAAGGCACTTGCATCATAGTAGTAAAAACCCAACCAATCAAAACAAAAAACAAAACCCATACCTTAAATTAAATACATAAGATATATTTTAATAAATGAAAATAAGTAAATAGTAAGTTGGAAAGTAGTTGGGTTTCCAGATCAAAGACAGTGCAGACTGGGATTGTAACTGGGATAAGCAGAAAAACCTTAATGATAAAAACTCACAGAAACCTGCCATTAACTCATCAGGTACAATCCACTTGCCATGACCAATGCCTGGAAAGTTGAGACACGGTCAGGTTGTTGCATATGACAAGCACATGGAGTCACAACTTCCTTTGACACATCTATCCCAGTGTGTAGAAGTTTTCTGAAAGAGAATTTGTATATGTGCCATTCTTACAATATTCTGTAACATTTACAGGCAAAGACATCCCAGTCTAAGTAATAAAGAGGTAAGTAAGTAAGTAAATCTAGGCTGGTGGAACCAGGAATGCCAATGGATTATGATAATATGAGCAATCTGAGATAGAGCCCTTCATCAATAACCAAAAAAATGTAACTAGAAAAGGCTGGAGCTTCTCAGGTTTTGGTGTTTTGGTTTTTTACAAGTAACAACTCACAAACTTGTGTGACATAGCTTTATGTAAAAGGTCTTTAAACTAACTGCGTGTGATCCTGAATTATGCTATTATAATTATACATGCAAGTTGAATAGGAATGCTATTGAGGAAACAAGTCAAGTAACAGACGGCATGACTTGAAAACAGACGTGAGATTTCTAGAAGAAAAATTACTCTTTTAAATAAAATAGATTGTTTGGTGATCTCCAGCTAGTAATCCACCTTACAGGTCTCGGTAGGGTTGCCACACTTTTGAATTCACGTGTCTGTCTGAGTAGCAGGACTTTACAAAAATTTCATCTGAAATTTGTTAGGTATAAAGTGCAGTTGGATCAAATGCATCCTATGACATAGGGGTTGCCTTCAGAAAATTGCTTTTCCATTCCAGTACCACAGAGGCACACTTTTTCTTGTTCTTTCCCATATGCTATGGGGTAAGACTGCTAAAGATTACAGACCTAAATATGAATTGATTTTTCTTTCATGTTTATTGTGGATTAGTATGCAAAACATTTTCTGTGTTACATCCACTCTCCTAGTAGCTCAAAATTCTTCACAATGCCACCTGGTGAGTTGCCTGGTTACATTTTGTTCCTGTTGTCCTTTTTTCCAAGCATTAGCTGAGCAATTAATGAACAAATCAAATAAATTGGAGGTGCTGTATTTTCCTCTAGATGCAAATGTGAAGGATAATTTTTAAAGTACTTTTATATATCTCCCACATCCTCTGGGGAGGAAGTACAGGCTTCAAGCTCTAAATTACTCATTCCTGCTGGCATCAGATGTATGCCCCAAGGAGTTCATTTTCTGCTCAACAGACAAGAATTTAACTACGTAAATTCATTTCTAAATAGAAAATAATATAATAAAACACTTTCCAGACAATCTCTCACAGGTACTTTAACACCCATAAGGGAAAGAGCTAAAAAGGCTCAAAGAATTGATACCTTCTCTTCCATGCAGATTATCTATGGGGCTGAAATTTCCCCTACTGGCTTAAGAATTTTACTAGTGAAGGATGCTTAATCCTAAATTAGATCAAACAAGTTTTGGCATGAATCAAGACATTAATACAAAGTTCTTCTCCAATTTACTTCAAGTCTTCCTATCTCCATGTAGCAGTATTGCTTCAAATTCTAGCCAGGCTGATAACAGTAGGTTTCATCATAATATCCAGGAGTCTTAGTTTTGGAACTGAATAGGAAAATTTCATCAATTTAAAGTATATAGCTACCCTATTAGGAGATAACAATTTAGAAAAATAAACCAACTGCGCTATAAAAATCAAGTCATTAAAAGTAGCTCAGATGTGTTGTCATAAACAGTCTCCCTCCCCACATCCCCCAAGTCATGCTCTTAATACCAAATTTCCTTTTCTTCTAAAAACAGAACTTGTAAGAGCAGCCCCAGGGGGAGAGCCCTAGGTTGTCTGGGAATTTCTGCTTATCTCATCTGCTGTAATTACCAAATTAGGTGACTATATCATGAGACACATCAGAATACAAACAAACAAAAAAATAATCTGTCAACTCCAGTGGGTTTATAAAGATATAATAGAAGAGAAAGAAAAAAGAGAAAAAAAGGTCACACCCACCCTGTACTCTCATGCTCCTGAGACTGCTGTTGAAGAAATGAAAAGGTGCAGTCAACGGGATGAACCCTACTGCTCTACACAAAACAGATGTTTAACTATTTTCTTGGTGTTAGAATACACGCACCCATTTGACTGCAATGATGATTAAATTCATCCTGACTTATTCTGTCACAGGAGGACAATTGCATCTTATGATTAGTTTCTAGCTCCATTTAGTGCAGTGAGAAGCTTGTAAACTAACGTGATGGGCCCCAGTCTTGTAATAACCCAGCCAGGAGGATAACTGGCTGCAGGTAACCAAGAGTGTCAGCTTAAGTGTGAATTCACTCCACTCTACATGATTTCCCTCAGCATGACTTCCTGCAAGCAGGGAAATGTTGTAATTTAGTTAGGATTCTACAAGCTATAATATACTATGTTTGTTCTTTGCTTTTGTTACAGGAGCATTCAATTTTGCCAAAATCATCATCATTTTTTAATATTTTCAATAAATATTTAGTTCTTCCTCTTACTTTGTACTTTATTCCAAAAGGAACTACATAAAGACTTCCTGAACTGGACTAAGTGAGAAAAAAAAAACTGGATCTTGATTGCAATAATCTTTCACTTGCACTTTGCTAGAGCCAAACCAAATTCAACATATCAAAACATTTTATATGATCTGGATGAAGATCTAATGATGTTTTCCAGCTACAAATCCCAGGGAAGAAAAGAAAGATCAGGATTAGACCTAAGCATGAGAATGAGGAAGTCTTGGGAAAAAAACAAAAAGTGAAATTTTGCAGGGAGTATATGTGCAGCACTGACTGGAGTGGAATTTTAAACATATTTCTGAAATACAGATAAAAAATGGGCAACTGAGTCCAGGTGACTACCCTTGCACCGAATCACTCCCTGAAAGCTATACAAGATAATTCCCACTTCAGATAATAAATTTAACTGCAACTGATTTCTCCTTTTCTTCTGTATTTAAAGCCAAGCTAGCTAATATAAGACTAGTTAATATAAAGTAACTTTCCAGCATTTAAGACATTTTTACTGCATTGTATTCAAATTGCAGGCTAGCCAATTTTCTTTAGTCTCACTTTCTCAGAATAGTGCATTTCCAGCATTCCCTCAGTTTCTCCAACTGACAATATTTTCAGTCTCTTTGTCTGACTTCAGCATCAATTCCAAGACAGAATTGACAATGCAAGAGTTCAACAAATACTATTTCTACTAATTTTATACAGTCCATTGATTGGCTGCATGAAACCAACAGATTTCATCATTAATATTACCATCATAGTGTGATCAGAATCAAAGAGCTAGGCAGACATTCTTTACGTGCAGTATTAACATTTACCCAAAGACCAATCTACTATCCAGAGTACTTTAATGACCACAGCATGATATTCAAATCCACCCCGAGATCTGCAGTAGAAATCTTTCTGCTGGCATTGCTTTTCTTCGTGTCAGACATTGCAACCACAATCTTACTTCAAACATTGGAATAAACAAGTGACCAGAATGACTGGTGTTCAGGTCATGTCTCAAAGTCACCTGATTACACTGAAAATATATTCAAAATAAAAATAAATTATTAAATGGACAGTGTATTCCGGCAGAAAGGAAGGAGAAAAACTAAAACCTGCAGCCAAACCTGTCATTCGTAAAATTTTTATTTTCTTATTCCCAAATAAGATATGCAGGTTGGTTTAGCTGCAGCTAGCTTTTATCAAAAACTTTGCCTCATGGCTCTTTATATGGATTCACACACTGTTAAACGATTCAGTGCAAAGCAAATGGAAAGATTAATTTCGTGATGTGGCACCAAAAGAAACAATTTAGAGCAAGGATTAGGGATTGGACCATCTCAGCAAAACTTCTGGAACAAATCCTTTATAACTACAGAACATTTCACAATGACTATATCAGTGATCACAGGAAAGATGGATTTTTAGCAGAACTGAGAAAATCCATACAAACAGACTTTCTTCCCCATATTTTTCCAGAAGAAATGAGAATGAGAGAGGTTTTATAGAACTGAAAAAATATTGCTGAAAATAGAATCACTGGAAATTCTGAGTCAGATACTACTAATGAGACATCAGACTGGTATATTGGTATTTATACCTTAATATAGAGCAACGCTAACAACCCAGTGGTCATAATACAGCAACAAGGGCAGGATAGTTTGGCAGCATGTGTGTCATTCTATGTACCTCTAAATCTGGTTTATTTTCTTTTCTTTAAAAACAATTCAATCAATAAGAAATCCATGTTTCCTTTTTCTTCGCCCTCATGCATACATTGCAAAGGTTATTTTTATTAAAGCAGAATAGAGCTAAAAAAATCATCTGAAAACAACAATGGCAATTTCTACCTCTTTCAGATACACATTCCCAGGGGAATTTGTTCACCTAATGGCTCCTTATGTCCTGTGCCCCCTTATACAGCAGTTGTTTAAAAATCATGTTATCAGTTGCATAGCTCCATTGCTGACTTTTTCCTCCCTCCTGTTACTTCTTTTCTGCCCTCCTTAGCTGCCTACCAGTCAGCTAAGATTTGCTCATTCACACTTAGTGGTGTGATCAGAGCAGGAAATCTCCACACAACCAGCCATGATGCAACCAGATTATGAATCTGGACATACAGCTCTGAAGACAGTTCTGAATTAAAGAAAACCTCTTATAGCTGGTCCCTCTTTCTTTTTAACAGGTGAATGCCAGGTAAGACAGCTCTGACCTTAACAGTAAAAAATCCATGCAAATAATTTCACCATCCCATTAGCTCCAGGATTAATTGCTCCCAGATTTTCGGCGTATACACCTGACAGTGTCTAGTCACCACTATGTTGCTGTGTCAAGGCAGGATGTCATCCAAAATAATATTTTAAACATAAAGTCATATTTATCTCATCTATCAATACAAGCACCTACAACAGGAGCATAATTCTCTTAGGTTCTAGGTACTCAAAAGATAAGAAATTCTAAACTATGATTACAGTACAGGTCCATGAGATTAAGGTCACCCTCAACTTTTTTTAAGAGAAAATGTGGAAGCCCCTCAATTATTAGGCTATATTAACAACTGAAGCAGAGAAATGTCTGAGAGTGATTATTTCATATTATTTCACATTCAATTTCATTCTATTTCTAAAATAAAACAAAAGGATAATAATTTAAAAAAAAACAAACATGGAAATTTTGCAAATTAATGCTATGAATTAAAAGTCCCCCTGGTTTTTCACAGCATGCCTTCATATTTTTTGATGACTTAATTTCCATGTCTTCATGCTGATTGCTCCTAAAACACCTGGTAAACAGGATGTAGCATATTCCATTCCCTTTTACAAGAACTTAAAGTCTGAGCAATTTAATCTCAGAGCAGAAGATTCACCCCAGTACTGCTCATTGCTGTTGAAGATTAATTTTTACTAGCCACTTAGAGGGCTAAGGAGTGCATTACAACGAATACTATTATTCAAGTTCAGCAGAACAAAATCCATCATTTCTGAGCAGGGGAAAATGGTTTTTATTAGAGTCATTCACACGGCTCCATAATTCAATGGCATACACCATCTCTACTTATTCATTTTCCATTGTAAATTTTATCTTGTCCAAGAAGAAAGAAGTTCATTAGTTTGCTCAAAATGATTCTTAATAAGTGTGCTAATTGAGAGTGTATAAATGCATTTCAGTAGCTTCTTATGTTTTTTTCTTAAGAAGTGACACAAATTTGTCGTCCTTGTATGTTTAATACTAGTAAGATTTTTACAGGAGTGCAACTGTGGTACCCATTGTGCTCAGAGAGGTTGAAATAGTAAAAACCATATCACCAAAATGTTTTGTGAAGTGTATTGAAAAATTAGACTGAAGGATGTTAACGCTCCCTCTGTCTTTAATGGGTGAATGAGGGGAAGAAGTGTTTAATCCTATCAGGGAACATTCTCAGTAGGGCCACAGACCCAAAAGATACTTAATGCAATACATGGCAAGCCACTTTCTATTTCTTACCCTGATTCAGCAGGCTCCTCAAGTACCAGCCTCATTCTAAATGTCTGGATAGTGTCACAGAAGGCATATTAAATTATCATCCTAAAGTGGAAGCCTTCATTCGTATATAGAATAGCCAAACAAATTTGACTAAGTTTGAATTTTTAAAGCCATTTGCTTCTAAAACTTCCATATTGTTATTCTAATGGTTAAATCTATCTTCATGGACTTATGATGAAGTTTGCCCATTATTAAATATGAAGAGCTCTGCTTTTCAGTCAGGCAGCACATACCCTCTCCTTATTAGCAAGTCTTTTTAACAAAGTGGGTTTTGAAATACCAACTTCTCCCCAGAAGTCTGCTTTGAAAATAGAGTCAAAGATCCATGATGAAATGTATGTTTCTTTTCACAGACCCTGCTTGGAAAAACAATGTTTCTTAGATCTGAGGTAGGAATTGAAGGAACCTGAGTCCATAAGTAAATTACTTCAAATTTTTATGAAGATGAAGAAGAAGAAAGGGATAAAAAGACCCTTCATGTGATGGAAATCATTTTAGTAAGCACGAAAACAGTGCCTCATGCCCCCTTGATTCAAGAATAAATTTCTCCCCCAGTAGAAATAGCTAATACCAAATTAATTCTGACCTTAGATGCATCAGACTGATCCCTTGGAAATTTCTGAGTTTAAAGAGAATTCTCCAAACACCAAAAAATGTGGAAAATTTATATCTCTGGCATAAATATAGCAGCAGAAAGCAAGGTCCTAATTTCTTTCCATTCAGGATGGCTGCTATATCCCAAAAGTGAAAGGGAAGCTGGTTTACACTGGTCTTTAATAGAACATTCTCAGGGAGTTGTCCCTGTTCAGCATCCAGCTTCAGTCATAGCAGCTGATAGGGAAAGGCCCTGAGCACAAGCCTGGGAACCAGGAAAATGCTGCTGAGACAAAGTGGCCCAGAACTGTAGACTTTGAAGTTGTACCCATTTATCTTTCAAATCACTTTAGTTAATCTCCATTCAGTCACGTTGTTTTTAATTCAATCTCCACTCATATCAGGCTCCAAATATAAAGAATATATATACCAGGCCAGTGCAAGCTCTCAAGGAAAGCAGGAGCCAAGGAGGCACAACAGCCTTCTAGAACAAATTCATCTAAATAATTGTGTGCGGAAAATAAAGAAATAAAGAAAAAGAAGTATTAACAATCACTTTCCCACCCACTGATTCTATATCAACATTAGTGATTAACAGGCAATTTTCAGTTTCAATCACTCAGTGCTAGATTCTCATTTCTATCTCATGAACAAAACAGGTCTCTAAGGTTTTACAAATTTGTTCTTGAAATGTTGTGAAGACCTTCTGACTCCACTTAGATCAGAGGTAGTTTCAGTAGGCCAGATTCTGATAATTTCACTCTCTATTGCTGAGAAATGCTCAGCAATAAATCCTGCCAAAACTTGCATTCAAATACAAGGAAAACAAAGGGTAAAAATACAGCCTATGCTCTTACAGTCAGCATTAGAAATATGAAAATTATGGTATTTAAGTTTTATCCCAAATTTAATGGCTTTAATTCATGACAGTAGTTTTTTGTTGTTGGAGTTGGGATAGTTTGTTTTTGTTGTTGTTGTTTTGGGGTTTTTTGCTTTAGAGCAGAGCCTCAAGGTGGGACACACATTCATTACTCTCTGAGGTGATACAGAAAATATATTCCTAAATATTTTTATTCCCTCCTACACTCTACCACATCACACTTTCTATATTTAGAAGTGATTAGATTTATTTATTTTGCACAGCAACTCAACTCAAAGGAGTACAGAGCTGAACCTACTCTTGCAAATATCTGTTTACATACCCTGATTTCTATTTAAGTAGTGGCCAATTAAACCTTTGTAAGTAGAAGGAAGCACCCATAGCCTTTGAAATTTGAAGGTAAATATGCAACATACATGAGCATTTCAGGTTATTGCTCTCCAATTAGAGCTCAGAGTACACCATCATTGTCCTTTTGAGGATGAAACCTGCCAGTCACATTTGCAAGTACACACATGAATTAAACATATCAACTAAGCATAATGTTTATGCATCTTAGAATTGGGTCTTAGAGCTGTTCAGTCTAATGCATTATAATCAAGAAAAGAAGAGCTAACACACTGCTTCAGAACCCACTGCTGCTGCAGGCATCATGCAGAGGAATCACCCAAAGTGATGGGGGTCCTCCAGTGGCATACAGCTGGGAGGTAAATTCTTGTTGAGTGGCATCCAGCATCTCCTCATGCACCAGCCATGTCCAGCTGCCCTTGCTTCCCTTGGCATCTTGTGGCAAGTTAGTTAAGGCTGTTTGCCTGCAGGCCACTCTCATCTACGCAAGGGTATCAGTCAGGCACTCAACCAACCACAGATCAAGGAAGAGATTAGCTTGATTCCTCCTTCGCAGTCCAAATCCTCAGCTGCACTTTGTGCTTTCTGACAATGGCAGAAGTACTGAGCCAGAAGCTGAAACTCCAGGGCAATGTAAGCACTGTTGTAAGCCTGTGTGTGGGAGTAGCTGACTGTGGGTCAGCGGGAAACAAAGGCAGAGAAAAGGAAAAGGGAACAGAAAAAGGATTGAAAGGACTACACATAATGCAGTATTTTAGGGCAAAAACATGATGTTGGTTCTCCAAAGCTGCAGTTTTGCTGCTGGAGACAGGGAATACTGTCCTCAGAGCCCCACTGTCAGACTGGGGTTCAGGAGCATCAGTGCTGGTTTGAATGACAGCACATTGCCTCCCGCTGGGCTGCACACCTCAGCACTGCTTCTGAGCTAAAGCAGTGACGTTATGCACTACCTAGCCCAGAGATGTTTTTAATTTGGTTTGATTTCTCTCAGACAGGATTAGAAAGATGGCGTTCAAGGCCCCCTGTCTTGTGTCGACACCACTGTACCTCACCTCCCTCTTACTGCTGTGTCACAAAGGTTGAAGGTCTCTCTAGCAATGGGACAAAGAAACAGTAAAGCAGGAAGCCCATATGCTTCTCTTTCAAAGCTATCATTTGCAGAAAAAATGTGTTTCAGACTTTGCCTGCTGTGTTCCAAAGACAGGAAACTTAGTTCACATTTGCAAGTTGTTCAGCGTGGCTTTATAAAAACTTCTCCGGCAGAATGAACTCACTCAAAATCAGCTTCTCTTTTGAAAATATAATGCTTTTCATCTGGGATGAAACAAGTGTAGGCTACTTTCAGTCAAAAAGCTGATATAATGCAACACAGAGTGTGCACAGCCCTTCTCTGTAAAGTTTTATTTCTGAGCAATTACAAAGGAGACATGTAAAACCAAATGAGAAAATCTTTCCAACTGCTGAATGGATTGAATTTTTCCCTCACCTTTTGGCAAGGGTCATCTCTTCCTGCTATTATTAGGATGCTCACTGGGTGCAAGGTACCTCTGTAGAAAATGGTATCTGTTGGAATTAATCAGCAATGCTTTAGGTGAACCCTGCTTCTTTGCCAAAAAGTCCAGGAATCAACATTGCTGCCCATTTCCAAATGTCTCCCATGTCCTTATTAAATGTGGCTGTGCAGCAGAAAGAATATCTCTCTTAAACAGCATATTGCAGCATTAGAAAGAGCATAGATGTGCTGAGATTATCAGTCATGCAATTCAGCTTGAACAAACCAAGTCTTCATAGGGGGAAGCAAGGGAAGCAAGGGTGGATTCACTGGCAGTTTTGTTATAGCAGGGAAATATCTCCAGTAGCAGCATCTAAATAAGAAATTTGTGGTTTTAAATAGATTTGTAAAACCCATTAGAAAAATAACTCCTGACAAACAGGATAAATAAAATCCTGTAGAAAGTATCCTTTAGCAGAACTAGGGCGAGCAAGGAGTTAAAATCTTGCATTTAAGTAAAAGGATGATAAAGCATTCTTCATTACCTGAGATTATTAATAATTCCAATTAAAATTTTGCCCCACAAAACAAGAAGGATATTGCCAGCACTGTTTCCTCAGGTCCAAAGGCTATTTTTCGCATGTTTATAGCACTCTCATAAACAAAAACTGTGTGAAGGCTGATGACTGGAGCAAAGGCTGCTACGGTGTCCTATGGTAGTAGTTATCTTTTCCTGGAGGGGAAGGAACGTTTTTGCAACAAGATGTAAGCCATTCTGAATAGTGATGGTGGTCTGCTTCTTTCATAGTTCAGCTGAGCCCCAGAAAGCCTGCTGCCTGGCTTGGTAGCTCACTGCCTCCTCCTTGAAGCCCAGAACCAGTCTTGGCTCGACACATGTGTAACACTAACCCGAGATGGCCCCAGTGTGGAGTTGCCCCAGTGGGGCTGTGCAGGTTCAATGCCACATGTGAACATAACCACCATCCGGCAGCACACAGACAATACAGCAAGGCTCAGTCCTCCAGAGCTGTCAGAGCTGCCGATTCTCAGTTAAGCTCCTTTCTGCCCTGCTAATATCAATGCATCTGTCTGCTGCTGCTGTCCTTTCACAGGCCGCGTCCGCACGTTCTGAGCACATTTGGGCAGCCAGGACTGGGCAGCAGCTGAGCCCAGGCTGCACGTGGAGGGTCCCAGGAGAGTCACTACTAAGTCAGTCCTTGATCTCATCACCCAGAGGAAAGCCAGTCTTGCAACCTGGATGGAGATGCCCTTGTTCACCAGTATTCATCTTCAAAGGCTCTCCAGATGACAAGGAGACAAAGACCTTGGTGCTAACGAAATACACAGTAAGAAGAAGGATGAGTTGAAAATACTAAGAATGTAAGCCAAATCCAAAGTGATACATAACTAAAAATTACAAACATGACGCAGCCACCAGTTCTTCAGCATGCCAGGGAAACCCATAGGGATACATCTACCTAACAGTGGAGAAATTGTTAGAAGTTTGGTGTAAAGGAATCTAAAGTGCTTTAACTTATAAGCATATTTTAGGCCTCATTTTTTTCTTTTAGCTTTCAGTTTTTCCTAGCCTTGTTCCCTCTAAGGCTTTCATGCAGGCCTTGCTGTATTTCTCTCCTGAAGGCATGTCTCCAACGAGATTCAAGATGTAGCCTGAATCTGTCTGTAATTTATGGTGTTGGACCTTATTTCCCCAAAGGTACCAGTTTAAACATACTGTCAACTTCATCTTTACATTTCACCTCTTGTGCAATGCATTCCACCTTTAGCACAGCTCTGATAGCTGTGTATTTGGGATATGGAAATGTCTCAGAGGAAACCAAATGTTTACAGAAGTTCACTTGGCTACTGCATAAAATAACTCTCATTTCTCTCTGCCAAATAATCTGTGAGGTGAGAACGGAGTTGTTTATTGTAGAAATGCAAACCCAAGGCATACAAGAGGAAACAATGGTGGAAGAAAATTTTGACCTGAACACTGCTTGAAGTCACACAGTGGTATATAAGCAAGTTAATAAAATTTGTGGTCTAAAGGAAAGAAAATTCTTTTTAGTGACTTGTAAATGTAGAAAATAAAACAGCAGATGCTTATTCCAGAACACTTTTTCTCTGTATCTGTGCCCTGTGCAAGAACTCTGCCAAAGGTTTTATTTGAGACATTGGCAGATTAGTAAAACTGTAGTGTGTGTTAGTGCTGCAGATCCCTGGCACCATCGGAAATTGTTTCCAGTTCATATGCACAATATGTCATGCTGTGCTGCATGCACATGGGGAATATTGGGGTCTTCACTTCCATCAATCTTCACTCTTGAGCACACACAGATAAGTTGTTCTGTTGTGAAAATATTACATATTAATTATCTATTTGAATTTTACTTAGATGTCTTGGGGATTTGTAATTAATTCTAATTCAAAGATTTCTAATTTTAAAGCAATTCTAGGCAATATTTCAGCCGTTCTCTACAGACAGATTCTGTACGGATGGCAGATGTGAGATCATTCATGTGCTCAAATCTAGATCTCAGCAAGCCAAAAGTGGAGGGAAATCAAAAATTTTAATATTTGTTATTATGCTCAGTACAGTTTTATCCTGTTTTCAAATGTAAAAATAATTTACATAAATAGCAGGAGCTTAAAGTGCTGCTGGTATAATGATACACCACAATTTCTTTTTTTATTACCTCTGTAAGAGTTCATGTTCTTCACTGGTCCCTTGCCTATCAATAGGTTTACTAAGTTTCAGAAGTGATCCTTGGAGGTTACCAGATGGGGGATGGCACTGAGTGGATCAGAACAGCAAATATTGTATCATCAGTGATGAGAAGACAGTAAAAGCATAGACATATCACTGTTGGACTGTCAAAGAAAAAAACAAGGGAAAACTTGAACCTTAAGACGCAGCATTGAGGTAAATGCTGCATTTTAAACAGAAGCAGCTTGTTTTGCTTCCTACTTCTAAGTTAATAGGAGCAATTGGTTTTGCAGTATTAGCTTTAGGAGTACTTAAGAAAATAATTTTGAAATTTAGTAGAAAAATCCTAGGTGAGCTTCATTTTCAGATATCTAGGCCTTTGATTATAAAATGGAATGAAACTTCTGTATCAGATTTACAATAGAGATCACATTTCAGTTTCAATTCTGGAATGATTATGGTTGTCCATATTTTATTTTCCCTACCAATCCATAAAACGAGTCAATCATCTGCTTATAAGATAGTGCCAATTAAATAAATAGAGAAGTATGTAAGGGCAAATTTCATTGGATCACTTTGTGAACTCCATAAAAGACGTGTGCATGCTCATAATAGTGGTCAGTTTATGCTAGGGTACGTGGTGAACTTCAAACTGAAGTTTCACGGTAAAACGAAGTTTCGGAAGATAAATTGTATAACTAGTTCTTTGCATGCACATACTTCAACTAAACAGTCTATTCGTACTAGGGCTCATCACATTCGTAATCCATCCTGTAGGGGGTCAGTGCTAAAATTAAATTATACCTGCCTACCATTCTCAATCAAATCAGGCTGTGAACTGAAAAATAAAACAATTAAAATTAGAGGAAGGACAGCCTCCCACTGTTTATGATCTCATTCTATTTGTGAAGAGTAGGTGGAAATTCACCCATGGTGAGCATTTGGTTTATGTCAATTTTTTCTTGTTATTACAGCTGGGGCTTATTTTATGAACTGTTTGCAGCTATTTCTGCTAAAAATAGGTGGATACCAATTTAAACTTCCTGGCGATATTTCAAGCCAAAGTATCATTAGTAGATAGTTATTATGCTGCACTTTATTGTAAGAGACCCTGCCATGAAGCCAATCTATACAAATATAAATAAAGACAGTTAGAATTACCTTCCAAACGGCTCTATTGGAAGTTATTCATGTCTGGTTTAGCAAAATAAGCTAAGCTATTTGCAAGAAAATTTAGTAGTTGTGGGAACACTGAGTTAATGAGACTTTCTACAACTCCTTATCAGGTTAGACTGTAACACTTAGAGAGAGATTGGGGATCAATTTTGCCTTTTTGCCTCAGTCCTAAGTAAAGGAAACCTGTAGTTCTCCCTTAGTTTCCACGGAATATAATTTCTTCTTATCACTACTCCCTCCTCTGCTATACAATTTTGTAACAAAATAATCTTCTCAAAACACATTCCCTCACAAACAAACAAACAAACAAGTTACAATTAGATACAGAATTCCTTGTTTTCTAATGACAGCAATAGCTGATGTGAGGTCACATAATGATGATTTGGTCATCCTTCTCCGTGTACTCTCCTAGTTACCCATCATGGGGTTTTTATCTCAGCCTGTGAAAGCTGTCAGACCCAGCTGCCATAAAAGGAATCCCAGAGTCTCAGGAAAACTGCTTATACCATTTCCATGATCTCCATCTCAAACTTATGAGCTGATAGTGTGGCTGCAGCTGTTATACAGTTGATATTTCATTCCCGTATTAGGAAAGATTTCATCACTGAAATTGTTTTCAAGCTCTAGAACAGGCTGCCCAGGGAAGTGGTTGAATCACCAGCCTTGGAGGTATTTAAAAGGTAATGTTCATGTGGCACTTAGGAACATGGCTTAGTGGTAGATTTGGCAGTTGCTGGATTCAACTGGATGATCTTAGAGGTCTTTTGCAACATAAAAAATTCTGTGATCTATGATCCTATCTGGTGTTGTTATGAGGCTTTTGACACCAGATGGAATATCAAGATCTTGTTTTGGCTGTGAAATGCTAAAGGTATCAATCTATTGTCAAAGTCAGTAATGTGTTCAGGAGTTTCCAGCAATGAAATTTTACAAGGTTACTGAAGTGTGACCACTGAATGTTATGCTGCGAAGGGTTAGCTAGGCTAGCCTCAGAGTCCAAGATATATAATTAAGGAAATTACATCCAGCCACATTTTCTGGTCCCAAACACAAGATATAGCAGTTTCTGAAAGCAATCACACCCTCTTTGGCCCTAAGCCAAAACCTGATATACACTATAGAGAATCATTTGCCAGTGCTTGTGCCTTGTGCACTGTATTAGCAGAGTTGGAAGCGTTACCATAATAACAGAGTTGCATTTCTTCTTGGTTATACTATTTTAGGCAATATCCTGTTGAAATAATTGTAGTGCCTCATAATGACGTACTTCTAATTCACTTGACTAACTAGACAGCCACCTGTCTAAAATACAGGGGGGTTTGGTCCAAACTAATTGTCAAGTTTACTTTGTCGCTCTGTCAATTCTTCCTGCCTAATTTAACTACTACTTTTTAGTCTGGAAAACATCTCTGGATTCTGGCCACTATCTAGACACTGACTTTCAGACAATAAAAAGTAGCTGAAATGGGAAGAGACATGGGGAAAGAAATGGTTCTGAAAAGATGAGAAGAAGAGAATGGAATCAGTCTGGTTCTACAGCTTGAAAATCTAGGCTGTTAGGCTGGTATCAAAGAAAGTCCTTTAAGGGTAAAAGGACTTTTCTTTCTAAATATCTGAAGGTTAAGAATGCAAATCTAGCATGATTAACTCAGACATTTAAGCAGAATGGTTCAGATTTCTTGTTCTGGCAGTGTAACACATAAAGCCAAATAAGATGCCTGGGGATTGAATAGATAAAATGGAGTAAATTTACTTATCCAGTTGGGAATTACTGGATTAATTCAGTAAGAAAACTTACTGAAGTAGAGGAAGAAAACTTCTGTTTACATTAGATTTTCTCCTTTAGTTTATTCTGCTCCTTTAGTTCTACCTATCCAGTTTTTGAAATAACACCTCTGCAAAAATGACATTTAAAACGTATCTTATTCTCTCAGTGCTTGGTTGCTGTCTTTCATCAGGTGCTCACACCACCCACCCTTTAAGTGGGAGAAGTGGGTGCCAGGATCTCAGCTACTCATGCAAAGCTACTATTCCTGTAGACAAAGAGTTTACTCATTCTCCACCATTCCCCTAAAAGCTGGGATGAGATTAGCTTCAGGAAGGATTAGGAGAACAGACATCTGAAGCAGACAGAGAATCAGAGAAGCAATTATGTGAGTCAATAAGAGCCAAATAAAGAAAATTGTTGGGGAAAACGTTGTGATTGCATGTTTCGCAGAAAAAAAAATTAAATAATTCCTAAGGAATATAGCAAGAAAGATATAACAAGACCCCAAACTGTTTAATGTATATGAATGTGGTTGTAAAACAGTGGTACCAATATACAGAGAGAAATTCATTCTCATATACAAAGCAAAAGCAAGAGAAAAGGAGGGTCTAAAATGACCTCCAAAGTTACAGAATACATAAATGAGTTTTCTTAATAGCACTGGCAGGGACTTAGCAGCTCACACAGCTTCAGAAAATGAGGAAGGAATTTGCTTTTATTTCTGTTACACTTCAAGGGAAGGGGAACATACAGAAAATCTTATGAAGACAATGAAGGCCAGTTTGATGAAAGGAGAGATGGCAATGAAGATGTTGATATGAGAGGGAATTATATAAAAATAGCAAATGAAATTTTGTCTTCACCTGGCTTCTTAAAGAGATATTAGACCTTAACAAAATCCTGCATCTAACAAAGGAAAGAAGGGTGTGTTGTTTTCACTGAGAGAGTGGAAAAACAGCAAGGAAAAGTACATGGGAAACCAACAGTGAATAATAAAATATCCTACTAAAGGATAGAATACCACAAAGGAAAATGTGATCTGAAATGTAATGAAGCTTTAGAAAGTGTGAGGAATGGGGACAAAAAAGGGAGGTCAAAGCAGTCATACTTAATCTTCTTTTTTGAAAGAGTAATTAAGATATTCCATGGAGAAGGTGAAAGGCTGGAAAACAGGAGTGTTTTAAGAAGGTGTCAAATGCTGTAATTAAGCTAAGGACAAAGGTAGGCATATAACTTGATTTCATGATATTCTGGTTACAGGGAGTGGCAAGGTGATTGAATTTTTTTTTATTACCCTACTACCAACATAATTTACTTTTTAAATTTAAGAAGTAGTAGTAGCTCCATTAAATTTATTCTGCTCTTTCTAGTGCAGAGTACATCATATTTACTTAAATATATTCAGATGATTTAGCCAAATCTGTCAGGCAGATGATATGTTAATACTTCAGTCTTCTAAAACTTTGTATGGTTGTGACATTATAGCTTACATGTCTACAGTAATAATTTAATGCTGATAAAATGGAGCAGAAGAACTACCAAACTGGAATTTTTGCTCCTTTCGCTTCACTAAGTAACCGTGTACAATTAAAAGTTACTATGCAAGGTGAGAAACAGAAGGGACTCTTGACATTTGTACCAAAATGAGATTTCAAATTCAGATGATGTGTGAGTCAACACAGGCAGGTGGCCAGAACAACCCCAAAGCCATTGCTGAAATGCTGAAATAAATTTATTTCATTACCTTGCTAACTGGAGGATCCCCAAAGAAACACCAGGGCAGCAGAGACACGAGGGGGATCACAAGCAACACCAGGCTCATGGCAGACTCTGGGGCTGCTGTTTGCACCCAGTTACCAACAGCCTGCACACACGTAGTTTACCACCATGCCCTGATCTCCTCTGTGCTTTTCATGATCTTTGATCTTTTTATGATCTTTGATCACTCTCCCAACAGGGAGCTCAAACATGTCTGTGAGAGCACCTCCAAGTCTCTGTAAATACCTGTGCTATCTCCACACAGGGACTCTATTTCACAAAACAGACAGAGGACTAACAGCAGTAGGCATAATACATGGGGTTCCCCACACTCCTACTCTCCAGGCTTCAGCATTCCCTGCTGCAAGGTCACTTGAGCTAATCAACCATCCTCCTCACCATTCTTTCACTTTTAACCGTTTCCTCCCAACAGATGATGTTTTTTAAGAGGATGGAAAGGCCTGAAGAATACTGAAAATGTATCTGATTCTGCAGATGACTGACACAAGTCAAAAGAATGTGTGCCATAATTAAGGATGTCCCCAGACGTGCTGCTGTGAGCAAATCACACTCTTGGAAGGGGTTGCAAGAGAAACTTGGTTGTTCAGCTCCATCCTGATTCTCATAGGCTTCAGTCATTGGAAAGAGATCCCATCTAACAGATGTGAAGATGTGACAGCTTTGCCTTGGGTATTCTTTACACATTACCTGAACCCTTGGAAATCTGGTATGAAGAGGACAAATTTTGCAACAGACTAAAGCAAAACAAAAACATTACACTCTCCAACTTAAAAAAACACCCTGCTAATTTCAGAGTGATGCTACACCTTAACAATTTCCAAATACTTCTTGTCTTAGAGTCTCAATAGCTGGATGATCATGCCTACAAGAATACTGCTTGCTATCACTCAGTTTTGTGAAAATTAAACCACACAGATTAACACCTTTTTTCCCTTTTTTCTTTTCTTTCTGCAAGCACCTGTCATAAATGACTTTTTCGCTCTTGACAAAGTTGATAAGTCAGTTACTTTTAAGGAACTGCAAATCTGCGTTTGGTTATTTGGCAACATAATCAAATTGTGTTTATATTTTAGAGAGCAAAAATAATGGGCAATGAATTCCACTGCTGCCGGCAGTCAAAACTTCCCTAATAGACTTCTATTTCTGCATTAGTTTAAGGTGAAACATGACCAAATCTCTTCCAAACAAAAGGTGTTTCTGTCAGTGGACTGTTTCACTGAGATAAGAATAAAGGAAAAATAAGTCTTTATGCTTTTAGCACAGATTGTTTACCTTGTGATAGATGTAGGCAAGTCTATCATTGGGGAAAGTTACATTTCAGTTGACATGATTGAAAATATATTAAATCTCTTTTTTTCTTTTTTTTTTTTTTTCCTTTTTTCTTTTTAAGCAAAGTATGACCGGAATTAACTCTTTCAGTTAATGCATTGTTTTAATGCATTGGCCTGGCTTTTTCTGTCGCTTGGTTGGGTTTTTACAAAAAAAAAAAACCAAAATGTATCTGCAGCTGTAAAATGCAGTCTCCTTGCTACCAGCCTAGTATCAGATTTTAGCAATTACAGAGTCGTTTCTCTTCACTGACAGTTAAAGTCACAGGGCATAGCTGCCATTTACTTTACTGAGACCAGGATTTGAACTGCTTTGTCTAGACTGATCCATCCTGGAGTCTTCTCTGTTGTCTCTGTTATTCACCTTCCACAACCAAATACCACAATTCCTTCCAAAGGATGCCAGCACACTCCTAAGGAGCTTTTGTTATTCCTAAGCACAAGCAGTAGGTTCAGAACCACTTCTGCAGAAAATAAGGATAATCCATGCTTGGAAGGTCATGAAACTCTTAGGCTTCCAAATTTAGAGATCTCAGACTTGAAGTTTAGTGCTAAATCCTGCAAACATACTTAGAATTTTACATCCGTCAGTTCTGTTGCTTCAGTGGCTTTACCGTTCTTAAGTTAAGCATATCAATGTGGCTTTACACAGTCAGGGTTTAAAGAGATGAAGTGAAATTGAAAAATTTGGGAAGATGAAAGGAAGCATAGGTTCTTAGTAAAATGTGTAAGTACACAGGTGTCCATTCGGATTTTTTTGAGTGAGCATGCACAAGTGTACAAGTGCTGGATGAAATATGTCATTCCATGATCCAACCCCAATAGCCAGCCTGATTCATCTAACTGCTAACAAGAGCAGTTTCAGGAAAAATCCAACCCATCCTCTGTGCCTCTTGACCAGTACTGTTCACAAGGTATGGACACTTCAGAGAATGTAGCTTTCAAACTCTACCAAGCTGCTCGATTTTTCTTAGGGATGTCGAATCAAGCAGATGGCACGTTCTCAACACATAGGCTAAAACCACTGCTTAAATTCAAATGTTTGTTGAAATATAGTACTAGAATTCACCTGATAAAACTCTAGGAGAATTTAAAAATAATAGGACAATGTATTTTCCTAGCTCCTTGCAGAGGTTTAACCATTGCTGATGATGATTCCTGAAACACAACAGTCTGACATACAAACTAGTAATGGAAATATTGGGGTCAAGCAGTAAGAATGTGGTGAACTTGCAAGGAAAGAATAACTTAGTGTTTTAAAAAGTATAGGCATATGTCCATCACATAAAAATGTTATATTTCTCTTTGGTTTCACAGAAGACTGCAACAGCTTTCAGAAAATTCCTGTCTTTTTAGGGCATTTGACAAAGTGTGGATTAATGAAGCTAGGAACCCATCCAGTGATTTACAACTACAGCTAAAACAGAGATAAAGAGAAGAAAGACAAAAGGCTTACATCAAAACCTTTATTATCAGACTGAAAGCAAGTCTGGAAGTTTTAGTAATACAAGGAGTTGTTTTCTCTCTGTAGGCAAATTCACTATTATGATTTTGAGAGCACTTTGCAAAGTCAACGCTCAAAGTCAATTCAGCTTTCTGTTTCCAGGTTTTATCTGAAGTATATATTCAGTAAGCACAATTTCCACTGACTTTTGCAGACAGTTTTTCTTGACTAAGGCACTAGAAATTGTTATGCTAATTACTTGGAGCCTAAGTTATCATCCCACTATGCACTAGAGCTACTACATCACTAGACTTGTTTTGTGGCTCTCTAACACCACTGCATGACAGATTGATTCATTTTCATGTGGCTTTGTTATTATGTCATATTTAATACAATTTAATGCATTTTAGTTCACTTTAAATATGTTTAACATCAATAATAATGAAAAGGGAGGCAGTTTGCCACAGAGGTTTCTCATGTTTGTGGCCTGCCAGGACCCTTCTTCTAGTATCTTGCAGTTGCCCATATTGTGGTGTGTGTGATGTACACTATATATATTTCTTCAGCAGAACATGGGCCAGAGAAAATCCTGTCTCTAATAAAATATCTGGTCCCCATGCAAAATGATGGAAGAGTAAGCTTCTGTGCATAGAGAAAATATTGGCTTCCCAATCAACCATCTGGTGTATAGTGGGAATGGTCTGAGTATCTTTCTCAGTTGGAACATTTGGAAAATGAATATACTGTTGCTACAGCTCAGGCTGTTGGCCATGATGTTTGTGATAATGCTGTTGATTTACCAGATGTCCTGCAAATTCCTGGTGTGGTAGTGTTTCCTGCTCCTACTGAAGTCTTCATTACATGATGGGTTTATGATTGCAGTCATTTCTCACAGAGTAGGAGGGAGCTGGGAAATGTGTCCAAGCACAGCATGGAATCCATCATCCACTCAACATTCAGTTTGAAAATCAAAATCTATACCAACATGTTGCTTCTAGATCTCTAAAAATTACATGGGGATATATGTAAAGACATGAGTAATACAACTGGCATATTTTGCCATTTTTCTAAATCACTCAATGCCTAATACAGATGTGTGCTTACACATCTGTCTTCATGTATGCACACCAATTCCTTTTCCCTGCTTTCCAACTAGCAGGCAGGAATACAAATAGGAGTACTGGATGCTGTGTTCCCTCATTATGCTCAAGAAGTGTATCTGAGGTTTGAATAAGGATGCTTCACCACTCAGCTCCTGCTCCGTTACGGTAGATTAATGAAGATAATACACAATGCACAGCTGAGCACCTAGGCTTTGACTTCAGAAATTAACTCTTCTCTTTTACTTTCAGAATGAATAAACACATGTGCTGCTTTCCCTATTCTGCTTCATGGTGCCAATTCACAGACAAGATAGCTATTGGGATTACCTATGTGCTGATGGGGCTCTGAGTAACCTAGTCTGAGGGAAGGTGTTGGAGCTAGATGATCTGTGGTTTGAGGTCCTCTGCAAACTAAACCATTCTGTGATTCTATAAGGGTACCTGTGGCTGAAAAGCATAATTGGAGGCCAAGACAGATACACACAGGAAAAAAAGTCTATTTCACAAGATTAGAAAATGTATCAGTCTATTTTTATCATAATAACCTCACCATTCTTGTTTTCCTAGTGTGAACATTGCTTAGTCAGCACACTTTGGACCTAATGACTCCTTAAAGGCCTGAAATAAAAGCGGTGGTCACTGGTTGAGAAAAAGTCAGAAAATGCACAAGGATTTATAAATTCCATGTTTGCTCTGTAACAAGAAATAAACCAGAAATTTAAACAAGTATGAACACTATTTTCAAGTTCAAATAGACAACACTTTCTTCCTCCTTTGCTTTATTTTGTATGAATGTTTACAAGTGAAATTACTCATTTCAATTCAAAGAGTCCATATTGCCTAAGTATTGAGATCCCAAACTACCTAATGGATATTTAAAAGATAGATTAACCTTTCTCACAGGCATCTCAAGGTATACAACACTCAGCTTGGCTGAGTATCAGAATAAGCAGTACTTTTTGGTGGCAGTGTGTAAGGAGCCAAGGAGCAGCTGCTGTGAAATGCAGTTCAGGCAGCATAGTCCTCTGCACACCACAGAACTGTGTTCCATCACAAGTGCAGATAAGTCTTGTTTTAATGTATATTTAATGTTTTAATGGGTATTTATGGAAATTAATCAAGAAGATACCAACATATCTGTGATCAGATAGATACAAAGTCCACAAAATCTGATATGGGAGTCTTGATATTCCAGACTTAGTATGGCAAAGCAATAATAACAAATTTCCTTCACAGCTCAATTTCTCTGTACAGCTAGGGAAGAGAATTCTATGGTGGAAAAAAATCTCAACATGAAGCAAGATTTTTCATGCCTCATGCTTCATGCAAGGGGGCATTATTTTCTGTGTATGAAAATAGGTCTTAGACTACATATTGACTGTGGGCTATTAATCTCAAACCAGGAAATGGCATAGTGTATATTACTTGTGTTATTTCCACATTCAGAAGCAGGCAGTCTTTCAGAGATATATACAAATTCCTTATAAAGGAGCACATGTTTTCTCATGAAAGTTTCACCAGTGCTTTATTCAGATAGATTGGAAAAGCTCCTTTCTTTCATATAATGTTTATCTCCAGGCTATCCAGATCCAGCTATTGTGAGAAACTATAAACCAAGTTCTGTCAGAGAGAGGAAATTTTACAAAGCCTCTCTTGTAAAGGAAAATGAAGACAGAAAATATTCAATTTGTACTGAAAAGATGGTGATTCCACATGGCTGATCCCACTGACTTTGCCCTGTGTGAGATCTCTCATTCCTCATCTCATTGCCAAGAGCTGTCTTTTAGCACAGATAATTTCCCCCAATATTCTGGCTTCTTCCCAGGTGAGCTTCACACAAAAATAGGAGAGGCATGGTACAGCTGGTCCCTGATTAGGTAACTAGCAACATTAAGGTAGGAAACCTGAAAACAATTATGTGTCTTATTAAGGTTCATTTTATGTATCACTCTTGAAGGTTGTTGCTTCAGCTTGGCGAATCAGAAATAGCACAAAGAAATGGTCATTTGAAGACCTGTCCCTGGTGATTTGCACAAGCATTCACACCAGCACACAACTCTCAGAAGTAATGTTTAAAAGACTGTTATGATCAGCAATTTCCAAGTTGTTTCCAATTGTGACTACACTTCCAGTTGAAATACACTTGCAGAAACCATTTAATTTCTTTCAGGTGAATGCTCCTTCTCACAATGATTATCTACAGAATTTACTGCCTCTGCTGCATCCCACTCTACAACATTGATAGTAGACAAGACTAAGGCAAAATCAAAAACACCAAAACCAAAAACAACAACAAAAAAAAGCTCAGGGTTGTTATATCCTACCTTTTATAAGTCTGGCTGTGTTTAAAATGCTGTTGACTAAAACAACTCAAACACCTACATCTCTGCTGGCAGATATCATCTCAGTAATAAAGTTTGCAAAAGGCACAGGCTAAGTATTCTAGCCTGACTGGTTTTAGCTCTCTCTACTGGTGAACTTGGATTTAACTAACATGCAAGAACATAAAGCAATGTAAGTGGACTGCTGGCACTTCCTTTAAACCAACTTCCATGAGGGCAGTATCCTCTGGAAAGAGACAGGGCAGACATCTTATGTTATCCCAGCAAGACTTACCACAAATTTTGTGCCACAGTTCATACACTACAGTAGCTTCTATTCAAAACCGATACCATTTAAAAGTTAAATATTCAACTTCTCAGGGGTGAATCTGTTAACCCTTAACCTATCTCCTGAGGGGAAAAAAGAAAAAAAGACAAAGAGGAAGTGAAAATATCATTAGGCACAGAAATTGGATTTAATTCAGTTTTATAAACCTTAATCAACTCCTCTTTGCCAAAAATTTTTTGTCTCACCTTACCTCATCCCTAGTTTTGTGTCTTTCTGAATTAGCGCTGCCATTCCCTAAGTTTTCTCCAAAATTAGTGAATTTCATGGTTATTTCACAAAGGAATTTTTTTTTTCCCCCAGAAGCTGTGTGTACAGCAAATCGACTTAAATACATTTATGAATTCTGTCCTTTGTAGTTCTTCAGTTAGTAAAGCATTGAAAAGCATTAAGACAAATCATTCTGGGTCACTGTAGGTTGTACACTGCCTGTTGGGCCTCTGAACCTTCAGATATATGGTAAATCTTTCTCTGGATATTGCAGTTGGTTGTCTTTCTCTTCATCATCAAGTGATGGGCCTGATGGAGATCAGCTGCTTCCCTTTGTAAGCGGTTAGCATCCTCTCATCTTCTCTGCATGACTACTGAACTGAGGTATGTTGTGACAGTCTGCCCACTCTTCCCTGTTCAGATTAATGAATACAGCTTTAACTGTTAATTCAAAGGCAGCCAAGCTCATATCCAACAATTAGAGTACAACTTCCCCATTCAGATAGTGTACATGTAATTTGGCACAGCCTTTTGTACCAATTTGGGGTTAAAGTGTGTTTCTGTACTGAAAACTGACTTTGTAAAAACAACTTCAGCAGGCTCCATGCTTATTTTCTTTCAGAGACACCCAAGGAAGATTTCCTGTTTTCTCACACAAGGATGGCTTTTTTTTTCCAGCTGCCAGTATGCAGATTCAACCTGTGCTACAAAAAAAAGTCCTCTTTTCACAACATGCATAATTTCCAGTCATAAAAATACTGCAGCCCAATTTTTGCCCTTAGTTACATCTGAGCAACCCAACTGAAAGCAAGACAAAAAAGATCTTGTCCTGTAAGGGTTGCACAGGTAGATCCCAAGAGAGCACATGCTCAGCTCGGCTGCAGGCAGAGCCTTGACCAGTCAGTGCTGCCTGAAACGAAGCTCTCAGAAATCTCTTCTTCCCCATCCTGAGCACATGTAGGAAACTGCTCATTTCACCATATGCTGTGATACAAATACGCTTCCCAACATTTGCCTAAAATGTAAATTCATTCATCCATGACAGCATTTGAGTCAGATACAGGTTCCACAAATGTCAGAGGTAAACTCTTCCAGTTAATGTGACATGTTTTTTTCTTGCTCTTCCCACTTCTTTATCACACATTCATGCTGAAATGTGGAATCTGATTTTGAAATATCAAGTTTTTTAAGGTTCTCAGGGAACTTACACATCAACTGTAAAGTGTCTATTTATACATCTGAACAGGATTATTTCTGCAAAGCAAAACTCCAAAGACCTGGATTCAGGGCCTAGTTCTAGCTTCCATGGGCTGAGTATTTTGCTCTGAAATGGTAACAATAACACTTGAGTTTCATCAAAAAAACTTTAATAATTAAAACATGTCTCTTCCAATAGATAGATAGATAAGCTGTCACTGCAGAGCCTTAATTCAGATGATGTCTCTAGGGGGCAATATAAATATTAAAGTTAACAAGTGAGTACTTTGTAATAGGCCTATCTCCAAAGCTCCATTGAACTATTCCAAAATGTATAGTGGGAAATATAATCTTCATAAAATGTGATTAAATCCTGGCAAATTTGAGACCCTTTTTAAATTCCAGAGACCCTATCTAAAACAGCAGATGACACTTAAAAAAGAAAGAAAAGCTAATAACAGTATAAATACCTGAAGTGCCAGGAACTCTGCTATGTGACTGTCACCTTCTGCCCTCTCTTACTTGGTGGAGCTTAGATTAGGAGGAGGGCTTGGGTCAGAGACCTATGAGTACATTTCTATGACAGAAAAATTAATCACAAATTTTTTTTTCATCAACATTTTCTACACTTTTAAATAGCACTCAAGTAATTTCATTTCAGGCTAAGTTTCAGATGCAAGGAAACTTTGTATTTCAAAATGCATGTCCCAAATGAGCAGAGTTGACCTCAGGGCTTGGCATGTGAGCCAAAATTGCTGTTCAGAACTGTCACGAGAGACAGGTGCTTAGAATCTGATGAAGTTTGCACTTTTTTGAATTAGGAAGTCCAAAACAAATGCAGTGTTTTAAGAATGGGGTTTTTTTGGTCATTAACCCTCATTCAATCTCCCTCTTGGCAGACATTAAAGCTTGAATCAGTACAATGAAATATCTAAGAAATGGCAAAGGAAGGGACCATTTGAGGAACCAGTCCTATGAACTCTTCAGGTTTTTGCCAAACTTCAGAAATGCTTACCCGAGCAAAATACAAAGGCACAAACGTTAAAATGCAATCAGTGACAGGCACTTATTAGAAGACCAAGCAACCCCAGACTAAGATTTAAGCAGTCCCAGACTGAGTGTGCTAAAAGTTCAAGTCCTTGTAGCATTGATGTTTCCTAATTAGCCAGATGCCATCATCATAAACAGCCAAAAGAAAAGCACTTGATGCCAAAATCTCAGCACTATCATCTGGCTGTATTTCAGAAACCTCCTTTTTTCTCCCTCCCCACTTGCTAGCGCACAGAACTAGACTTGCAACAGAGTATACACGTGTCTGAGTGAGAGGAGCCCCTACAATATTAGCATTAAAAGGTGGAGAAGGACAGAGGGCAGCCGCTGCCAGCTCCAGAGGGAGAGCTGCACTCACAGCACAACACCCTGACCCGAGATCTCACCAACCCTCCCCTGCTTGCTCCTGCCTTCTCCGACACTCACAGGTTTAATGCCATGTCTCTGTAGCTTTCCCAAAGAGAAGAAAAAAGACTGCACTAGAAGTTAATAGTCCACTTTCACAGCTACACCACAACTGAATGCAATCTTTCTCCTCTTGCGTGGCAGCCTTTTTGTGCATCAGATTGGAATGGGCTGTTCCTGCCCGTGTCCAGCAGGAGGCTGGCTTCCATGGCTTGGCAAACACAGCCCTCGACACGGGCGGTGCGCGGGGCAGCGCTCGGGGCGCGCGTTGGTGGCGGCCGGCGCTGCCAGGGTTTAATGGGTCAGGGCTCTCCCCGTCTCATCCCCGAACTGCTGCAACAGATCTGAGCTAGGCAGCCGGCCATTCACGACAGCAACATCTCCCAAACAGTTTTCATTACACACCCCCAGAGGAGTCTCTGAAAGGACCTGTCGTTTTCACCTGACACGGCCATAACGCTGCCAGTCTATTTGCTCTGACTTTGTCTTTAATAAGGTCTTTAAAACTCCTGTCTTTGAGGCTCTACGGAAAAAGCAACCTTAGCAGAGAACACAGCTGTTTTTTTCAGGGGAAAATCCCCCTGAAACCCGTGATTTGGTTAATTGTAGGAGCTGGGAGGAGCGGGGGATGGAAGAGATACACACATTTTTAATATGATAACATGTTTCCAATCAAGCTTTACAAGATCCTACACAGCATGGTTTGCAGCGGAGTGCTGAGTGTTGCTGCCTGAAAAGAAACATGTTTTTTGATCATTATTTATTCTTCCCTTTCTTTCTCTTTTCACTTTCAGAGAATAACAAGATTTGTGCAGAGAGGAAGAGAAGACAGAGTCTGCAAAATATATTCCCCCAAACACACCAGCTAGTTAAAGCATACGAATGTGTCGACAATGAAGTTCACACTAGACAGTTAATGAAGCTGGGGAAAAAAATGTGAATTGGAACGTAATGAAAAATTCATACTTTCAGTGCATGAAAAATAAGTGAATGCCCTTTAATTGTTCAGTTTACTTTCAGAGAGGACAGCTTGAATAAATTGAAAAATTATTCCAGGTTGTTAAAAGGAATAATGCTCGGCCCTCTGCACCTTGTGCTAAATTCTTCAGCCGTGCTTGACATGTGAATACGTGAGGATGTGAGTCACTGTAGTCCATCTGGTAGCTCACAGACCCAGGGACCAAATGAGGAAATACTGTGTAAGCCTCAAACTGGTCTCATCCTTCTCCACCCACTCATGGGCTGCAGTAGAAAGTGAGGTGGCTTCTGGAGACCTGGGGAGCAAGATACAGGGTTTTGCAGCCAGAGAGAGGAAAGTGTTATAGATGGATAGTGAGATGATTAAATTAAAAGATAACTATAGTGTGAATATTAAGAAAAGCCTTATTGATGTATACTTATGTTATTGTGGTTTAGATGTCCTCTGTTCTCCCCCTAGTTCCCCTTTTCCCTCCCTGTATTGTGACCGTCAGACAGCCAGGGGGGCAGATGTGGGGCATGGGGCACTGAAATGGAAAAGCTTGGCGCTTAGGGGGTGTGGCATGGCAACTCCTGACCTCCAATCAAGTTACAAGAAAGCAGTCTCCACCGAAAAATGGCAAAGAAGAGCTGACTGACAGACTTTGGGAGGGGCCAGGGTTAGCTGATGCAACCCCCAGAGGTATAAAAGACTGAGCATCCATGTTGAAGATGAACAGGAAATGTGGTATTCATGAGGGGCAGTTCCCAGCGCTAGAGCTTTTTCCTTATATAGTCCTTTGTTGTATTTTTGTTAAGGTTTAATAAACCTCTTTAAATTTTCAGAGTGAGCAGTTATGTCTCATAAAAGGAAAGCTGTGACTGCCACCGGAGGGACAAGAGAGAAAAGGCTGTAACTGAGGAGAGGTCTCTTGGTCCATTTTCCAGTAGCATAGCACCTGTATTCTTGTTGTCTCTGCTCTTTGGTCAAAAGCATAAATCTCTCTCAGAAAGCTTTTCCAGGCAGGCTGGAGAAAGAGGTATGGAATTATGGAGGAGCCAAAGCCAGCTGAAAGCCTGCAGTCTGAGAAAGGCTGGAGCTGTACTGCTTAGGAGGACCCAGGTTAGCACAGGGGGCAAGGTGGGACGAAAGGGATAGGAGGAAGGTGGGAAGGTTTGATGAGATTCTGAGACCAAACAGGAAGCTGGAAGTAGCAGCTTAAGGGATCTGTCCTTACTGTCTTTGTGTTCAGATGCCTCCCAAATGGCTCCTTGCACTGCTGAGCAGATTTCAACACCCATGTTACTGTCCCTGTCTTACATCAGTATCCTTAAAGACTGTTTGCTTGTTAAATGTTTACTTCTGTGGATCTGCACACGCTTCAGAAAGCATTTGTGTTGTCTTTCATCAATAAAGCACTTGACAAATGCTTGATTAAGCCCCAAAATAGCATCACTTATGCTGAAAAGAGAAAATTTACAAGTGTAAATTAATTACATTTAAAAGCAAAAAAGAATAAAGCAGAAAAAAGAAATAAAAGGAATGCAGGAGAAATTACCTTTGAAAGCTCACAAATTAAACCCAAGTCAGGGTCAGGACCTGCAGTTCCTTCCCCTACTGCTGTGTTCAGCACCCCAAGCATACCTTCACAATACAAGACACTCCAGTGATATTCAATGTTTGCATTGCATCAGTTGAGTTTCTCACTGTGGGAACTGTCAATTCACGATGTTTTAAACAAATGTGAAGGGGCACTATGAGTTCAAGTACAATCCCCTCGAACAAGAAACCTCCACTGATGTTAAGGTTAAAGATTTTGTCTGATATCCCCAATATCAATGATGGCTGAAATGAATTTACCTTGGTTTTGTTCTCTGAGTACAATAACTTGTTGCAGGAGGGCTTTATGGGCTTTTCACTGTGAACAGTGCAGCAAAGCAACTCTTAATCAGCTTGCAGAGACATAAACAGGCAAGAAAGTCGTCCATTCTGGCATTCTTGGGCCTTTTTTTAAATGACAGTCTAAAATGCCAAGTGAATTGTTTCAATTTCACAGCCATTAGCAGAAGAAAAGACCAAGTAGGTCGAGACTGTCACGTTAGAACTACTTAAATAAATAATAGTAATAGTCTGACACCTGACCAAAGGAGGATTTCTCCCTTTAGCACATCTACTAGTTCTTTTTTGAGTCTGGTCTGAATATGTTATAATTAAAACAGTGCAGGCTGAAATCACAGAAGTTACAGAAAGGGAAATTTGCCCATTATTTTCCAAGCAGATAATCATCAGTAATCATTAATCAACCTATTCAGGCAGCAGGCAATATAGATGGATTACTTGTAGATCATGTGCATACATCTGATCTTTTTATTTCTACAGAAGTGAGAAAGAAAGCAAATTCTGTGAACTGCTAGAATTGAATTTCATTTGTGTACATGACAGCAAACAGAGCTTTGTAAAAGCTGATATGTTGACATGGGGGGACTTTCTTCTAGAAAAATCTCAATTTTTTGATGAAAAAAAACAGTGCCTCCTTAATTTCACTCAGTCCTCTACAGGAACTAAAACTACACAGGCTCATCAAGAGAATATGCAAGATATACTGAGCTAGCAATAAAAAGAAAAATGTGACTCTACATATAGGCTTTTTCACACACTTTTATATCTTTCAACTGTCATCATTAACTGCAATTCTAGAAATGTCTCGTTGTTCTGTTGCCTTTGAAAAATAGATACAGTGATTACAATAGGTTTTGCTCAGATATACTGAAAAAAAATTCTCTGACAGGTATATGCTTCTTTTAGTATGTTTCTTCAACACATGTTTATCATTATAACGATTGAATTTGAAAATTTACACATTCCTAGAGGGAAAAAAAAAAGATAAAATCTGTAAATTGTTTTCCTGTGGCAATTAGAATGAAAGTCAAAGCTGGAAGACTAGTGGCAACAGAGCTTTACATATTTGTATAAAAGATGAACTCTTCTGTCTGTTCCCTGTTTATCAGAAAAGGAAAGAGAGAGAGATACAGCACTGCAGCCTAAGAAAGCTGATAATGAGGTTTGCTTCGTGACATCTGGTGGTTCTTGTACAAATAACAACAGCAACAACAAAACCAAGGTAGGACATCACGGCAACAGCAACCTGTACAGTCGAAATAAGATGATATTGTTGGTACTAAGGGATAGCTATCCTTTGCAAACTGACTGATGTAACTGTGTCAAAGGAAAGCCAACTTTGTACTGATTTCCTTGTCATATAAAAGGCAATGACTCAGTGACTGTCACTTAATGTGCATCTGTTTTGAATGAATAGTCACATTCATCCACTTCATAATAAGGTTCCCATTGTGAATAATATAATAAGCATGTGCAAGATAAAACCCATCAGAAGTGAACGTGTCAGTCAGAGTGATAAATATTCTGATTTGTTGATTCCTCCTTACTGCCATCCAAAACAAGACAAAGCAAATACAGAAAAATGAAAATGTTCCCACACAAGTTAACAAATTTTGAGATCACAATAAAATGTACAGGAAGTGTTTCCAGATGAAAAATAAAAATCTTTTTCTGTATTATATATACAATCTGGCATCAGTGTTAATTGGCTGAACTTTTTAGTGGGATGTCATAAGAAGTCATGACAACTACAAGGTGCTTGTCAAAGCCAAAATGGCATGAACCCATTCATTGGCAGGAAATGCCACCTGAAATATGCACTGGAGCAATTTTATTTTCTTTTCGTTGAAATATCTTTTTTTTATACAGTCTGTAACTAATGTTTGTGGCACTGGGTTGATATATGCTGCATGTAAACATTACAAAAGAAGAGAGATTAGTGACCTGTAAATTGAATAGAAGGGATTCAGTTGCGTAAACATAGTCAGCCAACGCCCTCTGGAACATCCTAACATCATCTAGCACACATTTAGGGCTGGCAGGAAGACTGGCAGACCAATGCTCTCCTGAACTTGAAACTGCTGCTCTGGAAGGGACATGTCCCTCATCGGGCCTGCACCGTATCTGCTGGCCCAGGTACAGATAAAGAATTTCAAATGGAAGTAGATGTCTGGTTTTAGGCAGCTGACTTCACCCTTGCTGATTAAAATTGTCCCCTAACTGTAAACTCTCAAAGCTACTGAGTCCCAAGCCAATGAATTTCTTTCAGATTTTTCTCATCTGAGCTCTTTGGATGCCACATGTAAGACATATTATGGTAGCATTATGGGACTAATGCTTCTGACCAGTTGAAGTTCTAAAGTAGTTTTGCTATTTACAAGCTTTCTTTGTAAAATAACTCAGACAAGAGGTACAGCTCACTAAGAGAGATTATATAATGTCACCTGTCCCCTACTCAGTGCTGTCTGTAATTGACCGGCATGAATGTGTTTATTCACATGAACTTAATTCATCCGTTTTCTTCCCGTTTTAATAGTTGTCACAATACAGGCCTAAATGCGCAAGTATTATGCTCCCCTGTGTTACTTTCTTTCTTCATTCCAAGGCTTACATGAAAAAGTCACCATGAGAAATCATCCATTGTATTTAAGAAGATTGATTAGCAGCAAGCACCTGACTCTTTATCACTGGATGGTAGCAAAAGCCAGGTGCTTTTTCAAGGGCTGACAGTTTCTTTTGCTCCCCACAGCAATTTGGGGGCATTATACTTGCTCCCATCCCTTGCAGAAGTAATTACCTTCAAGCACTGCTGCTTGTATGTTGTGCTTCCCACCTGCTGCCCCACTGTTTCACCTGTAAAAGCCTTAATTTGATTCTTTAAGCATTTATATATTGCTTTACATCTTCAAAGCAGTGTACATGTGTTAATTAAATTACATGCCTAGGAGATAACAAAGTACAAGATACAAAGGCATTTTAAGCACACAGACAGACTATCAAGTTCTAGCACAACAGGAATAAATTAATAATGACCTTTTATAATGACTGAATTGCATCGCTTTGTTTTTCTTGCAAACAATAAGTCAAATAAAACTATTAGGAATGGAAACATAACAGCTTTGATGTCAAAAGTCTGATGGACCTGCAGACCTTGAAACCAAGCTATATGCCACTGGGAAAAGAAAAAGGAGCTGGGTGGGGGGGACGATCCTAAAATCCCAAATGAATAATTATTTAATTCATGTGCTGGGTTCCACAGGAAACACTTCTTTGTGGGAAAGAATATTTGCCACAGATGGCTATATTTATTCCACATGAAAATACAGGTGGAAAGAACAGTATTTTCACGTATGCAGATGTCTTTCTATAGATTCTTGGGGTAATTTTTGACCAGGTAGTAGTTTCACAAAGAAGTTTTAAAAAGATATAATCATGTCATGGCCACTGGCATGTTTCCTGTCCAAGTACAAGTCCTCCAGCCTTTACCTAGTTGGTACGTAGACAGGGATGTACACACAGTCTTCAGGCTTTTGAACCATCCATGATTTCACACACAAAGCTCCTTTGACACATGCAGTTCTGCTTTTAAACAAGCCCAGTATGGCTTGGCCTCAACAACACTGAAGACTTTTCTGTCTATCAGTGATGAGGAGAGACAGGGAAGACTTTGAGGTGGTCAAAGAATACGAATTTATTGCAGAGTACCACTGCTATATACTTATTCTAGGAAGGCTAGTAATGTTTTACTACAATGACTGGGTTAAAGATCACATAAACAAACACATTTTAAACATCTCTTTCTTGCAGAAGTCTTGATGTCATTTTCTTTTTCTGGTAAGTCAGTCTGATTGAATCTTCTTTTAATCTTTATTTAATCCTCAAAGTTCTGTTTGCTATTGCCAAGGCATCCTGTTATCAAATTTCTTATACTAAACCAGATCCAAAGTCCATCCTCTGTCTTGTGTTCCAGAATCCCAATACAGCCTGCCTGTCTTCCCAGCTTTATAAGTATCCACCAATTCTACCAGGAGCACTCCTTCAAACATTGGAGATTTTTATTCAATTTCTGCCACCATCTAAGAAAACCTGAATCTATTCCAAAAGTTTATCAGGATGGTCATGCTGTCCTTTTGGAACATAGAAATGAAATGGCATCTCTTTCTTTTCCTGCACTGCAGCGGTAAAGGCCTGAGCTGCTTTTGGTCCTTCAAAGATATGCTGTCAAACTCACAAGCAGGATAAAGACCTGGCCATCCTCCACAGTAAGAAAGAGGTCTGAGAGGGTCAGAGAAGCTTGGTAAATGCAAGTAAGGCTTAAAACTGTTTAGTTGAGTTGTTTTGTTTTGTTTTTCTTCCTGGGTTAAGCTAATGAAGCTGCAATAACTATGTGAGTTTTCTAGTAATTAACTGTCTGAGTTTTCTAGTAACAAGTCATGCTGTCTTTGGTGCAACCCATGCTTAATTGATCACTCTTCTTCATTGTCTAAGGAACTTAATGTTGATGTTGTAAATTCTTCAGAGTGGATGAATAAGTACAAGTTAGTTAATTTAACATTCAGCCATTTTAGTAGCAAGGCAACAGCTCTATTAGCGATTTCTTACAAAATAATTTTACATTTCCTCTCTCTGATCGCTGCAAATAGGACCTTTGGTAGCTAAGACCAAACTTAGCTATCTGGTTTTGCTGAGGCTGACTATATAATTCGTACATTGCCACATACAAACACCCAAACTAGGTCATTAAAATCTTTCCAACGCACCACACTATTCACTATATAGAATTCCTTCATTCATATCAGAAAATTAGTTTTGACTCATGGGAGAACAGTCTGTTGTTAGTCTTTTACAATTGATTTCATTCTCCTCACAAAAATGGAAAATAAGGAACTGAGAGATTATTTGCAGTGATGTCCATATTCATTTCAGTTTGCAAAACTAATGTGTGTCTCTGTGTGTCATGCATGAGACAAAGAAAAAAGGGAAGAAAGAGGCATTTCTAATTCTTGCTTTAATGGCCTCCTTCTCATTTAGAAACATGTATTAGTTGTGTGAAGTCAAACATACATAGAGCAAAAATAAATGCTTACAGGTTACCAGTGATTTCTTAGCATCTTTTCCAGATTTTGAGTAGGAAGTCTAATCTCTTTAAGATGAACTAACTCTTAACATTTCTCTTCCCTTGAAAAGAAGTAGGGGCAGGAGATAAAAGGTAAAAAAAAAAAAGGACAATGTTATGGGCTGAGCTATGTCATTCTCTCCTTGTACTGATCAATATGTGATGCCTATTATAGTGCTCTTACAACTTTGCCTTTGAAACACAGATCAAGCTGGGTCAATGAGACAATCTTTTTGAATTAAAACTTCTTTTTTCTGCAGTCTGTGGACAACTTGTGAACCGAGTCTCCTGCTGGATAACGACAACAGCACCTGCTTTCAAATGAGGCTTGCTCATAATCAGTTCTTTGTGTCTTTTGGGGTTTTTTTTTGTATGTGTGTGTGCTACTCAACTTCCATCAATGAATTAACAAGCACAGAATATTTTAAAGGCTTTGATCCTAAGAGCTCTTACCTATGCAAGTTGTCCTCAGTCACTCCACAAATCTCACTGAAGCACTGGGTAAGAAAAATTAAATAGCATTTTGTGTAGAAATGTCTGAAAGAGAAGAGAATGTAGCATACCACAATCAGAATCTCTTTCTTTCACAGACAACTGCATTTGGGGAAAAGAATATAACATAATAATATTAAAAATACATAATTCAGTAATATTTCGTGGGCAAACACTTCATATTCAGTGTCAGAGCCAGGGGTTTAGAGGAAAACCTTTTGTATAATCCCAGAAAATATGAGGTTAATGTGTATGTCCCAAGCACGTATAGCTGGATGTCTGTGGTGCCAGCCAAGGGGTTTTGGAAAAACAGATAGGAATTTTGGGTAATAACTAAAGATTATTTGTAATAACAGGCAATGGGAAGGAACAATATATGACTGGAGAAGGGAGCCATGAAGAAATAGGGCAGCACTTTTCCAGAACAAACATCTTTGTTCTAGCTCCTGGAGGTAAATACAGCACAGCACAAGTGCAGGAACATGGTCAGGAGGTGGGCATGAATTGTAAGGAGGTATCAAGACCACCCAAGACCCCTGAAGTTCTTCAACCCATTTCCAGAAAGATCTGAAAGAATAGATACTGCATGAGAACTAATTTGCACAGATGGTGAGAAATCTGTCTTCGGGATGGGGAACCCTATTTATAAAAAGGTACCCCCACCAGGCCCAGGTGGTACTCCAGGACCTTGGACAGCCCATCAGCTGGATGGGTGCTGGAATCAGGACTGGTGATCTCTTTTTCTCTTCTTCTTTCTTTCCTTCTTCCTTAGGTCAGGGACTAACATCAATTTCCATGACAAGTATGTAATTTACTAATAAAACTTTGTGGTTTTTTGCAGACCCTCTGACTTTTGTTTTTTCTTTCAACCATGAGTATTTGTTAATGTTGAGTGCTTCCTTCCCTTTAAGAGTGGGACATCACACCTTTGCTCTGGGGAGGAATTTATTCCATAGCAAAGTCTCTGGAAAAAGTCACGAATTCTGGTATTGCCCTTAATCCAACTGATGTACACTTGCATTCGATATCCAGTATAATCAGGAAGGCATTGCAGGTTTCACAGCTCACTTGTGATGTGCCTACAAGACATTCAAAGACCAGCTTGACACCAGTGACAACTCTCTTCTTCCAGCAGTGACACTGGCCGTAGCACACCAGAGAAGGGTGAAGCTTTTTACTGTTGGTCTCTGTGGGTAGAAGTGAGCCAGGTACAATCTCATTCAGGGAAACAGATTTACAGCATGGCCAAATGACAACACAGGGAATAATAATAACCAAATTATTACAAAAGATCAATTGTAAAAAATTTATTATATTTATAATTCCTCCCATTTTTATATTAAGCTACTTCAGTCCTTTGCCTTCCCTACAAATCTACACAACCAAAAGTGTATCCAAGCAGCTGACTCTTGGGAATGGATCTGTTTGTGGGGTTCAAAGATACATCAAATAGCACCCTAAAACATACTGATACTGATAAATCATGTCTGGATAGACATGCCTAGAAATGCTGCTGTCAGGGATGCTATGCCGACATTGATTAAGAATTTTCATCTCATATCTACTGAAAATATCTACCAGAGGATAAGAAACAGTTCTACTGCAGTGAATACCAAAGCCACTTGAAAACATGAAGTAAGTGTAAGAAAATAAATTATAGAAATATAATTTCAACATTAAATTGGTTTTCTGTTTACTAGAATATGTTAAGATGCGGGGACATTTATTTTTTTAATGTATTCTACAATACCGACACTCTCTTGAGGAAATTCAAAGAACAATTTTTTTTTCTCAGTTATAAAAAGCAATACTCCAAAGGCAGGAGTTTAAAACTCTTTTTCAGAAGTAAGCCTTATCTAAGCCCTATAAAGAGCAGATGACCTAAGGAAAGATCCAAGCTTTTCTGGGTAGAATTGAATTATTTGGGGGATAGGTAGATGGAATTCTGGCTCCCACTCCAAGAGATGTCTACATCTCTATTCAAATACCTGCTTAATATAAAATGTTCAAATTCAAACTTTTACTATGTGAAAAAAGGCTCTGAGAACATCAATAGTCAGACACCTTTCTTTAATTCTCAAATAGCACCTGGAGTAAGTGGAGAAAATGTAAGCAAACCACAATTAGGAAAGATTGAGCTGGCAGAGTCCTAAATTTATGTGAGAATTTAATTTTTCTGCTAGGTTAAAATTTGTGACTGTTAATGTGGAACCAACATAAGGTTCACAAGTTTTCTCAAATATGTCTTAAATTAATCAATTTCAGCCCACAACTGCTGTCAATAACAGTGGGTTTTCATGCTGTTAGAAAGTAATTAAAGGCTTTAAACCAACACTTCTGTTCTACAAGCAAATTATTATTTCAGATATTTCATGATTTCATGAGGATGTTTCAATGTCTTCATGCTAAAGAATATCAAACCCAAAAAATATAACTTCTGTTTTAAATAGAAACTCTGTATGTGTACCCTCAGTTCAAGTTGTGCAATGGAGTTTCCAGTTTGGCACGTGACATCTGCAAACACAGGGATATAACAACGGCCATAAAACACAACAGCCTTCCTAAAACCTCTAATAGCACCCTTAGAGTCACTACTGTATCTAGAATTCATACACATCCCAAAAATTATGTCATACCCCTGCTCTGTGAAAATTTATCTTGAAATTGAAATGGCATTATTTCTTGATTGAAGTGACATGAAAAAAGCTGAAGACTCTGTTGTAGGTAAAATGGGCTGCCATTCCTCTTGAAAAGCCTGTTGTAACCAAAAAGGCAATAAGGAGAGAGCCAAGGTAATGGAGGAATTACCAGACCTTTCAGGGCTACAGGGCGTGCAGCAAGGGACCAGGAAATATCTGAAGTGACAAAAGGTGTCTGTGTTTAGGCATTCCAATTGAGCCTAGCTACCACAGAAAATACATGCTGCTTAAAAAATTATAATTTTTTTCCTTCTATCAAAGATGCAGCACTCCAACTTTGAAGTAAATTAATTTGGATTGAATTCTGTATTGCTACCAAGAACAAGCATGGATGCCATCATATTCTCCCTTCTCTGTGTGACTTGGTGCTGCTGTCTCTGCCTTGCTTCTCTTCTGGATGCCAGGCTATTAATTTAGTGGCCTTGCTACACAAAAGAACACAACAAAAGCAGTGTAAGGCACAACAGAACCCAAAATTTAATGCAGTGATGGAAATTGTAATGTATCCTTTCTAATATGTGTGGCTTCCTCTTGTTCTCCCTTTCTTTGCTCTCCTCATAATTGTGCTCATTAATGTCAAGGTATAACAATGTCAATTCTTCTAAAGATGTAGACAAAAGAAACCTCATTCACACATGTGTTTGTAAACAAGATGCAGAAATCCCCCAAGATTTTAGACGGTTTGGCAATATCTATATATATAGAGATGTGTGTAAATGTGTATGTAGTGCTGGACAGCACAATTACCACTGTGCAGTTTCCCTGTTGTGTGTTTTATCCACTAGCATTACAGAAATTGATGAGCTGAAGAAACAAAGGCGGATTAACCGGCAGTACTGGCAAAAGCATTGTCTACAAGGATTCAGAGTGAAGTGAGGAAAAATGCTGTAACTACAAGTAACACAGTCCTTGGAGATTCCAGCAATGTTAAAAATCAAGTGATTGCCATTTAACTCCTTTCAATCAACTTTGATGTAATAACGTAGCATGAGGAGCTCAGAAAAACAGAAGTTAAGAAAAGCAAGGAATTATGTGAATAATAGCCCCTTTGTTTTAAAAGTGCTTTTTATGACGGAAAGATGATTGACAGCCTCAAATGAAGTCCTCTGTGTAGCAGCAGAGAAAGCTCACCCTGGCCAGCAGTGAAACAAATACACTCCCTGTGACACCAGCGCCTTAGATTAGATTGCAAGGTTATCTGTAGGCAGGCTGGATGCACAGGTTTTCCTGGGGGAAGCTCTATGGCAGGTGAAAGTAGCAAATCCTAACAGATGATGGTGGTAGGGATATAAGTTTACTTAAGATTTAAATGAAACGAGTTTAAAAATAAATCTAATTTGTTTAATTAAAATGTAATTTATTTATAGTAATATCATCTTATTTATAATAAAAATTTTCACTATCATAATGACTATTACTTACCTTTATAATAACATTTATTTACCATTGATCAATCTAAACCAAATGAGATATGGAACATGAGTGCCTAAAAGGGCAGAAAGTCCTAGCTTGTCCCAATCTAAAAATCATCTTTAACTGCAAGCCCAGTAAAGCAATGTGTTATTGGATCAGTACATGCTAAGGCAGCAGAAGAGGCTTAGTTTGGCCCATAGTAAGACATGTTACAGACTCACAGAGGAAAAGCTGGCATGTCACAGACGGTTTCCCTCTCGTCCATGGGAGTTTTGCAACTCTTTAGTATAAATACCAGCCTGCATTTTGAAATCTTTGTTGTAGGAATGTTTGGGGACTTTTTGACTTGCATGAAGAGACTGGAGGGGCTGGATAATGCAAATACCAATGATCTTAATTTTATGTGGCTTGATGAATTGCGCAGCACTCTTCCAAATCCAGGTCAAAGGATGCGTATTTCACATGTAGCATTGCTTTGGCAGACGCCTGGCAAATGCCAGCAGAAACAAACTGGAGGACCCCTCTACAAAATCACAGATGGGGTATTTTCTCAGCTTCAGATGTTTGGTTGTGGTGCTTAGAGACATGGTTTAATGGTGGACTTGGCAATGTCAGGTTAATGGTTTGACTCAGTGAGCTCCAGGGTCTCTCCCAACCTAAATTACTCTGCATTCCTGTGATTCTGTGTAATGAGCTATGCTCTTAACTAACCTTCATATCACTGCTTTGCAGGACACTCGGATTTCTGGCCCCTCATATATATGCCTTTCAGGCTGTGGAGACTGCAAATGTCACTAAGTTGCCAAAGAGCTGCAGGCAGCCCAGGGCCTGTGCAGGGCAGCCAGCTGCTATGACTGCAGACGTGTGTCCTATATGTAACTGGATCTATACAAGCAGAGTTAGCAAATGGAAAGAAAGATTTGATCATCACAGCACTGAGAAAAAACAGAATGTGATATTATTATTTTCCTGCTATTATTTATTATTAATGACTTGATTCCTCTGAGAGGGGTCGACATCAATGTCAGTTGCCAGATCTTGACACTTCTAAGGAAGAGGCCCATTATTAATTAATTATTATTATTGTATTACTGCACCAGCTGTGTGATAGGTGATTTACAGACATATTCAGGCAGGGTCCCTACATGAAATGTTTAAAATCTAAAACATGAAAATTACAAACAGCATTACAGACAAACAAGCGTGGGAGAGAGACAAAATGACAGAAGTGATTATGTTTGTTGCAGGGTCACTGAGTAAAACCCTGGGCTCAGTGGAGTCCACAGGAACTTTGCTGTTGAGCCCACAGGCTGAGGAGCTTGCTGCTCAGTTTTACTTCTCTTGTTGCTGATTTGGGGAGAGAGTTGGGGATTTCGATTTTATCTTCAGATGCCACTGCAGCATCAGCTCAGTGAAATGAGGACAAACATATCAAGGCATTGGGGTCCCAGGCATAAAAATCGCAATAAATGAACTATTGAAAGGACATGAAGATGAGCTTGAGGAAGTACTTGGCAGTTAATTGGTGGAAAACACAAATTATTATGTCCTATGCATGTACCATTTTTCTCTTCTGTCCAGGCCCTAGTACTTTAAAGGAGCACTTTATTCACTGTTATTTCCACTTCCTAAAATAGATGGAAATATTTTTGTCTCACCTACATGTATTTTAACTCAGTGCAAACTCAGTGACTTTGGAGAACTTACTTATTTCACTACATAAGAAAAATGCTGTCTCTGGTTAAATCCAACCTGAGGTTCCTAACAGAAGGGCAGCTTTGCCCAAAGAGCTCTCTGCCGTAAATATAGAGAGACAATGACCTCCAGAGCACAGTTCGGCCCACTTAGGAGCTGCATTGTCTTCTTGAGGTTTCTGTCTGTCTCCATTCACTATGGAGTTTAGAGTGACCAAATTCCTAACTCCTGCAATCTCAGTGAGATGCCTAAATTGAGTAGAATGAACCCACGCCTCTATGCCTATGCATAATTTAAATCTCCACCTCCTTGTAGCTCTGCTGCAGACCAAATAATTGCTGAGATATGTGACAGCAAGAGATAGTCAATAGATAGGAGGACCATTAAGGACTGCTTGGATTACTTGTATTTTGCTGGGCTCTTCAAGAGTGCTTTCTGCCCATTAACACTTCACTTCTGCTGCTCTTGAATGTCAGAACCTGACTGGACTATTTTTTTATGAGAGGCATATAGGCAAGGCTTTTACCCTGTACCTTGTTTATTTATTTACAGCCTATTTTGAAAAAAGATTAGTTCAGTCAATCAAGGATTTTAATACATTTATATGGCACAATGGTGTATAAGTTTATTGACTGTGATTTCATGATGTGGAATAGGGAGAAAGCTGTCTTGGAAAAATGTATTGTTATTTTATATGAAATTCATGATCCTATTAAGTTTTTGGTCTCGTATATTGTGGAGTGTAGCATTCCAGAGATAAACTATCTTGATGTTTTCATTTCAAAGACAGGTAATAAGTGGAATACAACAATTTCCTGGAAACCCTAGACAGGCATAATCTGCTTTATGCAACCAGTCACCATCCTGAGGCTCTTAAAAAAGTTTTACTTTATAGCCATTTTGAGAACCTGTAGGATTTGCAATCATGGCACTGGCTATAGGGTAAAGATGGATTATCTAGTTAATAAATACAAGGAGTGGGACTAAAACCAGGAATATATCATGAAAGCAAAAAGTACTTGCATTAAGGGAGACACTACAAAATGGCCGTAAATTGAAGCAGATAAATATAAGAAATTTTGCTTTTTGATGATGCTTTATGGATCATTCATAATGACACCACTCAGTCTTCCTTCTCTGCAAGCATGATTCCTTTCTCCCGCAGTCTCACAGGGGTGGGGAGCATTTTCTGGCTTCTGTGATGAGTGCTTTTTAAGTGTTGTGCCTGCCTCTTATTGATGGGTACATAGATCCAGTTTCTTTTGCTTGTGCTCCAAACTGGCAGGATGCCATATGAGACAAGAGCATGTTCGGACAGCACTGTGTCCAAAGGACTATCTCCATCAATACATCCCCAGGCACAAAGTCATTTTAGCATTGTTATGTATTTCTGAGACAGTGTTACATTAAACCAGTTCAAATGATGAAAAGAGAAAATCATGTCTACCTGTGACTGACTTCTGCAGACACAGAGATTTCACTAATTTTTTTGTCTCAAGCAATACATTTTTCACAGAAGCAGATTGGTTGTGTGCTTGTAGAGTGTCTAGCACTGGACACACTCTATAAGGAAATCTCTGGAAAATAATCTCATTCTAATAACAATAAAGACTAAATTATTCAGTAAAGAATGGTTTAAGCAAAGGAAATGCGATATCAAAGTCTAAATACATGGTCATTCAATCCCCAACATGGATATGACTTCTTCATCTTTCTTTATTTAAAATGTACATATAACATCAGCTCCTGAAACACAGACTCAAATTAGTCTCAACTAAGCTATCTACAGTAATGCCAGAAAAATCACTATCAAAACCTTTCTGATTTACTCTGGCATAACAGGAAGCAGAAGTAGACTGTAATCTCATTAGGAAACACTATGATTGATTATCACCATTTCATTTTTCGGTTACAATAACATAAATTGGAATTAAATTCAGTGTAAATGAGCTCAGAATTAGGATTTTTGACATGTTTTTTTTTTGCATGGTGAAGGAAAGAGGATAACGTCAGGGAAAAATTTAACTCTGAAATGAACTAAATGAACCTGAAGGGACGCTTACCTCACTAATTATGCAGTTTTTTGGGAGTAACTTCATTTTCATATTGCAAAACTTCCTCAGAAATCCTTCCTCTTACTATAACCTACAATCACTACAGAAATCTGTAGTGAATCTCCTCAAAAAAATTTTTATACAAAAATATACCGGAATGATTCACAGGCAAAAATGCTCACTGCAGAGCCTAACTGGACAGAAGCCTTTTTTCCTGACCGGGAAAAGGAACTCCTTTCTTCCTGGAAACAAGAGAAAGAGTCCCTGGGCCTCACCCACTGGGCCCTGGAGCCCAGAACTCCTGGGCTCAAGCCATCCTGCAGACTCAGCTTCCCCCAAAGGTGGGACTACAGGCATGTGCCACTGCACCCTGCTGCTCTAAAACACAGCTCTGTCCTGGCCACAGCTAGCACCAGTGCTGAGTCCAGGTCTGGGGCCCTCCCACACAAGAAAGATGCTGACCCATTAGAGGGGATCTAGAGGAAGACCACAAGGATGAGCAGAGGGATGGTGAACCTCTCCTACAAAGGCAGAGAGATGGCGTTTTTCAGAATGTGAAGTCTCCAGTTTTCCAGCAGCAGTTTTCCAGTACCTTAGGGTGTCTTATAAAAAGGAGTAGGATGAGCTTTTTATACAGGCAGAGTGACAAGACAAGGGCAATAGTTTCAAACTGGAAGAGGGCAAGTTTAGATTAGATATGAGGATGAAATTTTTTACTGCGAGGGTGGTGAAGCACTGGAACAGGTTGCCCAGAGAAGCTGTGGGTGTCTGATACCTGGAAATGTTGAAGGACAGCTTGGATGAAACTTTGAGCAGCCTGGTCTATAGAAGGTGTTCCTGCCCACAGCAGCAGGCTGGGAACCAGCTGATCTTTAAAATCCCTTCCAAGCCAAGCCATTTTATGTTTCTATCTCACCAAGTGATCTAGTAGACAGAGGTGGCTTTTGATTTTCAAAATTCATACAAACTTCAGTGGTAATACTTCCCACATGTATTTTCCACCCAGATAAAATGCTAGTTAGACTTTTTTTATTCCCCCTAGAAGCTGCTCCGACAACCTTTTTGCAGGAAGATGCACTTATGATTCTCAGTATGGCAAACGTGTTTCATACCATCTGTTCCATATTTATAATTCTTTAGTTTATATTAAAGAAAACAGTAAACTACAGGGATATTGTGCATGCAATTGAGGATTTTATAAGGTTCAATAAATTCCCTCTTAACAATCAGAGTTAAGTCCACATAAATTCTAATCTTTCTCCTGCTCTACATTTTACCTTCTCAGTTCCTCAATCAGTTTTGTTGCTTTATTCTCTACTTAAACATGAGACATCAATTTTACAACAGGATAACAGGCTAAACTCTGTTTTTGAAGGGACTCTGTGTGGAAGAAATGTAACATCTAACTAAAAACTAAAGTCATGGAAATCACTGATTTTTCAATTTTTCAAGAGATGGAAGGAATACTCCAAAAGAAAGAGACTTAAAATGCTATGTTTTTCTGGACAATTTGTTGTTTTTCTGAAACCATGAATCTCATTCCAAGAGCTTGAAAGAAACAAATATTATAATGACCTAGATTTAGAAAATTATCAGAAAATGTCACTATCTCTCTTTTACCCAAAACTTAAGTTCTGCGAGGATAGGTCAAGAGTGGTGGGTGATTCAGACTGAGATCCCTTCTAGGTGGACTGGCAACACCATAATCCACCATCCATGAGTGTGCAAAAATGCTGGGCTACCTTGGTATCCTTACAGATCCAAGCAGGGAGTAGGGACTGTAACCCCACAACTATCAGGTGAGTTTTCCTATCCTGACTGGAAAGTTATACCACATAACTGGTGATGTATTTTACAGAGTTATGTCTTCAGTACCCAGCAATAAAGACAGCTCTTTGATCAAGAATCTCTCCCTGAACAGAGAAGATCCAGGTCAGGCTTTTCCATGGGAAAGTCCTTGACTGCTAGAATGAACTATTCATTGAATAAAAGGTTTCAGCTCTCCCTTTTATTGGAGCTTTTCTGCTTCATATACCACATATAGACACTTACTAATAGAAATAGCAGAACAGTGAGTCTGGATCTCTAGCCAGAGAGCAGCTCACAGCACAGGAGACAGAGTTCAATCTTTACTCCACTTGTATCTAAATATTTTTGCAGGATGAAACAGTATCAGGAAATCCCTAGTAGAGTGGCATTTATGAACTTCTGGTAGGGATTTAAACACTCCAGATAGAACAAGGAAGAGATAGCACTTTTTCTGCATTTTAGCCAATCACTCTTCTTCCTGCTGAAGTCAAAACAGTTTCCCAAGTCATCTGTGCCATTAGGACAATGATGTTCTGTTGCATTGGGCTCTTTTTGAAATATGGGGGTGTGTTTCATCAGATCATATACCATTTTCCTCACATTTCTGTGTACACTATAAATCTAAAATAAATTTCTGTTCTTGATCTCCTTTTGAAGAATCCCTCTGACTTCACTCATTGTTCCTCAGATTTATGACAGATTATGACTCACTGCTCTTCCTGTCATCTAGAAAGACAAGTGAAAAGGGTTAGTTTCAAATTAACATATCAAGTCTTTCAGTTTCATTCTATTTCTGGTGACACATTCGTTGTCCTCTGGAAATTATACTGAGATTCCCCATGAAAAATCATTTGTATCCAAGGAAAGCCTCGTTGACATTAACAATTATGTCCTTTGGCACAGTCTTAAATATGCACTGTTTGTGGTGCAATCTTAAAGCCTAAGTCAGCAGTATGTTCATTTCAGCAAATGGAGAAGCGTGGGGTTAACATCATCACATCGAGAGCAGGATTGGTTCTTAGATATTTTTATGTTCTCATTTCCCCTGGTAGCTGTGCTGTCATATTGCTTGATTCATTTGAGCACACAAATAAAAAGCCAAAAGGAGTAGTGTCTATACTGCACAAGAAAACTTCTGTAGAAGGGATGTAGGCAAAGAGCAGGGAAGAGGTGCACATTTTCTTACAGGTTACCAAAGCACCTAGGAGCTTTAATATATGTCTTCAGAAAATAAATAAAGATTTTACAGAGAGATTGTATTTTCTATAAATAATATCTAGCTCTTTTATAAATAGAGCTAGATATTGCTTAAAACTAGTGAATAATCTCAAAATTTTAGACACTGATAAAAATACTGTTTCTTAGTAAACCAAAGGTACTGCAATTATTGCAGATCAAAGATAGCTCACAACTGACATGTATTTTAAAGACACAGAAGTTTCAAAATGGAGAGGAAGTTCTGCAAGTGGCTGAAAGCACAACACAGACTTTTGTTTTCTTGGAATTTCTAGAAATAAAATCTATGAGAAGATTAAAGTATGTTATCTTAAGACTTTCTTACTAAATAGAAGAACATATTTCTTCATTTTTCTTTTAAAAGAGGAGATTTGAATATTTGGATTTGTTTAAGACATTAATTAACTAGGTAGATTAACTGTCTCTGTAAGCACAAAGGAGATAATTCTGGAAAGGCAAAATTAGTAGTTTTGGTAGGAGCTTTGGGGAAACAAGGGGATGAGGGAAAGCAAGTCATAGTTCTGCTAATACCTACTCAGTAAGTTTTCCCAGAACAAGCCCAGTGAGCTGAGAGGTTCATGTGTGTTTCACTGCCCTCTTGGAACGCCCATGTGCTGGATGTCACATTACACCATGCTGACCACCACTACTGGACCAGGTCAGCTGACTGCAAGAGGAAAGTCATGGAGTTTCCTCTTTCAGGTGTGGAAACCTTCTCATGAGTTAGAACACAGACAGGGGCCAAATAATTTCTGGGTTTTGTTAGTATGGATACCTGCAGTTTCTAAATCTGTTCAAATCCCGAGTCTTTTTTGTACAGTAGGCAACCTAAACTCTGAGTGCCTCCCACAAGGAGGAATACAGGAAAATGAGCATGCACCTCATCCTCCTTGATAAAAACAAGGTCAGGTTTCTGTCCTTTGCTTGCCTTGGGTAAACAGCACCCTCAAAAATTCTCCGTAAGTGTTGTGAGAGCTCCCTCTCCTGTTACAAATGGCTTTATCAGCAGATTTAAAGTCTCAGTTCTGGTTTACAGGGCTGAATCACAGCTGAGCTGTCAGAGAAGAAGGCAGACAGACAAGGAGATGGTGCTAGGATCAGCTATAGAACTCATCTCCCAGAAAAGTGTCAAGCAAAGGAATGTCCTTTTGTCTTTTCATAAAATGCCCTGGATGCAAGAATGAACTCAAATTGTTAGATACTTGATCCATTTTAAGGTGTAGCTGGTGGCAGGGCCATATTTAAAGAGCTTGAACAGGGATTTATCCTGTTTACTGCCTGACTTTTATTCAATACTCGATTATTGCTTATTTGATTTAATTACTTGATACCAAACAGCAAGCAAAAATAGGTCCCTTTCCACACTAGGTGACATTCAAATGATTCAAAAAGATGAAAAACCATGCAGTCAAGTGAGGGGGAAATACAGCTTCCATCTTGTCCAGCCATTTTGTGTTGGCCCCACAGGAAAAGGAAGCAGGAAGCCCAAGCTAAATATCCCTTTTCTCCCTGGAATACCTTCCTGTCATAGTCAACCCAAAAGTGGAGCTTTTTAGTGACAGCTTTTCTAACACATACAGATGGAACCATGAGTCCACTACTAAGATATCCGCTCCAAAATGTCTCTACTAGCTTGACAGAGAGAACCTGAAGTCAAAGGCACCTGCAATAATATGGCAATACTGCACAAAGTAGGATCTTCCATACAGGTTGTTTTAAATGGTCTCTGAAAATGAATTAGGCACCAAATGCAAGTAAACATTATCAGTCATCCCTCTCTCTTCACTTATCACTGATTTCAAATTTCAGCCTGACTCAAAAATAAGAATTTGGTATCTTAAATGGGATTACAGATATATCTGAGGGCTGGAGATAAGATACCAGGAAGTTCTGTATTTCTTTTAGCAGTGAGGGAAGAAGGTGAGCTTGAACTGCTTTAGCTGGGGAAGTGAGTTGAATCTGTCTCCCATAGCTGTGTGAATGCTCAGACGTGAGGCCACTCTGTGCACATTTTCAAGGAAAGCAGCAGCCAGTGCTGCACATTTGTCACAGATATCTCTGAGGTATGCCAGAAGCAGTTTCTAAGAATGCCTGATCAGGCTGAGCCTCTTGGCAGGAGGGACTGTCTGGGAGGACTTTGGTGAGAATGAAGCACTTTTCATCTGTCCTCCCCAGGCTGAGCACTTCTGGGTAAGCACAGAAGCAGAGCAGGAGGTTCTCAGGGATTTTAAAGGTTAAAAACTGGGGCATCTCTAGAGGCAGTTTGTGAGGCTTTTCAAGGTTTGGATGAGAGCTGAGCGGGGATTTTCAGGTTGCACATTTTGATGTCAGAATTCTTCATAGTTCTCCTTGGAGGAGCCAGCATCTTTTTGATTTGCAGGATGTAAGAGCAGGGAGCTTCACTGCCCATGGTGGGACTTCACACCTAAACACCTGCCTAAATGCTTTAGAAAATGTGATTTATAGGTCATGACAGGACTCTTCCACACATTTCTTCTCTCCTACACAAAGCCTGCAGTTAAGTAGCAGATAATGAGTATTATAAAACCTGTTTCTGCTGTTTCTGAAGAATTTTTTAGATGCAGTCTCTCAGTAAAGAGCATTACTGTAATCTAATCCATATGTTGGTGGAGACAAAATAAACGAGCACATTTGAAAGAGGTAGGCTACCTTTGCCTCATGATTACTTTGTGGGGGAAAAAACCCAATAAAAATACTTTCTTTGCCTCTTGATCTTTTTTTTTGTGAGTAATTGGATAAACTGAGGCTGTTCTGTTAACTGAGGTTAAACTGTGGCTCTTCTGTGTTTTCCAGATAGTTAAAATAATAGCACAGTTCCTTACCCACAGCAGTTAATTATCAAACACAACCAGTTGCAAAGCTATTAAATAATTATAACACATTTTACAACTGCTGAAAAATGTATATGAATTTTAGATGGTGATATTATCATATCCCTTGTTAATATTCCTCAGCAGTTTAATAGAATGACTTATGACAATTAAGTGCAGTAAACACCTTTTATTACAGTTTTAACATAATTTCTCACTATATTTTCTACACACTAAATCACAGCTTCAAAGGAATCAAAGTGAAACATTAAAATGTCAGTTATCTCAGGATCCTGAAGAGGTAAAGGTGGGAAGTGTACTTAGTACAAGTAAAACTGGACTGATTGATCTTTAGGCATGGTCCTTCCTTAGATCAGGATGAGTTTGAAACAACCCTTAAAATTTTGAGAGCAATTTCTTGGTGCAAGCAAATTGAGTGAGCTGTGGAAGATACAGCATGGATCAAAATCGGTGCTTTAAAGTCACTCTTGCAGAACAGAATCTGATCTCCTCATTTTGTACTGCAGCAACAATTTCTCCAGTGTCGTGGGATCCCCAGAGCATGCAGGTAGATTTTAACCTTTTGGAACTTTTCCCTTATTTGCACTGTACTTTCTGAACTGCAGAACATCAACCTCAAGTTCCAGATTTCTGTAACCTTTTTATTCTGCAAGCCATGCAACTTGTCAGCAACTTGTTGACATCAGCAAGTCTTGTTCTGAAGGCTTGCAGCAGTTATCATGATTTGGTGCTAGTTTGCAGAGCTGTTAGCATAAGTCCATGAGCTTTAATTTACTGTCTCAGAAATAGATGAATCCTCTGTTCCAAAAACAAACAAACAAAAAAAGGACTTTGAACGGATTTTGCGCATTCAATGAGAATAAATAGTCAAGCTGCATGTAAAACCTTTTGAAAATCAAGAAGGTTCAAATTTGTGAATCAAAAGTGTCCAAATAGTGCCAACAACAGCAGCTGATTGTGATCACCAACAGTAAGTCAGAAAAGGACAGTGCAATTTGTAGGGATGAATCACCAGGCATGTATTTTCTGCCCATTCCTGTAACTAAGGAAAATAAAGAATTTACAGAGGAACTCCAGGAGCACAGACCCCAGAGGGAACCCAGGTAAAAGAAGAACTGAGTGACTTCTGAGGAGTCCTGGGGATAACACAATCCAGGTCCAGGACTATGTACCATACAGTTGCACTCTTGCACTGACCCACCTGTCATTTGTCCCAGCCCACTTCATTGCTGCCATGAAGCAGGGAAGCCATGCAACTCATAAAAATTCATGTATCTGTGCTTTAATAGTCTCCATGCTGTCATTTGGTTGTCATAAATGTGCCAGGGGTCATTGGAAAAATGTGTGTAGCAGTGCAGAAGGTCTACAAACTGCTGCTTAAAACCACACTTATATAAAATTCCACTGTAGAAACATCCAAGAGTTCCAAGAACTCAGAAGACAGGGCAGATACAATGAGAAATTTATAAAACATTAGCAACTAGTATTCAGTCACATTCTGAAAGCTGAGGTATCAGTACATGGAAAAGGAGAAATCTACTGTTTTGTCAAATCATGAACAATGTATTATTCAGGTCTGAAATGCAGGAGCCTGAGGTCCTTGACCACAGTGTCCACTTTTAGTTAAGGAGTTGAACAGTGATGGGAAAAAGAGGAAAGGAGCAGCAATTAAAATAACAAGATTCTCTAGAAATGTAATAAGATTCTATAGGAGCTGTCCCGGAAACATCTATGATTTAACAATGATAACCAATACTTAAATGAATCATTCCTTATTGTGAAATGGCCATTTCAGGGACCTACTCATCTGTTAAATGACACTGTATGATTTAAAAACAATGGTCTTTTGTTTTTTGCTTTTGTTTTAAGAAACACCTGGGTGATTCTTTACCCATCTTACAAAGAGAAATCAGAAAGGCTGTTGCAGGAGCCCCTGTGAACTACAGCTTTGTGCTACTAAACAATAGAAGTCCACCAGCACATAGAAAAATACTTAATCAGATGATTCTGCATTTGATCATTCCAGATATATGCCACATAAATAGGTGTCTGCATGACAAAGTGTTGAAATAAACCAGTGTAGAACATGGCTACAATTCCTGTAGAGGATTAATTTCTCTCAGAAGTTCAAGCCATCCTCCAGCTTGTAACGTTTGTTGTTCTCAATTTCCAGGAAAACATTTGGGCTTGCTAGAAAGAGATAGATTTCAGGAGGACTCAGTAGGATTCAGCTAAAACTGTTACAAACTAGATCTGGGATGCAGACTGAACACAGGCTCTGTGGTCACTCCCAAGTTGTTAGAGTGTCCCTCCTATTGATTTTGTAGCTCTCTCACCAAGGCTTTCCAAGGAGCATCAGTGTGTAGGGCGTTAGTGATCAGCTGTGGCCCTGGGCAGCAGTCAGTGTCAGCTGGCCCCGGGGGCCTGGCTTCCTTCCACTAGTGGTGCTGCCATAGGCCGAGTCCTTCTTGGTGGTGAATATTATACATATCCCACTTTGACTCAACAACCAGGGAAGTGGTTGAGTCACCATCACCATCAATGGTCTTGGAGGTCTATTTCAACCTAAATGATTCTATGATTCAGTGCTTAGCTTCTTCCATTTTTATACCAAAAAGAAACAGTGTATGATAAACTCACTTTCACTAGCTGTACCTGCAAAGCTGTACTGACCTCTCTAGATGCTCTGGTTAGACACCCAAATCCCATTCTCCATGCACAAGATGCTCACACAGTTGCTCTAGGGCTGATGGGTTCCTCCCCACAGACACTTCCACAAACATCCTAGCATCACAGACACTTAAAATGCCAGCATGCTGACTGCCAGCTTCCAAAAGATGATTCCAAAGGATGCAGATTTGCCTGAGGAAATAGCAGGAAATAAAGCTGTTCAGACAACCAGCAAGGCTCAGCAGAAGGGCATCTCCTGCACTACCTCCGGGTGGCCCAGCAGTTACACTCACAGTCTACCCCCACTACGTGCTAGAGGATTGCAAAGATATGTCCCGGCTAGAGGATTGCAAAGATATGTCCTGAAACTGGCAGTCAGTTTCCCCATGGTGGGCAAGTTGGACCAATCTGTCAAATGACTGATATGCATCTATTAAACTGTCTTTTGTAAGTCCCAGTAACACAGACTAACAAGGTAACACTTTGAATTATGCATCTTACGATAGGGAAACTATAAAACGCAGATGCCTCACTGTCTTACAGTCATATGTCATTCTTCTGTCCTACTGCCTCTGACAAATTGACTGGTATGATAGTTATATGGATTCTTTGTTTCCTCATCTGCCTCTTCTCAAACCCAAGACTAAAAATTAACATGACTTTCAATTTTGCAAGTTATTAAATCTGTTTGCCCCTACAGCAGGTACATGCCAAAAAGTCTAAGTGGGTCCACCAAACCTAGCTCTTCTACTGAGGGATTGGTACACCTGTGGTATGTTCCAGCATCCTTTTCAAGGATAATCTTGACATCTGATCTTTGATGTAATTAACACAATTGCAAATTTTCACAAGGGATTCTCTGTTCTTGTCAAAATCTTTACCATAACAACCTTTGAATTACAATACAGCAGTAAGTGTAATGCAACATTCAGCAGAGGAAAAGATACAGTAGGAACAACTCTAAATGAAATTAATTAGAATGGTTAATGTTCGTGAAGCACTCTGAAGATGGAAAGAGCTATAGTAGTGTTAAATTATAATCATTAGCATGCCAGATCCTGAAGGTCTTACTCATTTATCACCCATTTGTTACACAGACTAAACTTACATTCACTTCAGCTGAAGATTTATCTGAATGAGAGACAAATACAGATTTCAAAATTCATAAATTATAATAGTAAAAATGGATTAATAAACCATTCAACTTGTAAAAAGTCTGTTTTCATAGTCCCTGGTGCTTGAGTCTGCTTAGTAAAGACTCACTTGGAAATGTCCTCAGGCCAAAAAGATCCATTGTTCATTTAGTTTGAGAAAAAATTATATAAGCAAAACAATAAAACACATTTAATAAACATTGGATTAAATAGAAGCTCTGTGCTGGGGAAAGGGAAAGGGAAATGGAAAGGGAAAGGGAAAGGGGAAAAGAGGGCTCTCAGGGACTGGAAAATTTCAAATGACTCACTGAGATGTGCAAAAGGAGGATCCAGGGAGTTAAAGACCAGTCAGCCTGGCCTCAATTCTTGTTAAGGTGATGGAGTAAATAATCCCAGAAACCATTTCCAAAAAATATCAAGGTGATTTGAAGTAATCAGCATGGATTTATGAAGGGTAATTCATGTCTGACCAACCCGATAGCCTTGTGCAAAGAAATGATTAATCTGGTGCATGAGTGGAGAGCAAAAGAAGACTTTAGCAAGGCATTTAACAGTCTTTCATAATATCATCAATGACAAGCTGATAATGCACAGGCAAGATAAATGGACAATGAGGCAGAATGAAAACTGGCTGATCCTTCCCCTTTGCTCAGCATTGATGAGACACCTCTGGATTGCTGGATACAGTCCTGGGTTCCCCACTACAAAGGAGACATGGACATAGAGAGAGCCCAGAAAAGAGTTGCAAGCATGGCTGAGGGCCTGACCATCTCTACTATAAGGAGACACTGAGAGATTGGACAGTTCAACCTGGAGAAAAGAAGGCTCTGGAGGAATCTTATCAATGTCTGTAAGTACTGAAAGGCAGGTGTAAAGAAGATAGAGCCAGGCTGTTCTCTGTGGTGCCCTGTAACAAACAGGACTAGTGGCAATGGGGACACACTGAAATACAGGAAAGTCCATCAGAACACAAGAAGACAATTTTGTTTTGTGAGGGTGGTCAAATACTGGCACAAAAGGTTCAGAGAGGTTTTGAAGTCTCCATTCTCATAAAATGAGAAGAAATAGGTGGTAAGAAAATGCCCTTGACAGGCAGATGTGATATGGTATAAGAATTCACACATTTGAGTTTAAAAAATGAAATACTTTGTGAAAGATTACCAAACTGACAGCCATGGAAAGTGGGAATGTACCTGAACCTCAGTCCCCAAGCAAAGTCATTTACTAACCCTCTCTTAATTCCCATGTGTCTCCTTGTTTTCATCAGTGCTTCAGACTATTCTGGGCAAAGGATTGTGATGGAATCCAAGATCGGCACTAATGTACATCACATATTGTCTGCCAACACCCTCACTCAATGGTGAGGAAAGTTCTTTTATGAGTGAGATGAGTTAATCTATGTTGGTTCACTGCAAAATGGTCTCTGTTTCTTTTCACTGCAAAAGTAGATCCTATACCTGGAAGTTATTTGGAAATGGTTTACTTTAAAAAAAAAAAAAAAAATCCACATTTAGTAATGCAATCAATTCCTAGCAAAGCTAAAAAGATGTCTTTGTAAAGATAATCAGAGAGACTTTAATTCACATCTTCTAAACCTCATTTTTTTTCCCTTAATGGTATGGTTTCTGCAAATAGTACATGTCTCACCCAAACTTTATTTGGGGATCAGCCACCCACAAGAAACACACATTAAGTTCTGAGTTGCAATAATGTCCAACCTTTCCAGCTCTTACTGGAGAGCTCAGCAACTCCTCCAGTATTCCAAGGGTTTGTCAAGCAGTAAACTGAAGCAGCAGCTGATCAGGATGCTAGGAGAAAAAAACATGAATTTGAAATAAAGTTTTTTGTTGTTGTTCTTGTTAAAAGCCTTATTATCAGAGAAGCTGCATGTCTCTGGGATGGGAGTGCCTGTGAGAAGATCCATGCAGACATCCAACAGAGAATTTAAAATCTTGGTTAGCAGAATCAATATATTTTGGCTGCATGCAAGTCCTTGCTTATTATTCTAGTGCCAGGAAAGTACACAGCACCTCTGAGTCATATAAAAGTTCTGGTTCCTGCACATAATCTGCATTTAGGCAGAAAGTAATAACTCGTAGAGCGGAGAAGAGCACATAATAGTTCCCCCAATAGTATCACATGACAACTTGAGCTGATTTTAACTCTATTGTTGCTCTATATATATACATACATCAAAAGTGTCTTGTAAGCACATGGCAACCACAATTTCCTGTAGAATTGTATAGCTTCAGCACAGCATGCTCCTTTTGAATCCTGGTAGGACTCAAATAAGTGCTTTGATACACAGGTATCCATATTAAATGTGGACATCTATATTACACTGTCTGGTGTAGAAGCTTACATGAGAATGGTGAAGTCTCCTCACAGCTGAAGGAGAGACGCCACCTCCTAACACAGGCTCTTGTCTCCTACCTCCTCATTGTGCAGCACACCTGAGATCCTGCAGTGGGATTTATCTCACCTAATTTTAGCAATGCAAATGCTTAGCTTTTGCCTAAGCTCCTTTTTCTCCAAGCTCCTTCTGCATTCAATGCAGAGATAGGTATTTCCAGTTGAATGTTAGTGTTCTTAGACATCTTGAGGTGGGATAACTTGCTTTCTCTCAAGAGATCCTTCACAGTACATTATAGCAGTGGCCCATGTGAACAGCTCAGAACAGATGCCTGTAATCTATATAATATATGACATAAAGTGATACAGAAGAATTTAAAAACATGGCAATCATTAAGAGTGTGAAAATTGATTTGTAACCCCCAAGTCACAGCACACTTCTAACTACCTTCAGCAGCAGGGAAGAATCATAAGTAATGGAATTAGATGTCTACTTTATTCTAATACACTATTAAAGCTCTTGGAGGTTTAAACCTTCTGAAAATTATGGTACTGTGGAATTCAGTGGTATAATACAGATGAGGGTTCAAAGATATTTTAAAGATGATTAGCAACTTCTCTTATCTGTTTCCAACACTCAGGACTTTATTAAATTAAGAAGGAAGTTTCATTTAAGAGAGGAAGAGTAGCACATCAGAGGCTCAGACCAATGCTAATTGACTGGGGGCAAAACTTGGCAAATTGTAACATTTGTGAAATATTATGAAAATAGTTTGTTGGGAAATGTTAAACTTTTCCAATAAGATAAACTAGAAAAAAGGGACTGAAAATACACACATTGATATATCTTTCTTTAATAATTTAATATAAAAAGAGAATACAATGAAATGAACTGTCAAGTATAAAAATCCTTTTAGTATTCTCTTTTCATGTTCAAAATCTTTGTTGTGTTTGAGCATCCATAATTGCTTTGCGTCAAGTTCCCTAAGACATTTCCATCTGTCTTTCAGCAAACTTGAAAACGTTTTTTCTACTTTTGGCTGTAGTAAAAATCAGATGTTTGTTTCAGCCAGCAAGGTTACTTCTGGTGATTGTTTATCCTCTGCCATTCTGTTGTGATCACTGGGGCCATCTTTCACTTTGCCATGATACATGTATATTACTGTTTGCACCATCACTCACAGCTCATAACTTGGGATAATCCAGAAGGGCATTGCATGCATCATTCCTTCTGTTTAGCCATTGAAATAACTTTACTCAGAATCAAAAGCAGAATGAAACAGCTGAGCCCAGCAAACAGAGCAGCTAACATGGGAGTTTCTGAAGGGTTAGCTGCAGACCGTGTGCTCAGCAGTAGAGCAGTCGCAGAAGGTGAGTTGGAAGAGTATTTTCATATGTGTGTGTGTGTGTGTGTGTGTGTGTGTGTGTGTGTGTGCATTATCTATTCAAGTTTTGTCCTTTTGGAAAGCTGTGGGGACAGTCCTGCAATCTCCTACCAGGCCGTACTGCTCAGCTTGTCAGAGTTTCTGTGAGACCCATCTGGCCATGACTAGCAGGTCTTTGATCAGAATCAGTGCCTGAAATCATCAAATAGCTAATCCCTCCCATATTACTGAGGGAATGAGACTCTGCAGCGAGAATTTATATATAAATCATTCTGCCTGCCGTCCTTTGGAACCAAGCAGATGAGGGAAGAATGAAAAGAAAGCGACTTCACATACAGGAGGGATATTTGGAAAAAACACATCTGGAAAGCATCACTGTTGAAGATTCAAGGCAGCAGGGACCCATCACTAAGGAACAAGCTATATGACAAATCAGGGTTTGTAGAACAAGGGACAAGGGTACCATTTGATATACCTGCTCAAGCTCCACAAAATATTCATGTCTGAGCCACTAACACAGCCCTGTGCAAGTGATCTTGAAGGTTTATGGATTAATTTTCTAGCCAATATAGTGCAAGCTGAGGCACAAGCCACCAGCAGCTCCTACCATCGTATCACATTTCAGAACAGCATCAACAGCTCCTCAAAACCTGCATGTCCTCTATTAAGGAAAAAAAGCTGAGGAGCTGACATCTTGACGTGAGTGATATATATCAGAGACCTGTCAGTACAAAAACTACCTTGGAATTTCTAAAAAAAAAGTACTGACAATTTCATAACTCAAAAAAATAGTGTCATGGAACGATAAATTTGATTTCATCTTGGCAGATAAAAGGGAACTGATCTAAGAACTAAAAACAAAGATTTTTTTAGGAGCAAGTCATCATGACTTAAGTACATTCATTATGTGCAGACTGAAAAAAAAGTTGAAATCAGTAATAAATATGGTTGGTGATTTAAAAGAGACAGGTTCATAAAGCTGAAAACAACTATAGGCTAATAGACCTGGAAGAAGGTATGAATAATTTGGGAGAACTGATTAAATATTTTATTTGATGGTCAAAACGCTACCATCCCACAGCTGAAAAATTAGGTGACATTAGCTATAAAAAAACTTGACTTTAGAAGACAGAACAAAAGCAACTCCAAAAGCTAAAATATATTTGTGATCTCTGTGTATGTGTTCATCAGTGGGGAGGGCTGAGGTCTGGGATGGTGAAAAAAAGGGCTACATGACAGAAATGTATATAAATTTAGAAGATAGAAAGTTTGGGGAACTGATGAAGGAAACAAGTAAGTAATAAAATAAAAAGCAAGAGATGATACAGTTGTATGTAATAAAATATTCAAATGTAAGGAATTCTGCCAGAATTTTTTTCCTTAATTAATAAAGTAGAGCTGTCAGTAATAATGCAGGAAAGTGTTCAAAAACATTCTGGGTTTTATTTGGAAATAAGACTATATATTTGGATTATATGAAAATAATGAGTACATTAATAGGAAATTTTTCAGAGGCTTTCTTTATGTTCAAAGGACTATGACAAAGAGCAATACAATCTTTGTTATTTTTTTGCTTAGAAATAAAGAGGGGTTTGAATGAGATTTAATCCAAGTTACCTGGATCTATATTTAGATCTATATTTAGAAATGTTATAAACAAGTCATTTGTTAGCCACAGGGTTCCAGAAGAAACATTAATCTGGGAGTCTACATTTTTTAAAGAAGTCACTTTAAACTCCTAAAGTAGCTAGCTTCAAACTCCTAAAGCACTGAACAGATTTACTTCTTCATCTTGAAATGCTGATGCTTTCTTCAGTAGAATGACTGCTATTTGTTAGGCACTTCACAAAGTCTCATATAAATTCTTTCTGAGCATCAGATGAGATGTTGTGTTTCTGGCAAGACAGGATGTCAGTGCCTGCTGCTTTTGAAGGCAGATTTTTTGTGGAAGGTTGTATATAAATACATATTAAGGAAGAATGTTTTAACATAACGTTTGAGACATAAATATTCATTTCCTGCTGCAAACTATAGATGAACAAGGTATAATAATTCGTTCTTGGATTCTTGGAACTTATTTTTGGAATGTTTGCTACTTCTCCCATCTGTTGCTTCTTGATCCCATGTTTTCTGTACAAAGTAAAATACCTCACTGTAGACTTCCTGGATTTCTAGACAAAAAATATGCAATGGTGAAGCTGACCAGAAGTGACTACTGCTCTCCTGTTTCCTATATGTGAAAGATGCTGAGAATATGATATTCCAATGGTGGTTCTCCCTACCAGCCTGAAATTCTTCCTGAATTCCTGTAGTTTATAAAAGGCAATAAGCAATAAGCCCATCGCTGGACAAGGACCAGTTCCCCTAAAGGTTTATCTGTGCAGGGTGGGCAGTGTACCGGGGCTCTCACCTGAAGTGTTGCACATGAATGACACCGTGGTACTGATGCTGCCAGGCAAGCCCAACCTCAGGCCATACAGTCTGACAAAAGGCTGAGCTCTGTGCACAAGCACAAGCTGCTGCATCAATTTGAGGTAAATATCAAGGTCCCTGTTCACTGCAGCTGGAAGGAAAATGGTATTTTCTCTGGGAGTATTTTAAGTCTCACATCAAACCCGCATGGGTATTTTCGTTTCCATCTAATTAAAAAAATCAAAATTGAAACCTTTTCTTCCTATTTTTAGTATTTGAAACACAGACAAAATCTGTTTTCTCACACATAAGCAGAGGAAGCAAATATTTGCCTCCAAACTTTCCATCTAAAAGAAAAACTGCAGAAGCATTTACATGTTAATAAAAGCAACTCCTTCTACTGGTTACTATCCTCCTTTCTCACTCATGCATATTACAGTGATCCAAGCAGAGAATGAGCAGGCTTTCAGACCTTCCTTAGCATGCAAATGAAGCATTGGCTTATGCATCACCCCTTGCATTTGAAAGCAACTTGTGTGTGGCTGCATAATATCGTTCAGAAATTTGGGGGATCTTCCTCTATTCCTTCAGTCCAGCCAGGAAACATTTTCCATGTCTGATGTGTAGGACTAAACCTATTCCAAACAGCAATAAAACTGAGATGGAAGAGCAGGTGAAGATAAGGCAGGAAATTAAAATAGATGGGGGTTTTATGAAAACATTTCAAAAAGGAGGAATTGCAGCATTTCCCTCCAGCTGTACACTCAAAATCAGATATGAAGGACTATCTGATTACTTCCTAAAGTGTTGCCTGGGAGGATTAAGCACAGGCCATGGAGCAGATCCTCTGCATAGGCAAATCATTCTATGCTTTTACACCAGCTGAAAGACTGGTCCTTCTGCATCCCATCTGCCAAATACACATAGATGCAGAACGAGTGACTGCAGTCCTCCAGAGCAGGTACATCCTTTTTCTGCCACTTTACCACTTTTTTGTTGGGCTTTTTTTTGTTGTTGTTGTTGTTTTGGAGGTTTTTTTGTTTTGTTTTGTTTTGTTTTTTGTTTTGTTGGTTTTTTGGGGGGTTTTTTTTGTTGTTTTTATTTTTTTGCACCCAGGGAATTTCAGTACTCAGTTTAGCTCTTTTCCAACTTCATTTCATAGAGAACAGGAGACAGTTTTTGGCAGTGACACTTAGCTGAACTCTGCTTTGTGTGCAGTTAGATTTACTTCTAACACTTCTGAATGTCCTTACCCGCATTGTTGCTTTTGTCCCAAACTCTCTTTTTGTTGGTTGGTTTTGTATTGAAATCACAGTTAAGCCATTCAGCATGGTATTTTCTTTGCAGAGTGAAAAGTGTGTGAAAGCAGTTGAAGGTCACATGCATTATAACAAAACAAAAGAGAGAAATAATAGGGCAACCATTCTGAAGTCCTCAGACATCCAACATATTATTGCCCTGGTGATTTCAGTGTGGATAAGAAGAGTGGCAAAGGGAAGTAGGCATCTCAGTCCAGCTGCTCCTTTCAGCATACAATGAGAAGGATGCAGGGGTCTTGTTCCCCAGCCTCTTCCTGCCACTTTGCGTCATGTGCTTGAGTGGTCTCTAGAGAATGTGCCTCTGTGCCACAGGGAGTGCCAGAGAGGAAAATGTCCAGTTTGTGGGTATCTGCAGTAGCACCCCTGAATTTCTCAGTTCATTTGCTTCCCAGGCCAGGCCCTGGGCACAGCAGTCCCTGAAGTCCCATTTCAATTATGCAAATATTCCTACATGGCACCCGTGACCAGAGACACATTAACTGGCTGAACAATGAGATTTCTCCAGTAAATATACAGCTTTTTCCTCCACCCCAGAAAATGAGATGCCTGTGGTATAAAATATGGTATAAAACAGAAGAAAAAAGACAGTAGGGATGTCTTTTATTGTATTATTACTCTCCAGGTCTCCAAAATCTGAGTCAAGAAGAACTACCTGCATTATTTGAAGTGTAATTAATTTATTTCTGTGAGGCTCTTGCCAGCCTGCCAATGTACCCAAACCCTTCTCTTGTAGATACTAGCTCTTCTTTATTGCATTTACCCTTCAGTAGTATAGGAAAAGGACTAATGATTTTAAACTAAGAAAGTGCAGAATTTGGCTAGGTATAAGGAAGAAAGTTTTTACAATGCAAGTGGTGAGACACTGGATTAGGTTGCCCAGAGAAATGGTGGATGTCCCATCCCTGGAAACTCTTAAAGTCAGGCTGGACAGGGCCCTGAGAGACCTGAGCAGTTCAGGGATGTCCCTGCTCATTGGAGCAGGGCTGGACTTGATGACTTCAAAAGAAGCTCTTTCCAACATAAATTATTCTATTATTCTAGTATTTGGAAACAGACATTTGACACTTTTGAAGCTGGGAGCAACACAGCTTTTTTTTGTGTGAGTTTTTTTTATTTTTTTTTTTTTTTTTTGGTTGGTTTGTTGGTTTTGTTCTGGGTTTTTGGGTTTGGTTTGGTTTTTTGGGGTTTTTGGTCTTTATATAATTTTGTAATTATGGTGGTTTCTATTCCACACCAAGTCACTGCTGCTGGCACAGTCAAGCAGAGAAGAGCCTGCTGAGCTCTGGTTGCTTGGGCTGGTAGGTAACCTATCCAAAGCAGCTGTGCATACTCCCTTGGCATCTCTAAAGACACTGGGGTCTCACAGCTCTAGCAGATAAGAAGTTCTCACACAGTTCAGTGACTTTGCTGCAGCACAGCCCTACAGTTCCAAACAGAAGGGCAAGGGAAGGTTGAGTTCACCCTTGCTCCAGCCAACACAGGAGGGGACACAGTGTTTGTCAGTCACTAAAGCTATTTTAGGAGCAATGAGTTCCCAAAACATCCCTTGCTTTCTGAGTCCTTGTCTGTCTCCATCTCTCATGGACACCAGTTTTGTCCTCTGCCTGAGAGTCTGAACATTTGACAACAAAGCCCTGACTCAACGTCCAAACAGTTGAGCACAGCCATTAGTCCCAGAGCCCTTTTTTTCCCCCAGGCCAGATGTTCCCTCAGATGAAGGATATAATTCTCTTAGAGTATAAAACACAATGCAGAGCCGTGTGCTGGCTTACAGACCAAAAGAATTAAAGACACTTCCCCATCTATACAGCATCATATATATTACATCAGCACAGTACCATACCCAGGCTAATAAAACCAGTTCTGCATTGGAGGTAATAAACCTGCTGGTTGGACTGCAGCCAGTCTCATATTGTAGCTAACTACAAGAGGTACCAAAGCTTACTAGTGACAGACCAGGTTAAGGATTTGGGTGCTTAGCCTCCATTGAACCCTGTGCTGCAGGAGTTCCATTGCTCTCAGCTCCTGAGCTAGAGAGTTTAAAGCTTGCTCAGATATGTATTACCAGCTGCTTGGGGAGAATATTAAGTGGTGACCTGCAGCAAAGCAGGAGAGAAGATTCTCCTCCTTTTGCTTCCCAGAAGAGACCATATGTCATATATATGGTGTTGTTGGCAGGGCTGGCGAGCAGAGTGACTTTGTGCTTCCACACAGAACCCCAAATCATCAATCCTGGGTCCATACAACAAGGGTATTTCAAACAGGGAGTGTCAATATTAATATCTCATTTCATTGTTTCTAATCAGCTAAAATTATTCAGTCAGGGCAAACTCTGCTCTCTATTATCCTGGTGCAATTCATTGATTTCCACAATGGCCAAGTGTAATTGTGTGCAGAATTTGGCTATTAATGTAATTTTAATAAAAGTTTCTTCATGTATATTTCATAAATCTATTATTTTGCAGTGAGAACTTTTCTAATCAGCAGGAAGGTATCTCTAGATACTGTTGCTCATTTGGTAAGGTAGGCAATAAGTAATAAATATCTCTGCATTAGAAATGTAAGTGAAAGAGAAAATTGGAAGTTGCTTTCAGATGAAAATAGATTAAATATAGTACATTTGCTTAAGTATCTTTATAATGTGGCTTGGCTTTTCATCTTGATCTTTGGTTAAAATTACTTTCTCTGAATTTAACTTTTCGTACATGCTAGAACACCTCTGCACTATTGGAATAAACAAGACTGTTAAATTAAATGCATATTGTGCCAAAACCTTCCCTCAGCAATATATGTGCATAGGAATTTATAACAGGATTTAAAATCAGAGCTGAAGGTCACCTCTTCTGTATCACAGGCCATTACATTTCTTCCCCGTAAGGAAATCCAGTAACTTTTACTCAAATTAAAACATTTCAGCTCCCTTGAGACCTTACTGTTAAGTGCTTCAGACAGACATCTGCTGAAACAGAGCCACCACAAATGCCCATGGCCTTTGCAATGCCGGATAACAAAGAGGCACAGTACTCTTTTATAGCAGGACAAAAACAGAGTGCCTGATGCTGTGGGTCAGGGGGAAGCCACCTTTGCCCCTGAACATGTGAACCTGGCATAATGGGCATGAACCAAACCGGAGAGTCCCCTGTACCACGTAGGAGCTATGCCTAGATCTGCCCTGGGGGAGAGTTTTCCCGATCTTGAAGACAAAATTCTGTCTGCTTATCTACTCTAATGGGAACACCCAGCTTCTCCTACAGCCTCAGCAGTGAAGGAATGATTGGGGAATTTGTTCGTGCTTTGTTGTATTCGTCTAGCTTGGTGTTCTCTCCAAGTGCCAGCAATCTGTGGAACTAGTCCAGTAGTCCTGATTCCCTGTGTTTAGTCAGAAATTTCCAGAATCCTATTTAAAACTCATTGCTGCAAAGTTACATTTTGTTATTTATGGGTGGCTCTCTTACCTTTGACATTCAGATACAGTGCTTCATGTAGTGTGGGTCAACAAGTTGGAGCCTTTCTTTATGTCTCCCACCTAGCTATTAGAACTCCTCTCTTTAAAGTACTAACTAAATCCAGTGAAAAGTAAAGTCCAGAGACTGCCCCTCACCCACTTCTTCAGCAGATAGAAGAGGGTATGTTCTGATCTTATCCCGATTAGATTTTCTATATTCTCCTGTAGATGAGGGCATCCTTTCATGGTACCCCTGACAGTGTTGTGTACAGAGGAAAGATCACCCCACCAGTTCTGCTCAATTGTCCCTTTTGCATGTGGAAATCCATCTTTTTTTACCCCACAGCAACCCCTTGCACTGATGACTTAGGCTCATGTACCCCAAATGTAATTTGTTTTTCAGGAGTCAGTGTTTCATCTGATAGATTTTGCTTGCATTCTGAAAGGCAGGAGTCTAAATCCAGATGTGAAAGAAGCAAGGAAAATGGCTTTGAGGACTGAAATCCTCAAAGGCTTTGAGACTGAATCGTTGACTGAAAGATTGCAATTACTTTCCTGGAGTTGCTGAGAACTGCAGGGATGACCTTGCTTAGTGTAATTTGAGATTTGAGAGAGGTTCCTAAGCTCAGAAGAGTTTGCATTCTCTTCAGCTGCTTATTGTTGCCTAAAGGTTACAAATAAGGGCTCAGGGAAACAAAATACTGTTTGAATACTCACAGTTGCAAAGCTGAGACATTTAGGGCATTTGCAACCTAGGTACTTTACATCATCCATGTGATAGATATTCAGGACTCCTCTCAGGTATCGTCTAGAAAAGCCTGTGTTTTTGTGTCCTAGGAAAATAGTGACAGTTTACCTTATCAAATTGTCATACAAATAGATCAATTAGGAAAACAGAACTTGCATGCTTAGAAAGTGAAGGATATGTGAGCACAAGAAAAACCTTGAAAAAGGGGCATTTGTACTGGATCTAGCGGCATGACTTATCACAATTAGTTCAGCACAGTAGCATGTATCATACAAAATGCCATACTGATAGGAAAAAATACTCAAATGTGTCATGTACCACACAAAAAGGGTGGAACCAAACTGTGAAGTGCTGTGAGATAAAATGTTCAAGGTGCAGTACAAGATGAGCCAGAATAGAAAAAGATGACAGCAACCAGACAGCAGACCAAAATAAAATAAAATAAAAAAATGACATGCTGCCTTTGATCCTGTTTACAAGAGGAAAGCAGCAGCACAGTAAAGCTTTCATACTATCACAGAATCTGCAAGTATAGCAGAGATTGCTTCTGAGAGAGGGCTTGAACCTGGAAGTTTGCATGCAGCTGTGCCATTAACTTCAGCAAGAGCTCAGTGTGCAGGGCGACAGGAAGATTAGAGTCGAGATAACTCCCTGAGTGCCTTGAGGACAAGAAAGACTTATGCAAAGAAAAATACCATTGATCAGTATCACTCTGCACTGCCCTTCTTTACACTGTATTAGCTCACAAGCTTTGGAGTTAAAGTGCATTTTTAATGAAGCTTCAGTATTATGTAAGGCTTTACCATGCTCCAAAAGTAGCCACACCTTTGCAAAAGGGTTTTAGGATTTCTAGGGAAGCATCGGTCCAGGTGACTGCAAGAGGCAGAGGAAGGGAAGCAGTAATCTTGTGTGTGGAAAGCAAGTTTTAGAGGGATCAGCACAGCTACTTGCTTGTTGAAAGGGAAACTCTTTTTCAAAAACTAAATGGTATTAAACAACACATTATCTCTCAAAGCCTTTTATTAGTCAGAGGCTTTGCAGCACCTATACAGGGGCAGGGAAGGAGAAAGAAGGACAAGCATTAAAATACATGTTTCTTGATATTTTGCAGCCTCTTCTGTAGCTGAGCTAGCAACCCACATTTTTGCCAGTGCTGCTATAAAGGAATTATTCTGTCCAACAAATTCAGTAACTCAAAACAAAAAAAAAGGCAAGAATTGTACTGAAACCCGTATGCATTATTTATAAGAGTCACATGTAAAGGTAAACCTCATACTCTGCTTAGCGCCAGGTAAAGAAAGTCTCAATGTGATGTCATGTCAGCCATTCATAGTTCAAGATAATGGCTGACTAAGATGAAAGACTCCAGAAAAAAATTAAAAAGACCAGAGGTCTAAAAATCACAGTCCAGCTGGAAATATGGGAAGAACTGGTTCAATTTACTCATGGGACTAAAAGGCACCGTTTCCAAACCTTCAAAATTTTGCTGCCAAAAAGGAAAGGGATTAATTGATCTTTCTGTTTAATAGGTAAGACAAGAAGTTAAAAGTTTGAGCTATTTCAAAGAAGCTTTAGAGGAGACATCCTTAATGTTAAGGATTAGATGGTGTGTATGGGGTAGTCTTACAGCTTTTTAAAAGCGATACATGAAAGACAGAAATGTTTACTAATAGCAATTCTGTTTTCAGACTAAGGATGGCCAAAATAGCCTGTCTAAATCATTTGAGTTTAGATCTATGAGCCAAGCTGCTGCTTCTGAAATGAATTACAATTTATTTATTTTAAAATTGTACTGGAAAGTTAAGAAGAAAAACTTGACTTTAATTAAAATAGCGGGAGCTGCATGAACAGGAAACATATTTGGAGATTTGGCCTATGTTAGAACAATTTGTCTAGTGCAGCCTTTCAGGGGCATATTAATGTTTATCAGCAGTAAATATTTTGGCCACTGTCTCTCTTCTGAATGTGGAAGATGCAGAAAATCTCTTTCTCCTTGAGGCATTTATGAGGCACGATTTCATTCCTGTTTACTGGACAGATGGCCATGTGTTGACTCTCTAGATGAAGTAGTTCATTCTGCTGTATTAGTTGATTAGCTTTGAAAAACAGTTCTTTGGAGAGGGGGGAGAAATTGTTCTAAAGCTTTTTCTCTTTTTAGTGGAACTTACTGTTCCAAATTGCTTGCAGCTTTTCTCTCCATATAATGATTATGGAGTTAAACATTAGTGATTCTGTATAAGTAGAATAATGACAATAACTAGAGCAAGGAATGAAAATGTTAAACTAACAAATAAAGTGGTCGATTACTGAAACAGATGAGAAGACAGAGGGCAAATTCTAATACCAAGACATAGCTGGCACAATGATTAGACCACAGGCAAAGCTTACTGAGTTTGGATTCAGAATGCTAAAACATCAACAGTGAAAAACAGAGGACTCACAACACAGAAAAGGCAAAAAAAATAACTGGAGGATAGATATGAAAGCAGAAGGGAAAATGGTGCAAGTGAAAAATATTATGAGACAGAAAGTCCAAAAAGGACAAGTTTGCCTGAGGATGAGGAATTGAAATGAGAAGCAGCACTCCTGCAGTACTGTGTGGTTCCTCCTAAGGCAGAATCCCCCTCAGCCCTCCCAACCAGCCCCTGCTGACCCTCATCCCCAAAGCGCAAGCATGGCAGCAGTGCCATAATTCCTCAAATTGCCCAGCAAAATGAAACTCTGCAGCTGCATTTCCTTCAGACAGGATGACAATTTGTGTGCAGCATGCATGTTGCTGATAGGGCTTTGAGACCTCCCTCTGGCCTCACTTATAAGGAATCTGGGTATCCTAACCCTCTCTAAGGCAGTCTCCGACAGTCAGAGGAAAACAAGCAGCTGCTGATAATGACATGGCAAGGCTTATGCTGTGCAGGGTTGATTGATCTGAATTCAGGTGGTGATGGAGGGGAACTTCATGGACTAAATCATTCCATGACTACAAGTGATCACTAGGTTGTGCTAGCAGCAATAAAGTAAAGTCCTTTGGTTTTATTTAGGTTCAAAAAGCAAGGCAGAGAATGACTGAAGGGCTTGAGTAGGAAGGCAAACCTTGTTAGTTTCTATTTATTTTTACCATCTAATATCTAATGCTTCATAGCTCTTGTGACATTTCAGACACACGCGACAATTGCACTAAAATCTAAGTCCATAGAAGTAGTCCAATTTACAGCAACTGAGGAGCTCATTCTTCTAGGGACTGCTACTGAGACAAATCATTTTGATTTTTAGGCTTTCCTCCAGCAATCAATAATTTTATTGCTTTACTTCAGACAGAAAACAATCATATAATAACAAAAGTTGCTGGGTTTTGCTTCAGATTGTTTGTTTTACTTTTTACTGCCCTGTTTTGAACACAGTGGGATAGCCTCTTTTCAGAGAAAATATGAAAAAGGGTGAAAAAGAATTTGTACTCTACTTTGAAGGGAAAGAAGGGAAAGGGCTTCAGTGCACTGCAGATAGGCTGAGTCTCATACTGACTGTTTATTCAGCTTTCAGAGGCCACATTCTCACCCATGCTGCAGTTTACATGTAATCAGCATCCTTGCACAGTGATAGGCTGCTGTCCGGTTTCATTTTGTTTTCTGTTCCTGTTCTTCATTCATCCCATATCAGAATTTGTGTTCCAAATGGACTGCATTGAAATATCTATAGCTGTTACAGATAATGCTGCTTTCCATCACAAAATTCATATAAGCCGTCCAGGAGGAATGAAAAGCACAATGGCAAGCTCACCAGAGTCAGCTACCCAAACTGCCTTGTCCATAAATGTAGGGCTCTGCACTTCATATGTAGCAAGTGGGTGAGGGATAGCAGTCAGAAGATACTTTAAAATCATGGTGTTCTGGACTGATAACCTCAGAACAATCTTAAAATTTTTTTCATGCTTTTTGTCACCAGTTGTCATGGTTTAATTCCAGCACCTCAAAAATCAAGCCCGTCACAGCCATTCACTCAATCCCCTACCAGCAGGATCAGGGAGAGAATGGGAAGGGTAAAAGCCAGAAAACTCATGGTTTGAGCTAAACACTGTTTAATAGGGAAAGCAAGAGCTGCACAGAAAAGTAAAACAGAGCCAGGAATTAGTTCACTGCTCCCCCTGGGCAGGCAGGTGTTCGGCCATCTCCAGGAGAGCAGTGCCCCATCACATATAATGGTGACTTGGGAAGACAAATGCCATCACTCCAACTGTCCTCCCCTTCCTCCTTCTTCTTTCTACACTGAGCATGATTCCGCATGGTCTGGAATGTCCCTTTGGCCAGTTTGGGTCACCTGTCCTGGCTGTATCTCCTCCCAGCCTTCTATGTAACCCCAACTTCCTTGGCAGTCTGGCAATCCAAAAAGCAGAAAAGGCCTTGGCTGTGTGTAAGCTCTGCTCAAAAATAACAAAAACATCTCTGTATTATCAACCCTGTGTTTAGAATAAATAAAAAACACTGCCCCATAGCAGCCACTGTGAAGAAAGTTAACTCTACCCCAGCTGAAACCAGCACACCAATCTATTCTGTCAGTCAGACCTGTTCTTTGAGGAGATTTTCAACATAACCTTAAGGTGTGCAATACTTCTTTTTCTGAATAATGCTCATTTTTCTAGTATCACAGGCATCAATATCTGTTTCTCAGCATTTGAGGGAAGACTTAGTTCATTTATCAATTCCTCTATTGAATTCTTTGAAAGGGACAGATCTTTGAGTTCAGAAGTATGAAAAAATCTTTCCAAGTATTGCTCCATTTGTTTTGCAATTTGTGGCAAGAAAAGATTAACACAAAAGAACAGATTAGTTGCTGACTGGCAGTTTCTCTGACATTTATAATAGTTAGCTAAACTAGCTTTACCTACATAGCCTGATGTCCAGCTAAACTGGTTTAAATTCTGTGCAGTTAAATAATTGCAAGCGTAATGAGTTGGATCTGTTGCTGATGTTCTTCCTTATAACTTTGCTTTACTACTTCAATTTCTTAAAAATGTGAAATCTGCAGGCATTTCTGTAAATTCTGCAACAACTTTTTAAAGTCTGGAATATGGCAACAATGGAGTCCTAGATAAAGTTCCCAGGCAGAAGCATCTATACAGAATACCAGAAAAAGAGTAAAGTAACACAAGAGAAATCACAACCAAAGAGACTCCAAAACACCCCTGTGCTGTCAAAAAAATGCAGGGATTGCCAGTCTCACTTCTGGTTCAAACACATTGTCTTACCCTGAGCGTCTCTCTCCTCCATTTCCCTAAATATAAAATTATCAACTGACAGGATTAGCTGCTGTGTACAGAAGGCCACTAGCTTACTAAGTGTTTACACATTTTTCTGTTAAGAAAAAAATAAAAAGTACTTAAATTGTATTTTTGATAGACTGAAAGAAGGTAAGCATTACAAATATTCTATTGGTTTGTACTTGTTTCTTATTAAATATTTAATCTGCTAAAATATTGCTCTGACAGCCTTAGCCATCTACCAGTTTGATGTCCCTTTGCAAGGACTGTCCTATTGACACAGAATCATTTCTCCCTTCATAATAATATTTTCATGCCTCATGGCATTCCCACCTGTGGCTTTTTAGTAATTAATGATGTTACAATGCAAATTCTAATCAAGCTGCATATGTATTTTGTTCATTTGTTTCCTTATGGGAAACATTTTAATTTCCCCTGGCCTTTATGCAGCAGCTGCATGTCCTTCTGATTATTTCTTCTGTTGAAAAGCGGTCAAAGTGTTGTTCAGGACAAACTTCAGCTATAAACATCTGATACTCTTTTGGCCCTGTGTGTCCTAATATCCAGTTTTATTAAAAGCTGGACATATCATAGAGTCCTTGAGATGAAAAGTAGCAGCAAGAGACACAGAGAATTTTGGGGCTGCTGAAGTAGACTGCTGCAGTGGGGGTTTTGAAGATTACAGCAGCTGTAAGACGTAGAAAATAAACTTTCCTGCTACACAATGTTGTCTGTTAAGAACATACCTATAAATATCATTCCTTTATTGTTTATGTCTATGAACTAGATGAAAGAAACTAAAATAGAATTTTCTAATTAAGATACAATTTAATGTATTTTGAAAGGAATTTTAATACATATGTAGCAACTTGTCTATTATTTTAAATCTCTGTTTTGCTGCACACAAACATGCAGCTGAAGTATAAACTTGGGAGTGGGGTGGTATACTAAAATCTGTCATGGCCTTTACATTTATTTTACCTCAGTCTAATGAATCTTTAGAGAAATCATTTCAATCTTCTGTAAAATTGAAACAGCTCAAACATAGATTGCAGTGCTCTGGAAGGTATATTTCTTCAAAGGTATTTGATGATCTCTGCTACAAAACATCATAACACTCTAACTACCGCTTTTACACATATCTTCTCTTCAAGGAGATCTGAAGTTGTACCTTCATTACACCTTAATAGCCTGTATTTTTTTTTTTTTCTGTTGTAGCTGGAAGCAGTGTTTTAAATTAAGTTCAAAACTCTGGGAAAAAAGACATGCTCCTTGTTCTTCATGAATTGTCCACACTACCTTTATCTATTTTCTCAGCTTCACAGTTTACACACGTGAGGTCTTAGCTGAAGGGAAAAACACTCCTGAACAGTTCTTGCAAACTAGTGACCTATCATGGGCTGTCACCTGTTCTGCAGACATTTTTCATCTGAAAGAGGGTTATGAAATTAAATCACTATAGCTGGGAAACCTCAGATATTAAATTTAATTGAATAGGGAGAGAGATTTGGGAAATTCTTTCAAGTGGGTATTTTTTAATGAATAAACAAATATTTTGTAATATTGAAAATATATTATTTGATCCTATAGTTTTCTCCTAGAAAAAAAATTCTGCCTTCGGATCCTCATTGTCTATTCAGTTTTAACTTTTGTACTCTCTTCTCCATTAACTATGGTGGCTACACTGTGATTGCCCCTGGGCCCTGAAATAGAAATACTCTATCAAGATTCAGACCTGTTCAGTTTTTACAGACAACTAAGAGAGAAGGCTCAGCTGTGGATGTCCATGTCCCATGCTTCTGAAGGCAGTATGGGAGCTATAACAGGTTCTAAATTGAACAGGCACAACCAAATATATTGTGCTTCATAGACTGGTAAATGCTTTGTTCTTCTGCAGCCTAGATTTACTGGACCCACTCTGGAGACATTTGCAGACCCTTCTAGAAAGCGGCGCTCTGTTTCCCCCTTACTCTTTGTTTTAGGGACTTTTTGCAGCCCTGCTTCCTGAATATTAAGGATCTGTAATTCTTTCCCTCTGGTGAGTCTTTTCCTCTGCTTTTTTATGCTTCCATACCCATTTGGAGCACCAAGGTGTTCCATTCTCCTCCCATGTCTGTGTTCACCTCCTCTATCTTCTCCAGTCCAATGCCTCTATGTCTCTCTTCATTAATCTGCTTCCCGTATATCAGAGACCATTGGGCCCACACAGGGTCATTTGCATCTCATTTCCACCTAGGTCTTAACCTCTCATTACCCCTTTCCTCTCTATGAAGTCAGATGAGTTTTGAAACTTGGTTGGGGCTCACTTTATTTTAATGTAAGAAGGTGCTTTTCCACATTGCTTTGTAATCTGGAGAGAGCACCAGGTTTGATAGCAGTGGGTGTGTTTATGCAGCAGATGCCAGGTGTGGGGTGTGCCCCCATCATGTTTTCCAGTTGTCTGTCATTGAAACCAACTGAGTTGTGCCCCATACAACTTGCTCCTGAGTTTGTGCAGTCAAGGAATATCCCAGCACCTCCAAACAGAAACACAGGGTTAATCTGAAGGCCAGTCCTCACAGTCTCAACCAGCTCCCACACCCCTGCGAGTGCAGCAGTGTCGTGTTGAGCGCGAGCAGGCAACGATTGGGAGTGCCAAGCACCTCGGTCAGTAAGGTCTGTGACGAACTTGGTGTGTAGCTGAGCTCTCCATTGCAGTATTAATGAATACTGACCTTGCTTTGAAAATATACAGCATGTGTTTCATCACTGTTTCTCTACAGTCTCTGCTGATTTCTACTGTGTTCAGCATTCTGCTGTGAGACCGAGAGGATTTAAACTTTCGTTTAGTTGCTCTAAACTCCAAAAAGTGCACTCAAACAGGCACACAGGCACTTACAGACACAAAGGCTCACATTACAGAGTTTTTATTCATTTTCCAGCAGAGCTCTGTCATCATAAATGATCACTAGCACTTTAGAGTACTGCTTGCTTTGTGTATGGATACACAGGCAAAGTCTTTGGGACAGCCAGATCAATTAAATTAAAATAATACAATGACATTTTTTCAAATTTTAACCTCTTTTTAAACTGAAATAAGACTTTAGGAAAAGTAATTCCTTTCTGCACTTCATAATAACATTGCTTTATCTCCCTAGGATTCTGTGAAGAAAATTCATTATTCTTGTGAAAGACTCTACTACCAGAGATAAGGGGTTATAGAAAAGCCTCTCAAAAACTGGTTTTGTTTGGGCTTATCATTGGTCACGAGTAAAGTTAAATACATTCATAAGTGCTTGCTGTCTTTGGACCAAGTTCAAGATGCATGCAATTAGGCAAAAATACAAAGTTAGAAATTATTAAAATGAAAAAGTGATGTTCCAATTCAAGAAATCAATAATTTCGAGGTTAATGAACAATGCCTACATTTTCAGAATCTGTCTCTCTCTGAGCATCAGAATGACATTTGCTGGCACAAAAGGGAGAAAACACATTCAGAAAACTCAGCCAATGGTATTTCCATGGTTCTGGGTAGACTTATTAACTTACTGTAAGGAATTTTGTTAACACTAGAGTGAGGAATTCTGTTCAGTGCTCTACTGCTTCGTTTTGATATATACAGGCAAGGATATATCCTGCCCCAGGCTGCTTCAGAGATATAGAGCCATTCAACTGATGTTGCTGTTAAAGGCTGAGTCTGACCCTCTGGGAAGTATATGGTTACTTCTTCTTCTTTTTTTTTCCACATTAGATGGGATGGTATCAAGGTTCTACAGCAATCTTCATCACACGGCTTTTCACAGGAAGAAAAACAAAAGGTAGAACAAAAAGTACAGGTTGTCAAAGATGCTGTCACTTGGAACATAGTTCTCCTGAGCTGTATCTTAAAGGGGAGATAAAAGAAAAGAAACTAAAATATTTTATGTGCGTTTGAGATGAGCTCAATGCGATTCCTGTTGTTTCTGTGCTAAAACACATCACTGACTAAAGCAACATAAAGCTCAAAATGCCGTCTTTGAAAATAGTTAGACAAACACTACTTAGAGGCTTGGTTGTTTTGTTGTTTTCTAACTTTGCTTTAGCCTGTCAAACTCAAGAACTGTTTTGCTGCCATTTGCAGATTCTGCCTCTGCCCCCTTGCCATTTACAAGGGTTTAGAAGCTATTGTGAGTCCTTTTCCCCTTTAATTCTTTTGCCACAAATATCAAGGTGTGGAGCAACGAACATCCACAAAGGCTGCTGCACCACAATGCACTAATGCATGAGGACTGCATGGCTTAGAGGAAAATAGAGCCATACATCTTAAAATCTCATAATTACTGTGTGTCTGTGCATCTGATGGCCATAGCCACTGTTGCTCACTCCTGGTTGTAACCAGGCTGTATAGGTGTTGTGTTATATGGATGCTCTGTGGATGTCTCCTCCCTTGCTAGGAGTAGACAGATGTTTGATCTTTGGGCTGAAGTTTGATGTTATAACAGTCACAGTGCCTGAGAGGAGCATGGTGACCACTGCAGGAGACACTGCTGGTTACAAGCTGCTGCATCTTTGTTTTATGTCTGCAGTCAACTTTGTGTTCTACTCCACACCAAGCTAGTGCTACACAGTTAAGGACTGTATTTTTAAAACAGTAAGGGGCAAATTCACTTCCAAACATCGATTTCCTTTTTAATCACAAAGAGCAAGAGAGCAGGAATCCTCCAGGAGTTTGTACTCACACTCCACAGGCACAAAATCATGCAGATAACAAGCAACCTATTCACCTCCCTAACTGGAAATATCTGGTCTGAGCTGGTTGTCTGGCATCCACCTGCAGTCAGCAAAGAATGAAAAATACTGAAGAGGCTGATCCAGTGCTAAAGCAGATGTCTCAGAAAAGCAGCATGAATTGCCCTCTGGAGCTTATCTCCTCTTGTTAATTATAAGGGCAGCTTGGAAAACTGGTTTAGAGTAGATACTGGACTTCCAGGCAGCTTAAGTGAGATGAGCTGACTTCCAGTACTGGTTGGAAGGAAACTACATCAGAATCCTCTCCACTGCTCCTGCAGCAGGCTTTCTGCCTTCCAGAAACTTCAGGCAAAGCCCTGGCTTAATTTAAGTCCTTGGCAACTCTCTAACCAGACTCGGATTTTCCCCATCATACTTGCTTCTGATTCCTGTGCTATTACAGCCTCACAAAACTTCCGAGTGGGAATCCCTGCAGTAAAACCCTTGTCCAAATATTTGATAGTTTAAGAAAAGGAGTCATGCATTTTTGAACAGTTCAAAAATTCTGTTTCAAAGCTTTTAGCAATCTTGCCTTTATTTTGTTAAATATTATCTTGCTATAAAACAATGCCCTGATTGTTCAAGTGGCTCCGTTTACACCAGACAACATAAAAAATATTCACCAAAAACTCAAAGACTGTTTGGAATGTTGAAACAGCCTATGACAGAAATGGAGCAGCTCTGGGTTAATTCCCAAATACCAAGTTTTAATTCAGTTAATCTACAGTTTACTGTAAAAAGGTGTTGGGTAAAATCAACACGGAAATAGGGAAACAATGAGAAAAGGCAGGAGACAACCTCAGACAAGATATGTCTCAACAGACACATGGGAGATATACAAGTGCAGGAAGGGGAGATGACTAAAGATTTCTCCATAAAATACGACTCTTTCTGCAGAAGGGGGTAGGCTTTTCCCAGGCAGGTAAGGGAGGCAGACAGGGGTTACAGCTCTAACCGCAGGCATTAGGGCTGACAATGAGCAGGAAGCCTGTTTAGTAGCTCTGTCAGCATTTGGCAGCAACCCAAGTAAGACAGACATGCAAATTGGCCTGTGTTGTTTTAAACCCCTCACTCCTTTATCTTACCCAAAGTCTTTGCTGACTTTCTCACTCCCAGCAGTGAGTTAGCTGTCAGTCCTTTCCCAGCTATGGCCCTTCTACACATCTACACACCTTTGCAGCTCGGTGGGAGCTGCACCAGAGCTGCAGGTGGGATGCACACCTCCAGAGGGAACTCCCGCAGGTACTCATCACCAGCACTCTGCAGGGCACTCCTCCCAACACCCAGATTTTGGCCACCTCGAGGCATTAGCAGTTTGCACTGACCCTCAATGTGCTGTGCAGAGCACACCTCAGAGACAAAGGGATGAGAGATTCAGCTATCCAGCAAGAAATTCATTGGAAATACATGTGGGTATATATAAATTCAAAAAATATGCATATTCCTGTCTATCTGGTAGTATCAGAAAAGAATACTACAAATTTTATGAAGGGTAAATCTTAACATTTCCTTTGCTCTCAACACATACTTTGCTCACCAATTTCAACCTGCCTCTACCTCCCATCCCATTCAGTATAATCAAATGCACTTCAAACAATGAGTCAATGCTCAGAACAGCCTTGCCAAGGGCAAAATATCAGTCCTGTTTTGTTATGGCAGTGATGAAGTCACACAAGGGTTGTCAGCAGTTACCAAGACAAGCTGCAGGATATCTGTGGCTGGAACTTCAGTCCATCAGTTGCCCAAGCTGGTATGGCCAAGCTGGTATGGCCCCTTATCCAGTAGAAAAGCTTCTACTCAGAGTATGTGGCTGAGACTTTGCTGAGCTTTGAGCACACACCAGTTGGAGGCATGCTTTGCTGCACACTGCACAGCTGACCTGTGCATTCAAAAGTCACAAATTATCTCTACTACAGTCTCCAAGGAATATAACTGTCTAAAAAAAAAAAAAAAAAAGTGAAATTTTTAGCAGTCTCATGAATGCTTGTTTCTTTTAATTAACTCAGTGTTTCTGAGACCGTAGGGTGAACTCGGGTCAAGTCGTCAAGGATTTCTGAGGTACCACAAGAACTACAGACCTGTTCATTTTTTAAAATGAAATATGAAATATGCCCCCAGAATCTGGGACTTATAGGAAAAAAAAAAAAGCAAACAACAAATGTCATGAGACTCCATTAAAAAGCAGAAACTGACAACACTGTGACCCAGAAGTGACATGGAAAAGCCAGCACTATTTCTAGGTACAGTAAGACTCCCTGTTAACTTTTGCAATGCCTTCTAGAACAATATCAGACCAAACTAATTGCTGACATGAGTAATTTCCCCTGAATAAGGTGAAAATTCACCTGAATAAGGAATTTCACCAGGCTTGCCTAAGAAAAACTTTGCTACCAAGTATTTTTTCTCTGTACCTTTGAGTGGAGCACAGACAATTTTCAGATCAGCATGGTATCTTTTCCGAAAAAAAAAAAAAGAAAGAGGCGACAGATTTTGGAAACAAAATTATTACTTGCGACTGTGACAGATTCCATGGTGACACTTACAAGAATTTTTCCTATTAAGTTTTAGCAAGTGCTAGTGCCACAATAAATAACCTTTCATACATGGAGGCTTCAGAAGGAAAAATAAGGAGTAGTACAAGTAATTCTAGAAGTTTAAGAAAGGATTTCATTACTTCAAACTTAAAGCAATAATGCAATAGGAAAAAAAAGGGGGACGAACTATATGAATTTACTTACCAGGATGTCCTCACTCCTAATCTATCATTTATATGCACATTTATTTTACATTTTTATGAAAATAATTATATGTATTTGGACTCCAAATGAAAAATATCAGATTATATACAAGGTAGCACAGAAGCATCTGAGCTTAGATAACACTCCCAATGAGATGCCTATGAATCTTTTTCATACCCAGCAGTCAACAGGGGATTTTCCTCCCAATTTCCCATTCTACTGAGGCTTCAATCCCTCTTCCCCTGAGAAATTTAACTTCATGTGGATGGAAACAAAGGGTTTTGAAAGTGGAAAAAATATAAAGTCAACTTAAGTGCTTTCTGCACAGATGAAATGTGCATGCAGCTCAGTTTACAGAAGGATTTCATAATATCAAGACCCAGAGAGATCAAAAGTAATAATAAGGAGTCTCTCAGAATCTGCGGTGGCATGAAAAGATTGTGCGTTTGGGAGAAAATTTACATTTTGTTTGTTGATGTCTTGTAGATTGAGCTATGCCAGAGGGATATAAATCAATGAAGATGTTGCTTTAGTATTTGAGTCCATTATTAATATAGTCCAATATGTTTATATCAGAATAAGTTAAAAAAAAAAAAGGAGAGAAATGTATTTTATTTTTTTAATTCTTTGAGACAAGTTCCATTCCCTCCTGTACACATACATGTATAATCTAAATGTTTTCCATTTTCAGCTGGTACTACTCAGTCATAGACATGTAAATAAACAAAATAAACTTTTACCAGTGAATACAAAGAAACCCTGTTAGGATGGCAATTGTATAACCAGAATCTGTAGCTGTAACTCAAATTTCCCTACATAGAATCACAGATTCCTTGAATATCTCCCTGGCAGTCCTTTAATCTCCCTTCTAAGCAGCATCTCAATCTAAGCACTGCATTCAAGACTGAGACAGAAAAGCAAGGAGAAACCTTGTGCTCTTTTGGTCCAGGAAAAGATTCACTATCTCAATAAACTGTAGTTCCACAGCGAAGATACTACTTGAGATTCAAATAGAAAAAGAAAGCAAAGTCAAAACATGCAAAAGGAAAAATATAAAATATTTCTGAGCTAACAGTCTAGGTTGCTGTATTTTGGGGGTATTCTGATAGAAAAAAATGTTTATATCCTTTTGAAGTTAACTTTAGGATTCATGAAGCAACTACCAAAGTCAGCAGCTAAGATATCCTCAGCCCATAGTAATGTTTACAGGTAGAACAAAAATAGAAAGAAAAAAGAAAGATAGACAAACCTGAAAATAGTGACTACTGAATGTTTCTATCCAACAGAGTAAAGAATGAGTTCATGTAATAAAGCAGTGTAAATGTTTTCGATCTAAAAAGGAGCACTTGGAGGATCTAAGTAAACAAGAATTCAGTCCTAAAGGCAGAACTTTAATGGAAATCAAGGGGAACCTTACATGTATAAGGCTTACAAATACAAGAAGTTACTAGGAAAAGTTGGAAGAAAGCATTAAAATCCACCATGTTTTCCAATTCCATTGTGATTAAGTTTCTCTAGACTAAAATGTAAAAGAATGTCAAATGAAGTAAACAATATAGGAGGTTGTAAAGAATCTATTAAATCTATAAAAGATGGGAAAGTAAGCTGAAAAAAATACATTTGGTCTTTTAGTCTAATAGTTATGTGGAACAAAAAACAGAGAAGTAAAAGAGCAGGATTCATAAAAAAACTTTCAAATGCCTTCACAAATACATTAGGAGAAAGAAAGGCCCACAAATCTAGAAGATCTAACATTAAATACATAGAAATGTACAAGAAGATTCTTTTAGAAATTAAAATAAAAAGCTATCTTAATTATTAAAATGGATTCAAGGCTTTCTGAAGCATATGCTGAGCACCACTGCAGTATATGAAAAAGAGGTGGGAGTGCAGCAGGACTAAGACAATAAAAGGAAGGATTCAATCATAACAGTAAGGAAAAACAGGGTGATTTTCTACACATATGTAGAAGCAGAGGAATGGGCATGTTGAACACAAAACAATCTATTTCCTGCATCCTCTCTTTTTATTAAAAATCATGGCTCTGTTAAATGTCAACAGAGCTGCAGCAGTTTAAAACAACAGTTTTCCTCACGGTGTAGCAGTATGTTTGAAGGATTCCCTTATGTTGAAGGAAATCACATTTTTCCCACCTAGTCCATTGACGAGACATTTTTAGCATAACCCACCTTTACAAAAGTACCTCCATGGAAAGTGGAGTAACTCAGTCACCACTAATGAAGAGAGATCGTCCCTTCAGGGGAATACCTGTGCATGCTCATGTGAAGGTGTTTCTCTTCCACTCTTTTACTTTTGAGACACCTCTTCTTAGGACTTTTAGGGTGAGACGTAATTGTTTGACTTGTAGTCCACACCCTTGAGCCCTGTGCAGTTGCTAGCTTCAGAAGACCCTGTGAAGCACAAATTGTGCCACACACCTAAAGCAAGGATCAGTTACAAAAAGATAGGGGCCTACAGCTCTGATCAATATTTCTTCCCTGTGTCTTGCTAGGCAGAGACAAACTTTTATTTACCTGCTGGGTAAATAAGAGAAAAAATGTCCCATGAAAGTGGCATAAAACTTCCACAAAATAACTCAGTGTGTAAAAGTATTCCAAAATCGAATCTAATAACACTGCATAGAAAAATCTATTCTACCAGTCTGGAATTCAAAGTATCATAAAGCTAGGGAACTGCGCAAGCAACATTAAACAAGACAAACAAAATGTAATCCAGAGCACTTGTAACAAAAGCATAGAATAAGGAATGGGAGAATAAAAGTGTGAAGCAGCCTAATGCTTCCACAATTAATAGACTCTACTTAAAAAAAAAAAATCAATTCAGTGCAAAGTTAGAAAGATGTCAGAAAGGAGCAATTATTCATGGCTAATTACTTTTTAGGGGATGATGACAATGGGTTAGTTTTCTCTGGTATTGATGAAGAAAAACCTCTGGGGAAATCATTTGCAAAGGTTACCAAGGATATGAATTATTCTCTGGTATGTATGAAGCACAAGAATATGAAAGAATGAGTAAAATACTAGTGTAGTGAAGGTCATCAAGACAACTCAGCTAATAGCATAAATTACCACTTTAGAGATTCAAACATGCCATCAATATGTCTAATAATGAATGATCTCCTAGAAGGGATGATTTGTTATGAACTGTTCAGATACTTACTAGAAAGAACACTTTAGAAAAATTTGCTTTAAGAGAATGTAGTAAAAGACAAAATTACAGAATTCAGCCTGTAGTTGTCCCTGTCAGCGAGTTAAAGAAAAAGGTAACCAAAACCCCTTAACAGAGGACTGTATTGCACTAAAGTCCATTCTCTTCCTGCAACGTGGGGTGATGCAGTACATCTCCTTGTCTTAGACCCACTCCCCCATTCTTTTACAGAACAGCTACCATCATCTTCTCCATTTTATCTTCTCCCTCTTACTTGTGGCTTCATTATCAGCTTTGTCTTCAGTATATCCATTCACAGGCATCTTGCCTATACTAGTCTCTCAGATAGATAGCAACAGCTTTATCTCCTGGAAAATTAGTTCATCTCACAGTCCCCCTATCCCAGTGGGGTCCCCATCCTAATTTGCTCACAACCCTTATTAGTTGTTCACATCTCTGCTCCAAGTGCCCTGTGACATTTGCAAATCTGATTGTAGAGTCCATAGCGCTCATTATAAATTCTCCTTCTCAAGCCTCTCTCCTGCCTTTTAGCTGCCACATCACCACCTCTGCCATTTAGCCTGTCCATTATACTGCTTTGCACCCACTCTGTGGAGCTCTCCCTTCATGTTTCCATTTGTTCCCATCTTGACTTTACTAAGTAGGATAGCCACACATGCTCCTGCCACATTTATATGCAATATAATGTAATAGCTGAGGAGCTCCACCACAGCTGTATTACTCCCTGCTCCTCTATAGAACTTCCTTGGCTTTCCTGATTGTGCAATTAGGCAGCAGTACCTGGACTCCAGGTAATGAACATGCATGAAACCTGCATATGCTATGAGACGTTACCAATCTGCCAGCTCTTCCATTAGAAGACAACAGAAAGCTGGGTTTTTTCAAGTTCAGCATGAAATTATTTAAAAAACACCAGGCTTATTAGCAATTGTGTAGATTTCTGCTATAAGACAGTGCATAAAAATGCCCTGCCCGTACTTATAAAAAGAATAGGCATGTGATACTCTTCTAAATTATGGGATTGATATTCAGATTGTAAAGTATAAATAAATTAAAGGTCTTGACTGCCATTTTCATGTGTTTTGATCTTGAATGCTATTTAGCTTGCAGTAAGCAACTCCTCCAGACATGACTTGAATACGTCACCTACTCTTTCCAAAAATTCTTTGTTACAAGGGAGTTCTCATCCCTCCCATGTTAGCAGAAATAGAAGAATAGCTAGTGAGCAAAACAGGCCATCAATAAAGCCAGGAAAAGGCTGAGCTACCTTTGAGATCTATCACTATGGAGAAGTCTGAGGGCAAAAAGGCTGCAACTGCCTGCCAGGCAGTGCAGGAAAAGGAAAGTGTTTCCCAAACAGCTCACTGCCTTGGCAGATAATGAAATCTGTAGAGTTAAACTGCCATAAAAGTAGCATGGGGGGAACCAGACCTTTATAGTAGAAATAGATTTGTGTTCAACCCTACACATTTCTTGTCACCTAAAATCATAACCTCCTTAGGGCTAGGGCGGGTGCAAAGGGCAGGAAAGTTTTAATGTAAATATTTTGGTAAAAACAATCAGATTCAAACACAGATGAGTGAAAAGGTTGATATTCAAGAATAATTGCAAAGCTGAGACCTGCTTTTCTGCTAGCAGAGATACAGCTCTGCATTTTCCTGTCTCTTGAATCTGGTCTGATCACTGAGCAAACAACTCTGCACACCCAGAATGATGCAAAGAGGAGTCAGACTTGGAGAGCATTCATTACTTGAATGCTTTTAAAGACATCTGGCATATATGATTGTAAACACATCGAGAACTAGTAGGAAGATCAATAATAAATCAGTAAGTGAGTAAGTACAGAAGCGATCCCTTTTTTATGCAATTAGAGTTTTAAATAATCTAATTTGTATTTTTTTTCATTTCCTATGAGCCACCAAGCCATTCATCTCTAAAAATATTGTTTGTTCTCTTTTGATTGGCAGTCATTAAAAAAATAAAAGAAGGAAAGGAAGAGAGAGAAAGAAAAGGAGAGAGAGAGACAAAAAGAAGGAAAAAAGAAAAACGTCCTCGTGCAGGGGCAAGTGTTTGCAGAGACATTTGGACTTCATTAGGCATGTTCATTAGGTTCATCAGGTAAAAGTGTCATACCCGTAAAAAGAAAATGAATAGATTTTAGCATATCCAGACCATGTATAAAAATGGTATCAAAGTTATAAATTCCAAAGCATAATGTTTGACAGTAAGCTGTCATGGAGGCAATAGATTCATTATAAAAATGCTAGAAGTGCATACATCTCATTGACTGTTTATCATTAACTGCATGGGATGCTGATAGGAAATGTCTAGCTATAATTTATATTTCTGATGACTCTCAAATCTATTACTCACCTCTCTCGAGTTTTATAGCTCCTCTGGACAGAATAGAAATTGAACAGGCAGAGTAGGTTTGGGAGGGGAATTTTCTGCTCTTGCTGTTCTCTATTATCTCATCCCTCCAGCCTGTCCCTGACATGTGATCAGACCCACACTGCCCAAGTGTTTCTCAGAAAATAAGGTTTGAAAATAAAAAAAAAAAAAAAAAAAGGGAAATAGAGATATTTAACTGCTACCTCCTTTTTGAGTCTTCCTGCAATTGTATTCTAAAAAACACATTATGGGTAAAATCTTAAATGTGTAGTCAGGTGTAGCATGAAGAAAAGCTCTGTTAAGGATAGCATGAGTTTAAAGACTACAAAGACCTGAAAAAGAGTCCCCAGGAAAACAAAGAAAATAAATTCCTGAAATATTCAGTAAACCAAATATTCCTTTGTGCTAAGTTGTAGGTCCAAGATAACTGATTTTCTAAAGAAATCCTTATGTGCGCAGAAACACTGTAACAGAATTATAGCTAAAACTTGCAATTTATTCCATTCCAATTATCAACTAGAGTTTAAAATTCATATAATTGTGTACTGAGAACTATCTCTGGTTTTTAAAGTCCTGTAGCTCTTAGATCAATTACCTACCCATTAATTGCAAAAGACTTCATTGAACTTACAAAAGGAAGGGTTTATTCTGTTCTCTTTTGAACTAGTATACATGTTTGTACAGATGAGCTTCAGAACACTGTGCAATTTCTCATGGCAGACTTTATTTCTTTTTTATTGACTATGCCTATTACATTTCTTCCTTTTACAGCATTTCCACAAACTTTAGAAAGAGGACAGGCAGTAGTAGCAAAGCTTAGAGGCATATTTTTCACGTGAATACCAAGTTCTCATGTAGCAAAACTTTGCTTGAGAAATCTGCATTCTCTGTTTTTCCCAGAGGGAGAAAAGGAAACAGTTCTTCTTGCTTCAGACCCCCACATAATCTAATCTGACAATTAATCCCTGAAAGAAAACACAGAATTCTCATTACATGATCAACATTCAATAATGCAATTTCATTCAAGCAGAGGTTCATAACAGCTGATGTAAAAGCAATGCATGATGAAAGCAGGTATCTGCTGTAAAGTGTGCCTGATTTCTGTGAAGGGCTCTGTGAGTGCAGTTCTGCCTCTGTATACGATTGGAGTTGCATCTTAAATATTTCTCTTAAGAAAAGGTAATTTATATAAATATCTCATGGCAAATCTAATGCAGATTTTACCTTGGAGATAATCAAGCAAGTCTAGAACAGAAGCTCAAGCTCCTACACTCATTCCTAGAAAATCTATCTATAAAAAATTATTGTCTCTTCTCTCTGCAATAAAATGATATTTTCAAATCTAACAAAAGATCTGATGTAGTCAAGGAAAGATTTTTTCCACAGTCACTAACATCAGTCTCTTTCTTATACCTAATATTGCTTTCAAAAGATTTCTTTTGTAACATAGCAAGTTAGACTGAAAAACTTCTACCTGAAAATAGAATTAAAAATTAAATTTTCACTGATACAAGTATCTTTACTGTGATTTGATGGATAGGAAAGAGGGATCAGGTGTTTAAGCAAGACAAGTTATACAACTGAAATGCCCAAAGGATGAAGATGTAAAGGTTAAATTACTGTATAACTGCCTACATCAAAGCTATTTTCTTTACAACATAAGAAAGGTTTAAGTGAATGGCAAATGTGAAAATAGCTAGGCAGTAAAATTATTATTCAAAATTGTGTGATGGCAGACTAAATCACATACCATAGTTAAAAATAAATTAATTCTCAGCAGGTTGTGTCCAGGTTGCCAGCACTAATATTAAATCTTTGAAAGGTGTGTTACATCTGGAGTTGAGGCATATAAAATTGATATGAGTATCTTCCCCTCTCCTGGAACTTATGGGCATTCGAAAACAGCCCTATTACTTGTAGTTCCAGAACATGTTGATTATTTAATTCCAACTGTTGTTTCCATCTCAGCTTACTTGAAGGTCAAAAAAGCCCATGGGACTTTAGTTAAAGACCCATACACATAAGATTATCATAGAGTCGTATCATAAAATCATAGAATGATTTGGGTTGGAAGAGACCTTAAAAACCATCCAGTTCCAACCCCCTTCCATGGGAAGGTCCATCTTCCACTAGAGCAGGTTGCCCAGGACCCCATCTAACCTGGCCTCGAACACTTCCAGGGATAAGGCATCCACAGCTTTTCTGGGCAGCCTGTTCTGCACCCAGCCTGCACTCGTGCTTGGGATTACCCTGTCTCAGGGGCAGGAGCTTCCATTTGGCCTTGCTGAACTTAATAAAGTTCACTGAAGCCTGTCATGGTTCCTCTGGATGGAATCCTTTCCCTCCTGTGTGCTGACTGCACCACACAGCTTGGTGTCATTGGTAAACTTGCTGAGGACACAACTTCACTGTCTATGTCACCACCAAAGATGGTAAACATATGCCAGAATGTAAAAGAAGTAAAATGTAAGATTGTCCAGAAATTGCTGCAGAAATTTATGCAGCATGAAACACAAGTGCCTAATATGCACAAATGTTTTATGCAGAAATTTCAAAGAGGACATTGGCTATGAAAAGAGAGAGTGCTTCCCATTAGAGAAAGACTTTAAACAAATTGAAGTGAGGAAGAATTAAAATAGAAAAGGTGCTGAAGAAACCCATTCAGGATGGGATGAAGAAATCCGTTCAGATGCATAGAGGACTTGTCATACCTGATAGGAAAAACTAATTGTCTCATGCCATTAGTCTGGACCAAAACACATGGAATAAAGAAGATTCAGAGCAAGATGAATATTGCAATGTCCAGCATGATGAGGAGTTTTGCTGCTGGCTGGAACAGCACCCACAGAGCTTCAGATACAGAAGGAGATAACAGTGATCCAGCCCAGCAGGTCTCATGCTCTACGAACTTCTCCAGCTGTGGGTAGGATTGGGCAGAAGTTTTTTAAGTGAGGCACCTTTACCTTTATGGTTATTGTATCAGCCTGTCAAAACCATACCCTGGCCTCCAAGGGATGTCCCAGTCAGGTGTAACACTTCCTGAGGCATTAAGGCCCTATTCAACACCCTCACTTGGTCCAAGAAAACTGGTGGCTCAGATTTACTTTTGCTTCTCTCTGCTTTACATATATATGTGTCTTGCCTGTTTATTTCATACCATTTCAGAGGATAAGGGTTTGGTCTTTTTCTTTCTCGTAAAATATTTTGAAAAGTCTGATTTTCATTTTGATATAAAAAGAAAACAATTTTTTTTTAGAACTTTGACATTTTTCGCGAAAGAGTGTGCAGGGAAATTTTGTCAGCCTGAAGCCTCTGTGCTGAAAAGTTGTGTTTACCAGCATTGCTGGGAAAAAAAGAAGATGGCTTCAGGTGCAAGACAGAATTGGGTGTCATTCCTGGAGGCCTGGCTTGAGTTTCATCTCGGGTAATTGGACATTTTCTGAAGAGGGTTTTTTCTTCTTTTCATCAAAACAGATCCTATTACAATGATACCAGGGAAAAAAAAATAAAAAAAAGAAAAAGAAAATCTGTCTAGGTCACTGTGTTTTGCAGGACTAACCATTACAAATCACCCCCATCCCTATATCCAGGCTGCATATGAATACCTGCCACAGAGCCCAGTGCAACGCCACTGTAAATTCACCTCCTCCACAAAACATAGTTTTCCTCTCTAACCTGCAGGGAAACAGCAGAATTGCCAGACAATCAAAATACATGTTTTTGAAAAGGTCAAAGGATTCCAGCAAAATATTATATTTCATGTAGTGTACAAACCATGAAAATGTTGATGTTTCATTACTGAGAAAAAAAATTGTAACAAAAACAGAATCTGACAATATTTTTTTTTATATTTGGGACAAAGACTGTGGCAAAAAGAGAAATGGGCAGAAAACTACCATCATATGAATATAGGGTTTTTTGCTTTATAGTAATTTTGTCTTATGTAAAAGCCCTTCAACCACCTGAATCTTTAGTTATCCATCAGAACTTACTCTGTTTCATGTCAGGGCTACCTCTTAAAGCCAATTCACTAGGAAAAAATGCAACTTGCTGTCTCTGGCCCAATTCAAGCACGAATGAACCCAATTAACTTTTTTTTTCTTTTTTTTTTTTAATCATCTCCTTCATATTGCTGGGACACCAAGGCTACCAAGCTTCTTTATTCCCATATATTTAGTTCTCACTATAGCAGTAATGCACTCTACAAGGCATCAAGCCTGTTAATCAGAAAAGCTTTCAAAGCCTCCTTAGTTCTAACAATTTTATTGCAGATAAGTAAGCAGCTGAAACTGCATAAGTTCAGGAGCTGCAGTAACTCAAATAGCCAATCTGGAATAGGAGAAAATTGAATGCACTGTTCTCAGCAGCTTTGTCTCGACTGGGAGAACGGAATTATTCTTCAAGTATTACCATGTGCCAGAAGAAAGCATTACTTAGGATTGACTATTGGCTGTCTAATTGCAGCACTGAACTGAATAATTTGAAATGATAGCTATCTAAAGCCAAATTGTAAAGTGAATAGTGAACAAAGAAATAAATAATAGAATTACACATACTATATGTGATTGCTCATTGAATCAGATTGCCGGTCATAATAAAAGTCAAAAGTAACAATCAGCCTCATTACTACAGAAAAGAGGAAATGCCACTAACTGTTTCTAACTCCTGTCATCAACATATATTTGCTGGCAAATCTCTTTTGATTATACTGGACCTAACCTTAACCTTACTCCTTTCTTATTCCTAGGGGTGGGGTGTCTCACACTTTAAGGATGGTTCCCTCACTGTATAAACTGCATGTAATTCCTTGTAATTCCTCACAACACTGTCTGTTTTCACTCAGAAAATGAGCCGCAAAGCACACCCAAATGCAAGGAGTAAAGGCAATGGGAAAGAGGAGCATCACTTGGGTTAAAGAAGATGCTCTCAATTTGTTCTGGCACATGAGACTGCATGTCTCCAGTGAGATTCTCCCCAGGGACTTGGATGAGCTACAGATATTTGCAATATATATATGTCTCTTTCTATATATATGTATGTATGTGTGTCTGTACGTGTATACACGTAAGGAATCCAAATACTGTCTCAGTTTGAGGGTCATCCCTCATTTGCATTGAAAATGCCCAATTCAACTGCAACACAGAATAAATAAGCTAGAGACACAGTTCTCACTTTGCAGCATGTGCAAATGGCATGCAAGTTAATTTAAGTCTTTCCAGTACAGCAGCAGGGTTACTTGTAAGAGGATAATTTTGCATTTTGCTGTCTGAGAGCTTTTTCTGTATAATTGTTAGTATGTGTGGCAACTGACATTCCAGGCACTGCAAGTCTATTCCTTTCCACTGTTACAAGCAATGTCAAAGGAGCTTCATATGTACCTTTTTCTGTTCTCACTGCATTATTTATCAAATGAATATGAAATCAAAATGTTGATGCACAGAACAATATGTTAAACACTCCAATGTGCAATGCCAGCCTAACCTTGTCAACCTTCCACCATGGGCCAAAGGTAAGTTTCCTACTGTTTTAACCAGCATTTACCACTCCTCCTTCCCCTCTTATATTAGTGTTTTTTAAGCTTTCCTGTTTTCTTTTTCCCCCTACACTTCTTGTTCAAGAAAAAAAAATCCACATAAGCCCTTGGTGGTGCATTTTATTTTATAGCTGATGACAACACTACCCAAGAGATTTCAGCACATACACCCTTGCTCCCAACAAACCTAGAGGCAGGTTGAATCTATAATTTACTTCTAACCTTGCCTGAATACTGAGTTTTTAATGAAGTGCTTTCTCTAACTCCCTAATATGTATCTATTTATTTCTTGACATCTCATATCTACTACTGACTTGGTTTCGCGTTCGGGTTACTTTCTGAGCACATCAGCACCAATTACTTGTAGAACTAGGATTTGCAGATTACAAGAACTTAATGGACGTCTTAACTAAACAAATCACATTCTCACTACTCTAAGCATATCCTATAACCAGGTTCTTATATAAGTTTCAAAATCCCAATCTTGAAGCACAAGTCCAGCAACATGGATTTCTCTAGTGGTTGTTGCACAAATCCTCTTTCTCATCAGACTCTTCTTTACTGATTCCTTGTACCATCAGTATGAAAATTTATAAAGACTTGGGCTTCACTTCAACTGATCTTGGGAAGGAAACCGAAAAAGGAATCTCTGACCCAAAGATCACATTGCAGACGGCAGCTCTCTTCAAAGCCCCTCAAGCAGTTAAGGAAAACATGTGAGTGAATTGATCATCATTGTAGGAAATGTTTTCAGATTATTTGCCTTAACAATAGGTTAACTTGACTGGACACCAGATATCCACCAAGCCATTCTGTCATTCCATTTTCTCAGCTAGACAGGGGAGAGAAAATAAACTGTAAAACAACTCATAGGTCAAGATAAGGCCATTAATTAGGCAAAAGCTTAATTAATTAATTAATTATTAAGCAAAAGCAAAAGTTTGTGTGTGCACAATCAAAAAGAAAAGCCAACAATTTAATTCTCTACTTCCCATCAGCAATGTTCAGCCACTTTCCAGGCAGCTGTGGGCTTCAGCACGCGTGGTAGTTGCTTGGGAAGGCAAACATTGTAAATAACAAATGCCACCAACTCCTACTCCTTTTCTTAACTTTCGTATCAGAGCTGATGTCATATGGCATGGAATACACCTGTGGTTACTTTGGGCTAGCTTGCTGAGATATTTCCCCTCACAGGATCTTGCCCACCCCAGATTACTGATGGGGGGGAAGTGCTGGGGAGGCAGTGCTGGTGCTGTGCCAGCCCTGCTCAGCAGCAGCCAAACGTGTGTTATCAACACCTTTCCAGCCACCGGTGCAAGGCACAGCACTGTGAGGGCTGCTCGGGGAAATTGAACTCCTCCTCAGCCAGACACAATACAAAATGCCATGCGGTTTTGGGGGCTTCAAAGCAAATTAAGGAGAGGGAAGATAAAAAATGCCCACTATATATTTCTCTGCAAAGTATCCACTCCCCACTGCAGCTGTTAGCTTTAGTCCAAAGTGACTTTCTCCCCATAAGAAATCATACAAGCACTTGTGTATAGACTTTCCCAAATTACAGGGTTTGTTATTGATTACAGTATTTTCTGTTCTACTCCAATATAGAATTGCCACTATCCTTTTAGATTTAGCTTGCACAGATAAATTTGGGATATCTGGTTTTGGCTGGTTTTAAGCTAATGGAAATAAGCTTCCATTTTCTCCATACTGTTTGGACACCAAACACTACTGGATATCATGCCATTGGCATTCAGACAATACTGAAAAAATTAAGATAATATTGCTGTTATCTGCACTATGTGAACCTATTTCTCTTTAAATCCCGGGCCTCAATGATGTCTAATTATTACTGGCATTAATTTTTTGCCTATGAAATCCCAAGATGCATGTCATTGAAAATTGCCAGTGCCACAAAAAGGCACTGACAAAAAAGAAATTAGGATAAACCAATTAGAACTGAATGCGACATTGCAAACTATTTGGGAGAAGGAACAAAGCAAGCTTTGATCATTTATTGCTTTGATAGGGACCTAAGGAGGATACAGGCTCTGCTTGGGCACATTAGCACTGTGCCTGTGATTTCTATGGAGTTATGTTCTCTGACAGCAGCTAAGGAGCTGTTACTACATACTTTCTAACCAAAATTTTAGGCAGATTTGCATTTTATGTGCTTTTAAATGCGCTGCTTCCTGTGTATGCTAAAGGCAGTCCTTTCATCATCCAACTACAGATAAAAGCAAACAAATGCAGGAAAATACAACTACACACAAATGGCCTTAGAAAACATGGATAGAAAAAAATCTAAGGGGAATTCATTGCACTATCCAAGTTTCAAAATAATTCATTAAACAGATACCACTTGTCCTGTCACTGACTATCAGTCTGGAAATGGATAATGTTCTAAATGTGTCTGCTTTCATCACATTTTCTCCCACTATCACAGTTGGTAACATTAGCTATGTTCAGGAAGCACTTTACAGACTCCATTGCTATCTTATCAATACCACCACAAAAAGAAGGAAATACATGGGGGAAAAATAATCATAGCAGTCTATGGTAATAGCTGCAAGCATAATGCTTCTGTCTAGCAGACAAAAAAACTAGCTTGCCCTATAATCCTACATGTCTGTGGAAAACAGAACTTTAATAATCAGGTTGATACTTGCCATTTAAGTTTACAGCAGCAAGTCTGTCATATTTGTTGTTAACATTCTGAATAATCCTTAAAAACAGTAATCTGCTTATCATTTATCTTTTAATATAGCATTATTATTTCAGGAAAGCATGCAACAAGGTTGAAATGGCCTTATTCCAACAACAATAACAACAAAATCAATCCTTTTCTACAAATTTGATATAGGCAGGCAGTGTACTATCTGAAAAAGTTCAGTGAACCATGAAGACTGGCATATGCACCATAAAATTCAAGCTTTATTTGATGAAGTTATTGAGCATTGCATTTACCTCAACCAAGGTTTAAAGCAATCATCCATATTTTTACTGTCATCTCAAGTAGGAAGATTTGAATACGAAGAAAATCAGATTGCTACTTCTGGGAGTTTCAAAGGGATCTGAGGAGGGGCACCAAAAAGATCCTTGGTGTTTAATGAAAAATATCTGTTCAGTTCAATTATGACACTAGAGGCTCAGCAGAGTACAAAAATAAAGGGGGATGAAAAAAGATAAAAAAAGACAGTACAATAATAACATGAAAGAATTTTGTTCTCTAGCTTTCTGATTAAAAGTGTATTTTCATGTCAGCTTTAGGAGAAATTATGTTCAAAGCCTGTTTGCAACAGAGTCTGTTTTAATTTGTCAAAGGTTTACATCGTATAACTCGATCACATTAATTGCAGAGATTGTCTTCCCTATTGTTTCACTGTACTTTTAAGGAAAAATAAGAGGAATCCGGCTCCTGTGGTACCACCAGGTTTGACAAGATGTTTTCTTTAGACAGATGCCTGCTCATCACAACTTTGGGCTAACTGGTCAAAGTGGGAGCTTGCTAGAGTCCGATATCTTATTATTGTTAATGTCAGTCAAAACATTGGAGGCATCAGTTTAGGGATCAAATTCACAAGCTCAGGAGATGTGTCTTCTTCATATGATCAACTTGACATTGACACCAACATAACTAGAGAGAGCAGGTAAGTGTTTCAGAGATTATATTCCCCTGCATCAAACAGAGTGACATATAAAAGACTCATCTCTCAGATGGTTACAAATAAGCTTATATTAATTGAGTCTTGCATAGGTTTAGATTCAACACAGTACAAGAGGGCACAACAAGGTCATTGTGCTTTCCAACACACTGCTCAGTAGCAAGTTAAGCTTATTAGAGCCTAACACTCTCTGACAGTCCTGAACAAACATCATCAGTTCTGTGGCAAATCTTTCATCAATAATCTGGTCTTTTTAGCAATAGCACAAAAGCCTAACTTTAATTGGCTGCTCTGCCAGAGGAGATTCTGAGTCACCTCCACCTTCTACCTTCTACAAGTGTCCTAACCACCAAGTGACAGAGCAGACTGAAAAGAATTGGGACCACTTGTTTTTAACCTTGCCTACAACAATCTGCCATAAAGCTGACAAAAAGGACTGCAGAGATCTAAATGGAGTAAAACTAGGAGAGTGAAACTCTTTAGTATAGAGGGTAGAGACATGCAATAGATAGAAACTCCTTGTGTCCACTTCCTCTAGTGGGTCATACTAAATGAAATGTTGAATTTTGCAGAAGACCCCAGAATTCAGGACTCCCTCTCTGCCTTCAAAGCCCTGAAGTAGGCATTTGAGTCATAGCAAGATCTCAGTACCCCAGTTAATATCTGGGCATCTTAGAATTATGACAGTATCACAGCAAAAACAAACATTGCACAGCAGTGTGTTTTATTTTTAAGGGTGACAGAAGCTTTAAAGTGATTTTTATGGACAGAGAAGGAACAGGAGAGGATTTTGGTAATATAGTAGCCCTTAAGGTTAAGAGTTCACTAGAAGCTATTTTAGTTCTAAAATAATTTTCATAGATAATAGGTTTCTGTGGTACGGACCCCAGCAGACAGAGAGAAACATCACTCTTACTCAGAAGCTTTGTTCACTCTGCTGAGACAAGGAGGATTGAGCCTGAGTGTTCACCTTGCCCACATGACTTAACTGTGAGCCCTTAATGTGACACCATGACAACGAACTCCAATAATTTTCTAGTAAGAAAGTTGTTCTAAGTAGTGTTGACAGGAACTGGTCTGTGTCACTTGACATCTGGGCCAGAAGTCAGTCCTTGGCCCTTGTCTGTGCCTGTTGGTGCACCCAGGAAATCAGTGATTGCGTCAGCAGAGTCCCTTGAATAGAGAAGCAATGGGAACTTTGCAGGTGAGTGTGAATGAGCAGACTCCAGAAAACGAACAAGAATTAATTAGGTGGCAGAAGAAGGTTCAATGCAAAAATCAGTTAGTAAATAAATGGAGCTGCCTGGAAACAAAAATGTATATCTGATAGCCTGCACTGTAAAGCATCAGACCTGTATCACAACATCCCCCAGAACCAATACACTGATTAAAGTGCTCCTTCTAGCTCAAATCACCAATTTGTCAGCTAACAGAAGCAAGCAAAGGAAGACACAGCTCATGACCATATGTACTTTGGGACTCTGAGCTGGTTTTCCATACTGAAGCATTGCGGAATATGTTAATGTCCTTAAAAACAAACAAAAAAATGTTTCTTTTCTGACTGCAGCCCACTGGAGAAACAGTTCTTTGATGTTGCTGTCCCACCATGAATTTAAAGGATATGGATAATTTACAACCTTGATTAACAATCTCAGAGCTGCAATAGCTCATCCTCTTCACATCCCATCCTTTTTATTGAATGTGTTTAAGTATTCATGAACACATGATGGTAATCTTGTTAACACTATGAAAAGCAATGACATCCTCATTATAAACTGCTTGAAAATGCTCATGATCCTTTCACCAGAATGAGCTTTGTACAATTAGAAGCCTGAAAAAGTCACAGGTGCGCAACACAGGGTGATAAAATTGTAATTGTGAGATACAATGGCATTGTAAAGTCCAGGACAGTAGATTTTGCAAATACAGACAGAGGACAGGAAAACCAGTACTCCTTGTAATACTAATTTCTCTTTTGGGTTCAATTGTGTCCTGCTTGTATATTCAGGCTGAAAAAATCCCCTAGATTTCAGGGGACAGAAGGTAATTCTATCCAAATCCAATAAAAGGGAGCTATTTAAGACTCCGTCTTTCTCATCATGGTGAAAATAAGTTTGTTTTCTGGGATCAAAAGTGACCTTAGGATGTCTGACCAATGTCTCCTTGGTTTTCTCTAGAGATGTAATATACCATTCAGGATATTTTTATCTTTTCTAATAGCTTAACTGCTTGCTGTGGAAATGGGTGTGATATAGTTTTAGTCATGGAAAGGGTGTTTGGACAATATTCAACAGGATGTTCAAGTTGGAGTTGACATATTGTCAGACCTTCTATGTATCTCTTGCATAGTTAGTTCTGGAATTTCAAAATATATTCCTTTCCCTTTTTTTCCTTTCATTTTCTTACCTCTGAATTGCTGGATATTGACAAGTAGAAGAGGCCAAAGACACATATTAAATGCCCTATGCCTACAAGTCAAGACAGACAGAGGCTGTCCTTAGAAACACAAAGGTGTGCTGTCACAAGCAGTTCCACAGGTGCAGAGGGAGATAGAGACAGGAGGGATGTAGCAGATTTTAAGAAACTCTGAACCCATGTAGTAGCTGGTTTGACATTTTGTGATGGAAGTGAGGCTTTGAGATCTGAATCCCATTTATCATTTTGGCCTTTCAAAAACTGATAGGAAAAGAAAGAATTTCAGGTACAGTTCAGAATTTCCACTTAGTCAGTTAATCATGCCAGCATTAAGTGGGATAATGGCAATGAAGGAAGAAAAGATAAGGCAGATGTGTCACACTCAGTCTGGAAGAGTCATATTTGACTTAAATACCTTCACTGTCCTGGAGAGTTAGCAAAAGATTTCATTTACCTCACTGGAGACTTTCTGTTTAACAATCACTGCAGGCAAATCAAATGAGAAAGAATGATACAAAAAAAATCACAGAATCAGAGAATATGCTGAGTTGGAAGGGACCCATAAAGCATCATCAAGTCCAACTCCTGGCCCTGCACAGCACCATCCCCAAGGGTCACACCATGTGCCTGACAGCATTGTCCAAACACTTCTTGAGCTCTGTCAAGGTTTGATGCTGTGACCATTCCCTGGGGAGCCTGTTCCAGTGTCCAGCCACCATCAGGTGAAGAACCTTTTCCTAATATTCAACCTAAACCTCCCCTGACACAGCTTCAGGCCATTCCCTGGGGTCCAGTCACTGTCACCACAGAGCAGAAATCAGCAATTGCCCCTCCTCTTCCTCTCACCAGGAAGCTGAAACTGCAGCAAGGGCTCCCCTCAGTCTCCTCCAGGCTGAACAGACAAATTACCTCAGCTGCTCCCCACACAGCTTCCCCTCAAGGCCCTTCACCATCCTCATTGCCCTTCTTTGGACACTCTCTAACAGTTTAATATCTTTCTTACATTGTGGAACCCAAAACTGCACACAGCCCTCAAGGTGAGGCTGTCCCAGAGCAGAGCAGAGCAGGAAAATCCCCTGCCTTGACTGCTGACTCATATTCCAAGCGTTTTTTTTGAAAACTGGACCTGCTTCTCTGCTGTCAGAGAAACCTACATAAGCATAAATTCTTCTGGAAATAGGTGGAGATGTAACAAACACTTCTGCAAAATGTTGCATATTGCATTTTTTTGGCACTTAGCCTGCCTGGATGTACATAAGCAGATAAAGCAGAGCAGAATTCAGCCCTGCGCTTCCAGAAACAAGAATATACTTTGCATTCAGGAAAGCTTTTAAGCGCATTTTTGAGGTTAAGTGTGGGATTCATCACTCTTCTTCATCCTGGAAGTCATTTCTAGCAACATTTGGGTGCATTCCTGCCAATATAAGCCGCCAGAGCTGGGCACATTTCTCTTCCTGTGAATGAGCTATTCATATCCCCAAAAAGCAATTTCATCCATTCCAAAACAATTTTATGAATTCAACATTAATTTGACAAATAGTTTCAGCTGGGAAGGGTTTCTTAAACTTAGACTGGTATAAAAAAATACCTGAAACGACCACTTTTTCCTCCAGTTGTCACCAACCCTGACAGAAGAGTGCTTCTTAAAATGGACTCAGGCCTCTATCTGCCTCTAAAGAAAAGTTCCGGCACAGCACAGGGTACATTATCTAAAATTATCTGCTCAATATCTCCTCTTAATAATGTTCAGCTTTGTATAAACTGCTTATGGAATTCCCTGGAACAAGGGCTGGAAGCCAGTGTCAGATCTGTTTGCTGGCTCAAAGATCCTGCCAAGTGGTCTACTGCAAACCAACATCCAAAGAAGAAAATTAAATGCTTTGATGAATCACCAGCGTTGTTCCTAAAACTGGCCTTCCTAGATAGGTAGATGTTCCACGCCTTCTGTCAGGACCATCTCCAAGTAGCATAATTGAATTCTGTCATCTCCTTTGTTTCTCGCATCTGACCTATTATTGTTCATTCATTTATTTCTTTATTTACATTCATTTTATCCAAGCTGGTAAGCTTGGATCCTAAGACAAACTCCGATGTCACTGACCCTTGAGAGGAGTACCCATTTAATCAAATAGAACAATACATAAATAATTGTGTGAAGTTGTCATTAGCCATTACATGGCTGCCTGCTTCCCTGCTGAGGTGCTTGTCTTAACAGTCACTAATCCGGTGACACAACTGAGGTCTTTACTGAAGGATCGTCTGGATTTATTATCCTCAGTGGTTAAATACTGATACAGAGTGATTCCATCAGGAAACCATTTAGAGTGTGGAGCTAGAATGCAATGTGTAATTCTTAAAGCTAGTCACAAGGAAGAGAATTTGTATTTAACATGTCAACTGAAAAAGAAAAATATTCATGTATTTGAGTAAATATTTTAAAAGGAAGCCTTTCCAGGGAACTGTTCTTTTGGTTGGTTTTGGAATTTGGGGTTGTTTGGGGATTTTATTCCCAAATTTTAACTTAGCCTGAAAGAATTGAGACTTCCAGAGAAAAATGGATTGAAGACATAAAAATGTGTCTCTGACATGTAGGGGAGAGACAGAAATATTTCTTCTTAGCTAATTCAGAGTCACTTTATGCCAAGTACTCACAGCAGCTGATGTGGAGGAAAAACCCTAACAGGACATGCTATGTCCAGAGCAAAACTTCTTCTGATCACTCCTTAGCATTGACCCTAAAATCTTTTGAAGCAGCTACACCTCATCTTGGACTCCAAGTCGGACTTCATAGGATGATTCATTCCCTGAAGTCTGTTTAAAGAAAGTGTTATAAATACGTGTGCCCACTGACTTTTGTCTCCTTTTTAAATCAAGCACCTTACTCTATGCAAATTTGGAGTCAAAGATGCATTTCAGATGTAATAAAGCCAGCAGGCCCAGGATCAAGAAGTTTCTCAGGTGAAGAAACCAAATCTGCTTATACAAAGGAAAAAGTCTTTTCCTGCAGTGTCAGAGTAATATGTTCTTCAAGTCCTGACCATTATGCATTCCATTTATACCACTTCTTTAATCAAAGCTGAACCTGGTGAATTGCAAATAAGAACGAAAACATTAAATGTGAAAGGCCAACTTGCTCATCTATATTTTTTGTCAAAGTGACAGTTTTAAAATTACATAGGTAAAATACTTCACTAAATAGGGTTATAAATGTGTAATTCATCATGGCAGAACATTTTTATGCGGTTTAAAACTACTCTTTTATTTCAAGAGGTGAGGACGCAAAATGGTAGGCTTATTCTTCATCCTTTCATTTTGCAGTTTATTTTTGACATAGCAAAGATGCAGCACGGTTGGAAAAGCTCTTGGAATGGTATTTGTACCCTTCTCTTTCTAAGCTGTTGCTTACCAGTGAGCATATTTCAAAGGTGAGCCAGGTTAGTGTGTGCGTGCACACAGCACAAGCCTGTTAGTGGATAAGACCCTTAATGCTGCACAAAGCCCTAGTGCTGGTAAAATGGGGACACTATTCTGCACCTCAGCCCCTCTGCCCACTCCCACCCCACCCACCCAAACCACATACACCACACTCCCTACACCCCCCTGACTTCCTTCCCCAATCCTCTAGTAAGGTTCTGTGTTGCTGAAACAGGAGAATCAGATTTGTTACCCCACTATTAATGGGAATTCCTGAGTAATCATTCTGCAGCATAGTGCTGGGTATATGGCTCCCCAGTGGCAATGGATTTGTTACTCTTTAAAACATGTATTACTGGGAAAACTAGAGGAAAAGATAAAAATTAAACCTGAAGAAATAAGGTAAATGCTTTACTAGAAACTCTCATTGTTTTGCTGTAATTTACCTGGAATCCTTATTCTTCAATTGCAAGTGTGAATTCACATGCTGAGATTGCAACAAAGGATTAAGATAAAACTCCTGGTTATGAGTTGGGAAAGAAAAACATCATTGCAAGGTCATATAGAGAAGAACATCACTGCATCCAGGTAGTCTGCTGCATATGATGTTTTTGAGAGGCTGGCAAGTACAGAGCTTGAGGCAGGATGAGGAACTGTCACAGAGAGAAAGAAAGAAGAAAGGAAAATGTGATCTGACTCCTGTTACATCCCAGGGAGATTGTTTCCAAATTCCACACCGGTACTAGGTCAACCACAAAGACAGTGACCCAGAATAATATACCTCAGGTCTGGCATTAACCCCAGTGCCTTGTGGGTCGTGGTTCAGAGCATTTCACCCATGTGATTGTGAACATCTGTCAAGGAACTAATTTCTTCCTCCCATTAAGTTCCCTGGGTGTGAGATTGAGGCCACCATGGAGACCTGAGCAATAAAGTTAACCAAGAGCTGCACTTTGATTTCAAGATCTTTCAGTTGCATACTCAGTCCCTATATGGCCCCAGTCCCAGAGGGCATTCACCAAAAAAATCCCCAGTACATGAAGGCTGTGAATCTCTGAATGCTTTGACATACATTTAGGGGAAGGTGATCTCAGTGCTGCTGCTTTGAACCCTCTGCACGAAGACATGATGCCCAGATCCTTGAGGAACCTGCTGCCATTCCTGAGAAACTCAATAGTTTGCTGCTGACTGTGCTCCTTGCCTCAGTTTTCTTTTAGTTTGGATTTAATCACAGGATTGTTTCCCATTTCCTTGTGGCTGGACACGCAATCTCAGGTGGACAAATTTTTACTGTAGCTAGCTAGAGCTTTCAAAGTAAATGGGGTGACATCACATGTTTTATTATGAAAGGAAAACAAAATTTTTTTTGTGTGTTTTCTGATGCTCTTTTACTTACCTCTGGTAAAAAAGCAAAACAAGCTGTGAGGAGGCAGTTGCATAAACCCATAATTTGGCAGCCAATTAGTCTTTGATTTAGACAGTTGCTTTTTGAATATACTTTCTTTTTTAATGTGATTCCTTGCAGCTGAGAAATTTACATTTTAAAAAGTGCTTAATGCCAAGGCAGTAGTGGAATCCCACATTTGTCAAATAAGTAAACTGAGACAAAATCCAGCCCTTGTTAACATCCTAGGCTGGGACTGCTCTAACAGCAAACAAAAGAGAGGAAGGGGAGAATTTTTCCTCTGCTGGTGCAGGGCCTGTGGGGACATGCAGGGGTTGCAGATTCCTTGTTGCCTCTTCACCCCAGCTAGTACAGGGTATAAACAGATGTGCACAGCAGACAGAAATACCTCCCACATAGCTTAGAGCTACTGTGTAAATTTATCACCAAAGGTAGAGATTGGACAGTTTAAAGCAGAACAGAAAAGAGGAGGTTGTGTCTGTAACCTCCTCCTGCTGACTGTCCAGAGAGGCTGCAGACACAGGTGTGACACTTGAGCTGCAGGTGTGACACTGGAGAGAAAAACAAGGTGGCCTCTAAATTTAAACTGTACCAGTGCAGGCATCTCGTTTGCAGTCTGGTTACAGTCAGCTCTCGAGGCTGTGTATAGATCTAGTGGCAAGAACAAACTGCAGCTTCTGTCATAAATGCAGATGCTAGGGTTTGCTTCATTTTAAACTCAGTCATGTCAGAACCACACTGCTTTGTACTGAATACAAAAGGAGAGAAAATATACTTCCATTCACTTTAATGAGACCCACTGCTGGAAGAAACACTAGCCTTGCTGAAACAGGAGAAACACCATGTGCATTGAACCCTACTAGAAAAAACAGTTTCTGAGTATGCAAAGCTGGCCAAAGATATGGCAATTTTCATATGGGTGTACATTTTGGTGAAGAATGTAGTTAGGAGTCAGCTGAGTTAAAGCGGATGTGGATCAAGAACTGATATCTCTTTAATACCTCTCAAAACACATTTCTATCTTCTTTTTCAGTTTCCTAACTGGAGCCCTGATGCCAGAACACCCACAAGGCTTAGTCTTGATCAAGGCTGAAGTCTTGGCTCCTCACAACTGGGGCACACAGCACAGAGAAAACTCCTGACCTTGCTTCTTATGCTTGAAAATTTTACAGAGAAAAACCAGAAGTCTAACAGACACAGAGATAATTCCCTTAATAACTGGTCTGTCAGATGCTGCTCTTGCACTGCTCCTCCAGGTGACCAAGGGGGAGACCTGTAGTCCTTACCCATCCTGGATGAGGTTAGTGGAAATCCAGCTCCTGCTGGTGTGTGGGAAGTAGATATCTTGCAGGCTGGGGAAGAGAGAGCTTCAGAGGGACCATGCAGTATACTCCAGCATCTGGGAGGAGATCATCAAGAAGATGGAGACAGGCTGTTTACAACAGTACACTCTAGGAGAGAAAGAATTGCTGAGAAGGTACCAGGAAAGCATTTCTCATTCTCAGGCAAACCAACCAGTGGAAGAGTTTGCCCAGTAAAGGTTTTCCAGACCCAGCTAGATAAAGTCCTGTGCAACCTAATCTGAGCCCACAGCTGGCCTTTAGTTGGTACTGTGTTTGACTACAGACCTTCTGAGGTCCATCCCAATCTGAAAGACTTTATAACCTACCCAAGAAATTCCAGAAGGAATTGTGATGATGAAGCTCTTGTGGCAATTTAGGAAGCAGAGGGCAGCACCTCAGAAGTGCCTATAGCCCTAGAGAAGAGCTATCAGCTAGGGGATTCTTTCTGTTTTCAAATTCCTTTGCAGAGGCAGTATGGGATTCACCTCAGCTAGCAGTGAGACCCTCAAAGGTAAATTTCCTGTCTCAGCCAGCTCTGACTCCCCTTCATAATCAAGGGGGATAAAGGGAAATTCATCTTATCATAACAGAGGGTCCAAAATGAGGAACTGGACAGGCACCATCACTTTGGAGGTTACAATGTCCCTTGTCTAGAGAGATGAGGCTCAGGTGAATAGCCTGAGCATGTATCTTCTGCACAATAAAACCTGAAACGAGCCTGTCCTAAAACTGAGGGAGGTGCAGGAACTGCAGGAGCTCAGAGACGCTCTGAGACAGGGACAGCATTTGCTAGAAGTCAGAAAAGCAGAACATGTGAGGGCATAACTCCAGCTATGATCCCCTCCAGCTACTCTGTGCAGAGCGATGCTCTGGTTAAGGCCCCAGAATTAGGCATGGGAATGTCTACACAACAAGTGCAGGGAGAGCAGGAAAATGCAATTTCAGTGAATTGGCTGGGATGGGATTTGCCAGATTAGCTCAGCACGTATAACTAATTGTGTTTATCCTGCCCAAGCAGCAGGCATCAGTGTAATGTGCCTGGAGTTGTTATGCACTGTATGTTTCTCATCCAGGTTTCCCTAATCCGTTCTACACACACATCCCTTAGGGAATCTGTCTGCTCTAGGTGTAATACTCTGGTTTAATCTCTGCTATCCTTCTGCCAGCCCATGCAACTCAAGTCCCACTGGAGTCTCCTGTGTCTTCATGAGCTTCCAGGTGTGTAGGAGAGAAAGAATTATGTCTGCTCAGTTCTGGCTAGGCATGTAGATCAATTTCTTCTGAGTTCTTGTGCTAACTATTTAGGACTGATCCAAAAGAGCTGTTAGGTGTCTGCAAGAATCAGCGTGTGGGCCGTAGGATGCAAAGACAAAACCTTTCCTTAGTTTCTCCTGTATTCTCCTAGTTATAAAAGTACCCACATACTTTTTTGCATCAAACTTCTCTCAATGCCTAAAGGTCTTATGGGTGTGCACAGAAAAAAATTTCAGTTCTGACAGCCCTGATGAGCTCCAACTCACACCCAAGCCCAATTAACATTCAGAAACCCACTCTAACTCCCTCTCAGTTTCATGTTTTTCACCTAACACACCTACACAATTGGGGTCTTTATCAAACACTGTGGTTTCCACAGCTTGCTTTGAAAAGGCACCCAGAAGAGGAGGCTTCTGTTCCTGCCTTTGCACAGTAGTTACAGCAGGTCTAGATCACAGAGGGGATTGCATTCAATCCCCACCTTTACCTAAAAGGGTTCAAGCCTACAACAACATCCCAAAGGAGGGTCTGAAAAACACAGGCTCTTATACTCAGGTGGGTGGCTGCTTGTAGTCCTCAGCCTCTCACTGAAGGTTTTCCACTACATGGGAAATGGTTAATTTCATAGGTGCTGCAAGCAGAAGGAAAGTGTCATGCACTCACTTAGCAGAGCACCAGAACCCACATCCCTCAGGAAATGGACTCAGGTTCATGCTCTGACACCAGTGATGTTTTTAATGTGCACAATCCACAGAACAAGTGAAAAGAGAGCACACTCCACACTCCAGCACCCCACAGTCAGGTATTCACAGTACCTCCAAGGAGCAGTGGGACATGGATTGCAGCCTCCCCAAGGAAATGTGGGAGCTGAGCGTGGGCTGTTGCTTCTTGGGTGACTGCACTGGGCTGTTACATAAGGTGACACCATTTCAGCAGCATATCTGTCTCTGAAAAACAAAACAAAACAAATACTAAAATAAAGTGTGAGACCTCTATACCATTTGAGAAGCTAAAGGTAAAAATACTCTGAGAGTAAAATAACAAGTTGTGGAGTCCAAGTGGATGAAGGCACCTGCTGCCATGGTAGCACATCAGAGGGGACAAGACCAGTTCCTGTCCTTAGACTGGCTCTGGTTTGTGGTGCACTGCTTGCAGAGGTAATTGCTCAGGTCTTGGAAGCAACTTCACCACCCAACCCTTTGAAAATTAATGTACATAGACAAAGCAGCACATGGACTGTGGCCATTCTCCCATTGCTCCAGAGCTAACCCAGCACCCTGTCTGTAGCTGGAACTTTACCCACACCAGTTAGACACACTGCTTCCTTACAAATAAATTTTGGGTGTGATTGTTAGAATCCTCAAGACAGCAAGGCTGAAAAATTATGCTCCATGAAAAACACTTTTCATTGATTTTAGGGAAGCCAAGCCTACTTTCCTGATTTCTTGCTCTAGAGAGAGCACAAACATCCAAAACTGAAATCAATGTTATGAGGTGACAATTTTCTTTGCACCCCTCTTTACTCACCTCTGTAAATATATTTAAAAGGGTTCACAGAGACAATAAGAAAAGACAGGTTCATGATCTTAAGCTGGAAGTTTCACAGAATTGAAAAGTATCCTTGTCATATATTTTTAAATCAATATACATTTCTCTATTTTTGCCTTTTAAGTATTCTTATATGCTAGAAGGTGTTGTTTTTTTTTTTTAATTGCCACTACCTGGAAATAGTTTTTAGAAGTGTGCTCTTACTCATTTATGTTTTGATTCCTTTTTTATTAATGGTTTTAATAGACTCTTACTTTCCTGTATATTTCTGCTTGCAATTCAAAAAGATGAAACAAATGCTTTAAACAAAAGTCCTTTCTTTCAGCCAGCAATTTTTGGTTTATGTATAATATTTTACATATAGAAGGCTTAGAAAAAATAAATTAAAATGCTTTTGCAAGGAGCAACACAGACCATTAAAGCTTTTGGGTTTTTTTCCATAAATAGCTCAAATCTGCCATCTACTGATATAAAACAGAATTTAATGGAACCAGACCCTTGGATTTTTCTCTGGAAAAATCTTTTTTACCTTCCAGACGTGCAAAAACAGTGCCATCTAATGGCTAGTCACAAGAGTACGCAGGCAAAAAAAAAATTATATATTTATCAAAATATCTATTGCTGCTGGCTGCACAACAAGCTACTTAGCAATTTTGGAGTGGATTCAATAGGCTTAGTATCCTGCGACTCCATAGAAATCTTTGCTGCCATCATCTGAGGTGACATATAAACCTCTACATATATTTGTAGTTTATTTTAACAGCAGCAAAACAAAAGACATTGTGCAAATTGCTCTTCAGGTTAAATGCACCCTTTATTCTTGCTTATTTTGTAGTTTTTGCTTGTTGTTATTTTTATACTCCCTTAATGGGATCATCTAAACTTTAAGGGATTTTGGAAGGATAAAAAATATTGATGGTCTTTAAGCTTGCTTTAAAAGTAGAAAGATCTAGCTCCTTTTTTACAAAGACAAATATAATTTGTGAAGTTAAGTGATCTGTACTTTGTAGTATACCACAATAATAAACAAAAGACATTTAAAAATCTACAGTTTTGCTGAGTTTCATATTTCTTCCACCATTTGCTGAGTAGCACTTCAAAATCACAAATGCATCCTGTCGAGCTCGGTAAACATGAAGAGAGTAATTTTTATTTGTACACATACCACGTACCAGGATTTCAGAAACATTGTTAAAAGCAGGGAAAGGGGGCATTGCCATAGACAAGGACTGCCCTTGGGACTCAGTGCCTAAGTACCTGAAGAATCAAGTAGTCAATTGCTGGGATTTTCAGATACTTACCTTCAAAATTGCTTTCAACATTTAGGCCAACTTGCTTAAGGGCGAACAAATTCACATTCGGGTCTGATGATACAGATCTTTTAAATGTACTTTGGTAATGATTCCTCATGGAATCCAATGTGCAGGCAGCCTTCTATGCATGTGTTGACTTAGAGGCAGATGAAGATTTCACAGTGCTCCCTAGTGGGCCTCTGATCAGAAAAAGAGGCTCACTGCTCACAAAAGAGTGGTGTGAGCTCCATTCTATATTTGAGAAAAGACCCTCCTTCTCTGGGTTAGCTTTCCTTAGCTTCAGGCTTGCAAAGATTACCAGATGCTCAAATCTCGTCCAACTGCCTGAGGGCTCTTCTAATGGTTAAGAAAATAAATGGGTGATTTTGATGCATTTTTCTTCTAAAATTTAGATACCTTCTCCTTCCTGTCGAAGTTAATTGAGCCACAGAGGCCCATTCTACTTTCTCTCAAGTACAAAAGAGTGTAGAAGTAGTACTCAGAGGTAAACAGCTCCAGACAGTCACAACTGATCAGGTGAAACTCTGTTTCTGGAGAGAACTGGACATAGACCTAATTCTTCTCAGGAAATAATAACAATAGTCTTGCTCTTAACGAAACAGTTCTCATCATTAACCTGGCCTAGCTCCACTATTTTCCAAAGTCTTTTGGTGTTGTACATGAGGGATACTCCAGCTAGATGCCAGACAGAAAAGCTGGAGTCTTTATTTTGATAGTCAGTTTATCTGGATACAGAAAGTTTAAAACATGAGAGGTCCCTTAGCAGGAATCACCCAACACATTGAATGTCCCTCAGAGGTCATTGGGAAAGTCAAAGAGGCAAATAAAAAAAACCAAAAAGGTATTTTATCTTAACATTAAAAATATCCCTTGTGCAATATAAAGCAAAAATGCATCTCTAATTCCAGCATCAAAAAGACTTTGCAAGCTCTCAGAAACTGATAAAACTATGTCATTTTAAAAACTGTGATGCCTCAGTAACACAGACAGGGATATGTGGAGCAAGAGATTATGTGGCCATGCGCCTTCACTCCCATGGAAAGCTCATCAGCATTTGCAGAATCCAAAAAAACAATTCTGCACTGAGCACACCAGGTAGGCAAATTAATACAGCTGCAGTATGGGGGTGAGGGCTCTTTTCATCCATCTCAACTCTCATCCTAAGAAATACTTTCACTCAGCAATAGACACTCAGTGGGAATTTGTCATGCATTTGTTGGCACTGGTGACATCAGTGTCAATGCCATTTAAAATGTGATCTCACAAAGGCACAGACTGTTCGGAATGAACTGGTGGAACATTCTGGTCAAGAAATAGTGAAGGTAAATGGCATCAGCAGTCATGAGGTCAAGGAGGAGGGGTGTTTTTATATGTAACAGTAATATCAAAAGTGTAAAAGAAAGAAACCATTCATGGTCTGCACACTCAGAGGGCTAAGCCAGAGTTAAGCATGTGATATTGGACACAGCCATAACTCACACAATATTCCATCAGAAGGCTGTTGCACAGAAAACACACCACTAAGTTAGAAACCGGAGTGAATTATGATTGTGTCCAATATCAAGTGATTAGCTCTGGCATATAAGGAAAATCTGACCAGAGCTCCAGCCCTTCCCAAATCCAGCCCTCCAGGCCTTCAGAGCCTGCTGCTGTGAACCATGCAGTAAGACACCTATGTCACAGACCCTTTCAGGTAGCCAAGACAATGCAGCTAGCTTCCACCTTCTCTTCAGTGGCCCTCGGGGACTGGAAATTTGATTCAACCCATTGTACCAACAGCAGCACAACTTTGGAGGAAAAACAGCCTCAGCCTAGGGGACCTTAAACCCTGTCCTTAGAGGGCATTCCAAGCCTGTGGACTACCCAGCAGTGAGCACAAGGGACTGGCCTCCCTCACTGTTGAAGCTGCACCACTGGATGGGTGAGAATGCAAGTCTTTGCACCAGAAGGAGAACAATCACTGAAGACTCTGAGCCTCATCTGAGAGTAGGCATAATCTGAAAAAAAAAGAGTTTTTCATTCCTTACTTCCTTTCTTACCAGCCACCATCATCATCCTATCCTGTCTGATGCTCAGTCTCAGAGCCAGTTTTGCTACATTTTCAAGTAACAGCTGCCAAACTTTCATGTGTACCACCCCCATGACTGTGGAATGATCCCCATAATTTTTAGGAAAACCTCTTTGGAGTTAATTGTCAAGATTCCCTCAGTTTTATCATATCGTCCTTTTGTACTTCCCACTTTGACCACTTCTTTTTATACAGAATAGTATTTGGGAAAGGGCTGTCTTTCTACTCTGTGCTTGTATTGCAGGCAGCATGTGTGAATTCATGTCCCTGAACAGAACTCCTGAGAGTATTTGATGAATTTATAGATATAAAATTGTCATTCTGGACATTATGGAAACATCTAGTTCGTCCATATATATTGGAGACTCTGAGATGAAAAGAAAGTTGGCAGAGAACCAAAGATGTAGATAGTCTTCTCTCAAAAATTGGAGTTATCACCTTTCTTGTCTACAAAGTACTTTTGCCTGAGAGAGAGAAGATTTGAAACAGACTCCACACAATTTTGCTTGGGGACAGCTTACAAAATAAAAAGGTGAAGAATTACAAAGCTGAGCAAGTCAGAGTAAAGACAAATCATTCCTGTGGTGAGTAGCTCCTTGCAAAATCAAAATTCATTTGGAAGCATCTTAACATTGAGTTTTCAGGGCCCTATATTGAAAAATGAGACTACCACCAGCAGACCCAGGGCAGGAGTTTTATAAATGTTCAGCGTTCCTCCTGTTTATTGAAGCTTTGCTCATGCATCTAAATGACAGAACTAGAACTTTGCTTGCCATTTTAGGACATTGCTGCCTGTATTTCAAAAAATACTTCTACAGTGACCTTGATCAATCAGTTTGTCCCAACTCAGTGCTTTTATCTAATGATAAGTATCACAGAGAAAATGTAATGGTACTGAATCAGTGACAAAACTACCACTGCCTTGAAGTGCCTTTGGATTTTTTCACACACATCTGCTAAAACCACAAGGGAAAGCAGTATTGGCAAACAAAAGGGACTATGATTAATCTTTTGTTTTCCAGTGTCAACATGTTGCATTGTCGCTACTTTGCCTGTGTTAATAGTAATTAAAACCCCTTCCTTTTTCAGCTTTCTTATTTGAAAAACATGTTAGTGCATAAGGGAATACTTGGATGATGCATCCAAGTATATCTACAAAATGTGTTAAAAGTATAGTAAATGCATTTGGATGTTTTGAAAGAAATTTGGCATGTCAAATGTTTTTAACTGATTTTTTTTTCTCCTGGTGTAATCAGTTAGGTGTTATAGCATTCATCACTTTCCATGATTCACTGAGCTTATATAATATCCATTTGCCTAGCACAGCTTATTTGAATACCAGTACCACCCCTGCAAAAAAACCTGCAACCTTCACAAATATCTGTTCCCACATTCATTTTTCACCAAACTCACCTGATGTAAGTAGGACTATAGGAAGACCATGGCAGCCTAATAAAATATTTATGAGAATTAGTGATCACAAAATAATAGTTTATAGGCATGTTGAATTTTAATTTTGCCTCATTTTACAGTACGCAAAGATGTACAATGGAGCCTACTTTGAAACTTTTAATTCCAGACATATTTTGCACCAAGGGGAGCATGAAATTTATTTCTTCTGCTTTCCCTGCTGAAAAAAACTACCCACTGAGAGAATTTTTCAAACTTTTCTTGATTAAAATCATGTCTTTCACATTTCCAGTTAAATCGTAGCATAGTCAAAGTGTGATTCCTTTAAATTTGGATTATAATATACAGTTCATAAAAAAATTTGAAATCCCTGTTATATTTTTAAATCTCAGTGCAAAATTAGTACCGAAGATACTGAAGAATCTCTGTTGTACCAGAAGTTGAGATGATGATGAACTTGGACATGCTTTTATTAGACATCTCCATTCAGGTTCTATCTTCAGAAGATGCAATTGCTGTTGTTTGCTGATTGCCTTCTCACATCCCTCTGGGGCAGGTGAGGTGCAGTGAGCAGATGATGGATGCCCCAAACAGAAAGTCAATGCTTTCATCTGCCTCTGATTGACTTCTGCTAATAGACATGGCAGATGCAACTGAAAGCCCACAGAACCTATCAAACCTGAGAGGGATGTATAGTTTCTGAGTCTTGGGCACGATCTCTCTCCAGCAGAGACTCTCAATCTTCAGGTACCAAAGGTCATTTGAAATTATCCAGGAGATTTCTACTTCTAAGCATTTTTGTAGCTTCCTAATCCAGGGGTAAAACTAGGGAGAGAACTGGGAAAGCTCCATGCAAGATCTGGACCATTCTGTCTATATCAAGAAATTGCTAAGGACACCCTGTAGGACCTCACAGAGCTCAAACTCTGCCACCCAGCAGGGAGCCCCTGCACACCACTTTACCAGGTGTAATTCCTACCAGTGCCTGTAAGAATCCTTGCTCTGGAAGATTTTAGTAAGAACTCTAAATTACGTCTGTAATAACTATCTAAAAAGGAACAGGAAGCACTCCTGACCCCAAGATCAAGGATGAAGTTCACAATGTTTTTGATTAGCTTCTTACACATCAGTCCTTCAGAGAACTGACTGGAGCACTCTCAGACAGAGCCAGGGAGGAAGCTAATAAAAGTAGGTAATCAAGGTTCAATTCCTTAATTCGTTTCCAGGCATTCTTTTTTGTGCCACCACTGAAAACTGTTCTTTTATCAAGGAAACATGGAAAAAGAATAAGCATCTGATCCAAATTAATATGAGGGTCAAGTTGTATTCCCACTCGTTGGAGTACAAAAAGCATGCCAGAAGTACATGTGTTTGTTCATATGTAGGACCTTGTTCAGAAGTGTTTTGAAGCAGCCACAAGATCAGGGCTAAATCTCAAGTGTGATATTAGCAGAATCTGCCTCCTTGCAGGTCCTGCCAAGGTTATGGCATGTAGTATGTGCTGAGACATTCAAAGCTGTCAAGACTTGAGCACTTCCACAAATGCTCACCAGCAAAAATTTACACAATACCAGATTTAGGCAGAAGAAGAAAAGATCTAAACTACAGATTTGAGTACATGCATCCCCTCTGTGAATCTGTCCCTCTGTTTTCACGTTGCAAATACAGTAACCTTCTTCCCTCTCTGCCTATAAAGATCCCTAATTATATTAAAGCCTATCATCACTTATTCATGAAAGCATCTCTAGCACATCCAATGTGACTGATCCCCAAGGTCAGAGGTACAATGACAGAGAGGAACGTGTGTGTTTTCACAGAAGCACTCTTTAAATGAGTTTTCTAACTTTTTCAGTGAGCAAGGTCAGTGCTATTGGTTTTGTTCCGCTGGAACTCTTTAACAGTAGAAAATTAGATTGTGTAATGTATATTCTTTGCCACCTGATCTCCAACTTGAGTATGCTACCTAGCTCCAGTGATTTTCTTTAATGAGGTGGAAATGTATATAACAGTTTTAAATATGCAGGCTAACATTTTCCTCCATCTACAATTATGCAAATTGTTATATAGTTGTCTCTGCATGACAGAAGTAATAACATCTTATAGAGACCCTGTTAAAATTCACTGAAATCATCTACACAGATGGATATGATTTTAGAGCAAATACAACACAGACTCATTAATTAGTTACAAACCATCCTCACCATCTCCTAGCAAGCTAGGTGACATGGACTAAGGCGTGTACTGCGTAAAGATACAATTTTCTGTTTGCAGTAGATGACTGAAACATTCTCAAACAGTTAGTAAGATCAAAAGTAACAAGAAAAGTCACAAGCTGTTATTATTTTTCAAGACTTAGAGGAAATATCATATATTTTCCACATACACTCTTAATTATAGACAAGCAGTAAGATAACCATCCTTTAGCATTTTATGGGACATTTTCTTTTCAATTCCACTTCATTTAACTTTAATGGCGATATTTCAGAAGGAATTTAATTGATATAAACATTTTTATAAACACTGGCATTCAAAAAAATAACATTCAGAATTTTTAAACAGGTCCCATGAGCTCCATTTAGAGCACAAATGAGGTGTGAATTGGAATCTCACACCTCCACTTCTAGATCTTGCTTCATTTTTCTTAATGAGACAACACATAGTCCTTCCTAGTCTTTAGAAAAGTCCTAAAACAAAGTCCCCAGATGTCAATGTGAAGGAAGAAGATACCTGCAATGGCTCTTTTTTGGCAATGGAAGAAACAGCACCCTAACAAGAAGCAGAGACTCTTGCTGAAGGCAGAAAAACTAGCCTCAGTAATTGTATGTTCCACTTTACCCTTTTAGGACATGGTTCTCACCTTTTCCCATTAGTGGATGATACACTCACAATGGTTTCTGGAGGAAAGAGCAGCTGGCCTGTGATTCAGACTTTCCTGTGGCTCTATGCCTTATCTGTGTGCTCTGTCACCTGGGGAGGCCATAAAGAGGAGCTGTAGCTTCTTCACTGGTGCCTTCAACTCATTTCTGTTATGAAAAGATAAATCACAGATTCTCTCACCCTACCCCTTGGCCCCTTGACACCCTGTCTCTCTTGCCCTTCACAAAGTTCATAAGCTTTATTCATTACCATACAAACCTGCATGTTTTAGAGACATGATCCTTCTTTTTTGTCTTTTTTCCCTTATCTGCTTCTGGCCAGGACAGGGTTATTTTTTGCAGTAGCTAGGAGGGGGCATGGCTAAGGCAGGGAGCTATTCTATACCACCTTATTCATTGCTGGGGGCAGGGAGAAGGGACTCTCATTTCCTGGAGAAAGAGTTCCTTGGCATTGAGCAAGCTTGGCTGAAGGACTAGCTGGGGTCAGATGGCCCTGGATGTGATCTGGTCAGGTTGGGCTTGGTGAGTGTTTTGCATAGGAATCACTGTCTCTTTCATATACTTTTGTTGTTAATATGGTTGCTGCTACAGTTCATTTTTCTCATCTTGTTGGTGTTTCCAGTAAATTTTTCTTATCTCAACCTTTGCTTTTTGTGCCTCCAGTTGGAAGAGGGAGGGGGAGCACCACGTGCTTTTGAAGGAGTACTAAACTGAAGAACACCATTCCTAAACCACGACATTCTCATTTCAGGTTCTCTTTATCCTGCACATACCTCATCTAGCCTATCCCTACCCAGTCTAGTGAACTCTAGGGGCCCTTAATTTCACAGCCACCTTCAACAGAAGTGCTGTTTGAATGAACATGACATGCCTATCCATGCGACAAACATTCACACAAGCATAAATACACATCAAGCATGTAAATGCCCTCAAAATGCATGCAAATAATTTCTACATTGACTAAATTTTATGTGCACAGTTTTCAGGGCCATTCAGCAAGCTCCAGGCTGCGAGGAAATCTGCACGCTTGGAAGGAGGGACGTGCTCCTTGTACACCCACCAATTCAACAGAAGCAGAGAAAAGAGGTAGGACATTAATGTCAGGGGACAAGCTGTTTCTGAGGATGAGATGCAAGAAAACACAGGAAAAAGAAAGCATCTGCACATGGGGCACTTATCTTGTTCTTCATACCACAAACAGAGCCCAAATATTCAATGGACGAGAGCCTTGAATCTGAATCCTCTTGACCGCTAAATTAACATGGCAACTGAATCCACTTCTCTGGTCTACTAAAAAAAAAAAAAACTATTTTTACAATTTTTAGCCCTTTCCCTGAGGAAAAAAGAAATGCTTATGTCACAGATCTATATAAAAAAATTAAAAGGAAGTGCAGATACTTATCCCCAGATTACCTAACAGTCTCATAGCCCAGTCAATCCAGTCACACAGTTGGGGTGTGAAAAACACACGTGTTTAAAATAAAGAAATTCACTGCAGAAAGAAAAGAGAGTTCTGGTTGGTTTTTAAGGCACAAAATTTCATGTGACAGGAAAATCGCTTCTCACAAAGATGTATTAAAGCTGCCCTTTGTGGAGGAAAGAAAAATCCCTGAGGTCAAGTAGAAGAGAATATGCCTCTAGCTTCAAGAAAAAGAACATGAACTTAATGGAGATCTATTGGAGGACACTGGAGTCTGCTTCAGAGAAACAAAGGCTACAAAGAAAGAGCAGTCTTTATAATGAGAAACCTCTGCTCATTCTCTGAGTGCAAGGGACTTTGCCGTTGACGTGCTATTCCTTTCCTTCTGCTCATTCAGGCCAGGATCATTGTGCTACTATTCACAGCTTTAACAGCTATCTGCTCTGGACATCATTAAAAGTCCTGTGGCTTGAGGCAGTAATAAGTCTTCTATCTGTTTATTAATGACAGTAATCCGTAAACAAATAAGCTGCATTTTGCCCGGAGACTAGCTGTGTCTAAAAACACATCTGAGAATCATTTCTGCTTTATGTTTCTGATTGTGATGAGTCCTATTAAGTCACAGGAAAATATAACTTGCACATTGCAGTGGTTATTCAGTGGTTAATGGGTCCCCTACTGTTCATGAAAAGTCTCTCTGTAAGTGCCCTCTTCACTGTAAAACTTCCATAGCTCCAAAGCTACTGATGCAGCCAGCTGGAGTAACAGGCTCCTCAAAAGTGACAGATTTAAAGGGAGAAATAGTAGCGGCTTGCTAGAGGCAAGTTATTTTAATATAATGCAGCAATGACAGCTCTCTACGTTTAATCATCAAGCTCCTGATTTTCTCCTCAGCATTTGAATTTCACAGGAGTTAGGGATTTGGGTAGATCCTATTTAACATTCCTCCTTCTGGCTGTTGGGCGTACCTGCCAGGTTCACGCTGGGAGCCGTGTTTATAACTTTTCCAGCTATTTTAAACAAAGCCCTAAATAATTGCATGCATGACAGACAGGCCTCAGAAGAGTAGCTGACACAGGATTTCCAGGGCATTTGTCTGCTCTGGCATTTTCAGCATGGTTGAGACACACTGATTGCACATTCTCATCTTTGCCTGTCCCATAAAGAATTTAACTCTTTTAAATATTTCTGTGGTGTCTCTCAAATATAAGCACAGCTATTTCTTTAACTAATAGCCACTGTGGTCAAAGAGACAGAAGAGTCCAGGGCTTTGGTTCTTGAGTTTCACAGGTTTATACAACTAATCAGTTGACTTCCTCATGATTTGTTTTGCCAAGTATAATAGAAGAACACCTTGGCTTGCACACCAGTGTCTGTATGTTTGGGAATCTCTGCATCTAGGACTCACATATAAGGTCATGAAAAAAAAAAAATAAAATTCCCCTGCATTTGAGGGACTAATCAGAAAGAAAACAAAGTGTTTAAAAAAAAAAATCACTGTAGCATCCTCCTCCTGCAGCTCTAAGAAAAAATTTTGGTAAGTTATAGTATCTTTGAGATGCAGCACTTCCAGACAAATCATGAAGCACTCCTTTCTCAGCAAGCCAGCCAGCAGACTTCTATGTGTATCTTCTACATGACTCTCTGGTTTTGAGGGAGTCAGTCCTTTGTTTCCATATCCATTCAGAATTCTCTTTAACTGATTATTTTCCTCAGAAGCATCGTCACATCTATATTGATTCTTCCTCTCATCTCCTTCATAAAAACTGAATTAGATTTATCATTCCGGATGTCTTCCCTCTATGTCCAATGCTAAAAGAGAAAAACAAATGATTGAGAAGTGCTACAAGTTACAAAGATAGAGTCCATATTGCCTCTCGTTTGATTTCTGCAATACATCTAGTCTGTCACTCTGGACTTTCTTAGTAGGCTATTCCAAGAAAACTTTGTCTGCAAAACAAGATTCATCTGACCCTTTTTTTTTCCCTGCGAGATTTAAGACAATGTGCAATTTGTACTTCTCCTTAATTTTTTGAAATCTGTAGATGCTGACTAGCTCCAGTATCTATATGTGCTTTGTAGAAGGCAACAGCTGGTTAGACAAATCCCAAACTGGATGATCAGAATATCCAGGGTTGAATATGGGGCTTCTAGTTGAAGTACAACCCTGGCAACACAATGAATTTACTGGCAGAGAGACAGGAGAGAATAAAGATGTTGAACAAATGTTATGTCTGGGCCTATGACTCCCAGCAGACAGAGTGTGAGGCAGAGGATATAGGGAAGAATCCACATTACTGGGAAAGGTGAATGTGAGCATGAGAGAGTAAGCAAACTCAAGCTGGAAGTTGGAGATTGACCTTTGTCCAGAAATTTAGAAGACTGGATGATATACTGAGAATTAAAAATAAATCACACGTCAATACAATAATATAATAGAATGCAACGAAATACAGTAAGAATACAATGGAAGGTTTTTATCTTAAAAAATTCTTGTGGCTTTTGAAGTCTGACTTCCAAATTACTCTTTATAACTTTTTGAGGCTGGTAATATCACAGCTCTAAGAGCAAATTCTCAGTGTAAATCAAGCAATATGTTTTTGGCAATTGTTGATAAGTGGGAGGGGGAAATTACGCTAACAGCAAACACAGGGGAAAAAAAAGATAAAAAGAAAAGAAGAAAAGAAAATCCACATGCTGAGAGGCAAGCTATGCAAAATGTTGCTTGGCTGTCACTGAGCTCAGATTGCAAAATATCAATGAGAAAGGTCTAAGCTCTCTCCGCTTCTGCCCCTCTGTGTTCCATCACATAACAGAGAAAGCTGTCCACATCTCAGCAGGGGACTCAGCAAATTTGACACAAGATCATGTAAGCTTGTAAGTTTCTATCTTCACTTCCATCTCAGGTGAAATATTGCTTTGCATTGGTGCCCTTAGAAATGGAGAAAGCACACAGATTACCATTTCCAGTCACCATGGTCTTTTTTTAGCACATTTCAGGCCTGTATATCTAGTGCAAAATCCATTTTAAGGAATAGGATAGGAGGGAGACTGCAGACTGCAATTGTAAGGCATTGATTTGTCTCTCATCTCCTCTTGCTGTTCTAAAACCTGATGACAAGGAAAATAATGTTCTTTCATTCAGTCCTGCATTCCAGCATCCTAAGCCGCCTGGCTACCCTTTGCCTTGCTCCTGTGTGAGAATAATGGCAATTAAATTTGAACATCCCAGGGTAATATCCAGTCATCATGTGAACCTAATTCTCAAATTAATACCCATCAGAACAGCAGCCTCCAAAAAGTTTCTATACTGTAAACAAGAAATAGATGTTAATGTATCGGACTCTAAATAATCAAACACCATCAACCTTAATGTCAATAATTCTTTTTTTTTTTATTTTTAACTTAATCTAATTCCTTTCCAGCCAAACAGGCTGACACAGAAAGCCTCTGTTCCTTTATGCTACTGGAGGTTAATATCACATATTACTTAGTTTATCTAAAATTTAGACATCCATTCTCAGATAGCTGCCTAAGTTTGTTTCATCCATTGAGAATCTGGAAGATTCATCTAATCTGTCTTCAATATTTATGTACTGTTTTATTGAAGAATCTCTAGTCCTTTGAGAGAGAACATGAGTGACTAGCTAAAATTAAGGTAATCATAAGGGGCCTAATGTTACCTGAGATTAATTCCCTCTATACTTCAGACAATTTGCCTAGTGCCTATCAAATTCTCCCATATCCAGTTCCTCCCTTCAAACATCGTGCAGCATTGGACATTTCAGTCCCACCAATGACTGGATGCTGAACTAGAGATGTCCAGAGATGTCTGCAAAGCTGAATTATGCTGTGATCCTATGCTTTCCTGACAATGGCAGAATCTGATCTCTTGGTCGAAGACCAAAGTCAACATCACATTTTAGAGAATCCTGTGTCCTTGACATCTCTCCCTTTTCAGTTCTATGCTTAGCAGTTGAATGAATGCTTTAAAAATCATCTATTTGTCCACAGAGAGAGGGGCATTCAGAATTACTAAACCTTGCAAAAATCAAACTATGTCTTTAAAAATCTCTCTCACAACCAGGACCAACTATTCAAGTTCACTGTACTGTATACTACCAGAAGACTCCCTCACGAAATGAACAGTTGTGGGAGGTAATAATGCATTTGAAGCCTCCACATGCTTCCAAGATGAAGTTATTTAGCATAGATGCCTTTGTAATTTTGATGCATTAGGAAAATTTATTGTTCAGTAGAGCTCAGACTCTTGCCTTCACCTATGGAGAAAGGTGGCCAGCTACCAATTTCAGTCTGCTGCTTCTTGAATGGTACAGAAAGACTGACTGACTCTCAACCGTTTTTTTTGTAACTTGCTGTCTCTTCTTTATTTAGTTAAATGCTTTCTTTAATTTTTCCCTTCACTTGAAAATAAAGATAAAAAGGAAGCTAACAAAGGTTCTCTACATGGCTAACTTTGTAAGAAAGTGCTGGAGCACATTTGTCGATTGCTTTAAATAAATTCATACAGTCTGGCTGTGCTTTCAACTCAGCTAGGCATGGATTAGTGCTTTTTTATTCACATGCTGTAGTGTCTTCCTGGACTTCTGAAACATTATTTAAATGTATATTGCTGAGTAGATAAGCTTTGTAAATTTTCAGCTAAAGCTGTGTAATACACATTAATTATGCAATTACTGTCTTGGGCCTGAATTTGTATAAGCAATCAATTTACTTAGTTCTTACTGCACCATTATTGACCAATATGCAGATATATATTACACATGCATGCAAAATAGTATTATAGGTAAATTAAAGGCAGATCTTGCAGAATTTCCTATTCTGCTTGAGCAAAACTTTTGAACATTAAAACTTACTTCACTCAACCTGGAAATTTTTGTTAAAATTTTGTCTACCATCTTAGCATCAAATATTCCAGAATATCTGACAAAAAATCAGCTTAGGAAAAAAAAAAAAGTGAAATATGGGGTGGTTGTTGTTTTATTGTAGTTCTGGGAAAGACTCTAACAAGAGTCACTAGGATGCCAATTTAATCCTAGTTTATATCCAATATATTGACATTTCTGTAACTTTCTTTCTCAATTTCAATGCTAGGGCAAAAGTACATTAAGACCTCAGTAACAACCAGTGCTCGCCAGTGCATTACAAAACCCAAGTCTCTCCCTTGTGAGCAGGCACAGTAGAATTTCTCACTCCTGCATTGTTCTGCATGAACACACTCAGACTAGTCCTCCCTCAAGTAAACCTACATATGTCATGCCCCATATACACCTCTTGTTCCAAAAAAATTCTTATCAACTCACTTTCAAGACCACTAACTTGAGACTAGATCTTATCTGTCTTATCCCTTTTTATTGCACAATGAATGCTCATTCTTTAATGATCATTAAATGCTTGAATTTTGGAGGGTTTATATGAATTAGAAGCATCTTACTGGGTGATGGGATGTGTGGCTTCCATTTCTTCTTAACAGAGGAGCCACTGAACTCACAGGCAGCCAATGCTCCTCCTATGCTTTCAGCTAAAATCCATCTGATAGGCAACTTGGGAACACCATAGGATTAAGTTCTGGTCAGAAGCAAAAGGGAGGTTGAGAAAAACTCATCAGCCCTACCAAGACTGCAACAGCAACAAGTCCCAGCTGATACAGCTGAAGTGGCAGCTGGGAGGCAAACAGGGCACGTAACCTCCCTGATTACAGACCAATCTGCAGGCAGCCAGACCAACCCATGTATCCGACAGCTGGGCATCTACCAGCACGGTGGGGGTGTAAATTTCTGTTAAATATCTGCCTGAGAGACTGGTTTCCATAAAGCCAAATGGCAGTGATCAATACAGTCAAGAGAGCCTGTTAGCTGAGAGAAAAGACCATTTCTCAGCGATGGTGCTTGAATGGGAAGGGCCTGTATACCTACAGCACTACAATCTACTTCCTTCAGTCCTACAGTCTGCTTTCTTCCCATTTCAGCACCTCTTCCTTTTCAGAGACATGGGCATATCAACATGAACCAGCAAGCTTCTGAAAAACTTGTTACAGAAAATGTGGGAGCACAGCTCCTTCTAAGGGTGGAGAAAGGGCATGGTGGTACAGGTAAAAGAGCATTTTTGCACAGCTACGGGTACTGGGATTGAATTTCATGTAAATAAAACATGACCTACAGATGAGATGGTTTAGGACTGAAGCCCTGGAGGTTTTTGCATCTACAGAAAGTCTGGCAGAGGGATGAATTCAAGGCTTCACACCAACCCAAGTGTTCCCAGAGAGCCAGGGTCATGGAATCATAGAAATATAGAATATCTCATGTTGGAAGGGACCCATAAGGAGAGAGCCTAACTCCCTGGTCCTCACAGGACTATCTAAAGAGAACCAGATGACTAAGAGCAACCTCTAGATGCTCCATTAACTCCAACAGGCTTGGTGCCAGGACTCCTGGCTCTGGCTTTAAATTTTAACTGAGCAGAAGTGTCTGGAGGCAGGGGTTGGGGCATGGGAGCATTGAATAAGTCTTTTTAAGAAACTTTTTGGAGTTCAGTAATGAGTTAAGCTGCCAACACAGATGTAGCCCTGAGAAAAGAAACAGAAAAAGAAAAGGAATATATTTGCAAATAAAATTCATGTTTTAGCCATTCCATTGTGGCCAATTTTTTCTATTTTTTGATAAAAGTAGAAACAGAGAGAACAAGGAATGATATCGGAGAACTAACAACTTCCAGTGTGAATGGAAATGCTGGTATAGTTTGCTTCATATTAGGATAATGTTCAGGATCTGAACATCTAAGGATCATTAAAAAAATTCTCTGCTAGAGAAGATCTTTGCATCCTACCCAGCACACGGCATAATAAGGCCCTTGCTCACAGAGCCCCATTTCCTAAAACTAGATTACTTGTAAAATCTTTTGCTCTCTCAGGTAAGGAAAATTGTAAAGCTTTTCAAGTGTCAGAATTAGCAAGGCTACTTGGTAGTGTTTCTCCTCCTAGGAGACTTCTCTGCTGTTGCTTCAACCTGGCAGCCCAGATGTAAGAACAGCCTACGAGGGAACAGATGAGGGACTCTACAGGCAAGGGTAAAAGGATAATTTTGCACCATTCACAAGAATTGAATTCCTCCACTGCACAGGGAGCTAAAATTAGCCTACTCTACAGGCCTTCAACTTTTCAAGCATTTCTAACAACTCACAGACTCAAATCATGCTTTACAGAGCTGTAAGAACCACCCGTACTGAAATTCTACTTGCATTTGCTAAAGAAAAGAGTGTTAGGAAAGGTGTTAGGATGCTAGCTTTTCCTCTGATTTTTTCTGTTTACCATTAGCTCCTTGCAGAAATTCTCTCACAGCAAGGTAAATCTTTGATTTTTTTTTCCTCCCTCCCTGCTTTTTATTGTTCTGGTTCTCTGTCTTTCTCTCCAAGTGAGATATCAAAAAATCATAAAGATTTATTGGTGTAAGTTGTGATCAAACAATCACATTTTAGATCTCAGCAAAGATGAGCTGAAAGCCCCATTCAAAAAGACATTTGACCAGTTTTAAAAGAACCTTAATCAGAAGTTTTATTAATCAACAATTAATGAACATTATCATAAATATTTTTGACAAAATGGCATGCATGAAAGTTCATTTGTTCTAGCAGAAACAGAATCAGATTAAAATCTTAATTAAATATGAAGAAGAGGCTTGCCATGGTCTTCAACACACTGAAAGATTCCTTTTTCTGAAAATCAGGCTCTCTCTTGCTGTCACATTACACTTTGCTGTTAATGAGTCCTTTCGTTTCTCTGTGCACTGCAATACATTCAATCTTAGCTGTATATTTTAAATGATTGATGTTCCCCTAATTACATTTTATGATATATTGTGCTGTGTCACCTCTAATGAGTAGCAAACATGACATTACCTCACTAGTACTGAACCACAGAAATCAATAACTGACATTTATTCAATGAACTGCAAATTGTGATTCACTAGCTTCTCTTTGTGTTGAGTAAATTCGAAGTGTAATTAATTTTCATGCATATTACAAACAGCAAATGCCTGTATGGGCTAACTTTAAAAGCTATTTTCTCCTTCCTTGGCTAATTACAGCACAGCAAAAACTCTCAAGCCATCACTCAGAGGGCTGAGAAAAATCAATGGCTTGACAGAAGTCATCTCCTTAGATGGGTAGAGCACAGTCTCACTTTTGAGAACATTTCAGAGCCATTTTCTAAGACATGTCTATCATAAACAATCTTGCCTACATATATTTTTTTGTGCACAAGGATTAGAAAGAAGCTCCTGGTTAGTTTTCCTAACAGGAAACAAATATCCAACTGTAAGAAATACATAAGTGCCTTTTCTAAAAGAAAAGCATTGTCAGGTGTTGTCCAGAACTTGTAAGAAGAGAGCTGACTCACTGCAATTCAGAGGTGATGGTTTTGCTTGTAAGCAACATCAAAGTTTAAAAAATCTAGTTCTTGTTGCTCCTTCCAAAACTTCTGCCTGTGGCTTTAGTTAGTTTGTGATTTCTTTACTGAAAATGTCCACTCAAATCAGAGGAGAGCACCAGGAAAGTTTAAAGTTAATGCTCTGTTTGCACACCAGTTCAGGAGCAGAGGCATAGAAATCAATCAAGCCTCAATCAAGCTCTGAAATTCATAGCAAAAGATTGTGGTCACTTTAGGATCAGTGCTGTCCTCTGCACTAAAGCAGAGCCCTTTGTACATGGGCATATACTGATAGGACAAGGGGGTCTAAGCTTGATTTAGACTGAAATAGGGTAGGTTTAGATTGCATATTAAGAAGCAATTCTTCATTGAAAGGGTGGTGAGGCACTGGAACAGGTTGCCCAGAGAAGCTGTGGATGCCTTACTCCTGGAGTTGTTCAAAGCCAGATTGGATAGAGCTTGGAGCAACCTTGTCCAGTGGAAGGTGCACTTGCCCGTGGCAGATCATGTGGAACTAGATGGCCTTTAAAGTCCATTCCCATCCAAATCATTCTATGAAGCTATAATCTATGATATGTCAATTTATTTTTCAATTAATCACATGAAGAAACCTCATCAATAGAATGAATTAACCACTGCTCATTTCTGAGTTACATCAGGTTCACTGATGTAAGAAGAGTGATTTAGCTTTAGATTTAAGACCGTATCTGGTAATAAGCCAGAATTTTCTGCCTCAGCCCATACAGCACAGGCTTATTCTTCCCTTCAAGAAAGATACTCTTGGTCCTCTTGGCTTCCTTTAGGAGGAAAGCGATCAAGACAGATGGGTGAAGTAGAGTTATCACCATGATTTTAAACTAACTGATTGAAGTTTCTTTTGAACCTTGCCTCCATTTTCAATCTTCTTTTATAAGTGTCTCGAAGACAAAGAAGGCCCAGGGTTGGCTCCAGACTAATTGCCAGAACTCAGTTTTAGATCTGAGGAATGTCAGAAAAACAATCATCTTTGACATGTTTCTAGACTGTCATTGAACCTTCCACCAATATTTAGGGCAGATGGACAAAAGAGCAAACCCACCAAACCTGCAATCCTGACTGTTTTTTAGAGGAAAAAATCCACTTTGATGCCAGTTTTGACACACTAATTAAGCCACAGTAAAACCCCTTCTTAGCATCTAAAACCTGGTTGAGCTGTGATAGAAGAAAATTACAGAAATGTATTTCCAAAGATCCTTCAGCTTCTTTAAAAGATAAAAATAATGTGAATGTATGGAGTTAATTTAACCTACCCTGGGCAAATGCAATCTCTATCACTCTTGAATGGTTAATCCATAGACAAGCCTGCTAATGAGTCTGCTATTCTGCTGAGGTTAATGAGCCCTTGAGCATCTGGTGAAAGCACAGACACTTAGCAATTAATGTCTTTTATTCAAACCAGCTCACAGGCTAGACAGCAGCTGATTCTCCATTTTTACTATTTTGTTGCCATAGTACCTTGCATGCCAGCTCTGAGCCTGCATGTGCAGGTTATGTTAGTTGAGATTGCATTCCTTCACCTGTATGCAGAGCTCAGTGATGAGGTCTTATGGACTGGATTTGAACCACAATGTCTTCTTTCATGTTTTGTGGCTTAGTGATGTATGCAAGCATGTCCACAAATCTCAGAAATGAACTCTTCCTCAAGCAAGACCAATTCAGTTCAACCATCAAAGGTCAAATAGGATAGTCAATGTAGCAATAAAATAGGCTCTAGAAAACTATTTTCTATTCCTCATTAACAATACCAAGATAGCCAAAAACATGCATACTAGAGCAGTATTCCTTCCTGGCATTCACTGCTTGCAGGGTATGTTTGCTCCTGGAACACGAAGTACATACAGGAAGTGTAGGATTTTAAATTGCCTTTGTGCCACTGGAGGAAGCTGTATGTAATGAAAGAGTGGGGAGAAAGGAAAAATAAAAAAAATACTTTTGCTCCCCTTAATGGGTGATGAAAATGAAATTCAGAAGGAAGTAAGCACATCATCCATTTTCAGCTACTTTAGCATCTAACTTGCATGCTCTGAATTGCCCTCTGGAGCATCCTACTTCTTGTCATTCGCTGTATGTGGAAATTGCCTACCTTACTTATTACCTTTGGACTCTAAATTATAGCTAAGATAAATCACCACAGCAGCCTAAAATAAATGTTATATAGATACACACTTCAAACAAGCCAAGGGTTCTGTTCCAGAGTGACAGCTGCTTCCCCTGGGACAACTCTAGTGACTCTTAATCCTAGTTGCTCATCCCACCCTTCTGTCAACTTATAAATGTCTCAGCTGGGACATTGCAACTGCAAATGAGGCAACAACCATGCTGTCATACTTCACAGGCTTGTTCAGGTAAAAGAGCTTCCCTTAATAAACTAGGCTGGCTCCTGTGACAATCAAGTCTTATTTAATAATGATATTGTGGTAGAACACATACATCAAGCAAGCCACGTTATCCTTGCCCTGGTTTCTGTTGAACCATACAGGCTGCTGGCATTCATATAACCTATCTAGGAAGGTTCATATACTCACACTTAGACTGAAAACACTAAAAAAAATGATCACATTTAACAGCAATCTCATTTTCAATGTAATTTACACAAATATGTTTATTGAGGCACATGGATCAACCTTCTGACCCTAGACTAAGATTCGGGTATGTATCACATTTCTAAGCACATCTGAAGTTAAGAGCCATTGTTTAACTCCACAGTCCTAATTCAAGAATCACCTCAGTTTTCAAAAAAGCATAAATAGAGTTCCTAAGTAAGTACACAATGTAAACAAAAGCTAAAAAATAGCATCATTTAGAAGAATATGCAGCAAAAAATGTAGCTATGTCTTGGACTGCTTTAAGCTATCCAAGTGGTGTGGAAAGACTGTCCTAACTCATCCAATAAAATAGCTTACCTATCCCAAATAATCTATCATTTATATTATACTTTAGATATTTTTTGCATTTTTTTTTATGTTGTGAAGTGCTTGAGTTATGTCTTTCTGCTGTGAAAAGCAACTCATTATAAAATGATCCAGGAAGCTACCAGGATAATGTGTGCGTTTCCAAATAGGAAATCTTTACTCAATTCCTTCTTTATTTAGCTTGAGGGTAGAGATCCTAAAGCCTGTGCTCAAACGGTCTTCATCTGGGTCAGTTGGCCTAATAACAGCAGCTTGTTATTCATTACCCAATTTTAATTAATCTTCTTTAACTAAAATCACTATTTAACTGCTCTAAGATTTTATTTTTCATTGAAAATTGAGTTAGCCTTATCTGAAATGAGCAGAAACAGGTACTAAATTAGTTCTTCATCATTTTCTGAGAGCAAACATTTTAAGATGGGATTGATACTATATGGTATGTAATATACCTTTGGGAATTCCCTTTGGAGAGTTTGAATCAACTGTCCTGGCTATGTCTGCTCCAAAATTCTTGCACACCAATTTCTCAATCATTTTGGGTATAGAGTTATAAAATAGAAAGCTTTGAGGATGTGTAAGCATTGCTCATTAATAGACAAAACATTGCTCTATTATCAACAAAAAAAAATTATGGGTTTATCCACAAATCCAAAACTTGGAAATATAAGGGCTCCTACAAAGAATGTTAACTGCATCCCAGCCAGAACCCTTACAATCATGACAAGAAATATACAGAGACTTCTATTTAATTATGTTTGGGTCCAACACTTTCCTAAAAAACCTACAGTCCTCATCCCTCAAGCACAGCTATTTTCATGATTTTCTTAGTGACCTAATTCTTTTGCTCGTACAGTAGCCCAGAATTCACCTAGCCATATAAGCATAAAAACCTACTTGCACTGCTACAGATGCAGACATAAGGCTAGTTTGATGCGATTTTTAAATAGCAAAAAAATATAAATAGGCCACTTTAAATACTTCAGGACATGGTTGACTGTAATATACACTTAGATCTTTTTCTTTATTTACATAACAATTTCAGAATAAAGATATGTCTTGGTTTCATTTACTTTTTCATTCCTAGCAGCAATTGCATACTTTCACATGGTTTTCACTTAGATTCATTGACAAAATATAGAAGATGATTTTAAGAAGAAGATTTGTCTAGACACTGATTGATTTTGCCATAATTTAAAGTAATGTTTCATCTTGCTGGGATTTTACTTACACATCTCAGTTGGCAATGCTTTCTCATATACACGGACAAAAGTACCCAGAACAGTTTTATGATAGTCTGTGGTATCTTCCCATTGCTCTTTCAGAATGATGTTCCTATTTCAGAGGCACTTAGGGGCAAAGTGTTCTGTGAAGGCTGATTTAATCCTCTGCTGTCTTGACAGGCCAGTACCTGGGCTGCTCTATCATTTAGAAATCTTTCAGATACACTCTGCAGTCTTTAGGGTTTAGGAATACTCACTTTTCAGCTCTGGCTGTTGGGGATGAAACTTGAGTTTCCACACTGCCATACATGCTAATAAACTGGCATTGTAGAATATGTGATCATTTTCATAATGGAGAGGAAGTGTTTTCCTTGTTTTCAGCTGTTAGGAGTAAGAACTGTGATAGCTCTTTGTGTCCTCATAAGTGTTTTACTTTGCAGAGGATACCATATCTGGAAAGGAAGAAATATTTTGAAGTCCTTCAAATAATACGAAGTATTTTTGTAGAATTAAACAATCTAATATGTTTTACTAAATCACAAACAATTTATTGTCATAGCAATGGCTGATTTTTAGCAGTCTTATCCTTGGGACAGCAATATCACACAATAGGTAAATCTTAGGTGTTTCTACTCTATCAAAACAAAACCATTTATTATATTTACAGATACATATACCTACATTTCTTTGTGCTGGTTTTGCAGGAGATAAGATATATGCTAAAATTACACTGGGACACTAGATGTTATGCTAGGATCCTAGAAGCACCTGGGTGCAGTGAGCTGTAGTAAACATATACCTATGTAATACAGGTGTTCCAACGCTCAGAAGTTCAACTGTTCATATATCTCATTCCTATTTTTGTAGTGCACACACATATGACATGCACTTTGCAACACACATGGACACACATGGACCAAACATTTCAGGAGTACCTGGTGACTTCAATATCTGCATTTTCTGCTACTCAGGTTCAAGAAGCATTAATGAAGCAATGCTCATTCTCAAGCCTCTCTGTGGTGTGCCAAACTGAGCACCCAAAACCAGTTATATTGGGGTTTTATCCTGTGTGTGTAACATCACTGGGATGTTACCCTGGTGAGTCAGGGACACTGGTGACATGGGGTCAGACATCTCCACTTTTCAATCTGTCCCTACCTTTTCTCATCCATTGCCTTTGTAAAGGAGAATTATAAGTTTTGTTTCAGTTGATTGCCTCCATTTATGTCTTGCACTCCAAAACTGAGATGTTAAATTTTTTATTTTCCAACCTAATTTTCCATCATCTCTGAAGGTGGCTTCTTTAGCCTTCCTCCACTGATAACAGAATGACTGTCATTAAATTCACTGTCTCCTCTCCTGCTGTCCTTCATGCTCAATTGATCTGGACCTGAATGGGCACTAAAAACAAAAGGAAACTATTAAAGTTTTCTTTTCCAGGCATCAAAAGAAAATGAAGTACAGTAGTTTAAACTATTAATTTGGCCAAATAGACAAATTTACCTTAAATTTTAAGTAGAATTTTTCTCTCCTAAAGGAAAAAATATCTTCACATATTTCTTTGCATAGATTTAAACATCAATGTGTCACAAATATGTTTCAGATTAAAAACTACTGAAGTGCAAGAACTAAAGGAAAGTTCAATAGTAACGTAAGTGCAGCACAAACTTCTGCATTTACTTAGCTGTAGTATACCCTGCATATTTCCATTATGAACAAATCTGGTTTTCTCTCTTTAAGATAAAGAAGCTGAAGGACATGGGAATCAGTCACTAGGGCACTGGGTAGCCCAGTCTCTGGAGATCTTCTTGGAGTTGGAAACATTCAAGCCAAGCATCAGGGAGAGGAGACACACATTTTCCATGGAAAAAGCAAAAAAAAAAAAAAAACTGCAGACAAACTTTAGCCTACTCTGACTCAGAGAGGACTTTACTTTTCTGCTTGTACACAAATGGCCAATGGGACTGAAGACATTGGTTACAGCTAGAAAGTGGCAGAAACTCAATTTCATGAAGAGATGCCAAAGGGAAATGTGTAGCCCCTCTTCATTTGTCTGGCTGTTTCTGAGTTTGTCATTTTGTGTAGTAGTGCACTTACTGGGAAGCAATCACTCTGCTCCATTTGTTGGCCTCTGGTCCTAGCAACAGTGGCAAAATTATCTTTGAACAAGGTCTTTTTATAGGAATCATGAATATTTTTTATCCCATAATCTCTGTACAGAAAATTCTCCCATCTGTGAATGATTTGATTTACCAATATGTCTTTTTTACTTGATAAAGGCAGGAGGTTCCTTTTAGCCCACCAGGGCTGACAACTGCTGTAGCATTTCAAGATATGCTTTGGACAACAATGTTCTAGCAATTAAGGGCCAACAGTGCATGACTTATCTCTTAGTCTTACTTTTTTATAATCAAGCCTGAGGTGGCAATGTTTTCTGTTAGCTTTTTGGGGACTTGTTTCTCCCTGGAATCACACTTGCTCTGGGCTTCACGGCTCTGCAGGCTGACTGACATGGGTGCGTGGTCATCCTGTTATTTTCTTGTGTGTGCTGTAACCAGCCATTTCCAAACAAAGCAGAGTGTGCTAATGAAGGACATCTGCAGTTCATAAAAAGACATTTTCTGAGGCAAGATCAATGCTACACCCGTGAAGTGACAGGCAGGTTAGAGCAGACACTGTAGATGTGTCCCCTGGGGCATCAAGCATTGATCTGACATGAATCGCACACTCTACAGCTTAATCACAGAATCATAGAATAGTATGGGTCAGAAGGGACCTTTAAATGTCATCTAGTGACATCCCCCTGCAATGATAAGGGACATCTTCCAGTAAATCTGGTTGCTCAGAGCCCCATCCAACCTGACCTTGAATGTTTCCAGGAATGGGGCATCCACTGCCTCTTTGGATTACCTGTGCCAATGTTTCACCACCCTAAATGTAGAAAACATCTTCCTATACCTGGTCTGAATCAACACTCTTTCAGTTTAAAACCCTTTCCCTTTATCCTCTCACTGATTCCTTGTCAAAAATCCCTCTGTGGCTCTTTTGTAGCCATCTTCAGGTACTGGGAAGCTGCTGTAAGTCCTGCCCAGGTCCTTTTCTTCTGCAGGCTGAACAGCCTCCACACTCTCAACCTGCCTTTACAGGGGTGGGTGTCCCAGCCTGCTCGTCATCTTCGTGGCCCTCCTATGGATTTGCCCCAACAGGTCCGTGCCTTTCCAGGGCTCAGTACTCGGCAGGCCTGCTTGTGTTTCCGGGCTGGATGCGCCCATCAGAGTGCCCAGAGTCCTGGAGAAGACAGCGGTCCGTACCCGATGCGTGCCCAGGCCGGGTGGGCCGGGAGCTCCCAAGGCCCACACCCCGCGTACCCCCATCCCAGGCTGCTGTCCCGCCCGTCACACGCACGCAGACAAAGGGCTCGGTTTCAGGACGGATCAGCTCCTGTAGGCACCTAGAATTCCCCGCTTGAACTACAGAGGGAGCCCGGGGCTGCGCTTTGGAGAGCAGGAGAGACGGCCGGGGCTCGGTGCCGTCCCCGCCGCGGGCCCGCCGCGCTCGGAGCCGCATCCAGGGGCGATCCCAGCGAGCTTTCCTCTCATACCTGCCAAAAAATAACGGGGCAACACCCGCGGGCAGAGCCTGCCTCGGGGCAGAGAGAGCTGTGGATACGCAGCGTTGTACGCCGCGGATTTGGCTGCCCTCTCGAGTCCCGGTCTCGTTCTGCACATTATTGCACATTCTCCAGCTCTAGTCATTGACCTGTCATTAGCGAGGTTCGCGAGCACACGAAACCGCGGAGGGCAGCTTCGAGCTCCCAGAATGTAACGCAGTGAGAGGTGAGATGGCTGGTCTTAAACTCCTGCAATACCGTGGAAACTTCTGCTCCCTTGTTTTCCCTGTGAGCTTCTGTTCGATTTTATCCTTGCTGCAGATTCCTGTAAAACTCGAATAAAATTTGCATTGTTCATCTGTCTGCACATTCTGTAGCTTTTTATGGCAGTATGTTATCATGCGCCATAGCATCAAGATTTAAATACCAGGAATGGAAACCATGCAAAGAAAGAGATATGTGTGAGAAATAAATAAATAATAAGAGAGAATAAAATTGTGGAGTTTTGTCTTAATTTTATAATCATTCCTTGAAACAGAACCGTAGTTAATAATCTAAACCAAAAGCATACAAATGAGTTATGTCTCAATGTCATATTATCTCATATTCTTATTAAAATCTTCGATATTACATTCTTTTGTGATTAGGACCAGAGGGTTCAGCCTGCTAAAAAAGAAAGATATCAGTAAAAGTACTCATCTCCTTAATAAAGTGTATTCCAAAAAGATAATTCAGGTTCATACAGAGCTAAATATGCCTTATATTCAGTACTGTCATGGCAAGTTAAAATATAGTTGAGATTACTAAAGCGCAGCAGAGTAGGAACAAATCATCTTTATCAATTCAAAGCCATCTTTTCTTCAACTTGGTGGAAATTAAGGAAGAATCAGAATTAATTGGTATCGGGACCAGATGCAGAAGACGATTTCTTGAATTACATCACCTCCATCTTATCTCTAATCTTTTAAGCCTTTTTTACCCAAAGGGCCTTTTCAGACATGCTAAACTGGTGGTATTATAAGGCTGCAGCAGGACAGTATTGCTATTCTAATGATTTATAACCAAATACTTTACTTATTAGAAAAGGCTAATACTGGATCCATCAGTCCAGACGCAAGTAAATTAGCCATTAACTTTCTGACACCTAGCATAAAACAACCAGTTAAGTCTAGCCATCCAAGCAATTAATTTAGGTTCTCTTCGTGGACACCATGGGGATTTTAAAGTGGACTGAAACTACTTGTGTATCTCTGTTGACTAATTTATATTAAATGCCCATTATTTAGACTATTGAAGCTAGGAAAAAATTAACTCTCCTCTCTTAGCTCTAGTAGGACCCACACAGGTACATAAGTGTCTGCTCCTAGAGGTTTCAGTGGAAGATACTTCAAGGTCTATGCCTAGGCAGCTTCTACACAACACTTTTCAACTTTATATTATAAATGATTTCACAGAGGAAAGCAGCAACTTTGTTACTAAATTTTATATTGGAAAACTAAGGTACAAATTAAAATTAATCCCGTAAAATCCTGTGAATATTGGATTGAAGATTCCTGCGAAGGGAAATTATTTGGTCACTCTCCTTTCAAAACCTCAAGAGCATCCAGGGGAACTGGCATCCAAGAGATCCAAAACGGGAGTGGGAGCTGCACCCTGGTAAGTGAATCACAGCCAGGGTGCAGCCAGGACTGCTTCCCAGCAGGAGGGAGGCTGAAAGTGCAGGCTAATAGCAAGACAGGCAGAGGCAGCATCCTCCCTGGCAGGAACACTGTCCCTTCCCTTGGTACCCAAGCAGAGCAGCTCTGGGGAAGCCAGGGTCATCTCAGAGCCCAGTGACTACCAGACAGGCTTGCAGAGATGAGGCAAATCTGAGGATATTCAAGGCAGCAAGCCAGGGCCAGTGAAGAACTTCTGATGATGCACTGACAAATATTCCTTTGCACCATACATAGGTCAACTGAGGACCTGTCCCTGTCACTTCATAGTACAGATGCTGAAACTTTAGTGAGCTTAAAAAACTGACAGGCAAAATTAATGAGGTTAAAAAAAAATATCCAGAGCTCTTAAATTCAGCACTCTCATCTTTAGTGGAGAAAGTCTTGGTACTTTGACTTATTGGAGCCTTATTGGAGTGGATAAATTCAGGAACATCAGTTATACATTGATCCCCACCCTAACCTTCCCTAGGCTCCTGCCATCAGAACACCGCTGAATAACACCACAGGTTTGGCCATGCAGGCAGAGCTGTGGCACAGTGCACTGGGTGTGTGCCCTTGGCACAGCTCAGAGGTGGCTACCAGCACCTCCTTCCTCACCTGGCTGGCAACTCATGGTCCATTGTAACTCAATTTCTTCATTGTCATAGGGAGAGGTGCTTCAGTTATACCTACTCTAGAACCAGGCTTCATATTCTGTGTTTGGAGGATTTAGGTCTATTCTAACTACTGGGGGCTTTTTCCTTGTGTTTAAGGCTGTTTTGTCTGCCTGGGGTGATGACAAGCACACAGCCAAACTGAAATGCTGATGTATCTACATTAAGAAAATGTATGTATCTCTTTTTTTACGTAATTAAACCAATTCTTTTTATAGTTATGATCCCACAATACTACTTGCCTATGAAAATGCATATACACTTACCATGATTTTAGTCTTTATGCTTTTATTTGGTCTATACTCCTTTTTTTGTTTTTTGAGGGGGACACAACAGCATTCTTTTAGCCCTTCCCAGTTCCCTGCAAATCCATTTGCCAGATACAACTACATCTGAAAGGCAAGAAGAAATCCAAAAACATTGCATTTTTACAATAAATAGGGACTGAAAGGACAGTTTGGAAACAGGGGAAAGGCTGCAGGGCCAATTGCTTCACTGCTTTTCTGGTGGCTCCATATTCTTCTGGATTTTTGCCATTTAGAAAGAGTGATCAGGTTGGATTTTTTCATAGCTTGGCTGGTCAAAGGAGATTATGCATTTGTAAAGAGAGATTCTAGAAATTGTAAATGGATATTCTGCTCCACTTTCCTCCCAACTAATTTCAAAAAAGGTCAAAACTGTCTTCATCAAGAGAGGCATTGTTTACAGAAATATCCCAGATTTAATTGATTTATATATAGTTTCTTTTTGAAATCAGAGGAAGAGATCCTAAAAGATACTCTAAATGCTCTCATCTATTTTGTTGCCAAGGCAAGTTTACTTCTACCACATATTTGCTACTGCAGTACTCAAATAACAGTGCTTGGAGCTGCTTCTGTCACAACCATGAAGCATCACTCACTCTTTCAGCAGTGACACCTTCTGCTCTCTATGGCCTAGAACAAGATTCTTCCAGGGTTCCCAGTAGATAGTTCAACCAAGTAAATTCAAAATAACAAGTATTTCTCTGCAATCCACACAGCTGCTCCTTGTCTTTTTTTGCTCATTTTATTTTTCTTTTTTGGTATAGCTCCAGTCAGGACCAAAACTAGGGATTTCCACAAATTGTGCAGGACTGGACTTTAGGAGGTCCTCAAAAGACTACATGTAAGAGTGCTGCAGGTCACAGGAGAAAAGGCAATGCTAATAAAATCCTTCACCTGGAAAGGGATCAAATACAACACAGATCAGAGAACTACTTCAGTGCTATCCCAAAATTACTTTTGCATGTAGCAATGGGAGCATGAATTTTCAGGAAAAAAAAAAAAAACTTGGAGGAGGTGCATGTTTCATCAATAAACTTATTAGGTTAATCATTTTCATACTCACAGGAAACTGGTATTGGCTGCCTGTGTGTCTTCGAATGCTTGTTGGTTTATTTAAAAATGTTTGTGAGTCCTGAACTTCACATTATTCTTGTTTCTCATTATCAGTTAATTGCCATCATTAATCATTGTTTTCTTGATTAAAAAGTAACAGTCAGTTCAATACCATGTGATATGGATGACTAATCACAACTCAGGAGTAATAAAGAGTTGAAATAAGTGTTCACGAACAAGTTGTCATCTGTAATTTGTCCTCATAAACTAGTTGGCAAATACTTATGTGCAATGAATACTTCTATACAAATTAAGATGTGCTTGAATATGATTTATAAACAGGGAAAAATAGTTGAATTCATTTCATATTTCATTTGCAATAAATAATTTGGACAAATACAGTTATCAGAGGGGGGAGCAGAAGGCTTTTATGGAAAGTATCTACAATGCAAATGAGTTGAAAATCACTTTTGTTATTGCCTTATGCCATCAAATTTTTAAAGTGCTAGGTGCTGATGGAATTTAGCAATGCTGTCCCATAACCCTAATAGTACTCCCTCTTCAGAAATTTTGATAGTTTTTTTTTTCCTCCCCTAATTATTTCATTTCTCTTTTTGCCACTTGATCTTTCTCTTGTGGTCATAGGGTGGTAGAGGGACGCCTCCATGCAGACTACACTGCCTATTGCTTCAGTAGACTTGGTTCCACCAGTATTAAATACTCTTTGAGCAGGATTCAGTTATCTATATTAAGGCATCATCTGTGGCAATCTGAGATCCTTAGATGGGTGCAGCAGATGAGGCAGAGCCTGTGGAGAGCCCATTGCCTGGTGGAGAGGAACTGAAGACCAGTCAAAATACCTCAGGCTTCTCAAGTGGTAGTAGGAACCTGCACAGGGGCAGTTGATTGGAAGAAACCTTCCTTGCCTGTAATGAATCTCAGGAAACCTCACCTGCATGTGGAAGGCATACTTACAAACCTAATCTTAAATGGCCTCATTTGGATCAGTACCCAGTCTCCAGAATAAGGTGACATGAATCTCACTCAGAGAGACTCCTACCTCCATGCCATAGCTTTGCATTTTTTAACTGCCAGCTAAAAAGGCATTCTATCTCTATATTTTCAAGTATTTTCAAAATTATGTGGGTTTTTTGCATTCATTTGCACCTAAGTTAAGCATCTAAATTCATTGATTACACAGGTTTTTTACTTTTCCCCAAATGGATCACTCCTATTTCCATTTTATGTATTTCTTGACTATATGCCAGCATTCTGAGAGTCATTTTTTTTTCCTCTATGCACATGCAGACTGAGCCCATTTCCCTTCCCAGCCTGGCATAACAAGGTACTGTGGAAAAAGCTGTCTATGTGATCGCTTAGAAAACTAATTAAGCTATTAAAGAGCATGGGTAATGATGTACCACATGATACACAGTGCACACCTCTGAATTAGAAAAGGACTCCCCAAAAGCTTCCACAACAAAACTGGGCAAAAGAAAGACTTTTTGCTTGTATGGATCCCTACAACAGCCAAGTCAAAAACACACGAGAGTATTTTGATTTTAAAAAAGAGAGTGATCTAATCCAGCTAACTTTACTTGTACCACATTTAAATTGCCAGGTAAAGAAGTTTTTCTGTAAGAAGTTTTTGTATTCATTAGAGAGAGGTAGATGCCAGTTAAGACCTCTTGAGGAGGAAAACTGCTTTCCCAAGAGCAGGCAGCTTGGTTTGCTGTAACTGTTCTGCCCCCAAAACCTTCAGACTCATGTACCTCTGCTCATCTACCACGCTTCAGAAACCTCCAGAAGCATGAATGGGATAATCACCCAGAGTGTCCCTGTCAATCAGAGCCTGAAACAAGGAAGCTGTGTCCCACCTTTCAGACATGTTCAACAATGCCTATTCTTGTCTAGAGGGGGCTGTTACCATCTAGGTAGCTAGTGATAAATTTAAGACACTGGTTCCATTTTTTTCACCATGGAAGCAGCAGATAGATTCTGACAGCAGCAGTTACCAGGTTTGTGATATTCCTTTTCCTTTTGAGCACAAGCCCATTTGCTTTGATACATTACCATTGCAAAAGTGGAAAAGTGATGTGATATCTTGACATTCAGGCATTTTAAAAAAACATCCTTCCTCTGACACGTTCTGTTCTATAAAGTTGAAACTATTATCAAAAAAAAATTGGATTTTCCAGCATAAGCTTTAAGAGAAGTATGTGAGTGAGTGTAGGCACAAGGGAGAATCTGAGTGTGTACGTGTAATTTTTCTAGTTAGAGATATCCTATACAAAGCTACCTACAGCACAGTGATTAGTAATACCATCCAAAGTATAAATCAAGAGATACAAATAGAAAGAGAACATCTTGCCCTCTTTGAATAGTTGCTACAGCAGATCTTTTTGTTGGCCTACAAATTACTCTAGTGTTTCTAAGGGAATGAAATACATCATCTTTTACTATTAGCTATTATTGCTACATGCCTGAAGGGATGGAGTAGTGTGTTTCTATTTCAATTACTCAAGCTACTTTACTGGATATGGATTGAGCTGATTTGACCCTATAAGAACAAATGCTGTTATTACATTTAATGATTAAAATCCTGCTTGTACTCAGCTAAAATATAAATCAGCAGTTTGGAAGAACAGGCTTCAAGCTAAATAAAATTGCTTTGGGAGACCAAATAATTCAGAGAATTACCAATGGGCTATTCAAGCTTTCACCTCTATAGCAGGTCACTAATTGGATTTAGACCAGTTTCATAGCAGTGGTGTGAATTTGGAACCAAAATTATTATGTCTGCTGTGCAGCCTTCAGTGCCTAGCAGTCTCCATCAAATTCCTGAAAAGTAACTATATCAGGATGGGCATGACAGAAAATTACTCACCCAGCCATATTAGGTAGATGTGTCATACTTTGGAGTTGCCTACTTCTCTCCATTAAACAGAGGATGTGCCAAGATTACTAGCCCTGAACTAGACTATTTGTTTCTGGATATCTGCAATTAGAGAAAGGTATAAAGTAGCAGGTTGATGAGGGAAATTCTGTCATATGCAGAAGTTTGATAAATGCTTTTTTTCCTAAATTTCTAGACCACAAAATTCAGAAACTCTTTTCATAAGAGGAAAAAAAGAAAAAGAAGAAAAAAGTTCCGTAAAACAAAAGAAATACTGATATCTCTTGTCTCACCATGAAATACTGGATACTAGTAGGATGCTAACAATTTCAGACATAGCCTTTTGTTTTCATTTTACTTTCAGGCTAAATTTCAAAAAACTACAGTGATTCAGGATAGAGATGAGGGCAGAATATGCCCCTTCAATGTATGGAACACATTTACAGCAGGAGGTGGGTTGGTCCATAATACTAAGAATTTATTACTTCTTTATCTGTTCTATCAGCTGATATGTCCTACTTTCCTCCTTCAATTTAGTACAGACTCATGAGTCAGGAAGGGCCCTGCAGGACTATTTTATCCCAGGGGAATGCCAGGATCTCATATCATATCTCTTCAAGCTCCTTTTGATTATAATTGCTTTGTGATTTCATGCAAAAGTTCAGCTCTAGTCTGCATTGTTCATCATACGAAGCTTTACTGGAACCAGCCAGCTGGTTTGCTGTGGGGCTTGGTGGGTTTTGTTCAGCCATGCTTTGCTTGAAAGCTTACATCTTGGACAGGCACACTTTGGTACTGGGGCAAAGGGGCTCTCTGAGGAGTCTGAGCTCTCAGAAGGGGCTGTGAAGGGGGCAAATATCCATTAAATGGTTCTTGGCTGGGACACATTTGGTCAGTGTCTCCTTTCTTCTCCACTGTCTGAGTCTGCAACTTCTCCCTGGCAGCTGGTGTGTGAGAATTATTTCTGAGCTTCCAGACACGGAGAAAGCATTTGAACTGTTCTGAGGCCACGTCTTTTCTCCAAAACACTTCTAAACAAGGATTCCAGAAGTCTATGTTATTAAGGTTGAAGAGGAAATCTCTTAGAATTCAGTTTGCTCTGCATTCACAGAGGAATTTTGCAGTTGTCTTCCCAACCAAAGCAGTTTAAAGGAACAAAACCAAAAAAATACATCGCACAGTACAAGCAAGCACACGTGAACATTCTCAAAACTCAGTACCTGCATTGTAGGTAGACATTCACTGCTGATTGAAGAGGTCCAGCTATAGGCAGCATCCTATTCTAAATAAAAACAGCATGACAATGCAGCTCTGTACAAACATGCCAAACATTCCTCAGGACTTCTGACAGCAGGCAGCCAATTACTTTGAAAAGAATGGGTTCTGTCTTATGACTGCTGCAGCAACACAAATGTATCTCCCTTGATCCCAACATCAAGGTAGAGCTTTGCATTTCCAATATTTGAATTCAATACAAAGCAAAGGTTTCAATGTTATTTGTTATTTTTTTATGGTGAGTGGCAGCTTGTTGGATTTTTCTGCAATAAGATGTAACAGCGGCAGGGTTAAAAGAGGTATATAAATAATAGATGGCTTCTCTCACCTAAAGAGGGATCTGCCAATTCTTGCCCTCCTTTTAATTTTGGGAAGGGAATATAATTTAAAAGATGACATATTTTTTCCCATCAAGTCAGAGAAGAAGGAAGCCTCCAGAAGAACAATGGTTTATGCCATAGCATGACTATCTGACAGGCTTGAAAAGTGACTGTAAAGTTGCCAACACAACAAGCCTTTTATCTTTGATGATAGTATTTGAAGCTTGTGAATTGCATCCAAGGAATAGGAGGAGATATGTGATGTCCTCCCACCTCTTTTCCTACTGTTTTAATTATCATTATTTTTAAAAAATATATAAATATTCACAAAATAGACATCCCTTTTTTTTTTTCTAATTTCTCTAAATGAGTTACAGGAATATCATCACTACACTGCTGAACTTGGCTTTATTCCTAGCATAAAAATACATGACTCTTTTCAAATTTCTTTGCCTTTATGCATATTTTCTGAGTTAATGGTAGTAAATGGTAGCCCTAGATGCAAATAAATTTGTTTGGAAGTTTACTCACAGGCTTATGCAGTTTCAGGGGAAAGCTTGCCCCACGTACTAGTACAGCCAAGGTCTTCTTCCCATGTGAGTGGCCACCGAAGTGCTTTCCTGAACAGGCTGTAGCCTTCAGCCTCAATGCGACACACCCAAGACACAGTTACAGCCTGGATTTGTGTGTTACAGTGAGTGGAACGTGGTTAGTTAAAAGTTTTCCCCAGCTCCTGTGTGAGCATGGAGCCCATGTGGGCAGCCCACATCGTCTCATGGGGCAAGGCCAGGCTGTGACATTCACCGGGGTGTGGGGTGAGGTGGCACTGTGACATTCACTGGGGTGAGGCCAGGCTGTGACATTCACCAGGGTGCCTCGCTCCCTTCGGATGCAGCAGGGCTTCCCTTTGAGTACAGCCAGGAGACTTGGCTGCCTGGACAAAGGGGACAGTGCACCTGAAGCATGGTCCCTTGCTAAGACTAGAGCACTCTGACAGCTGCCAGTGTGCGATTCAGACACAGAAACCTGATCCTGGCTCAAGCTTTGGATTTGCCTTGAGGTGAAGGGCTCCACAACAGCTCTTTTCTGCGCATCTTGTGCTGGAAATGGTAAAGCTGAGTTCAGTGTCTTCTTCAGATTAACAAGGTTTGAATTTATACCTCCCAGAAGTACTGGAGGGTACATGAATCTGCAGGCTCACCTGGGTAGAAAGATGCCTCCACATCTGTTCAAGCTGCATTTTTGTGCAGCCAGGCATGCAGAATTCATGGCACTCAAAGGAAGAACAGCAGAAGAGCCCAATTCTGTACCTGGGAATAAAAACAACTGTGTATCCAGATGTGTTTACAGGATGCTGTATTCTCGTTCTACCCTACATTGGCACTGAAGGGAAAAAGTCATCCAGGAAAAAGAAAGAGGCTTTTTCTTCCCCTGGTGAGGCACCTAATATCTAAGCTGAATATATGCTCTGTCTCACCCCTTCTGACTTTCTAAATTTTTCACACCTGCTTTAGAAAGGAAGGATGTAGGGGATCTTCTTAAGATTATACCTGATTTATAGCAAGGATATCCTTCTCAGCTGTACAATCTCTCATCTTAATCTGAACAATGTGAACATATTTAAATCCTTGGTCTTCTACTTCCTGACCACATGCCTCACATTTGGTGGAATTAATCATCATTTGTACAATAAATTCCTCAAGTTCTTAACTGAGGTCAGTGTCACCCAAACAACTTAATCTTGGACTCAGCAAACTTAGTAATTAGATCTTTTGAGAGAGGATATACATTCTTCCACAACTGCTCTAAGCCAATATAAAGTGTTATTCTCCCAAAAGACTGATTTCAGCCTGGGCTCCACATGTCTGCTTTTCAGCACGCAGGTGGCCAGATGGTTGCCATCTTGCTGATCTAGCTGACCTTGTGCAGCCACAGAAGCGCCTGTGCTCACACTGACATTTCATGGGTCCATGTGCCCATGATAGAAGGGGGAGCAAGTAGGAACAGGCTTCCCTTTGCGGCACACAGACTGGCTTAAACTGCCTGTGTCCCATCATTTAATAAAAATGAGAAATTAAAACCACCAGACCTCCATCATAAGAAGCAGGCACCAAGAGGGTCTGTTCCAAAATACCAGTGACATTCTGGGACATAAGCAGGAACTTTTCAATCAAGTCCAAGCAGCTTAGAAGGAGTTTTCTGTGATCACTGTCCTCTATTTGGCCTTCCTACATAATATTTTAAGTGCCTGGAGCTGTTATCTTGAATTTGAATCCTCTGTGGAATAAGGAGGGTTAAAATGGGATTATTGGCACACTTCATGCATGGCAGTAGTATGCTGAACTATCGAGACAACAGGAAAAATATGTGAAATATTCCCTTTCCAGCTTTAAAAGTAACAGTTCTCAGTATAATCTGTGATTTCTTTTACAAGAACATAGGGAGTGCATCACTGAGCTAGACCAAAGGCATGTTTAACCCAGGTCTTGGTTTTGACAGCAATCAATAGCAAAGATATCAAGAAGACATTAGGAAAGAAAGAAAAAAAAAGTCAATAGCAAACCTTCCCCGTTCAACAGCTTTGGGTCTTCTTCAGCCACAAGTTATATCAGGTGCTCATGTTTGACTTTCTCTTAGAACTCAAGTAGGCTGAAAGAAATATTTGCCCCCCAAATCTGCCCTCTGCCCATTAGTGTTTAATTCTGGGATTTCCCAGTATCTCTGTGGATGAGTTTCATAGTTCAGTGATGTGAAAATACAGAATTTTTTGTTTTAAGTTTCCCAGGCAACTTCAGTGTGTGTTACATTAACTATTGTCTATTCACTTTTTCCATGGATTTCACTTTTTTTCAATACCCTTTTTCCCAGCAGGTCCCTCCCCAGACTGCAGTATTTCCTTCTACAAAATAGCTGTGCCTGATTTTCAACTACCATTGATCGTGCCTGGGAATATTTTCTACCTCTTTTCTTTTTGTCCAGGGGTGATGATGAAAATTACACATGAGGAAGAACTGAAAATGATCTGTAACTGAATCCTCACAATCAAAAAACCTACCCATTCAGCTGCAAATTCAGGCACTCTTTCTGCTCTCACTTCTAGTCCTTTAGACACAAATGTTATAAATGCCAACAGATTTACCTCTTCACTTCTCTCCATTTCCCCATCTGTTTACTTACAGTTTGCCTGGGATCCTCCTTTGGAGTGAAGCAACTTACTTGCTACTAAATTTGTTTCTTCCTACTTAACTCTCCTGGTTAGGACCTGAGCAGTGGCACAGGTGAAACGACATCAAGTTCAGTCCTCCTCTGGTGTTTTAGACAGCACCAGCTATCTCCAGTTTTTATTTCAGATGCTTGAAACACTAGAGCTACAATGAGTGCAGAAGAGCCTGAAGGCCAGCACAGAGGGCTTGGCACTGAACAATATGAGTTCAGGACATTGACTTTGGCTTTGACTGCAAGCACTCTGGCATGAGAGTGCTGGTGTGGTATCAGATCAGGAGCAGAAAGGGCCCTCCAGGGGTGCCTGCTACTGATTTTTTTTTTCTCTGAGGCAACCTAGATGTGAGTCTCTGAAACAGAGGACTGAATTCAAGTCTACTGACTCCCAGATTAGCACTCCAGTCTCGAGGTTATTTCTACCTCTTTAAGCTCTGTGCTTTGTGCAAAGTCCATCCTGCCAGCTGGGTGTCTCAGATCATGTCTGACAGACTGACACGAGCATGCAACTGCCTTTACAAGTCACAGATAGACTGAGACCCACAGCCTCTGGGCATCTGTACCAGCAGAATTTAAACCATGGAGGAAAAGAGGTGCTTGCATCTTCTTAGAGAGCTAAACAAACACGGAGTCTGAATCCCTCTGTTAAGAGCTCGGTACTTAAAGTACAAGTGGCAAGCAGTGCCTAACAGCCATTTATTTTTTTTCTAAAAACTCTCATGAATTTAGGGTTGTACTTATATAAGGGGGAGGAGGTGGTCTGTCTATATAAGTGTACCATTTACTGTGCACATAAATCTATTAAATATACCTTTTATATTTGTGTACATATGGTACATATATATGTACAACTATGTATGTACACATATACACATGTGGGTTTATGTACTTTAATATATATATACATTAATAGAATAAAGTTTCTCATTTGGCTATTTAAGGCAAGATTTCTGAATGAAAATTAGTGCCAAAACCCCATTAAGTTTTCTGACTTACTCCCTTTCACTTCTCTTAAAACTCAAGGCTCAGCCAACAAATATGGTCACAAAACCCTCTGTATTCCATTCACAGAAACTCCAGTCTCATCTTCCTGAAGTTTTCATCCGAGCCTTTACATTTTTCTTTTATTTCTTTTTCCCACTTTTCCTTCAATTTCTCTACAGATATTTTAATGAGTTATTATTAGACCTCATTTTTTATCCAGGCTATTCTTCATGTCTTTTCCAGGATATTTGCATTTGTGGTTCTGATTTCCATCCAACAATGGCAATTTGGGTATAAACTCTGCAGAAATGAGAGGAGATACTACATCATCTCTGGATGCCTTATTGCAGTTTTCTAAGCTGTGGACTTCATCTCCTGATTCCATGGAGTCAGTGGAAAGAATTAAACCCCTTCCCAAGGGAACAGGGGCCATTAGTTCTAGACGTGCCTACCTGTTTTCCATATGCACACTACCTGCAGAGCTGTGTCATTTCATTTAGACACCTACAGTGGGATGCATAAAGCAGAGCTTGACAATTTTTAGCTGTCTTGATGACAGTAACTTTTATTCTGAACTGAAATCTTAGACTGAAAACAGGTTTAATTAAAACAGTGAGAGCTTGTGTGTAAACCAGCCCTTAGGCACCTTCACAGAGCCATATAAATCAGAGCCATGCAAGACACGTTATGTTCCTGAATGCATCTGCCTGTCAGAGGGAGCCCACCCATGCAGGAGATCTCGTAGCATTTTATTCAGCCTAGTTTTAAAAGCCCAAATCATTCCGCCATTTATTCCAACTTGCACAATACACTCAGAGCAAATGCCCTGACTACTTAAGGTCATTTAAAAACCCTACAACACTGTACATTAAAATTGCTACCAGCAATGTCCTGCTCAATTTACAAATCAGATAATTGCAGCACTATATAAATTCTTTTTACAATTTCATCTTGTTGCAGTGCTTTTATTTATTATGACTGCTACGATTTTTTAATAACACTTTTATTTTAGTTGTGGCTGTTTGTGACAGAAGTCTAAATATATTGCATAGGGAAATAGGTAATGTCATTCCTTTGTAAAGGACTTTGTAAAAACTGCTGCCATGGCAGTGCAGAGCTAGAACTGAATACCAAGACAGCAGCACAGTTAGGACCATATTTGATCTACAAGACAGAGATATATCTCATCTTATTTCTCTTCAAGACAGCCTAGACCAGGTTATAACAGCCATTTTGAAGTAGCAGCCATGTTCTACTACTGCCATGATAAACTTAACCATTTCCACATAAAAACTAGTAACACATAACAGATGAGAGAGGGCAGACATGATGTTTTCTTTAAATTCATTTGGGGGAACACACCAGAACTGACCTCCCCATCCCTGAAGAATCAGTATGATCCACTGTCCGCCGACACAGCCATTTGGCTCCCAGGAGATCTACCAGGGACTGGAGACATCTCACAGGTGGGTTTAGCTTTCTCTGCAGCTTCATCCCTTACCTATCACTGACACCAGACACAGCTAGGGGAAAAAATACAGAAATTAAGAAAGGTAAAAATGCTGTAAGATACCTCACCCGGGGCAAGTTCTGCAAGAAGGAAAGAATCTCTGCCTAAGAATTGGCCTAAGTTTATGCAACATACACCATCAGTCTCCTGGGTGGACCCCAAGCCCTTCTCTACCTCCCATTTTCTGGCACAGAATGTAAACGTAAAGATTTTACTGGTGGAATCGTTTGTAGCAGTATATCAGAAACAGATCTACAGTGCCAAACTGCACCATAACATATTACTTCTCTCACAAGACTGCCACAAGTTTTAACTCATTTCCACTTGTAAAGGGAAATTTTGGAAACGCAGCAGTGAAAAAGAAAAAGCCATTGATACCACTAGAAAAGAAGAAGAATGCTCTGAAAAAACATGGTTGTGAAAAGAGCTGTTTCCAGCAATCATGCAGTGCTTCTGCCATTTATTCACTTCTCTGTCTTCCTCTCTTTCAAGAAGCAGGTGCCCAAATAGATTTGCTCATGTATTCAGATTCCATGTTTATTTTCCAAATGCTCATCATCAAGCACAAAAAAAATTAGAAAAGGAGAAAAGAAACCATACCTAGAGTTCAGCAAGTCGCTGATGAAAGGCTTTTCCTTGATAGTCAGATAAGGGATATTGAAGGGGGTAATTAAAAAAAAAAAAAAGGTAGGATATATTTCAGAGTCAGGCTCCAAAGAAAAATGGAGTCTGAAAAACCCAAAAGGGAAGAGATGTTGTCACTTTAGTGCTTCCTGCAGCACTGAACAAGCACAGAAGCCATTTTCCTTGCAAATGCTCAGAGAGGAAATTATTCTTGCAAATAAACAGTCTCTGAGCCATGGCTTAAGACAGCATGTAAAAGTGCATGTGTTTGAGTGCAGTCCCTCCAGATTTTGCTTCATGTGCATTGTACCATATTGTGACCTACATTAAATGGCTTCCATGCACTGACCACAGAACAAGCAGACTCCAGTGACAGAGCCCAGCATGCAGACAGCTCTGTTTCATTAAGAAAGCAGTGCAGAATGCTACAGCTTTGGTGTTTGCCATTTTAGAACAGCAATGCACATCTGCCACAATACAGACACTGCTGGGGAATATCAGTGGGTACTGCAGCACTGTGAGAGGGGTTAGAAGGGTCTGTGCTCCTGCCTAAGTCCCCACCTCAGTTGATCCCATCCCAAAAACAACAGTGCCCTCATGGTGCCATGTGGCAGATCAGATGCTAGTGCCCTGCTGATGTGTCTGCAGTGGTTCCAGTTTCCATGGAAGCTCCACTGTTTGAGCAGCAGAGGTCAAACACCAAAGGCCACGCAGACCCTCTGTGTTACTGTCACGCATGCACAGCGCCCTACGAGAGGCAATAAAACTCTGCACCTAAGCTGGCTTCCATGGATTCTGCTTGAAAATTATGGGCAAAAAACCTTCTAACCCCTTAAACAGATAACAGGGAGTACGTGGCAATAGTAACAATGTCCAGGTGCTGGTCAGCAGAGCTTGTCCATGGGATTACTGCAAATAATTCTATGTCCCAGTTTTACAGAATAGAAACTGAGATTGCTAAAGCTAATTGATTTTCCTGCACTGTAGCACAGATATACTAAAAATGAAATATAGTCTTTACTATGTTTTTTTATAATGGAAAGAAATAAAAAACAAGTGGATGTGGACATGAATATATACAGAATAAAGTGCATATATATCTTACAGACATACACGAACAAATGAGTAGAAAATAAGCCTGTATAAGAAGAAATGACTGTGTAAATTTAGAAAATGCCAGTTCTAAAATTCCTCCTGTAACCTTATAGCACTTTAAAGATGAGTCTTCCATTGCTACAGAAAATGCTAGATTTTTCTCAGATGTCAATAATGGCTGTGACTAGAAGTAAATATGGCTATAAATACCATATATATGCAAAGGGTCAGATGTGGTATTGCATAAATAAATTTAATAATAACTCTATTTATTCCTTAATACTGACTTTGCAATCTTATTCTTCATTAAATGTGTATGTTGAATGCAGGCAGGATCACTTTCTGTATTTACACAAATGTACTCACCACATTTCTGGAATAAGTACCTTTTGGGACAGACTGGAAATACAAGGTCATCAGCAGCTATGTGATATACAGCTGTTGAGCTGTGTTATTTAGCTATGTATAGATCCACAGCCTCCTAAATGTGATTTGTGGGGTAGTTTGGGTCACCTTCTTTGTCCAAATGGTCCATCTGACATGTCCCTCGTCACACAGGGTACCGTATGCTGGGGTATGCTCCGAGGACTTGGATCAGATGTTATCAAGCCCTCATGTTCAGTTTGCTTCTGTAAAGTAAAAACAAACACCAGCATGTCCATTTGGACTCAGCTGTGGTATTTCTATTTACCACATCAACTCCAGGCAGCCATCATAATTAGCAGGCTCATGAAGCTTGTGCAGCATTTGGCTTTCTCCTGCCTGTTTGACTCTGAGCAAATGGAAGGACATTTGGCATGAGTGCAGCAGACGGGGAGCAGCTGGGGAGGTGTCTGCATTCCCACCTTCATACAAAGGTTCAAAGCTGCCTTTCCCCACCCCACCAGCTCAGCTCCTATGATGACCCTGGACCAGACACAGGGAGCCTCTGTGAATAGAACAGTCATAACCCACTCCTCTCTGCATTACCCAGACTCCTACACCACACCATGCTCTGGACACTGTCCACAATGCCAGACATTTGATTTTACAATTTTGTCATTTCTGACCCTCAAAAGAAGATTGGTTTGAGCTCACTTTAACCCTGGGAAATTTCCCTTTACTCTGCTAGTGCTTTTTGTCATCCCCTGAAGACAGGCAGCAGAGATCTTGATCTGCACAGTGCTGTCTTTCAGGCCAGGAAGATGCAAAAGGTACCAGCATGCCCTACACAATCAAAACCTCTGAAAGCAGACTGTTCCAATGTCCAGTTTTTCTGCTCCTCATTATAGCAATTAACTGCACTCCTTTTTCACCAAGGAGAGCATAAAAAGAAAGACCTTTCGTTTGTAGCAAAGAATATTTTACATTTAAGAAGGCATTACAAATGAAAGAGTTTGCTGCAAGGGGCAGTTGTGAAATCTAGGATCTCTAATGGCTGGACAATGGAGGATTTTTAAGAGTTGAGAAGACAACACTCTGTCACCAAAGGTTTAGGTACACCTGATCCCGCCTTGCTGCAGATAGTGGCAATAAGCGATTTTTGAGGACCTTTGCAAACATTTCTAACATTTTGTTATCTTCCTATCTGTGAGCTTTGTTTAGCTGATCTTGATAAATTTAGCAGAAAGTTTCACCTGTGACACCACCTGCCCCTTGTTTCGCAGTACACTTGAAAACAGAATGCCACACAATTCAAACTCATCACTAAAATAATGCTTCTATCTCCTACGCAGCGTCAGTGCAAGGAGGAGAAATTCCTAATGAATGTCTCCAAATCCTCAGGAGATGTCAGAAACAACACTAGCCCATTTTTCTTCCAAGCCCACATAAAACTGAGAGGCTATGGTTCTGCAGGGAAGTGGGATGGATATATCTGTTTAACAAGGACAAGCACACAGTAGAAGGTAGAAAGTAGGGAACAAAATAAGCTTTCAGCAGTGCAATTTGTGCAAAGTCTATGCTGTCAGAAACTTGAAGAACAACATACGGGGACAGCTTCTCCGTGATGCTCAGAGAATGAAATGTTAATCAGAACAGTAGTTGCAGCTTGTCAGCACTGGGTACTGCTTGTATGAGAGTTTGGGACAGTTTTTCTGATTACAAAATCCACTGTTAACTTTCACCACATAATTTCAGAGAGGCATCCCAAATACCACATGGAGCAAGTCCAGCACAGCCATATCAAAATATTTTGTCACATATAAAGCCTCCATCTCCCTCATAAATTCCTTTCCACCACCACCCACAATCTGTAACTACTGATTCTGCAATGAACAGACTGTGGATATGTTGGTCTTGTTTGGCACAACACACTCAAGGATGAGCATTCTTACTAAGATGCTAACCTTGAACCACAGAAAAAAAATCATATTTTAGTATTTACATAGACAGATCCTTGCTGGCTAAGGTGACAAGAACACTGAGACTATATGCGTCCTGTCTCTAGCAGTGACATGAGAATATGGATAATCCTGCAGCATGCCTTCAAACTGTACAATGGAGTTAAAATTTAATAGCTGTACATCACTGCTTACATAAATCACAGGAGTAAATAAACCAGATCTTTCTCCCTTTCTATCTCAAAAGCCAAAAATTTATCTTATCACTTATAACTACATCTTCTTTGCAAATCCCATATGCCTTCTCTCTTCCCACAATGTGTTTCTACAGGAATGTCTCTTTCCCTGTATTTCTTCAACAGTGCCCCAAGGTAGACTAATTATTTTTCCTCAAAGCAGATGAAGATATAATGATGGCTTTACTATACACAGAAGTGATGCTGCAATTTCTCTGTCATTTTCAGGATGTTAATAATAAAAACGCACACTTCTACTGCAACCATTATGCCACTGCCTCTCACCTGTTCTTCAGCCCACACTGATGCCAGGCTGATTTAGGTACTATTCCCAGAAAGGTGAAAGAGCAAGGAGAATCTGTAAAATTTAGGTATGAAATCTGAAATTTCAGAAATTTTTATGATGACAGTGAGTCCTTGCAGACTTAGAAAGACTGAGGTTTCCAGCAGCTGGGATTGCCAGGCAGAGGTGAGTTGGCTGCAGTAATCAACTGCACCATAAATTTGTGGGCTGCTTCACATCAAGCCCATAACATTGAAGGTCAAGCCAGGAAGTCGAGTCAGCAAAGCAAGGTCAGCATCAGCAAAATTAGAGACTGCAGTTTAGCTAAATCAAGGATATAGGGTAATGACTGAGTTTAAATCACAGGATCACTGGATAATTCTGTTTGGGAGCAACCTCAGAAGGCTGTCAGTCTGAACCCCTGCTCCAAGCACTGCCAGCTATGGTGTCAGAGAAAGTTGCTTGGGACTTCATCCAGTCAGATCTTGAAAATTTACAGGGATGAAAACTGTACAGTCTCCCACGACACCTCTTCCTCTACTGAATTGGATTTATAGATTCTCTTTACATGTATTCTGTCTCCATATTTTTTCACAAGCCTTTTTTCTCTCATCCTATCCACACAGACCACTATGAAGAGCCTAGCTTTGTCTTATCCAAGCTTCTCATAGGTACTGAGGGTTCTGTAAGATCCCCCCACATCCATGTCATCTCCAGGCTGAAAGAGTCTGGCTCCCCTGGGCTCTCCTCACACAGCACATGCTTCAGCGTCTGACCATCATAGCACCCCTGCTGAACGTGCTCCAGTTGGTCAATTACTTGCCTGTACTGGGACCCTAAAAGAGGTTGCTGTACCTAGATATGATCTAATGAGTGCTGAGTAGGGGGAGAAGATCTCTTCCCTCAGCTTACTGTCCCCACTCCTGGTCATGCAGTCGAGGAGGCTTTTCCCTCTGTGCCGCAGTGCTTACCTGCTGTCTGCCAGGTCCTCATTTCATCAGGCTCCTGTCAGCCCACTCCACCTGCCTGCCTCTGGCAGCTCTGCCCTTGAATGTATTGACAGGTGCCTCCCAGTCAAGCTTGATGAGTTCATCACCTCTAGGTCACTGATTGTAGTGGTTTTGGTTCACCAGTTTGAGACTTCCCAATAAACATGTTAGATGGGTCAGGATAGAGCAGAACTGATAAACCTCACTGAAGATGTGGTGGGACAAAGAAAGGCCACACAGTTCAAGGAACTCTGAGCATTCTCTAGATGATCTACAGCTTGGAGAATTGAGGAACTGCCTGATAATCAAACGACAAGCAAAAAAACAAACAGGAAAAAAGGAGGACAGAAAAAGGAAAAAGAAGAGCGAGAGCAACAGCCAAACATTTGAGTGAAGAGGTCAGAAATAAAGAAGCAGAACATGTGCTCAAAGAGATAGTCTGATAGAACAAATAGAAACCTGCTACCATGCCCAGGGGGTTTTGTACCACACCTGATTCAGTAGCATTAACTCAGTGCATATTTCTTCTGTCACCATGGCTTAAGTACAGATATGATCACCAAGCAGACTTTATCACATTTTCCTGAAAACACTGATGACTTTCATCTGAAAGTCACTTTTTGAATATTTACGAAGTATCATAACAGTAAATGTCTCATAAAAATAATAGTCTTGTATATACAACTTCTTGTATTCGAACTCATGACAGAACATTTAATCTTGAAGACCAGAAGAAAATTCTCCACTGGTTTCAGGTCCATATAGGACATTTTTATTTCATTGACTTTATAAATGTCTGAGTTTGGGTGAGCTCATGATTTGAGGCTCCTTTTATAGTCAGTAGACAGAAATGAGCACATCCAGAGAGTGATTTATTAGAGCAGTCTTAAATGCAAATCTCCTCTGGAGATTTCAATTTCTCTCTTCAATTTCAGCGAAGGGAAGGTCATGTCTCTAGCTCAGACTTGGTTGCCTAACTGGGAGCAGAAAGCAAGAATCCTTCCTCCTGTAATTACACAGATCATTGGGAATCCCACCTGAGCCTTGCTGAGAACAGCTGATCCTTGTGAGAACAAGATTTTCATTGCATAAGACTATAACAGGAATTAAATTCTCCTGTCTGCTTTTTTTCATTACCTTTGGTTGACAGACACTATTCTAACATATTAAGTCTTAGAGATAGTGGGGAAAAACTTGAGGAAAGATGTTGTTGTGCAAGCAACGCATTTCAAAAATTAACACCAGAGATTTCACTATGGAAAACAAAATATCCCTGGCTCTTTGTATCATAGCAACAACTTGCATCCCGTGGTTGTTGAGTGGCAAAAGGAAGGCAAATGCATTAAAATCACTCATGAACAAATTCAACACGATTTTCATTCATTTTTGATTCTGTGTCAGAAACACCTGTGCAGAGACTGTATTATGCTCCAGAGAAATGACAAATGTACTACCACCTTGGAAAAAGTAGGAATCCCAGGTGTCTTTGAGTTGCATCTGTCCAGAAACCAGAAACTTGATTTGGAATTCACTTGATCACATCTAGAGGTCTACCACAGATGTCTCAACATCTGAACTAGGCATCTTTTGTACTCGGTGGAGAAATGAGACCTTTTCTGGGAAACTTCTGATCTTGCAAAAGAGAGACATCTAATGCTCAAGTCCATTGCACATATATAGGTACCTAGTGCCATTTCAGGTGTCCTAGAGGGACTGCAGTACCCAATGGAGTTGTCTCAGATGAAAAAGAACCTATGTCCTCCTGGCAGAGGGGCTAGTAGCCAAGTACTTGGGAGTATCTTAAACTGCCATAGGTGCCACAATAATTTAGACACATTGAACTGGACTTGTACATAGTAGGGATGGAATTCAAGTCCAGAATGTAGAAGCTCATGAGATATTTGAAATCAGCCAGTCATATGAAGATATTTCTTTTAGACTGAGACGATTAGCTCCCAAGACTCTACTACATTGACTGCCTCCATCCATTGTGATGGAGGCTTAAACACTTCGCTTGCATGCAAACACAAATTTCAGTGCCTCAATGTGCATCCACTCTTAGAGTGACAAAGAGCTGTCTAAGTCATAAAAGATGCCATAAGACTTCCAGCTGCTCCAGGAGAACTTGCAACTTTTGTTAGTGATGTCTCATTCATAAGTCAGACCCATATGGGTGTCTGAGATTCCATCAGGCACCTCAGATTGAATTAAACACTGTATTTTAATGGCTGAATTGAACTTCTTGCAAACAATGGTATGGTTTGCAAGCCCAGGGTTCACAGTAGGAGCATACCAACACATCCCTCAGCAGGTGATACATCTGCACTACAAAAACAGTGCTTCACCTCCTCCCATGCATGCACACAGCTGAAACAATAATGATGAGCCGCAACAGCAGCAATGGTTAAACAGCAACAAGAGGACCTTAGGTACCCCTCACCTTTCCACATGCAAGGTAACCTGGAAGAGGATTTGTCCCATCCCATTTCAGAAAACACCAGTATCAATTTGATACAGATATGAACTGAACACTGTAGAGAAATGGATGCTATTAGGGAAGAGTTCTCGTGACATTTTCTTTGGCTTAGCATCATTCCTGCTCTGCAAGTGCCAGCTTCCCTTCCCCGACTGCCAAGGCAGACTACATGACCATTTCATATATAAGTGTCTTTATTTGAATATCAAGATCTGGTCACATCCCCCCTTGCAAGATACAAGAATCTCAGCAGCAAGGTTGCCTCATGCTTTGTCCATCTCCTGGGGAAATGGATAAATTGGCTCAAAGAAACAGTTTGGAAAGTCTCCAGTAAGTAATCTTGCCTACACTTTGGCCACTGTGGGACTACCCCATGAAGCAGATCTGCCTCTGCCTCTCACTGAAATGCTTTTACTTCATTTTTTTCAAGAAATGCCATATGAGGCTGACAGCTTTTGAGGAAGGACTTTGAGAGACAGAAATACATATGTATAATCTGTGTGTATATGTATAAGCTTTTCCCCACCACTCCACAGTTCTGCCCAATCCTTTTCAATGGTTTTAAGTTACAGGAGTTTCATCATTTCCATAGGAAAGCTATTCTAACATTTATTACTTTAAAAGTTCACTCGATAGTTACTCTGGGCTTAGCCTATATTTTATTTCTGTGAGAAATGAAAATGTATCAAAAGCCAACAGTAAAATAGAAGCAGAAATAAAAGGAAAAAAATGTGTAGAGGTTTAAAAGAAAGAGCTTGTGGCATATGCATGAGCATAAAACTTCAAGAAAAATTTAAATTAATGAAGGTAGTTCACAGTTTAAAATTAATTATTTTTGCATTTCTTTTTCTCAAAGGTTCCTCTTCAGTATTCCAAATATAAATGGTGGTGGGATTATTTAGAAACCAAGTACATTATAACTAAGGCCTATAGCAACCTCACTCAGCAGTGAAATTTGTTGTCTCCCTCTGATCCTCAGATTATGGAGATGAGGGGATGAATGTACATCAGTAAGATTCCCTACCGAGATAGTTTTTCACTCTTTTCAGTGAGAAAAAGATCAAAGGGAAAATAGCTAATTAACATACCAAAGGAGACAAAACCCCTAGAGCTTTATCGTTGTTGCAATCCAATAATAAACAGCCAAGTACAAAAAAGATTATTTGATAGTGACACACAGAATTGAAAGCCTTTGAAATGTCAGCTTCTCAAAAAAAATATTTTTGGAAGGAAAAAATATCCATAATTATTCAGAATAATGCTTAAGCATTGGGGAGTAACTCTTCACTCCTATGAGAGCTTGCTTGTAAAACTACTGTGCTTAAGAACAACAGCTTGGGTTGCCTTTATCTAAAATAAAATAAATTCAAAAAAATACCACACAAAAGGCTTCAAATACCTTCCTGTACAAACATTCAATTCTTTTATAAATTAAAAATTAAATACAGTTGTTCTTGTTCTATTAAAAAATATCCTCAATCTCCATTCCCAAACAATCTTCCTGCTTTTACAGACTTGAGGGCAGTGGAACACCAAGATTTCAAACGATGGCTCTCTGGGCTGGTGAACTTCTATTCCATGATGTAAGTTCTAGGTAAAACCAGAGGCAAAAAAGACAAAATCAAGTAGCAGTAAATCATGTGAAATTCTTCCCTGGAGAAAGCAACTGCTCGGACTACATGGATGCATCAATATCAATAAAAGAAAAGGGACCAGGGCATAGGCCCAAGTATATTAATTTGCACGTAGTTTCTCTCGCACACTTCTGGCTCAGAGCAGCTTTCTTTTCACAGCACTATTAAAAAATTAGTACTACTCTGAGGCCATTCACAACAGATACTTTGGCACAGACAGCCTGAGTTTGGTGATAATTTTATCTGCATGGATGGGAACAGAATCATGGAATCACAGAATCATTTATGTTGTAAAAGACCTCCAACATCAAGTCCAGCCTTTGAATGATCACCATCTTATCAATTAGACCAGAGCACTGATGGGATGTGCCTACAGGTGTTGAGGGATCTGGCGGATGTCCGTACTTTCAATTACCTTTAAATGATCATGGCAACGGGTACCCGAGGAAGGAAGGAAAGTAAATCATCTTGTCTCATCTTCAAAAAGGGCAAGAGGGATGATCCAGGGAACTATAGGCCAGTCACACTGATCCCTGGGAAGATGATAGAGCTGCTAATCCTGGAAACTACATCCAGGCACAATAAGGACAAGAAAACCATCAGGAATAGTCAGCATGGATCCATCAAAAGGAAGCCATGCTTGACCAACCTGATGGGCTTCTATGATGAAATAACTGGTAGATGCAGGAAGAGCAGCAGATATTGTGTAAAAATAACACTGGACCTCAGTAAGGCTTTTAAGAGTGTCTCCCTTAAGATCCTCCTAGGGAAGCAGATGAAGTATAGGCTGGATGAGCAGACTGTGAAGTGCACTGAAAACTGATTGTGTGGCTGGGCCCAGAGAGTGGCAATCAGCAGCACAAAGTCTAGTCAGTCCAGGCATTAATTAGCAAGGCACCCCAGCCTGTCACTCTGGGATACAGGCTCCAATCTTGTTCAACATCTTCATCAATAATCAGGCTGAGAGGACAAGGTGTTCTCTCAGCATATTTCCCAATTACACAAAAAGAGGAGTGGCTGATACACCGGAGGGTCGAGCTGACATGCCAAGGAACTTCAACAAGCTGGAGAAATGAGTTAACAGGAGCCTCATGAAGTTCAACAAAAAATGCAAAATCTTGCATCTGGGGAGGAAAAACCCCAGGCAGGAGCACATCCTGGGGATCCACTCAGCTGTAAAGCAAATTCAAATGTGGGCACCGGGTTGAGCATGGGCCAGCAGTGTGCCCTGTTTGCAAAGGAGGGCAATGGTATCCTAGGCTGCATTACACAAAAGATTGCTATCAGGTGGAGAGAGCTGATCCTTACCCCCTGTCCAACACTGATGTGTCCACACTTGGAGCACTCTATCCAGCTCGCGGCTCCTCCATACCAGAGGAATGTGGGCATACTGGTGGAGAGTCCAACAAAGGGCCATGGGGATGATTAAGGGACAAGAGTACCTCATGTTCAAGGAAAGGGTGAGAGAGTGGTGGGACTCTTTAGCCTGGAGAAGAGAAGGCTCAGGAGGATCTTATCAAGGAATGTGAATAACTGAAGGGAGGGTGCAAAGAAGATGCAGCCAGATTCCTCTCAGTGATGGCCAGTGACAGAATAAGAGGCAATGTGCACAAATAGAAACAGAGGAAGGTCTTCCTAAACATAAGGTAACACTTTTTCCCTGTAAAGGTGAACTGGAGCAGGTTGCCCATAGAGGTTACAGAGTCTCCCTCCATGGAGGTATTCAAAGCCATCTCGACATTGTCCTCAGAAGCTGCCTGTGAGTGATCCTGCTTGAGCAGGGGATTAGACCCAAAAACATCTAGAGGTCCCTTCAAACCTCTATTGCTCTGTACAATATCTTCTCCCATCAAAAGTATTCTCCCTTTATTACGGCTGCCATTGTTGTAGGAGAAAAACTAATTTCCTTTGCTTTTACTCCTCCTACTTTCTGAATAAAGATAAGTTTCAGTATCTACTGGAACAAGTCATTACAGTAAAAAAATTATTCATTTTACACTACAATTCCTTAATTTATTCAGCATATCTGTGACTCCCTACTGAAGTGCTAATCTATAATCCTCATTGACAGCAAAACAACAGGCTCATTTCTTGAACCCTTTTTATGCAAAGCAGGGATGCTAAGGAGAGGCAGGGCAACACCCAAAATTCGCTGCCTGGCTCATCCATTGAAAGCAGAACCCATGTGAGTTAATACACAGTAAATACTGTATTTTACCTTTTAGATCCTAAAACAGACACATCCACTGGCACTAGAGAATTGAGAAGCAAGAGTAAGTGGAAGATCCCAGCGTTTCAGGAGAGCCTGTCCCAGTCTGGGCTATTTCAACATGCAATCTGCTGGAGAGGAGCAAGCCCTCCTGTGAACGCAAGCCACATTGTGCCACACAAATCTTGGACCATGGACTGACCTTTGAATGTCTTTCTACAGCAAAGCAGCAATTTGGTCACAGTCATAAATTAACTCCTTGGGTGAGAAAGCTGCATCTGTATTCCCAGTTAAAACACAACGGTCACCAACTTGGACGCAGAGAATATTCTAAATTAAACCAGTTGGATCCAACTGAACAAAACTGAACAAAAAAGCCAATTTCAAAGGATCAGTCTTCCACTTCAGTTGTGCCAAGCTTAACATATCAGCTGTTATATATAGAGAGAAAAAGCTTTCCATTGAAAAGAGACAATTATCATTAATAAATCCCTGAAAGATGCCCAGGTGTGACATTTGAGAGGTTAAACGTGGGTACATTGTGTTTTAGTAATGTGTATTGGTTCCTAAGTGCAGTACAGCTTGGCCTGAGGAATGCAAAATAACCACCTGTAGCTGCAGTTGGCAGGATTGCCACTGTCACCATCCTGATACACAGGTCAAAAGCATCCAAAGTCCACACTTCTAAGTCTGCCCTTATAGTCTGGCAGCAAAGGCCTGCCTTTTACCATAAGTGGTAAACCCAAGCACACAGCATAATTTGGCCTGAAATCCCAAAATAACTAAAAATTCATTCTACTCTTCAATGAAGAAATCATCCTCATGTAGCCAGCATAAATGCTAGACCCACATAGATCTGGAACTGCAAAACTGGGTTTCAACAACTCCCTTCTAGTTGTGACTGAGTCGCATTCCCTATTTAAAAGTCAGTCTAGAAAGAAAGCAGGAGAAACTTAGCAGTCAGCTAATAGACAGAATTCTCCTATGGGTTCTTTGCATGGATGCTTTGGGCAGGCTGTGAACACACCTCCGCTCTTCCAGAGTTAGTCATTTCAGTGTGAGTGAGATGATAAAAATACACAGTTTTAACCTCTATTGTTCTTCCACTTCAAAAATATTCCAAAGACTCTCAGAAAATCTTCAGGACTGCAAAAATTTTAAATTATATTTGCTTGTGTGTCTCAATTCACCCAAATGTGACATTTAAAAGTGCTTTTGCTTAAGTGGAAACAAATGTGTGCTACAGACTAGGAGAGATATTATGCCATAATGACTCTTTGGCAAGCGACCGAGACATAAAAGGCTTCTGACAAATCAATATAAGAAGTGTTTTATACAACATCATAATTGCTTTAGCTATCCACAAGACACAATTTTTTTATGCCCATTATCTTTTCACTATAAAAGCATTAGAGAATTTAGAAACATCATGTGTGTATTTTCATGTCTGACTATTCTCATGTGTACTACTAAAAATAACCCTTTCATCAGTCGTTAATCATTAGTGCTAGGCAAATACTGCCCTCTTCCCAAATAAAAATCACACACATCCTTGTAGATGGCAAAATTAATTCACTTCAGTGTCTATTGTGTTTCTTTTCTCCCATTGTTTTAGCAAAATGTTCCTAGAGGAAGGGGGGGAACTGTTGAAAAGGGCATCTATGAATATCAGAAAACAAATGAGCTTAACTTACAACAGAAGATAACTGAATACTTTTACTATAAACCGAGTTCAGTGTGTTGTGACATGTTGTGACATGCCACATTACTTACAAGATCAGTCAAAACCATCCACATTCTGAATAACAAACACACACAAAGAGTCACTTATGAAATGGAGAATTATTTCCATAAATTAATTGGGAACAGATTTCCTCATGTCTATTCCCACAAAGAAGCAGCTTGTTCCACAGATAGGTTTTTCTTGCTTCAATATGAGTAACCAGGAAAGTATTTGACCCTTGACAAATGATTTTGAAAAACAAGTATGTTTTTAAAATATTCCAATCTGCTCACAGGCAAATTCATCAGCAGAACAGCAGGCAAAATATTCTACCTTCATTACTTTTTATTATTTAGCCATCTATTCTAATGTCTCTTCGAAACCTCACTCTTTATCATGCCCCTGCTCCCCCCCTCTTCTACTGCAGCAGTAGAGGCTTTTGTAAAAACCTCCTGTTGATAGCATTCATTACATGTTAGTCTGCAAAGTGATGAGGTAGAGAATGCTTGGAATTAAAATAGGAAAATGATTACTACAGAGGAAATGCAGTGGCAATAATTATCAACTACACTAAGTTTTCACTGTTTGATTACGAATCTCAACCAGCTACCATAATTTTGTATTCAGAGGTGATTGGAGTGGAGGAAAAAAGGAGTATGTTTTTAAGGCTTTGTGAGGCTCCCTCACTTCTTCTTTATGTCAGGCTTATCTACACAAAAAGATACTCTAAATGAATGTTGCTCAGATTGTAAAGTCAAGCATTCCAGTGCAAGTAAATGCCAAAATTAAGATTTCCTGAAAACATTAATTCAGTCCCTCATACATGTGCATTGTGCCACACTCTTTAATTACTTGATGACATACTATTTTTTTCACATAGTCCTTGCCTCGTTCTGTACTGGTACTTGATGGTGCTCACTTAATGAGTAAGTTATTCAACCTTTCTTTTATCCTCCATATTCAGTGTGGCCCCAATGCTTTACTTACGGCACACTCTTAAAACTCTGCTAAGAAGATGGAACTAATTTTCTCGTGGGCTTTTCTATGGCTGTCATCACTATCATATCTTAAATATTCATTAGGCCAGAGAGAGAGAGAATGCTGTAGTTTGATGTTTGGAAGACTCACCTGGGAGAGACCTCCAACACAGTATCTGCTCCTATGAATACTTAAATAGCATGTATTGAACAGAATACTCCAAAACAAGACACTAACCTGGTGCTTGCAAACTCCTGCTTATAGCAGTCATCAGAAGGGTGGGCAGCTTGGGTTGGAGACCTCCCCTATCAGGCAGAAACTGTCCCTAGGCCTTCAGAGGGTTCCATATCACATATCAGACTGCTGCTTGCTTTTCCAACAGAGGACTACTGTGGGTAACACACTTAACTACAGGAGGTGCCTTACCTCCTTACAGGTGAGGGAGAGGGAGAGGGAGAGGGAGAGGGAGAGGAGAGAGCTGGCTTTCCTCTAGCTGAAGGCAACTCTCCATGGCCTGTTCAGGAAGCTCCTCACCAGACTTTCTGTTTCCTTCAGACTCTTCTTGAACATCCAATTCCCTCCATGTCCCCTACTAGTGCCCAGCATATAAGACCATAAGCCTTCAAAGGTAAGTCTAAAGTACCACTGAAGAACCTAAGCCTAGCCTAGTCCATAAGGACCTTAAAATAGAGCAATCCTTCTTCAGCCCCAGTTTCCTAGCACTCAGTGCACATGGTGCTACAGCACTGCCTTAGGCACAAAGTCATCTGCCCCAAGCAGCTCAGCACTCACCTCTTTCTCAGTGAGGTGTTTAACAAACAAGCACTTGGTGAGTTAATAGCCTTAGAGTGTGGACAGAAGCTTGAGGCTGAAATACACAACTCATTTGTTTTTTAGGCAAAGAACCAAAGTAGGCTGGAGCATCTCTGTGCTTCTTTACTTCCATGCTTAATCACAACCCTGCCGAAGAATCAAGCAGTATCAAAAGGAGGAGAGAATAACACCACTCCAAAACATTTAGAGTCTCTTGATTAAGGTGACTTCCTGCTAAGCATAGTACTGGGTCCTATAAGCAGCTTTTTAGTTGGGAGAGATTAGTGGCTTGTTAGACTGAATGTAGATGAATGCAGCTGTCTTTGCCTTTTAAATTTGTTCTCAGCTATGACAGTGGTAAACACCAGTTTTGCAAAGTGAGAGTCAACCTCCACCCACTTTAATTTAACTTCTTTCTAATTCAAATAAAACTTATTTATGAAATGCCTCCTTCACAGTTTCTTACTCGTTTGAGGGCTTGGTTTCTTAATTGCGGAGGATTGAAATATTTCAAGTGATTTTCTTTTGCTGACAAATATATCGTATAAGCATGTTTCAGCCTGCTGTCTGTTCTTTTTTTCGACCCTCCGTGTCTGCCTGTGGTCTATATAAAGCATTTTTGTAGATTTCAGACTTTTTTCCATGGAATTTTCCACCATTCCCTGAAAATCATCCAATTGGGAATTTCAGCTTCTCTTTTAATCGTCAGAGCACACATTCAATTTGTCATAGAAACACAAGCTTTCCCACATCTAACATCCCAATTTAAATTTAAATGAACATTGATGGAGACAAAAATAATCTAAAATTTCATCTTCCTGCTGGGGAACTATTGGAAAGATTACAAGAATCTTTTCTCCAAAATTAGTCATAAACACAAATTCAAACCCTGACTCATCTCACCTATATCTCCCAGCTGGTCATCAGGTGATAGTAATGCCTAATCACCATTAACAAGGGTCAGATTTTAACTGGCGTCCTTAACTCTCAATGTTTTATCTGAAAATTACCAATTCTTTGACTGTCCAGATGGTTTAATAGGCTCTTTTATTCACTCACATCTAATTACTTGTTTCCTCCAAATATTTGGTTATATTCATTAGAACACTGTGGGCTCAGGAAATTACAGTCAATTCATAAAACCATTATTGAAGGTTACAGTTTAAACACTCTATTGCCACCCCACCTTATTTATCATTCATTGGTCCAGATTCCCTCAGCAGGCTGTGGGCCAGTGTCATTGAAGGGTGAAGTCTTAGACTACACAGACCTAAAAGTCCAATTATTGTAACTCTGTCACCAAAGGGCATCTGAGAATTGGTACTGTTTAGCAGCTAGACAGTAGCCTAATGAGCAGCTTGCCTGAGTTTCATCTCGGGGCTCCACAAAACATATGTGGCACTGTGTAAATAGTGCATAGGGACCAGAAAACAACCAAGTAAAGAGCTCCAAGAGATATAATTTGAAGTGAACACATGGTGCTGGTAATGATTGGCATTCGAGTGCATGCTGAGCACAGGGTTAAAGGAATAAACAAGATTACACTATAATAGCAGGGAAAAGGATCGTGAGGAGAACACGTGACACAACATATAATGAAGTAATTAGTTGTGTGGGAAGGTGAGTCATGCCTGACTCTTTGGATGTGTGCTGTGTGCTTCTCCACAAAGAGCAGACAGACCTATGCCTCCTAGGTGCCCTAAAAAAAGGAACCTGTCTTACCCTTTCAGTACTGAGACAAGCTGTGCCAGAGGCCTCATGGTGTCTGCAGGAAATATCAAGCTTGGAACAGGTTTTTCTCTAAAAAGCCTCAGTTGCCATGGGGTCCCCAAATGTCTGAAGTACAGGAGAGCCAGCAGGAGCCAGCACCAAAATAAAAAAAAGGCAGATGACAGCAGAAGCAGCCTGGCAAATAGTTGCTCTAATGGATTTTTCTTTCTCCCCATCTGTGGCTGTACCAAGAAACTTGAGTTTGTTCAAAGTCACTCACATTAATCCTTCCCTGCTTCATTCCTACTTACTGGAAAAACAGAAAATATTTCTTTATGGGCTGGTTACAAATAATTTCTTAAGCACATACAGGTTATCTAAATGAAAAATGTAATCAGAATAATAACCAAAATTGTCCATTACATGTATCAAGGGCCTGGAGTTAGATAACAACAGCTTCCAGCTCCTGGTGGGGGGGCACCACCCTTGCCATGGTCTCATTTTATCACTAGCAGCCACAGGAGAGCCCTGCCCAGCCCCAGAGGCAGCCAGGTGTGTACTCACCAGCTCTGAGCCACAGGTGAGCCTGCAGGCAGGTGGGGAAAGACAAAGACCTGCTCTTGCTAGTGGGCAGCCACAACAGCAGCAACTGCGGGTGAGGATTTGTCTCCCCTCCTCCTCCAAGGCTGGCAACCTGCTCACACCCCCCTTGTCTCTCTAGTGAAACCCACACATAGTGGGATGGAGGGCAAGGAGAGAGGTGACTCCTGCAGCATGTTCCAGCTGTCCTCTCCATGGTGCTCTGGTGTTATCCTTAGTACCTGAGTGAGCATTGCTTCCAAGCAGCTTGGGGGCAGCATCCTCTGGGAATTTCATACAGGCAAAAAATTCAGCATGGACTTACTCGTTAATGTCAAGGCTACATCCCCTGCCATCCTTAAAATGTCCAAGCTTCAGAACACAGACTTGTCAGAATGATGGGTATGCATCCCAGGGAGTGGAAACTTTTCACCCTGCAGCATTCAGAAAGGAATTAAATCTTCATGGAAGGTTGAGGAGAGGAAGAGGGAAGAAGGTGAGATATGAACTTAGTAACCCAGCTAGTATTTAGCTCACCTGGGTTCAGTCTGAGCTCTGGGCTCTCAGGACTATGTCCTTCTTCATTTACACTCAAGATGTGTCTAAATGGTGTTTATTTCCTAACTGTGAATTCACAAACATTATTAAAAGCAATTAATCACAATTAGTAGCTCAGGTCACACTCTTCGGAATAATGGAAGATGTGACTAGGATTCTGTTGTGCTAAGGAGAACCCTGAAAAAAAACGTTTTCTCCAAAGCGAGTGCTCTAACCACTGCATTTTTATGCAGAAAACTGGCAGAGATATTGCCTCTTTTGACTGTGGGATTGAAGGGTTTTTTCTCCCCACACTAGAATAACATTTTTACAGCTGCAGGGATTCCAGCTCAGTGCACTGCAAAGGGAGCAGAGGGTAATTCCCTGAAATCTGCAGAACTGCTGCAAGAGCATGGGGAAGGGCAGGAGTTCATTCATCTCTTTTTGCTCAGTGTTCCCCCACTCCGTCAGTCCATGGGTGGGTTTGGATTCTAGCCCAAGGCATTTTGCCTCCCTCACACACAGAGGAGGGAGTATGTGTGTCTGCTTGGGGGCTGTGTAGTGCATAATGAGAACTAAACACTTCGTGTCTAATAACATCTGGCTTCTCCTGTCTAAGCAATAGTTTTTCACTCTCTGATAGTAAGTTTTCTACTTGTTCTACTTAAATTATGGAAAATCATATCAGTCCATGTAAAACAGATGAGAGATACTTTGAAACCACTCCACCACCCAAAATCAGTTGCACAAGCTGAAAAGCAGTGCCAAAGGTTAATAATCTAAATTAACAGAGTTTTGCAGCCAATTTATATTGTCAATATGTATTTTAAGAGAGAAAGTCTTCAGACTTATGTCTGTAAAACTGTCTGGATGAGAAAGTACTCACTGCCTTCTTTTTTTCTTGTCATCTCTCTCAGTCACCACCCTAATCATAAGCCATCTCATCAGATTTCCTTCATAAAATGATCTCTACATTTATCTGTCATCCTGCCTTGAGTGAAGTGGCTCTTTCACTCATCTGACAGAAGCAGAGTTAGTTTGCCAAATTTCCATCACTATCGCTGCATGGCACAACTCTGGGATATTAATAAATAGTTTATTACCTAGGGCCACCCAACGTGGATTACTTTGGAAGCATCTCTTATCTTAGTGCAACAATTATAGCATTTAATAGGTTAAGGGATGTAGTGTACGTAGGATTTCAGGAAATCCTTTTGCAAGGTTTTCATTCCTTAGTTGAGATGCAGGGCACAACTATATAAGGATTAGCTGGTCCTTCTCCCAACACATGCTTCTTTGATGATACCACATCCTTCTATCTTCCTCTGTGGAACAGAAATGGAGAATAGTCACGCTAGGGGAATTATTAGCCTCGGCCTCCTTTATACCTTTAAGGCAATTACATTCCAAGACAAGAGTATCTAATGTGCAGCACTTTCAGCATGTGTAACTTAGGTAGCTTTATGAAGTCATGAAAACCTCCAGATATATTCCTCTTTTAAAGACTACCATATGCTATAAACCTTAAACCAGGTTTAATGCAAGTGTTGATTTTTTAAAGTGTTTTGAAGATGGAACATGTTTTCTAATAAAATGTATGGGCATTTTTTTTACTCTGGACAGAACTCTTGAACCTTTTTTTTCCCCTAGTGGAGAACTAACTATTCTAATAACCCAGAATAATTAATTTGTTTGTCTGTATGTTTTAATTTGACTCTCAGCACCATGGTATCTGAATGGAATATTGCTGCAATGGAGGAGCATATGAAATAGCTTATGGAGAGTGACAATTTTCAGCCCAGTTCATTAAAGAACAAATACTTCTATGCACACATCTTTTGCACAGTATCCTGGATGGGGCAGATGATGTCTCTATGATTTCTGCCAGAGATGTCCCAGGAAAAGCCACTCCAAATGCATCAGTCATAGTCAAGATGTAGGGAGGAAACCAGTTCACAAATTTCTGAGCAGACATCTCTAGCATCACTGCCTAAAGTGATAGGAGACTGGGCATAGTAACAGGCACAGAAGGTGTCAATGTTCCTCTGTGTTAATCAGGCAGAGCTACTTGAAAATTTCCCATCAGCATGATTTTCCAATGGAAAAGGGTGTGTTAGATAGTTATAAACAAAAAAACACCTATCTCTATGTATTTTCCTGCCTGACCAGTCCTGATCTTCATTCAACTTCATCTGCTTAGAATTGCTCTTCTCTCTCATGTTTCTCAGAATCACCTCCACTCCCACAGTCAAATTTCTTCTTCCTTGGCACTTTTGCTATGAAGCATTTCTCCCCATTCCCTCTATCCATTCATAGGCTTTCTTTTTGTCTGTCAGTCCTTCTGACTTCAACGTTGTTGAGAAATTTCCCCCTAAATTTCACCAGATTAAAACCACTTTCTACCAAGTAATGCATCACTTGGTTAACCCTCCTAGAAGTGCAGATTTTAAAAATTGCTTTGTCCAATGACACTCTGCTTTTACTGGCAGCCATTCAAGGTTGCTAGAGTTCTGTTGCTATTCATACATTAGATGCAAGAATTTTTCCTATTACAAACCATGGATTTCATTCTACTAGATGAAGAAAAGCATAACAGAGAACAGAACCATATCCTCAATATGAAGCTTTTAGCCAAACACTTGTATGCATGGCAAATTCCCATCATCAGTCTGACCTAGCCTTTGTACACAGGCAGGTCGTCTTCACTGGACAAAATCTGTCTCTATGGGAAAACATCTGTCTTACACACCCACAGTTTCCATCAGGAGAACAAACCCCAAACCCTTAATCTTCCTCCTCACAAATAAGCATGTTCTCAGTTACAACCTTCCGTTCCATCAGGATTTTCCACAACAAAAAGACTTGTCTCTCAAGCTGCTGTATCCAAGGGGCTTTCAAGGTCATAGCTGACTGAATTTCACCTGGCAGCAAACTGGAAGAGAGTAAAATGCAGGGAGAGCAATATTGCAATGGTATTTAGTGGCCAGCCCACTTCTATTTCTAGCAGATATTTATAAATCCTTTTAAAGGAGAACATGTTGCAGAAATCTTGCTTGGAACGACAAAGACATGAGTAAGTGTGACAAGCTCCTTGTCAAAGAAAAAAAGTGTTTCAGTCCTCTGTCCAAGTAGATTTCAAAAGACACAATGAGACTCAAGTTTTGTCTGGAAATGGACACAGAGTGACAGGTCAAGTATGGCTTTTAACTGATGACCACATAGTAAATAGGAAGAAAATTACTCCAACAGACAATTTAGACACCAACATTACCAGTTTTCCTGGTATTACATAACCATTTCTATCTTGCCTAATCTGTTCATCCTGTTCAGCTGGGGTCAGGAAACATGAAATTCTTCAACAAAATAAAAACCAAAGCAGCACTTCCATTAGCAGTACTGACATCCCTGATGGCTCACAGCCTAGCGTGGTGGACCAGCTAAGCCTCTGAAGGGAATGAAATACATCTGACCTGGCAGAGTCTAAGGAGCAGAATATTCCCTGTGAAGAGGAGCAGGTAAAACACCTGTACACACACAGACACACATGTACCTACACAGTCTGCATTTGCAGAGGGTGGGTTCTCCAGCCACCCTGGGTTGTGTGCAGGGTGAGCATCTCACCCAGCCCGTGTGGAAGCTGTCGTGGCTGTACCCAGCAGTGCAGCACTGTCCTTGCTCTCCACGAGACATTGAGGGTACCTCTCCAGCTGCACTCCAACACCACTCAAGTCTATAAATCCAGCAGCATATCTCATACCTCTGCAGATGTCAGAGGTGCATTCATGTATCTGATATAGGAAAAACAAAAACAAAAACCTGTTTCAGTCAGTTGTATCATTCCCTTGGGGAAATACACAGTCTGAGACTGAGAACTCTAAATTTAGAAGCAGTATTCAGCTGACTAAACCAAACCATGCAGTGCCATATCAGGCAGTCTTCAGTATGTAGGACAGTCAGGTGGAGCATCCCAAGGCATCTCTAGTGGCAGATGTGGCAGAATATCTACCCCCCTCCTCTCTACCACAGATAATTGGTGGATAAAGAGCCAAACCGGGCTGAAAGGCTCAGCAAGAGCTTATCTCTTGTGCCAAAAGGGCTCAGAGCTCAGCTAAGAATCAACATCTTAGTCTGGAGAGCTGATGTGGGAAGAGTGAAAAGGAATATTCTTTACTAAGTGACACTGACAAAGTATAAAAGACACACAAGTTATCACAGTGGCAGAAGCTTTCTACACACACACCCTTCAAGTGTGAGAGACTTGGACACAACTTCCATGGTTACTTCTCCGGGGCTGAGGGAAAAGATCTGGATGTGTGCTGCACCAACAATGGGATGGCAAGATACATTGAATCCAAGGTTATATTATTGGTGATATTATTTCTTCTACCTGTTAATGTACCTCTTTCTAAAATTACATTAACAGGTACCTTTAACCTCGCAATGAATATGTGTACTGATAGTTTGTCTTTTGTCCTTATTCCTGTGTAGTTTGCTTCAAGCCCTATGTCTGTTAGTTCTCTGTCTATTAAATAAATAATTCATTCCATAATAGACCGAATCAGCCATTATCAAAGAACTTGTGAATGAGAGTGGGTTTTGGGGTGCTGGCCACCTCAATAAAGCTACTGCCTGATGCCAGAGGCCTGGGCAAAAGGCAAGGACTTATCAAAACCCCTACATCCATTCATAACAGCAGGAGACTCTTGTTTAGCTCAGATGTTTACCTGTGACCTGTACAATTCCCATTATAATCAATGCAGATCCTTACTCAAGTCAGTTACTGAGACAAGCTCAGTTGCACACACATACACTTGGAATTAAATTTAAGATGTTCTATAATGTGGAAGACACTCATGTAAGGAGGATGGATATGACAGCAGGCCTATAAGAAGCAGTAACTTTCCATAGCAGTAAGTGAAAATCAGAGAGGGTATCTCAGGGAATCTAAAACATCACAGAGTCCATGTGTGGGCATCTGAATTCAGTTGCCAGTCAGAACATCCAGCAGGGCCTAGAAAGCCACTCAGGTAATGATGAAAAGCTGCAATAGGGCATTAGTTAGATTACAGTAAACACCTTCATTTAGACACCTACACTTAAGCATCTCTATCTGGAGCTGAATTCCATTTTACTGATCAGAAAGATGCAGTCAGAGCAGACACAAGATCAAGTTTGTCTACCTTTTAACACCAAGTCTTCAAGTCTTGGTTCAGAATGGCAGGAGAAATTCTGGGTCACTACACCACTTAGCACACTTGGACAGCTGTATAGTCCTTGTAAAAGGGAAAAACTAAAATTAAATTCTTCCCAGACCACATCTGTCAAAGTGGGGTGGATACCGACACTCAACTCCCACTCACTATACAGTAATACTGTACTGTACTGTACTAATTAAAATGATCCTAGTAATTGCACTGTTTTTGCCACCTATGTGATGACCACATCACTTACCTCAGTTGACCCCACAGCTGAGAGTAACTAATAAAACAAATTATTCCATGATTCCTGGAGGTAAAAGTAGCTGTTTCACTATAATTTCTGATCTCTACTGTTTAAGAAAGATTCCATTTATGCCCAAACTACCAGGATAACATAATTGTCTTTCCTCTTCTCACTTTACTATTATACTTCATAAATTGGAAGTCACTAAATGGGAAATGAATGCCCCAATGCTAAAATAGCTCCCACCATGACCTGCAGGTGTGCATTTAATCTTGGAGAGATGGAACAGACTAATCAGAGAACATATTAGGTCTGCTTAGTTTTAATAGATTCCATTGAGATTCAGGTCAAATAAAAATATGTCAAATGTTTAGGCTGACCTCTACCAGAGGGGAAGCCAGAGAATTCCACCTGATAGTTTTTTTGTCAAGAAAGGAGAAGTTCTTCCATTGTGGCAGTGGATATCAGTAGGGCAAAGAGAGGACTACTACAGCTGCACTAGAGCTCCTACATGACTAACAAACTGCCTGTGGCCAGGTATATATAGGGAAACATCGCCATTCATAACATCAAACCAACAGCAACACTCCAGTTATTTATAAGTTTTGTGTTGTTCTTGCTTGTGACCTAAATTTACAAGAAGTTCTGAGGTTAATTTTCATCTTGCTAGAGTTCACTGCTTTTGGGAACATTAAACGTTTCATTGCTATGTGGGATTCTGGCTTCTGCAGACTCTACTGTCATTCTGTCACCTCTGTGTGTTCCCTTTAGGTGATGCTAGATCTGCAATCTATTACATTCTGCAAATAAACTGCCAGGGTACTGGCACTTGCTGGTCTACTTTAAAAACCTCTCTTCCAACAGTAGCTGACAAGGACTGGGCAACTAGTCAAAGGCATTCCCCTTTGGGGACCAGGAAGGCTATGCCTAGGAGATGTGAAAGGAAAAGCCAAATTGTGTTAAACTCTGGTATTAAGAGAGCCAGGAAATGAAGGAAAGCAAAAAAGAAGGAGTTCAAATTAGCACAGTAATTGTGTTGTAGCTGCTGTTGTTATTGCTTATACCTAATGTTTATTCCCAGAATCATAAGCATGAAGAATAAAAATGCATCTATCCAGATTAGACCAATTTTTTTTAAGGAGCTAAGCTGTGCATATTACTATAAAGGAACTAAAAATAAAATAAAATTAAGCTCCACTAAATGTTCTGAAAAACCTGAAACAGACAGTGCTGTGTCCGTAAACCTTTTTTACCTTTTTTTCATTATTAAATGAATATATTTATTATTTACAAGAAGACATTATCTGCCTTAACTGCCTTGGCACTTTGGGACCTTCAGAGCTAGCTTACTGTCTTTGGGGACTAACCTTGATAAAAGGGGTATAATAAATGGGGGTATATAAAAGGGGTATGATAAAAACACAGGGTTTTTTACCTGCAAAGGCCTGGGGGTTTGCCAGCACTGAGAACGGCCACCACAAATGCACAGATAAACGCAGGTTAACTGGTGGGGCACTGAATGTGGACATCCCAGGCAGACAAGGTCTGCTTTGTGCCAAACCGCAGCTCAGCGGCAATTAGCTGGCACACACCTAAGCACCGCGTTGTTGCCACCTGAAGCAAACAACGAGCACTGCGTTACACAGCGAGAGACTAAAACATTAAATCACGCTCGAGCAAAAGGACTTGTGGCCATGCTGCCCCTCCTGTGCGCTGCCAGCCCGAGAGGCTGAGGGGCAGCGGGGCAGGCCGCAGCTCCACCCCCGGGAAGGAGCCGGGCTCTGAGGGGCAGCGGGGCAGGCCGCAGCTCCACCCCCGGGAAGGAGCCGGGCTCCCGCTGTTCCACGGAGCTCTCGAGCAGCCAGCAGATGGTAGCAGCTGTCGGTCACTCCTAACCTGAGCTGGATCCCCGCCAGAGCCAGGATGCAGAAACACTCTGCCTTTGGGACCAGCCGCGAGAGCTGCTCAGCCTCGCAGCGAACAGCCTTTGCTACCGCTGATTTCCACTGATAGGGAAAAACGCGCTCAGAAATCGTGCTGACCTATATGTGGGCAGCTGCCTCGGCTACGCAGCTCACTTCAGCCGATATTCGGGGGAAAAGGAACTCTGGGGCAGAGCTGCGTTGTCAGAGTGCGTGAAAATGCTCCGAGCAGATGGAAAGACAAGAAGGAAGAGTCTGTCTTGTCTATCCGTGCCTTTGAAAGAGGGGAAGTTAATAGAAATAGAACAAAAGGGTTATTACATATGTGCAGAACTTTCAAAAATCTGTATCCCCAAGTTTTCAAAAACCTGTCAAATGTCTTAAACATTAATTATCTTTATGAGGAAAATATAAAAAATGCAATCATCATGCTATGAGGAATACATGAAAGGAGCAAATATCTCACTGTTGGAGAAAATAATGCCAAGATTTCTTTTACAGGAATACTCTCTGGTGTTACTGATCGAAAATTATTAGCTTGAAACTACAGGATGTGTCTTATAAAAAAATTTGTAAATTTAATAACATACTTTCTGCATAAATTAAAATATTTTAATAGAATGTACTTGCTAAATAGTTGAATAAATGCTAATTGAGGGAAACATCTGCTCCGAACAAGAGCATTTACCACAGGCAAAGTGCTTGTCTGCAGTGGCAGTTTGCATGAGGAATAACAGGATGCAAAGCCTCAAACTGTATTTTTACTCTGACAGGGAGTTTAAGGATATGGCACATCGAGTTTAACACACATTGTGTCCCTGATTTCCATACCATACTTGCTTAGTTTTCACAGGAAAAACTGAAGGAGGTGGGAGGAGGTGGGAAGGAGATGTTGTAAATGATAAGAAATGACACTCAGAAGCTTAAACTTAAATACTTAAATCAAACTGTAGTCTTCTGGCTCCCCATTTTCTTCATTATCTCCACTAATAAAGGATATTAGGCACATCTGTACAACCTCAGAAACACCTATGTCATGCTCACATGCTGACTGTGAAGAAGGTACAACTTGCTTAGAGGTCCTGCAAACAGCTTTCTATAAAAAAGAGGGCACATGATGGAGCTTAAAGAGCCTCTGTCAGCCTTCTCAGTTTTTCAGAGCTGCCAAGTTATATGGGTTTGGAATCTTTTTTTTTTTTTTTTCCTCCTTTTAGAAAAGCAGCATCTCTGTCCCTGAATAGACCCGGAGAGCAGAGCTGCTGAGTAAGAGGACTGAGAGCTGGTGCAGATAATAGCAAAGCCCTGCCTGCCATTTTCACGTTCCTGCTAAGCTGTCTTTAATAAGCATCACAATTAGCTTCTGATAGCTGCTCGGAGGCTTGCACCGAGCAGGCTGCCTGGCTGAGTGTGGGTCTTATTAGCGAGTTGCCTCTTCTCAGAACTGCCTTCACCAGTGACACCCTTCTCAGCAGCCTCCGCCGCAGCCAGGGGCTGAGCCCATTCAGAGGCTGAGCAGCCTGCAAAGCCCGTACCCTAAAGGACACAATAACAGGAAAATAATGTAAAGGAGAATGAAGGAGCAAGGACAGGAGTGCATAGGAGACGCTGTGCTGATGCCAAAGGGAGCGTGATTGTCATAAGGGTGGTTTTTTGACCTCTAAGCTATCAACCTGATCGTTTTCTCTTGGGCTAAATATGCTTACAGCTAGTTTCAGCAACAAGCAATTCTCGTGCCAACATCTGTAGCTTATAGATATGAAAAAAAAATAGCCTCCTTTTAAAACATTGATTTATTCTCCACAATAAAATAAAATTATGGTGTTGCTGAAAATAACAGCAGCCCACAGTTCTCAAATACCTGGTAAAAACAATTTGGCTGGCTGACCTCTCGCCTGTGTTTCCTGATTATGTTGTCACTAAAATCTAGTTATAATGATATTTTCTTTATTAAATTATGTGCTCCTGGCAGGTGTGCTTGCTTTTGTAAAGGACAAAGAGTATAATGCATGATCTCAATGCAGTTAAACATCTAAGTCCTCTTTAAAATACGCATTGTATAAAACAAAAACAATGCCAAAATGAAAAATGTACATGCATTGAATGAACTAAGTTTAAAGCAGGGGTTGGGGTTTTTGTTTTCTCTTATCATTATTATGTTATATTGCATATAATGATATTCCAGACATCATCAAGGACTTCACATAAAATTCTGCATTTATGGAATAATTTTTTTCTAACCTCCAGCTGAGAAAATGTCTTTTAGTTTCATTTAAATCTGATCATTATTTTCCTTCCCATTCTGCATTCATACTCCCTGACACAAAATCTCTCAACAGAAAAGTGAATGTACAGACAATTGCAGTGTTTTGTTTGAAGACTTATAGTACCTAATTCAAGGTTTAATTCTTCTAAAAGGCAAAACTGACCAATTTCCAATCTTTGTCAGAAAAATCAAATTTGCTCTCCAGAATGGTCTCTATCAAAGAAGCATCAAAGTGAATATAAAACAGAATTTTTCCTACCAATTTCATGTATTCCATAACAATCCTCTGTTGGATCTATATATATGGGCATGTACATATGTATAGCCAAATTCATACCTACTAGAAATGTTTTCAGCAAATTTAGGAGTGTTATATCAGCTAAGATCTTGACCAACAGTTTTGTGTAATGCAAATTCAATATTCTGAAATTGCAATGATGCAGGCTCTTCTAATAGGAATAATTATGTTGGCAAGCCCTTCCTAAATGGTAATGTAATAATAGTTTCATTCTGAAATCTGTAAGAACTGTCCTCAGGGGAAGATCAAGGATTCACAGCAGCACAGACAAAATCAAATTTTACTGTCCCAGGAATGAGGACAAATCCTTGCAGTCTCAGTAGTGGATAAGGAAATGCAGTGCCGCAGTAGCCCTGTGCCCCACCCTGCTGCAGCCATGCAGAGGAGCTGGCAGGTGGAGGTGGCCATGCAGGCAGTGGGACCATGGCTAGCCACTGATGGGGACATGGATGTCCACCAGTCACGGCATTCTGAGTTGCTCAGGAAAGACTACACCAGCAGGAGAAATCTGCCCCGCCCCAGGTGAGCCTGCATAACCTCACCTTATGAGTTCAGCAGTGCAGTAGCCACTATGACACCAAAAACATCCTTCTCATTCCTTCCCTCGCTTTCCTGGCATGATTTTTCAGCTCCCATGCCAGTCCTGGACATGGCTGATCATGCTGAAAATTGCCCCAGAGCAGTTCTATAGAATAGCTCTCTGGCAAACTGAAGCATCTTGATCAAGCAAGCCCCACTTCAGATGAGAGCAAAATGCGAAAGTATGAGCTTTTAACAGCCAAGCAAGACAATCAGACAATGCCATCTGACAGAAGTGACCAAAACTAAAGCACACACCAACCCTGGAGGAATTTATTTCTGCACTGAATCATCTCACTTGCCTATGTCCAACAATGACATAAACCAGAGCCATGAAAACAAGCTTTCTTAGGCCTTCTGAAATGTTTGAATCTCAGGGTTTCAGCTCAGTCTGACCCTTGGTGAAATCTTGACATCTGCAAATACAGGCCTTTCACATGCAAATAGAGGGATGTAAATAGGGAGCACAAGCATTTTGGAAATGCTTTGACATCCTGGGCCCTTGGACCAACTTTTTCTGTGGTCACTTTTTTCTCAGTAGTTAAGAAATGTTAAGACATATGCCATGCAACATTGTCAGGGATTCTTCCCCTCACTACCCATGTGCCTAATGATTTAGATGGAAACATAATCAAAAGGGTCATTCACCAAGCTCCCTGACGGCTTAAATATTTTCGACTCAGTGTCAAAGGGTACTAGAATGGGAGTGATACTCTGTCCAGTCTTTTTCACAATACAAATCATCCAAGCCATACAAGCACAGAGTGTGTGAAAAAACAGGGACAAGCCTGATGTTATTGTAAGGTTTCAGTGTTAGCACCCTCGTGCTGGGAAAGGGCTCTGCTCAAGTTCTTCTGTGGTGATGAGAGTTGCCTCTGCATACAGTACATTTCCAGACCCTGTGCCCCTGTAAAGGCAAGTGCATGTCTCCAGCAGATAATTTGGATTTTCCCTGCACAGAATTCTCTGTGCAGCCCTCATACCCCGCTCTTGTTCCAGGTTACAGTCTGAATGCTAAAATGACCCCCAGGTCTTTGTATGCTGGTTTTAGTTTTGCTCTTTTAGATCTGAAATTGCCAAAGAGCACTCTTAGAGACTTGCTGTAATCTCATAAGCAATTATGATTTGTCAAAATTACCTTGGTCCTCTCTTTGGGATACTGGCTTAGGTTACTTTCCATCTCACTCCAGCTGATTTCCTTGGTCAACACATGGATCTTATTACTCAATAACTCCTACCATCTCGTTAATTTAATATTATTGAAATGCTGGGATTAGCCCAGAAAACATGATATAGTCTTGACTTAGATTCCTATTTCCTCCTTCATGGAACTCACAGCACTTATAATTTCACCAGTTGAAGAGCCTTTGGCAAGTCAGTTTATTTTTGTTCTTTTGATATCAGATTTATAGTCAGGTCACTAAGAGCTTTAATGACTACAAGGTCTTCTCCAGGGAAAGTCTCTCAGTAAGAAAGATTTCTTGGAAGAGTTTTAACCTTTCTTAAACACAAAACCATTATAAAATTCCATTTTAAGGCAATATGTGACTGACAGTTTTTCCATTTTATTGCAATAATCTTGCAATCCTGCTTTACAATACATCTTAATCTTCCACTTTCTTCTGCACTATTGGATTGAGATCACCAACATCAATAAAGAAGCAGAAACAGCATCTACTTATATTTATCAGGAGGAAAGAATTTCTGTTGACAGTGATGAAGAAAGATTAAATTCTTGTTCACTTTCAGCCTATTCCTGGGGATTTTCTGATGTATTTTAATCTGATGGATTTTTGCAGGACATATAAAGAAACCAAAATAAAAATCAAAACAAAAAAAAAAAAACCTACAAAGACCCTACTTAACAAAGTTTTTTCTTGAATTCACTATATAAATCTTTCTCATACAGTTTTCCTTACTTTGTCATTTCCAGGTTAGAAATCAGTGCCTTCATTCCAGATACAAATGTTTTTAAAAAACACTGTAAAATATAGAGTAAAACTGTAAAATTGTCTTGTAAGTCAAGACACTTACTATATGTATGTAGTGACAATGGGAAGGAAGGGAGGAAGGGAGGGAGGGAGGAAGTGGCGGGAGGGAGGGAGGGAGGGAGGGAGGAAGGAAGTGGCGGAAGGAAGTGGCGGAAGGAAGTGGCGGAAGGAAGGAAGTGGCGGAAGGAAGTGGCGGAAGGAAGGAAGGAAGTGGCGGAAGGAAGGAAGTGGCGGAAGGAAGTGGCGGAAGGAAGGAAGTGGCGGAAGGAAGGAAGTGGCGGAAGGAAGGAAGTGGCGGAAGGAAGGAAGTGGCGGAAGGAAGTGGCGGAAGGAAGTGGCGGAAGGAAGTGGCGGAAGGAAGTGGCGGAAGGAAGTGGCGGAAGGAAGGAAGGAAGTGGCGAAAGGAAGGAAGTGGCGGAAGGAAGGAAGTGGCGGAAGGAAGGAAGTGGCGGAAGGAAGTGGCGGAAGGAAGTGGCGGAAGGAAGTGGCGGAAGGAAGTGGCGGAAGGAAGTGGCGGAAGGAAGTGGCGGAAGGAAGTGGCGGAAGGAAGGAAGGAAGTGGCGGAAGGAAG